>NC_083111.1:8921600-9532000 GCF_949774975.1 Lagenorhynchus albirostris
CGCACAGGGTCAGCGGCCATGGCTCACGGGCCCAGCCGCTCCGCGGCATGTGGGATCTTCCCGGACCGGGGCACGAACCCACGTCCCCTGCATCGGCAGGCGGACTCCCAACCACTGCGCCACCAGGGAAGCCCCTTGAGATATATATTGCTGGACCCAATGCTTTAGACTTCTGACACAAAGCACAGTTACCATGCTGTCAACTCCTTTGGCATTCTATGTCTATCTGAAGAGGCAGGACTTGGCCTCAGCATCCCTGGATCTATAGACACTGTAGTGAAAACGTGTGCTGCTTTAGCTAGCCAGGAGGTGGTCCCTTCTTAGTAGTGCCTCAATTTTCTTTTGGAAATCGACCTTTCTGCTCTTATGTATCATCCTATCAGGAGGGAACAGTTATAGATTTTTAAATCCCAGTGGTGGGCTTCTAGACAAGTTAAACTGTGGAAACTGTGGTTCCTGTTCCCTGATTTGTGTCCCTCTGTAGTTTTCTTGGTTTTCACCTGTTTCTAAGGCTAGTCGCTAGTCTCCCACCATTTCTGGGAAACCCCACATCTGCTAATGCACACACACATATATCTTGCCAGATAAATCTGTCTTATTAAAGTCCCTAGATTTGCTTTATCTTGCTTATGACAAAGCATCTTATGTATCGATGCCATGATTCTGAATGTCATATTTTTTTAAAAAGCGGAAAAGCAAAACCCAAGTAAGTACATGTTTGTCCCAGTCCTCCAGCATTGAACATTTACAATTATTTGTGTGGAGAAAGAGTGGCATGATAGATGTTTTCCTGTAAAAAGGGGAGCTATAGCTAGTGGCTTTCAATAAATTCATATTGTTTTCTTCCAGACTCTCATCTTTTAAAAGCTGTTTTAGTATGCTGTCTTCATGCGCACACACTTGCAACTTTTAAGTTTGTGAGGCAGACACGTCACCCAGGATGAGACCAGATAAGAATGCCTCTTATATCTCTCTTGACGAGTTGAGACTTTTGAAAGCCTGCCTGACAGTTTTTTGCTTTAACCAAATCTACTTATGCCCAAGAGCTTTCTGTTACCTCTTTTAAGTGCTCTTGAAAATAGTTTAAGACTTAGGTGCTTAAAACTGAAAATTGAGTGCCACGATTTTATTGACTTTTGAATACAGACAAGTAAGCACCATAAAAATCTCTTCCGAATAACGTCAGCGAGTTGCTTAAGTGGGGTAGAATCATTTGGAAAGAATGAAAACACTATATTTTTCCGTGAAATATTAACACTAGGAAGCTACGTGGTTTATAATTGTATGTATTCTTTTCAGGGTTTTATTTTAAAAGTTGACAAAAGAAAAATTATTTATGATGTCACACCAGTGTACTTTTCTGTGTCACGGCCCTTTGTTTTGCAAGTAACATAAAACTTAACTGACCTAAGTAAGAAGAAAGAATTCATTGACTTTTATAACTGAGATGTTGCATGTGGGTCAGGCTTCAGGTACAGTTTGATCCTTGGGTCTATAACATTACTGGAGTTCTAACTCTGCTTAGTTTTTCCCCCCTTTCATGGTGTTTTCTTCAGGACGGCTTCCCTCATGGTAGAAAAGAATGGCTGCAGCAGTTCATGGTCTGACAGCCATACCCCACACCATCTAAAAGAAAGTAACATGCCTTTGTCTCACAATTCCAAGAAGAAGACCTGAGATTGTCTGACTCAGCTGGATTAGATCACATGGCTATGCAAACCAGTCACCATAGCCAGAGTTATGGAATGTGCTGACTGGCCTCTCTAGCTCATGTGTTCCATCCCAGTGCAATGGTGGGCTCAGCTACTCCAAAATCACATGAATCCCCAAAAGCAGCTATAGGGAAAGAGGAAAGGGAAGAAAAGACAAAGCATAGGCAACCAACAAGTGTCCAGTCATCCTCCTTCATCTTGCCATTGCAAATTAAGAGCAATGTAAATGTGTGGTACAAAGGTCGTCCACACCATCCATCACTTTGTACCAAGGCCAAGTCTAATTTTACAGAAAAAGACTAATTTTCAAAGAGAGCCAGCAACTTACTCAAGGTCAGACAGCTAGTAAATGATGAAATGGTATCAGCTCCATATTTGTCTGATGCCAACATCAGTGGTCTTTACACATCTAATAGCCATGGGAGAATATTAAGATGAGTCTTATATTTTCTCCAATTCATTATTAATTTTGTTATTAAAACTGTTAAGAAGCAAAATTCTTCATAGAGATAATAAAAACTCAATTCATTATTTCAAATTTTATTGGAAAT
Source organism: Lagenorhynchus albirostris (assembly GCF_949774975.1). Taxonomy (NCBI): domain Eukaryota; kingdom Metazoa; phylum Chordata; class Mammalia; order Artiodactyla; family Delphinidae; genus Lagenorhynchus; species Lagenorhynchus albirostris. Next base: position 8,923,864 of record NC_083111.1, read on the forward strand.
TATTTATTTATAAATTATCTATAAATTGTTCATTTATTTTCCGTAGTCTATGCCTGGAGTGGGCAAGTTCTTGTAGAGCACAGTGTATGGTAAAGTATAGTGATGACATCATTTTTATTTGCAATAAGGCCAATTATGCACCAGCATCAATAATGATATGATCTGACAGCATGTTAGATCGTGTTAGATGATGGTTACAGAGAAGATGTTAGAAAATGATCAATGTTTGTTCAAAAGATGCTATGAAATCTACAAGGAGGTTGGAGAATCAAGGGAGGCTTTACAGAAGAGGTGTCGTGTGAGCCAACCCTGGAAGAAAAATGGGAGAGATCTTTGTAAACAGAGATTAAGAAAATGTCTTCTACTAGGAAAAAGATATGAGCCAAGCCAAAAAAGTAAAGAGAATGTCGAAGGAATAGGAAACAGTACCATTGGACTGAGGTGCAAGAGAGAGAGAGTGATTTAATCCTGCCACTGAAGCCTTGGAATTGATTGTTTTTTACAGTGCCAGTGGTGATTTACAGGTGATTTCTAATTTTAAGCAAAAGTGACACACTCAGATAACTGGTCCCCCTGTCACTACGGAGTCTTTTTTTTTTTTTTTTTTTTTTTGCGGTACGCGGGCCTCTCACTGTTGTGGCCTCTCCCGTTGCGGAGCACAGGCTCCTGACGCGCAGGCTCAGCGGCCATGGCTCACGGGCCCAGCCGCTCCGCGGCATGTGGGATCTTCCCGAACCGGGGCACGAACCCGTGTCTCCTGCATCAGCAGGCAGACTCTCAACCACTGCGCCACCAGGGAAGCCCTACGGAGTCTTTTTGAGGGTGCAAGATGCTAGGTAGATATACTTTGTCTGTTCCATCTTTTCGGTCCCTTCCTTCTTCATTCTTGGCAAGTCATAGGAAGGGACCAAAAAGATGGAACAGACAAATCTCTTACATGTGTGTGTGTTTGGGAGGGTAATCGGGGGGGGGGGTCTTTGTTATTTATACAAAGTGCTCCATGGGATTCTCCTGTGTAGCTTGTGAAGCCAGGGCTGATCACTGGTCTACAGAAGACTTCCGCCCCACTTAGCAAACGCATGCAGATTCCTACGATTTGATCCCTACCTGTCTCTCGCCTCATCCAGATGATATGAAAGAACTCAAAACTCCCCAGATGTGCCAGGCTCTTTCAGGCCTGTGCCGCAGCTCGTGCTGACTCTTCAGCTGAAATTTCCCCCCTTTGACGGTCTGCCTAGTGAACAAAGATGCAAGAACCAACTCAGGTGTCCCTCCTTTGGGAAGTCATTGCTTATCTCATCAGAAGCAGGCGTGACTGTTACCTTCTTTATAGGTTCAGTGCCCTTTTGGTAGACATCTCCCTTTCTGTTATTTGTCCGTGTGTCAAGCTCTCTTTATTAATGAAGCTTCTTGTACCTAGCCCTGCTCCAATTCGCATTAATGAAGTGAATGTCTCTTAAGTATTGTGCTTGGGGTGAGGGCAACACAAAGGGGTCACAGTCGTCAGAAACACAAAAGACAAAAGATGGCAGGAAGCAAAGAATTAACTATTTGATTGCAGTTAGTCTGGTGTCTTGCTATTAGTTTGCTTAACATGTAGAGGGAAAGATTTTGATGGGGATGGTAACTAATTCCATTTGGACGGGATCAGTTTTCAGTACCGGCCAGGCATCCCAGTGGAGATGCCCAACAAGGCAGCTGTAAATGGGAACTGAGTTCAGCTCTGAATAATACCCCAATGAGAGAATGTGTGAAGGGAAGAGGCTTGTTAGGTTATAACCATGTGAGATTGTTAGAATCTTTAACACTGGTACTCACTTCACAGGGTAGAAGCAGCGAATGTTCTTGCTGTGTCTTTCGTGAGAGTCTGGCCAGTTACAAAACCTCCAGATAAGGAGAATTATAATAAAGTAGGAGGAAAAGCACTTCCAGCATCCAATTCTCCCGCCCCAAACTCTCCTGCCCGCATCCTAGACTAAGCTGTGAGGCACACAGGCTCCACACACAGCTTCCGCACAGGCTTCCTGGAAATTCCAGGCCACAGTGTGGTCTTGTCCGGCTTTTGTCTGAGAATCAGAAGCTCATTTATTTTTCAAGTTAATGTTTCTGAGTTTCAGTCTGTTCATTTGTGAAGCAAGGCTAAGAATACATAACCTACCTATCTTAAATGATCATCGTGCACATTAGTATATGCAAAAAAGCTTAGCCAACTTCATGGCACCGCAAAAATGAAAAGTGATTTTTTTCTACCTGTAACGAGATATTTTTTCTTGTGTCAATTCTGTTAAACTTTTCAGAAGCCTTGTGCCAAAGATCACTGAATTCGGCTCTTTTGCATGATCAATATACCCGTATTTCCAAATCACCTTGATAGATATTCACAAAAAATTAATCATTTATTACGAATCAGAGTTAATATTTTTTCTTAAAACCTTTCGATACTGGAAGAGCATATGCATTTTTCTTCTAAGGCTCAAGAAATCCTGCCAAAATTCATGGTGACCTGATTTATGCAGACAATGGGCAGGGTCGCCTTGGAAGAGCAGCCAGGTTGAAACCACCATCACCGGTCCTGTGCCAGACACCTGTGGAAGTTCTGTGTGGACTTTGAGGGTCGGGGATTCTCAGATTTCAACATGGCAGAAAGCAAGTGAACTGGACCAGCAGCTAATCGTCGCCTCCCCAGCTCATCAAAAGCTGCCAGGTGCTCTCAGGACCACCAGGCAAAGCCATGCTTCTGAGATGGGAGCAGGCATGCTGGTGGGGCAGGTGACACTGGCCTGATAGGAGGTTCCCGTGGAGGTGGCAGTGCAGGGGGGGTGGCTCATGCCATCTGAGTCTCGGTTGACCACAGTCAGACCAACAGTGCCTTCTAGTAATAACATACAGACTCTGATTTTGAATTCTTTTTTTAAATTAGAAAAGAGAGGATTTCTTTGCCATTGTTCTTCCTATTACCCTGTATGTTAGCTTTATTTATTTAAAGTACCCGCCCACAAAGAATACATTTCCTGCTATTCTATTGAAATAATTCTCAGGAGGAGACACTGCCAGCATGAGAGGAGGTTTTCAGACACCCTCATGGGGACTGGAAGAGGAACTTACACTCAGAAATTGCCTCTTCCGTGCCAGACAGAGCGCCAGGGTTTTGCACGGAAGATACTTAACCTAATGTTCACAGCAGTCTCGTGAGGTAGCTCGGTAACCTCCCTCCCCACTTTACAGAAGCTCAGAGACACTAAGTCACTGTGCAAGGATGTGTAGTTAGTAATTAGAAGGACAAGAATTTATACCCAGAAGTGCCTGACTCCAAAGAACATGCTGATAGATTAGAAAGGAACAGATACTTAAAGGTCTGCGATCTGGTGGGTCCAATCAAATTAGCAAAGAGTTTAAAACTCAAAAGATCTCTAACTTTATGACTGAGTTGTACACGGTTTACATATCTGTTGCCCAGTGGTGGGGTCGTTCAGGTCAAACAGCCTTTAAATACGGTGCACAGATGAACAAAGCCTGGGGCTTTTGTATTCTTGTTTTCTGGTTTGTTAGTTTGCTTGTTTCTGTATTTTTCAAATATTCAATGAGTAAGATTCCCTGGGAAACAGACCCTGAGGTGCGCGTTACCTGCTGAAGGACCACTGAGGTGTGCTCTTGAGACCTGTAGGAGAAAGAAGGAAGAAGGGTTAGCAGAGGGATGCTGAGATGCCATACAGCAGCAGTAGTGGCCTCACACCAGCCCAGGGTGAACTCTGAAGCTGGGATAAGCCTTCAAAGTGTCCCTGGAGGCAAGGAGGCTGAGCCTTTGTACCCCGAAATGGTGCATTGGATATGGGGAGGGGGCATAACCCTGGGTGATGCTACTGCCTTCCAGAGAGGGCGGTTCCTGGAAGAGACTGAACTGAGAGCCACCTGGCCCACAAGAGTGCCCCGGTCGTCAAGGGGGGACCTGGGTGTCATACTGCAGTATGCACTACAGTCCCCTCCTGTGTGCTTAGGGCCCATGGATTCATGTAAGTTTACCTGATATGGGACTGGTTCCTCCAGGATTTGGGGCAGTCTCATTTCTTGGGATAATTTATAAAAGAAAGCTTAGTGATGTAAACTGCAGCCCCCATAGCTGTGCTGGTCTTGATGCCACAATGGAGAGTAATTACCCTCTGTTCTAAACTGCTCTCACCCTCAGCCAGCACTTCTGCTCCTCTAGTTAGAGGGCGCAGATGTGCATCTCTGAGGACTCAGACTCCTCCACGGCCATGGCACTACGCTTAGAGATGGACCACCAACCTTGAGCCTGACCACAAGGCACTAGACCCCCTGAGTATCACCTGGGCTCAAATTCTCAGAGAGTCCTTTTCCTCTCTCCACCCACTGCCAAGATTGAGATAAGCAAGATGCCCTTCTCCTTCCTTCTGTGTGGTGGATTTTTTTTTCTGGATTATATCTACACTGAGGGTATAGTTGTTATCTACGTTTTACGTTAGGAGGTCTCCTAAGTAGACTGCTCACGTTGGGTATTTTTCCCGTTATTGGTACATAAAATAATAATGGATGTCACCACCAGTGGATTCATGGATTTGATGAAATATTCCCCACTCTAGTGGGCTGAATGGTGTCCCCATAGATCCCAGGTCTAATCCCTGGAAACTTTGCATCTTACCTTATATGATAAAGTCTTTGCAAAAGTGATTAAGGATCTTGAGATGGACATTATTCTGAGTTATCCAGGTGGGTCCTAACGCCATCCCATGTGTCTTTAATAAAAAAAGACAGGCAGAGGAAGATTATACATGCATGGAGGAGAAGGCAATGAGAAGACAGAGCAGAGAGAAAGTTGAAGATTTTGGCCTTGAAGATCAGAGTGAAGCAGCCACAAGCCAAGGAATGTTGGCAGCCACCAGAGCTGGAAGAGACAAGAAGTAGATCGTTCCCTAGGGCCCCTGGAGGGCAAACTTGCCAACATCTTGATTTCACACATCTGACCTCTGGAACTCTGGGAGAATAAATCCTCTTGCTTCAAGCCACCTAATTTATGGTGATTCGTTACAGGGACCATAGGAAACTAACGCACCCATGGTGCTGCTCCTAAGACCCATTTCCTTTTATGTTTTTATATGAAACTTCCAGAGGTATTAGGAGCTGGGCTGGAGGCCATGTAGTAAAGTTAGGGTTACTCATACCTTCTCTGAACTCACACAGACTGGCTTTAACTATTGGCTTTTACCAATTTCTAGCTGTGGGACCTCAGACACATGACAAACTTTTTAAGCCTCAGTTTCCTCATCTGCAAAATGGGAGCAATAGTCACATCACATAGGCATACTGTGATGATTAAATTAGTATGACCCTATAAAGTGTTAAAGTATCAGGTGCAATGTAATGTTCATTAAGCTATTACTATTAGCATACATTTTAATCAGATTATATATGCCAAGAAATACATAATTCGATTAAAATATATGCTAATAGTACACATCCATCAATACAGATAATTAGCAATATATATTTATTAAGGACTTACTAGGTCTCAGGCAACCCTCTGTGCCTCAGTTTCTCCAACTAAAAAATAAGGATAATAGTACTGACTTTAAAGGGCTATCGTGAGGGTTAAGTGGGGGCAATCCGCATTCAACAGGGAGCCGACTGCAGGACATATAAGAAATATGAGTTGTCACCAGTACCTCTGTGCAATATCTCACTTAGTCCTCACCACAGCCCCCTGAAACTGGACCACTTTTACTCCCATTGTATAGACAAGAGTTGGAATAAATTGTTCAAGTGCACTCAGCTAGTGTTTGAGCCCGGGTTCAAGCCCAAGTCTGTCTGAGATTACAGTTGGAGAACTCCATGATTTCCAGCTGCCAGTGGAAGGTAACTTTCACCTCTTCAGAGTTTATAGTTTCCATACAGATTCCAAGTATACGCTTTACCATATAGGAGATCTCTAAGTGGTCTCTCTATCATGGAGGAATGTCTTAATTCTTTTTTTTTTTTTTCGGAATGTCTTATTCTTGAGAATAAAACAGGAGCATGTTAGCAGTGATCCTGTTAGAATATTTCAGGCAGTAGGAAACATTAGCAGATAATTACCTATCGCTCAAACTTCAGCAGCATCGAGAAACTCTTAGAATGTCCGTGTTTCATAATAATTAACTGTCAATGGTAAATATAACAAGTATTCCAAGCCTGGTAATACAAGAATACTGAGTCTACAAATACTTTGGAAGTGTCTTTCTGGTGTATCCAAGTAATTATGAATCACTAAAGAAACTCTTCGCTGGAGAAAAAAGATCCAAGGCAGACTCCCCAAAAGCCAGAGGCCAAGTTCTTTACTACTGCTAGTAAATCTGCAAAAAAAGCTCCCTGTACCCCTAAACGGTGGTCCCCAAAGCACAAAGTATCCCTAAAATGACAGGCTCAACCAGCAGGAAACTCATCAGAGCTTGTAAAAAATACCTGGTATTTTGTGTATGAAGACACCACAATTATCTCCTAAATTTTCAGTTTTATTCATTTGTTCATTTACTCAACACTTACTGCCTGAGTGTCTAGAACATGCCAGACATGATCCTGGGCGTTGAAGTTTTAGTAACAAAAAAGACTTAATGAGGTCTCTCCAATAAAGCCTCCTCTCTGGGGTTGGGAGATTGATTTAACCAACCAACCAACTAGAGAAGATCAAATAGTAAATGAATTTTCTGCAGAGAAATAAAACAGGGAGGAGCCAGGTGACAATAATCCATTCATTAAACCGTTACTGATCATTTGTTAGGTAACCATCATGAGGGCATAAAATGAAAAAAATAAATCACATACTCTTCCCTCAAGGAGCTTGAAGACTAGTTTTAACTGTACTGTGGGACAGTGTGAAAAGTGCAGAAAAAGTTAAATGGATCCAATGTGGACAAAAAGCACTTCTATGTGGTAGGCGAGGAGATTTCTAGGAGCTAAAATGGTGAATGTTCAAGGATGGGTGAGTTTCTACGTACAGGAAGTGATAGGGAACAGCAATGAGAAAAGGCATCCCCCAAACAGGGAAGAGTGTGAGAGCAGAGCAGGAAAGCAACGCATAGCAAGTAGTCTAGCTAAGCTGGGGTTAGAGGGATTGCATAGAAAACTAGAGGGAAATATAGGGGGGCCGTGGGTTTAATCAGATCACAGAGCCCTTGAAAGCCAGGGTAAGGACCAGATTGTAGTCAGGCAATATTAAATAGCTTCAATGCTGAGAATGACATGTTTGGAGTTGTACGATGAGGGGTTTAAGTGGCAGCAGGGGTTTTGGAGGAATAAAACACGAAGGACAAGGGCCCAATTTGCAATAGACCAGGCATAAAGGATGGGTGTTCATCTGAGATGATCATGGTGAAAACGGAAAGAAGAAAATGGCCAACATTTTTTGTTTTCTGCTATAGATGGATGAAATTTCCTGAGTCCATGTGTGCTGGGTGGGGAGGGGAGAGGAGACGGGGGATAAGACTAAGTAACAGAGACCAGGGTGAGAAAGAGAGATGCGGATGACAATGATCCAGTTGACAGAGATATAAACCATAGAGGTAAACACTGTAACTAGAACTTTTATTGTCACTGTGCTTTGGTTTGCGTTTCTCCCTTTGATGGACTGCTGGTTTCATCCTCTTTGAAATATACCAAGATTCAAATCAAATGAGGGGCTCCATGCATTCAGGAACATCTATTAAATGTCTATCCTAAACTAGGTGCTAAGTATTTTTTTTTTTTTGGAGTAGAGTTGACTTACAATGTTGTGTTAGTTTCGAGTGTACAGCAAAGTGAATCAGTTATACATATCTCCACTCTTTTTTAGATTCTTTTCCCATATAGGCCATTACAGTGTACTGAGTAGAGTTCCCTGTGCTATACAGTAGGTCCTTATTAGTTATCTGTTTTATAAACAGTAGTGTGTGTATGTTTCTTGATAGTGGAGTCATTTTTTTCTGTTCTCAGTTTCTTTAATGCCTCATCTGCGCCTTTGTTAGGGCTTCACTTCTCTCTACTTTGAATTCCAGGAATTGTGGTACCTGCTACCTCCTCTAAAAGGCTGTAAGTGCCTTGAGGGAAAAATCCAGGTCTGTATTGCCATGAATCGCACTCAGTAGACATAAAATAAATATTTGTACTTTGAGCTTATGAAGTCACATAATATTTGAAATACGCTAGTAAGAGATTTGACAGTGACTACTCCATTCCACCCAATACCCAGTTAGCCCCCAGTTGCATAGTAACTAATTACGAAGTAGATTGCTACACTATTAATACAGTTCATTTATTAGAATGACTCAGATTACCAAGATAAATATTTTGCAGCCCAGTCATTTCAGGAGGATTAACAATATCCTCAGTGAACTACATCATCATTCAATAATTTATCAACAGTGTCGAGAAAATAGTTGATCCAGGCTACATAATCTTTTTTTCTATTAACCTACGTATAGAGATTTGTGAAAAATAATTTTGAGTTTGTGTTGTGATTCATCACATAACACAGGGATACTCGCCTAAACCATAGGTAATAAATGTGTCATATTTCTAGTGAATAAATGCTGGAACAGAGAGAGGACATTTTAGTAACATTCCATACTAAGTGATAGCTCTTTTTCAAAATTTTTATTGAAATATAGTTGATTTACAATGTTGTGTTAGTTTCAGGTATACAGCAAAGTGATTCAGTTATACATATATATATTTTTTCTTTTTTTTACATTCTCTTCCATTATAAGTTATTACAAGATATTGAGTATAGTTCCCTGTGCTATACAGTAAGTCCTTGTTGGTTATCTATTTTATATAAAGCATTGTGTATATCTTAATCACAAATTCCTAATTTATCCCTCCCCCCACCCTTTCCCTTTGGTAACCATAAGTTTGTTTTCTATGTCTGTGAGTCTATTTCTGTTTTGTAAAGTTCATTTGTATAATTTTTTTAGATTCCACATATAAGCGATATCACATGATATTTGTCTTTCTCTGTCTGACTTACTTCACTTAGTATGACAATCTCTAGGTCCACCTGTGTTGCTGCAAGTGGCATTATTTCATTCTTTTTATGGCTGAGTAATATTCTGTTGTGTATATATACCACATCTTCTTTATCCATTCATCTGTCGATGGACATTTAGGTTGTTTCCATGTCTTGGCAATTGTAAACAGTACTGCAGTGAACAATGGGGTGCATGTATCTTTTCAAATTATGGTTTCCTCCAGATATACACCCAGGAGTGGGATTGCAGGATCACATGGTAGCTCTATTTTTAGCTCTTAATAAATATTTAAAAAAACAAAACAATTTGAACAAACCGAGAGCAACGGTGCCTCATGGTAAGGGATGAGGAGCTCAGGCCAAAACCAGAGAAATTATGGAAAGACTTGAGACCTTCCAGAAAGACGTATTTGGAGATTCCAGATTGGGACAGACAAATCTGGAAGCCATGCTGCCCACCCAGGACAGGGCAGAGGACTGCGAAAATCAGACATTCCAACATCCAGGCAAGTAGCAGGGAAGAGATCATCTGTCAGAACCGAAGGGACAACATAAAGCTGCAGAAGCGTAGGCCCAAGGATTCAGTAGGAATGGGCATCTTGGAAACAGGACATTTCTGAGAAGAATCACTGTATGCTTCCTACACAGAAGTAAGCAAAGGCTACGGGGCTCATCCAGAGTAAGCAGGTGGAGGTTAGAAGACGCATCTGGCAGAGATGAGACACAACAGGACTGAGCTATGGCCAATTCTTAATAGCAGAATAGCCCTTAAAGATGTTCAGGCCCTAACCCCTGGAACGTGTAAATATGTTACCTTCCATGGCAAAAAGGACTTTGCAGATGTAATTAAGGCTAAGGATGGTAAAATAGGTGGATTTCCTGGTAGACCTTAGTTAATCACATGAATGCTTAAAAGCAGAGAACTGCCTTCCACTGGGAAAAGAGGTCAGTAAGATGAGGCAGAAGGGAAGGTCAGAGAGATTCAAAGCATGACGCAGACTTGATTCTGAAGATGCAGACCATAAACCAGGGAACGTCGTAGCCTCTAGAGGCTGAGAACCACTCCTGGCCAACAGCCAGAAAGGGAACTTGGACCTCAGTCCTACAACCACAAGGAACTGCATTCTCTCATCATCCTGAATGAGCTTGGAAGCTCCTCAGAGCCTCCAGTAAGGAATGCTGATTCCTTGATTTCAGCCTTTTGTGTCTCTAAGCCAAGTTCCCAGCCAAGCCCATCTGGTCTTCTGACCCACAGAACTGTGAGATAATAAATTTGTGTTATTTTAAGCCACTCAAATTGTCGTAATTTGTTATGGCAGGCATAGGAAACTAATATAGATATCAAAAATCACCCTGAATTGTCAGGAGACATGATTGGCTTAGAAAGGATTCTGGCTATTGCTTTCTTTCACTTTCCTTTCCTTCTCTACTTAGGCAAAAAAAGCGGTCAAATTTTCAAGATACTGTGGAATTCAGCATATCCAATACCCACAGTGGGACAAACATACTTTCATTATTTCATTGGGCATATTCTGCAGAACTCTGACGTTTTGTGATAGAATTTTCCAATCTCTTGAACCCTGAAATTCAGTAAAGTAACATATAATGTGTGATTTGAGCTAAAACTTTTGATGGCTGGGTTTTTATATGCCTTAGGGTCTCTGCAAAAATGCTTCACCATATTAAATAATTCCAGGTAAATAATTATCCATTTAATTATATAAATTTTCCAGGGTAATTTTCATTCAATTATAACTAATTTTCTAATTATAATTAATATTAAAGTCCCTATAATAATTGGGACTTAAGAAAAAAAGTTAGAAAGACAAGTAAATGTTTTTAATGAGTTGAATAATATCATATATATTGTAGAGATCTCCCAAGCTTTTTTTTGAAACAGTAGCAACTAAACATGAACTTATAAAATATGAAGATAGAACTAGAATGATTTCAATAAAGGAGAAAAGCTTTTTCAGTAATTATTTAGCCCCTTGGTCTTGAATCATGGCATACCACACCTAAATAGTTCTATTTTTGTAAGAATAACCATTCAAGATATTCAATGCAGACACTTTCCCAGTGAGCTGTACTTGCTCTGAATGCCCGTTTTTTTTTAAATGGATAAAATGTGACTAATTTCAAAATTGCATATGTGATTGCAATGGTGCCTCAACTGGATCAGCTGTGTGTTAGGGAGAACTTTGCCATTATTGGATGAGGGATTCTAGCAAATGAACTTTCACATTCCCCTTCCCTTCCTAAGGAAAACGTTTCAGTTTCATGTAATTGGTCTTCCTTCAAGGTTCATGGTCTCTTCTAGGGTGTCCTAGACATAGAGCTGATACTTAGTTAATTTACCTTTTATTCACATAACAGTGGCCTTTCAATTTTCATTTCTTCCACCTTTCCAATAATGGTTTGTCATTAAAACTAGTTTTGAATCGTATAAGGAAAAACACACCATATGGACAATTTTTTGCTTTTCCACTAGAAGTGATGAGGAGAGTTGAAGTTGGGGAAGATGGACTTTCAAAAATAATATTAGAACATGTATGTTTACATATTTGTTCTATAAATAAGTTTACTCATATAAGCTACCAAAGGGAAAATCAAAGATTCTTCTATATCATTAGAATGTGACTTTAAATCACCTCCTGGGTGACATGCTTAGATCACAGCTGTATGGCTTAATAACGGGATGATCCGGAGAAGTTATTTAAACTTATCTTGGTCTTTATAGAGAGGATTATCAACCCACTTCATAGTTTGTTGTGAGGATGAAATGAAATGAAATAATGCTGATAAAGTACTTAAGAAGAGTGTGTGGAAGAGAGTCAGCTCCCCAAAAAAATATTAGCAATTTTTATTTAAAATGGCAATGAACAAGGAGAAAAAAGCAAACAAAGGTTAGGAATCAACACGAGAAAATGCTGGGCTATGTGTGGGAGGTTGGGAAGAAGAAGGGAGAATTTCTGCCCCTCACTGGGAGTCATGGGGAACCACTAAACAGTAGATGTGATTCCCTGAGGACACCCTAAAGACATGCATAGCGGTGCTTACAAATCTTCTCCCAGTTGCTCTGTTGTGGCTGCAATTTTTTCAACCACTTTTATATGGGAGCAAACCCATGGAGAGTCTTCTTATGTTCAACTAAACATTTTGACTCAAGACCATCATAGATCACACTTGGCACCAGCAATTAGAAGAATCTAGGCAGGAAGCAGAGCTTGTTGATGGTCAATGTCAGGTATTCTTCTTCCTGAGAGTTCTTGAAATAATCCATTCAGCAGGAGTTTTACATCAAACCAGGTCCAGGAGCTGCACTGGCTTAAATGCTTCATACATCAGGGAATCTCATGTCTTTTGTAGCACCCCCCATAGACATAACTTCTAGAATCCCCAGTCAGAGCGTGGCACTTACTCGGGAAAGCCAAAAATTCTGGCTTCTCATCAGCATGTATAACACATAATCCCAGTACAGATGTAATTTGTCAATCGTGGGTCCCTTTTTCTCATACTCATTGTGGCTTCGCAATGTCATCGGTACATCTTATCTTTACCAAGTTGCCAGGAGGACAGAGAGAGAGAGTTGCCAAAGGTCAGTTTCTTAAGCAGCGGGAGAATGGGTATTGTTAATCCTTTATCTACAGTAAGTAACTGGTTTATTAAGAGAAAGATGTGTTGGGATATAAAAATAAAACTCTTATTTGTCAGTTATTGTTCTGAACATGCTCTGTTGAATCCTAATAAAATCATGGTTAGAATCTTTAACTTTTCAGTTTTATTTAGTGATTAAATCAGACACATAGAGTTCTTAAAATTCAGAGTCTTTTCTCCATTTCTGCCCTGCCCTCCATGACGTGGAGTGGAAGGGGTTTTGGTCTGGCTCTCAGGAGACTCTCCCATGTGTATCACACAGATGATGGATTAGGGAGAAGAGGTACAGACGAGAGGGCTCTCTGTGGACTGCCTGGGGTGACATTGCATTTCCTTTTTGGATAGTCACACTGCTGATGTGGCTTGTACATAGTTTGTGACAAGGATGGATGGTGTGTCTCTAACGAGCCTCACTGATAAGGGTCCCGCTCCTTAGCGGACCCCCTAGGCATGCATCTCCTGACCAGCCCCCACTGGCAGCTTTACCCTAATTCCTCTGAAGTCTGTGTGGTAGTTCCCAATCTCATCTACCATCCGTTGCCAACCTGAACCCCACAGGCAGGTCCAGGATCCATTTCAAGAACTGGGAACTCAGGGGTGGTCAAGGGGAAAGAGGAGGAAGGTGGTCTGGGACCCCGCTCTGCTGACAGAACCCACCATGCTATCTCTCCCCCGTGTTCTTCTCCCGAACAAAGAAAGAATTGTCAACCTTCAATTCTTGTAGGCGCATCCATCTTTAAAGAGCAATTTCCTTGGAACTTTCCTTCCGCAGATTTAGGGAAGCAAAGTACCCCTTTCCCCATCCCTTCTAATCTCTGCTCTCCTGAAAAAAGTGGTAATTCTCCCTTCCCATTATCTTGTTAACTGGGTGTAAGAGTTGGTGGTAGCAGGAGTATAAAGCGAATTCTGTGGAGCGAGCACCTCCCAGAAAAACTGGACGGGGGGTAGCTTGTTCCCCAGCTGGAAGCTCTATGAGAGGGGAATGTAGGGTTACCTGCAAATACCTTGTTCTCGGGGGGTCAGGAAGACCACATCCTGCTCTGCACTTAACATCCTCAAGTTTCAATGTACTGGAAAGACTGGTACCAGTGTGTTAGGTTGCTGTAAAGGCTCTTCCCTCCAGTGAGAGTTTTCCTTCCAGGCAAGCCTAGGTCCATCATTAGTGAGATTTATGACAACTCCTCTCCATCTGGGGAAGATAGAGCTTACACTTGCCAAAGCTCAAGGGAGCAAAATAGACTCACGAATACTGAGACTTGGGTGAGATTTTCTAGTTAGTCTCTATAATTATGCCATTTGGTTTAGGAAAAAAATCGTGTTAAAAAGTCTTCAATCCTCCCTTTTAGTCACTGACTTACAACGTACCCTCCTTTTTTATTCAGTTTCATTAACTTTCTATTCCTCACAACAGAGGAAATTGAATTTAATAAGCTTTAATTCTTTACTTCTGAAGCACCTCTTTGGTTCACTCACTTTTGAAAATTGATCAATAACAATTACTTTAAATAAATCACTAAGACTTCCCTCATTGTTGCCTTTTAACAAAGCAAGTTCAAAGAACATTAATTTCTCTTTGCTTATCCTTTTAGGCAAATGGGGAAGTTTATTTTTTTCTAAGCTTCACTGCTCTATACGATCACAGTGGCATTCAAACACTTGTCCTGAGAGGTTTCATTGGGCTGCTAATGGAATCTATATAAAGGATATCTGCAAAACTCTATACAGGTTCCCCCGCTATCCAAAAGTAGAGGCTTCCTAGGAAATCTTCCGTAAGCCGAAATGCCGTGAAGTGAAGAAGCAATGACCTTAGGACACATCTTGCCAACAGATGCTCAAAATACATCAAGATAAAGCACAGATGCTCACAGACACGGTTCAAAGCTCTGGCAGCTGGATGCTGAGATGCTAAGCGTGGTTCCCAGGAAGGAGCTTGGCTTGGCGGGGCCCCGCTCACTGCTTGGGGTGCCCGCTGCCTTTACAATGGCTCAGCTCACTGCAAAACAAACACAACTCTATTTTTGCTTTTTTTCCTAAAAGTGAAACTCTTCCTCGGGTATCTTTTGGTTAGTGAAAACAGGTACTAATGTAGGTCTTTCATAAAAAGCAAAATGGCGTAAAATGAACCTTTGAAAAGCAGGGGACACCTATATATGAAGAGGTAAGGTTCTCTAGTGGGGTGAGGGGAAATGAGTCATCCCAACAGCATGACTGCTGCATCTTCAGGATAACATGTTTTCAGATGCTCAGCCGCTCATTTAAACCAGACGCTTCTCGTCTATATTACAATCCCATCACCTTTTCGGTGTCCTTTCTCCAGAACTCTCTTCATGAACCTACTACTCCATGTCCAGAGCCACACTATTCTAAGAATTCATTTCATTTAAAAAGTGGACAGTGGTGGTTGTGGAAGCTGGGAGGGTAAGCCACTCAAATATCCTTTCCAGAGAAAGTCTGCCTTAAAGAAGCCACTTAGCCGACAGCCTCCAGCTGTCACCCCTGCAGCATCCCCCATGGCCACACTGTCCCCAGGCTGCTCCCAGCCCATCTCTAAGCACAGTGGAAGTGCGGGAGCTGGGTCCTTTCTGGCTGACGAAGCCCCGCTCTAACAGACAGGCTCTACAGCCTTATGAGCCTTTGTTCAGAGCTGCACTGCCATCCACGGACCCTCCTGTGCAGCCCTCCTGCTTCCCTTTCTGCTTTCCAAAGGGTCAGGCCTGCGCTGTGGACCGAGCTCCCCTGCCGCTTCCCCTGCCTGGGCACCTCACCTTTCTCAGACATCCCCACTCCGCCCCCGCCCCGTTATATCTCTTGCAGCTTTGGTGTCCATTTCACAAAGGACCCTGACATGACAAACGCTGTACAACCTACAGGAAAGGCATGTTATCAGAGAAAGGAATAGAGACGTGCTGTCCACCACTTCCGCTTCACTAACCAGCATCTCTGCGGGAAACAGAGGTGTAATTTTTATATAAGTCTCCTAACCTAGATTTTAAGACTAGAGAGCTAATGGAAAATGGATGAAGATAGTCTCTCAAAATAAACAAGTGCATTCCATCACAAGATCACATTTGAATGATTCCAAACACACACACTCAACTATTCTCATTGGAGGAATGTGTGTGTTTTCGTTTCAACTAGCTAAAGGCAACAGAAAAACACAGGAATGACAAGTAAGGGATTAAAAAGAAATCTTCAAGCTTTGGTTTGATGAGTCTTTAGGTTTTAGAAGAAATCTTTAAGCCCCTTTTTCATTCCTCTTGTCCCTGCAGGCTTCCTTCCCTTCCCCAGAGTTGTGTCTGAGCTTAGGTGAGGGAGGGGGTGGGATTCTGAAAATCCAAGGCCCTGCTTGGGGGCATGCCCCTTTCATCCTGGGGTCCCCAGTGCCTTCTCTGGCTACTATGCCTGGACACTCATTCCAGACAACATTTTTCTGGGTTCTTCTATCTGCCCAGCGTTTTACCTGAAAACAGGTGTGGTGTCTTGTATTCTGAAGCCCCTCAAACCCTTTCTGGGGTAATGCTGCCTCCACATGGCTCTAAGGAAGCTAAAAGTACCTCTTTCTCTGAGGCATCAAGCAAGTACCTTGCTGGTCATGAAACAGTCTACACTTTGTTTATGTAATTCTAATTCACCAATCCAGATTATCTTTTTCAAACCAGTGGGGGAGCTGTCATCTTTTTCTTTCTTTAAATCTTTCTCTGAAATATTTCATCGGTGCCCGTAAGCTTCCAGCTTCCCCCTGAAGGCTTGGGCTTTTGTAATCGAAAAGCCAAAAGACAGCAGACTTTCTGGTTGTTGTTCTGTACGTCCATCTCCTGGGGCAACAAGCACAATAGCACCATCTGCTTTGAAAGGAAAAGAAAAAGGGAGAAATGCCAAATGGAGGGAAGAACTGTATTATTCTTGCCACTTCAGCATATGGCTAGACAGTAAATTAAAGTTTGAGCGTTGAGAGGAACATTAGAGGTTTTCTAATTCAACTTCCTTTCCCATCTTCTCTATTATATGTTCCTGACAGATGGTCAAGCAGACCCCATAATTGCAGTGACAGAGAATTCGGTTCCTCATAAGAGAGTGCAGCCCGGAATTGTCCGACTTCTTAGAAAGGCCAGCCGTGCACTGAGCTAGCACCTGCTCTCATTACGGGCGGTGGCAGAGAATGTCCTTCCCTGTCCGAGCAGCAGTGGCCTTGGAGCCAAACAGACAGAGGTGGTTCAGACAACCTCAGCAAGCTTCGATTTCTTCATCTATAGAATGGAGCTGATGATATCTAGCTTTCAGAATCATAGGGAAGATTAAATGAGATAAACATGCATGATTACCTGGTATAGCGTTTGTCATGGTAGATGTTTGATGAATATTATTTCCGTCCCATAATGGTCAAAACACATTCATTCATTCACTGGTAAAATATTGAGTTAGCACTTCTCTTATTCCAAACCGTGAACGAGACACTGGTAACATAGCAGAGATAAAAGAAATGCATACCTTGTCTTAAGGAGATTAATGTATCCAAAATAAACATCTAGTTAGAAATGTTAAAAGTGCTATGAAAGAAAACACCAGGGTACTTAGAGAACGCGTATAAAGGGAATCATGAAGAACAAGTGCATTTTCAGTTACACACACACACACAAGCCTAATGTATTATCTTTCCCTAAAAAGTCTTCTTATCTCAAGAATAAACATTTCAATGTTGTCATCCATTCTTCAGATAGCATGGTTATGAGATGGCTTAGTTTTTCCTATTAAAATATGGAACATTAAAAGATCCTTAAGTTAATTTAAGCCTAATAATAATTCATATTGTCTAAAATTCCTTTTCCTGTTTTTAAGTCCCTTTGAACATATCAGGTAACAATTGCAGACATGCATCCCTTTTATAGCTGGAACATTGTATGTACCACTTTTTACTGGCTATTATATTTGCTTCTGTAATGTTGAGGAGGAAAATACATTTTAACAGAAACTATAATCAGGTTGCTTGCAGGAACTTATTTTAAAGTTATTTATAAACTATCTAGATAGGGGTTCTAAGTTTCTCCACTTCACTAGACTTGCCGTTCTTGGGAAGTGACCCAAAGTGATGTGTATCATCCCTTCTGTGTAGACACCGGATATCAACGCCTCCAGTCTCATGGAGGTGCTGTCCAGCTGGCTGTGTGCCTTCATCACAGACACAGCGCCCAGAGGGCAGGCCCCTCCCCAAGCACACGCCAGCGTTTAAGCCATCGGCCTGATCGCATCTCACATCTTTCATTTTTCTTCCGGTTTTAAGAAGAATTTACACTTGGACATTGTCTGTACATTTTGTCTTTTAGGCAGACATGGATTTGACCCCATCAGAAGTTCCCAAACCATTAATTTAGTCCATTTACAAACCCAGAAATGTCCATTCAGCAAACAATGTCAGCCCAATACACCTGGTTTTAAAACCTAAGTAGATTATGTGCTTGTTTTTTTAAAGACTCTCTCTTTCTCTATGAAATAGACCTCCTTGGAGCTCACTATACCTTTATATCAGGAGAGCACATTTTAAAGTACGTTCAGATATTCCTACTCAGCCCACCCAGGTGCCCAGAATTCCTACACACCTACCAGAATTTCTTCTTTTGTGTCTTTTTCTTTTTTGACCCTGAAATTATATACATTTGAATATAAATGTGCGATGTCATCACAGAGTAGGATGGCTAACCCCGTAAAGAGATTTACAAAGTACTAGCTGGGCCTGTACGGTCCCTCAGGAAAGTTATGATACGTAAATCTCCATTTCCTCCAGTGATATCAAAAGAAGCTCATTGCATCTGGTTACCTGCCTCCACACTGAAAAGCAAAGACAAAAAAGGGAAGACAGATCCTACGAGGCGATGAGGTAGAGTGAAAAAGGCTCCTTGGCCTTGGTCCCCCTGGCAGTCCCCTCTGGCCATCCTAAGTACCTGCTCCTTAGGAGCTGGCTGGGCAGTAGCACCAACCTCAGGGTCTCCCCCAGCGGGGCTCGTGCACCAAGTGGGCCCTTCCTGACCACGCACATTCACCAGCAGCTACAACGACGGGGGCAGAGCATGACAAGGCAGGCACTTGTCCCTGAAAGAGGGAAGAACTGTCACCCTCCCTCCGTGAGTAGACGTGGCTGTTCTCACTGTCTCCCTTGAAAGCCTCCTCTGAAATACAAGCTTTCATGCCAAGGCAGATGTACAGTCTGGGAAGTTTTCCAAACGCATCACTGAAAAGCATGAGGTATTCAGCATCCACGCCTCCGCGGAAGTGTCTGTCTCTGTCTCAGGCCGCCTGGCTGGCAGCACTGGTGTGTAGACAGTTGTCCAGAAGCTGGGTGGGGAGGAGCCCAGGCCTGTGACAGAGGCGCTCCCAGCCACTTCTCTTCTCTGTCTGCAGCACCGAGAAGGTTTTCCCTGACAGCTGCACGCATCTCACACGAGCCAAACGTTCCACTGAGGCAGCAGCTGCTTGCGTTTGTCTGAATAAGCTGCGCCCTGAAAGGTGCAAAGTCATGAGCTTCTGGGAATAGCGTCTCTGGCACGGGGACACGAGGTTAATGGCGTCACCCGTTTCCGTTGTGTTTCCTGATACTTGGGATCCTAACTAGAAGCCGTGGACTAAATTATGAAGATAACGATGTGTTCCCTGGCTCTCAGGCAGGAAGGTATCAGACACACAATCCCTGCCCGTCTATCAAAGAGGATAAAGTCAACCAACTTCCAGAGGCCTTCGAAAACTTTCGCGTATCTTAGAGTTCCATGGTTTCGAGTATGCAGTTCAGTGTTTTTTCATAAGAAGTGCTTGAAGCTAAGTAGCTTCTCTACCTGGCTTTACACGTTATCTCCTCCGTCATGGAAGTGTTTTCAGCACAGAGGCAGGTGTTATTGTAAAGAGACCAACTCAAGTGAATCTTGGAGTGTCTTAAGTGCCTCCACTCTGGAAGGGAACCCCAGAAAGAGGGTGAGATATGCTCATTCCATTGTCTCTGATTCTAAGCATGTTCCAAATTCAGGAAAACAGGCAGTCTGGAGTGGAGGCTGATGCAGTGACGGGGACCCCCACCACGGTGGGTGGGAGTGAAAGGAGACAGAGGGCTCTTGAATGACTTCAGGGAGATTTCCAATTGTCCCCGGGTTTCAAAACTTCTTAACCTTAAACAGAAGTTTAAGATTTTTTTGTTGGTTGGTTTTGGGGTATTATCCAAAGGAGGAAAGAAAAAAACATTTGGTGTATTTGAGAATGTTAAGTTGTCAAATTCTTAACAAGTCCATCAGGCCCTGCATATTCTGGGTCCTATCCTCCTGTATTGCTTCATTTTAGGCCACTTGCCTCTATCAAAGGAAAGATACCACAGTTGACCCTCGAACAAGGTGAGGGCTAGGGGCGCTGACCCCGGTGCAGACAAAAATCCACCCTTATCACTTTTAACTCCCCCAAAACTTAATTACTAATAGCCTAGTGCTGACCAGAAGCCTTACTCATAATGTGAATAGTTGATTAACACTATTAATGTATATGTACTGTATACTGTACCTCTATAATAAAGTAAGCTAGAGAAAAGAAAATGTTACTATGAAAATCATAAGGAAGAGAAAATACATTACAGTACTGTACTGTATGTATTCATAGATAATACAAAATGACTCATCTGTCTGTCGGTACCTACATAATATTGTCTTATATGACACAAAACGCTGCAGATGTTGTATTACTAACACTAGGCATCAGAAATAAAAAGATAATGTGAAAATATACTTACAGGTGTAATGATTCATGCATTGATATGAAGAAGTCACAGTATGATTGCTTTATGGTAGCCTGTCTGTACGCTAATGAGAGAATAGTTATAAAATTTTTACAGCACACAGTTCAGTATTACAGTCATATTCATGATACAGTATTGGAAACATTGTTACTCAAAAAAAAAAAAAAACACCCGTGATGATAGGCTGATGCGCAGTTTCTCCAGTTACAAGAGAGAAAGACATACTGTACAATAATATAATTCTTTGAAAGCAAACTTATAAAACAGTAAAAAAAACTAACATTATCAATTTTATATTAAATATCATTCACCTTATGCCTGCCTATGTAAGGATAGACTAGTATCTACATGTATTTTATGCATTTATGATATAACCAGATTTTTCTAAATTTTTCCAATATTTCTAGCCTGTGCAGTTCATGTGCAAGGTTTTCCAAATTGTCGCAAATCTCCAAAAATGTTTCCAATATATTTATTGAAAAAAATCCATGTACAAGTGGACCCATGCCATTCAAACCTGTGTTGCTCAAGGTTCAACTGTACTTTGCTTTTGTTTTTCACTTTGTTTTCCTAGCATGATTCATCAAGGCAGCGTTCACGGAATTGATGAGACATGAGCTAGGTCACTGTATCAGTCAGCTGTTGCTGCATAACAAGTCATTAAAACAGCAGCATAAAATAATAAACATTTATTATTGCTCATGAGTCTAAAGGCCAGCCTGCAGGTCTTCTGGCTCAGTTAGAAATATTCATGCATCCGTGATCAGCTCCGTGTCAGGCAGGCAGCTCCACTTATCCTAGCTGAGCTCTCTCACATGTTCCACGACTGCACTGCTGGCAGCTGGCCTGTGATGAGCTTGACTCTCCTTCACATGGTCTGACATCTTCCAGAAGATCATCCTGGGCTTTTTCTCAAGTCACGGCAGGGTTGCAAGGGAGAAAATGAAAACTCTTAAGGCCACTTGAAGCCTAGGCTCAGAACTGGCATGCTTCACATGGCTCATTCTGTTGGCAAGAGTGGGCCCCAGAAGCCATCCAGATTTAAGAACCAAAGATCTTCAGAGTCATATTCCAGGAGCTGAGAAACAGGGGCCGTTTTTGCAGTCAAGCCACCACAAACTTCAAGGATTAGTAGGAGTCCAATTGGCAAAGATAATATGTAAGAAGCTTCCAGGTATAAAGAGCAGTATGAGAAAAGCACAAAACATATTTCATAAAGGGCAAAGAGGACTGCTATTAGAACAAAGATTTTATGTTTGCAAGCACAGAAGAATACTGGGGGTTTGTGGGAAAAGGGATTAGAAAAGAGATGTGGAAGGGATTTCCATTCCACACTAAGAAGTAGAGCCTTGTTCTGTGATCAGTTGAAGGCACAAAGAATTATAGCAGAGGATGCTTGTTTGCAGAATTTAACACTGATCGCCATTTTTTCGTCCTTAAAACTCTCTTTTCCTTTCGGTTTAATGATAATGACTCTTTCCTGGTTTCTTTCTCATTTATCTCATGTTTATTCCTCAGTTTTAGTTATGAGCTCTCTTTCTGTGTCCTCCCTTAATTGGGGCCACCCAGCAATCCATCCTTAGCCTTCTCTTATTTAAAAACAGCCCCTCAGCAATTTCATCCACTTTGTTAATTTCCACTAATGCCGTACTGATGACTCCCAGATCTGGACCCCTCCCAGACTCTCTCTTGAGCTCTGGACTCATTTATCAAACTGCATCCTGGGTGCTGTTCACACATGTCCAGCTCAATTTGTCTCCAACTGAATCTTAACGTCTTCCTTTCTATGCTTCTCATTTTCTCGTGTATTCTTTTGGTTAAAGACCACTGTTATCCATTAGATGCACAAGCCAGAAGCTCAGGAAAGACCTGAACATTCTTTCTCCCCCTCATGTCTCACATTTAGTCTTAGGTCCCATCAATTATATTTCCTAATATCAGTTCTAGAATGCTCCATTTATCAGCTGTGGCAGTGGTTCCATGGGTTCTCCAAGTTATGTAGGAAGGACAGAGATAATTCAGCTCACCTAATTTTAGTGTGAAGAAGATTTTATTGATGTCATAATGGTATCTTTTTTTGTTTGTTTTGTTTTTTGTTTTGCGGTACGCGGGCCTCTCACTGTTGCAGCCTCTCCCGTTGCGGAGCACAGGCTCTGGACGCACAGGCTCAGTGGCCATGGCTCACGGGCCCAGCTGCTCCGCGGCACGTGGGATCTTCCCGGACCGGGGCACGAACCCGTGTCCCCTGCCTCGGCAGGCGGACTCTCAACCACTGCACCACCAGGGAAGCCCCCCATAATGGTATCTTGATCAAATGATATTTAAGTAAAACACCTTATATCTCTTTGAAGCATTCCATAACCTGCTCCCTGCAACATAAGAATTTGCACCGCATGACAAGAGGCAGGTGTGTTATCTGGAAAGACTGGAAGGAACAAGCTTTCCAGTATGACTTGTGACCTTTACATACTCTTGGTCCCAGAAATCTCATCTTCATGTGACCTACAGTCATATGGTATATACAGTATTTCTCTATGGTCACAACAAAGGCTCAGCCCAGCCTTTCTCTACATCTTGGCGCAAAACAGTTATTCCTCCAAGTCTGATGTCAGTACTAAACGAATGCTAAAACCGCATAGGCCCTACCCACTACATTGAGCAGAGTTGTTTAGATAGCTTTCTTCAACCAAAATCTTATGTGGAACTTCACACATAAAACAAATAAAAGCAGAGCTGGCTTTACTGAAGCATGGGGTAGAGGTGCAAGGACTTCGCCTTTGGGTTTCTCACCCGTTCCTTCTAAGCACCTCCTGCAAGACCCCCGAAGGACCTCTAACTAATCTTAAGGCCCTGAAGAACCCAATTTAAAATTCATGGGCCTGCAGGACCACATGGTAGCTCTGTTTTTAGTTTTTTGAATGTGTTCTTCAGTTCTATAAATAAATAAACAAACAAATATTTAAAAAAAATTTTTTAAATCATGGGCCTAGGGGAAACAGGAGGCCAATGTACTTCAGGTAAAGAGCAAATGTCATTTATATGGACATATGCAATGAGTTCGGCTTATCTAACCAATCCTAGAAAACAAAACTAAAAATTACATTACAGACTGTGTAACAGGGCCTTTTCCCGCCAACCCCCTGCCCCAATCAGCTCTCCCCTGGGCTCTGGCAAGAGACTAACTTATCTCCTTGCTGCCAGTTCCTGATCCATCCAGGAAACGAGTAGAACACTTTCCAGAGTCATCTACCTAAAACCAAATATTACCACATCACTTCCAGTATCTGTGAAGCACAAAATAAAGTCTAAATCGCCTACCTGCTACATAAAATCCACTCTAGAAAGGTTCCTGCCCAAACTCTGTTGTCAATTCTTCTCCCTTTAGTAGCTCACATCCCGTAGCCTGGCAAACTGGGAAGAGTTAGAGATTTTCAAACTTGCTGTATTTCCTATCTCCATGCCCCCCGCAAATATTGTTCTCTCTGCTGAGAATTAGCTCTCCCTGTGTCTGCCTGGTGCAAGCCCACTTGTCACTCTGTACACAGATTTCATATTACTTTCTCCTGTCTGACGACTTTCCTAATGCCTCTCACCTTAGGCAGCCTCGACGCCTTCCTCCTGTTGCCGTAGCACATGCTCATGTTTCACTAGTCATACTGTGTTAAAATTGCTTACTGGCATGTCTCTCTGCCAAACTTAACTGCAGTTTCCACAAGTGAAAGGACCAAGTCTTATTTACATCCACATCACCAGCACCTAATACAGTGCATGTCATCTGGTGAAGGTTCAGTGATAACTTGAACAAAAATAAGAGCGAAGCTTTAAGAAAATAAGTACAGAAACAGCATGGAGAATGAATTAGAGAGGAAGCCATATGCGAGGGACCAGTTAGGAGGGCACTGAGATAATCCAGGCTGGTGAGTAATGAGGTGAAGCGGGAAATGGTCAATGGCCATAGAGCAAAGAATATTGGGCATCTCTGAAAATGGAATCCACGGTACTCAGTGAGGGCTTGGGAGGGCGGAAGCAATAACGACAATAAATACAAAACTGAGCCTGGGGCTAAGAATGAATGATTTTAATAACAATTCTTGGGAAAGCAGGAGGGAAGCTGAACTCTATTTCAGATATGGTCAACGTGGACTCCGTGAGGTTCACGATGTTAGCTATTGCTGGCAGCTTGAGAAGAATGGTTCCAAATGAAGGGAGTATTTTAAAATTATATATATATTTTTAATTGGCAAACTGAGCTACTGAGTTTTAAATTTTAATGGTCATCAAGTAAATTTTCACTCAGTTAAATATCTAATTTTCATCACTGTAACACCTGAAGTATATTTTTTTAAGGGAGTCTGTGTTAGCTATATTGAACTGTTCTGTTAAGCTTCTTTTAAATTACTGTCAGGGTTTCTTCCTTAAAGGTCACTCATTGTAATAGAGTAAGAATGAATCTAAATCTGGATTAAAAGCTTTTGGTGAATTCAGAGTGGGTTTTTTTTCCCCGGACTCAATTAATGACTCAATGCTCCCTGAAGATTTCATATCTATAGGCAACATACACCATCTTGCTGAGTTAAAATCCTAGTAAGGGATGGATTAATTCTCCATTCCTAATGAGAAGAATACCAACAATGATTCTAATTATGTCTTAGACTTATAGAGCCCATTTCTTCCTAGGAGCTAAAGGAAGGTCTACATCTGTTACTTTATTTATACATAGAAACAAAGTGATCTGACAAAGGTTACATGATATGCCACTGTGATTAGAATCCTGGTATTAGAAATCTGGATTTTTAATTCTACATTTAGTGTTCTTTGTTTTAAGAAGTTCCCATTTTCAAAGAGAGAGAGAGAGAAAAAAAATGTAATTTATAGAATGAAGAGTTCTTATTTGACATAAGGTAGGCATTTCTGAAAGAGACATCTGTGAAGCTTTGGAGTATGGATTATAAGGCACTGTGAAATTTCTTTTACTAGAAGTATTCTAAGGTAAAACAGATTCATACATGTCTGAAATCATTGACTGGGAGGCTATCTGATTGAGGCAAGGTAGAATAGATTATTTCTCAAGGTTTCTTCCGGTCATATAGTTCAATGATTTCTTTGTGACATGTTCTGTTACATTTTTTCCTAGTAAAATTTTTAAAAAATATACAGCCAATGCAAAATGGCACTGTTAAATTGCCTCCGTTTTACTTTACTAAGGAATAAATGGAAGAGACTTGGTCTGAATCTCTTTGCACTTGCCCCTCTACAGTCTGCTTTCAAAACTGTAGCCAGAATGATCCTTTTAAACCAGAGGTCCTGGCAGCCCTCTGCTCAGGACTCTGCATGGCTCCTTTCTCCATGTGGAGTAAGAACCAAGTCCTTATGGCAGCCTACAGGGCCCTGCCTGAGCTTTAGAAACATTCCTCCTGACCTCCTCATGACCTCTCTATCCTCATCCTCTGTCCTACTACTTGCCCACTGCTCCAGTCACACTAGCCTCTTTGTGTTCCCTGGGCTGGGAACCTGCCTGCTTCAGGGCCTTTGCACACGCCGTTTCCTCTGCCTGGTATTTTCTTTCTTTTTTTTTTTTTTTTTTTTTCAGTTTTAATTTTTTTTTATTTTTTTTATTTTTTTACATCTTTATTGGGGTATAATTGCTTTACAATGGTGTGTTAGTTTCTGCTTTATAACAAAGTGAATCAGTCATACATAAACATATGTTCCCATATGTCTTCCCTGTTGCGTCTCCCTCCCTCCCACCCTCCCCTGCCTGGTATTTTCTTCCAAGAGTTATTCTCATGTCTCTCTGCCTCCCCTTCCTAAGACTGTCTCAGATACCACTTTCTTAATGAGAAATGTCCTCATCGCCCCTTACTTAAAATTGCAAACTTCCTCCACCCCCAATAAACTCTGTTTTTTCTTTTTTATAGCATTCTTCACTTTCTAACATACTTAATAATTTGCTTATTTATTATGGTTTTGTTGTTGCTGTTGTCTCTTCCCTCCTCCCAACCTCTAGCACCTCCCAAATGCTGGAACATATAGTCCTCAAGGGCAGAGATTGTTGTCCATTTTGTTCGTTGATTCATCTCAAACACTCAAATAATGCAATAAATTAATTTAACCCTAAATTGGATCTAAAATAACACATTAAATCAACATAAACTGGGAAATGGAAAGACAATAGAAAGAACAAGGTAAAAATGGTGAAAAAAAAGTTCCCACTTTTCACAGGTGGAGAGTCAATAGAATAGTGTGATTATGCTCATTAGAAGGGAAAAAAAAGGTTCAGTGCTCTTCTTAAACCTCATTTCTAAATATCCAACCCTGAAATATTTGAAGAGAATTTTCATGTTCCACGCAAGTGCTTAGTCTATTCTGACCCAGGATAAACAATGAGCCGTCTCACAATTGACCTAAGTTCGTGTTCGTCTGTCATCTGAGCCCTTCTGTCTCCTCTTACCGAGTGACACCCAGAATTGAGTGCAGCACAGGGCAGAGCATGGCCATCCTCTCACTTCTAGATGTTTTGCTGTTACTAATTCAGCCTAGGATCATGTTTGGGTTTTGTTTTTTTCTTTTTTCTTGAGGCTATATTAATGACTCATATGGAATTCCTATTGAATCGAATTCCTAAGACTCTTTGGCTACATAATTCCCCTCTGTGTACAGCCAAGTGTAGGACCTTATATTTTTCCAATTAAACAGGAACTTGGTAGATTTCAGCCCATGGCTACATCATGTGAAGAGAGTTTTGATTCAGCATATTTACTAATCATGAAGTTAACTTCAACTATAAATGGAGTGGGGGGAGTCTGCCCTCCGTCTCTTTACATAAGAAATGTAAGTAATTGGAAAAATGCTGAAGAGGACAGATAAAAAGATGAAACCCTGCAACACTTCCCCAGAAACCTCCCTTGTGATTGACATCAGTTTATTAATGAGTGCCACTGAGGGACTATATGATGTAAGTAGTTTCTAAGCCATTTATCTGTTGTTCAGATTTCTTTCTACCTGAAGAATAAGAATATTGCCTAAGATTTTGCCAGTTTAAGAACTAGTCCTGAATGACTATTTCCATCTATTCTCCATCTGTGAACCTAATCAGAGAAATAAATCCAGATGTTCTTGTTGTGAGACACATGCTGGATTCCTTGTGACCTTCCTCAGGATATTTACACACCACTTCTTAATAATTTATCCTAAAATCGTTTTCACAATTTTGCTTCCTGCTTTTTGCAAATTAGAAATTTGATGTAACCCCACAAAAGCTGTTGAAAAAAGGTCAAACAAGTTCAAGGAAAATACTAATTTCATTCTTATAAAGCACGTTGCTGGGCTTCTCTATAATTATACTTTTCATTCTAAATCAGTTACATTGAGAATCTCTATTAAACCATGAATGATGCTCAATTAAAAGTCTTTAATTGGAGTTGCCCTTCAAAATGGAATTAGTGCTAATGAAATAAACTGCTTTTGAGATTGTGGAACTTCTGATGAAATAATTGCTGCTGTAACTAATTGGGAAGCTTTGCATAGCGAATGCTTCTAAATATCTGCTTCTCTTCCACCTACTTTCCTAGTTTTGTTGGGGGAGGGAGGAACGGTAGGAGATGGAGGGGTCTGTAAGTTGAACTTAAGATCTTCGCCTAACCTTTTCCCACGGTTTATTCAGCCTTGTCCTTTTTTGTTTTTGTTTTTGTTTTTGTTTTTGTGGTACGCGGGCCTCTCACTGTTGTGGCCTCTCCCGTTGCGGAGCACAGGCTCCGGACGCGCAGGCTCAGCGGCCATGGCTCACGGGCCCAGCCGCTCCGCGGCATGTGGGATCTTCCCGGACCGGGGCACGAACCCGTGTCCCCTGCATCGGCAGGCGGACTCTCAACCACTGCGCCACCAGGGAAGCCCCAGCCTTGTCCTTTAATTGGGTATTGTTAAAGGAAGATCTTTAAATTTGCTTGGCTGTTATTAACATACCCAAAATTATGATTAGTTAGTCAGGAACTGTGGTCTTTGTGGTAGGATACCACAGAAAGGTAAATTCACAGATTTTATGCTACTCAAAGTTAACCACTATGCAGAATGGAAACATGGGTAATCTCTGAATTATTACTTAGTATCTTGACATTTTTAGAGCAGATTTTTTTGAAAAAGAAACTTGGTTATTTAATAGCTTGCTGGTGATTTTGAAATTCAGAATGAGTAGATAGCTTAGTCCACTGCTCTATGATGCTAAACAGTCAACTGGAGAAAGTGTGGGGTGGAGGGGAAGGGAGAAGAAATCTCTGAAGTAGTTTATTTTTGGTTTGAACTTACTTGATAATTCAGAGAGGGTGCACGAGTCTACAGCTTGAATGCTGGTGCTTGGAGTCACGTTGTTACAACCTGCACTGCAGTTCCCTGAGCTAAAAAATGGAGAAATGGTATTTTCCAGAATTGCCTCAGGATAATTTCACTCAAATGTGGAAGTGATTTATGAACTATGAAATACTGTACAGGCTCCCGGAAATATAATCTCTTTCCCCAGTCAGCCCCTAATTCAATCAGAATGGTCAAGTCGGTAGACATGCATTTTTTTAAACCTTGAATCACCTATTAATCAGCACCTTTGGCAAAGAAGACAGAGACATAAAAATAACAAGTTCTGTGTAAAAAGCTCAAAGACATGATCTGAAGCACAAGTGTTTACCTGGTATTTAAAAAAAATAAAAATAAACTGACCTCGCCACATTTTTAAGCAATAATCCATTAACTGTTTTGTTGTTGTTTTATGTATTGTTGATTAATTCGTCAACATAGTTTGAAGATGGTAGACTTTCTCTGTCACAGGCAAAATTTAAAAAACTCATCATCAGTCAGACCATATTTTCCAAACTAAAAAACTTATATTTTTATACCATTGTCTTCCATCCATTTACTTTATGGACCCTAACTGCTCCGTGGTACTCTTGGCCAGAAACAAATTCATTCTAAAGATTATGTTTGCATTTTGATCCTTTCTCTTAGCCGTAAAATTATACATAGCTAGTCTTTTCTCCTGTAAACCCATCTGTGATTGCTGGAAGGTAAATTATTTCATTGAAGGTCAGCATTAAATCCAGCCAGATTTACCTTTCATTAATCCCCGTGTGTTGCTTAGGTTGTAAGCCTTTTATCACTGTAGTGTAACCGCTTTTGGGTCCCAGCATCCTTTCTCTTATTTTGATTCATAATGCTGCTCTCATGCCATGGATGTGAGGATTTGGCCATCTGGGTGTTTAAAAACATGGCATCAGACCGATGGAGTCGCCGTTTGGTGCTGTGTCTAATGTTCACTTCTTCACTACACATAACCAGCCATTTGTCAAAAATGCCCAGCCTACACTCACCAGTTTACTATGGTCACGTATGCTTTAGTCATGCTTTCTAACTCTCAATTAGAAAAATCTCAAATTTAGTCGTTACATGTTTCATGGGTTGTGGAAACACAGGGGCTCCTTCAAATGGACAGCTGAAAAACTTGCTGGGCAGTTAAATGTGGATCAAGTGAAACTCCCCACAGATGGGCGATTGACTATCCCTCCTGTGCTCCGTCTATGTCGAAATAAAAGTAAAATCCTATTTTCAGTATTGAGGAAATAAATGGGGGCACTAAACTGGCAGAGTCCTGTGCAGCAGGGTGCCATGTGGAAAAGATGATGTGACAGGTACCTTCACCTCCGCTGCTCAAATGAGCTTTCTCTAAAATGAGTCTCGGATCCCCATTTCCATCATTGAGAAAAGGGCCAGAGTGAGAAACAGACTGTACTTCCCAGGCTTCTCTACTGATTGAGATGCCACCCATTCTTCCAAAGCCAAATGCCACCTCTTCCAGGAAGGCTCCCTGTGTGTGCCCATTTGGAACTGATGTTGCAGTTCCAAAGCAGTAACTTATGGGGCTGAATGCAATGGTCTCCACTTGCCCCTGTGTTCCCAGGTTGCAAAGAGCTGCAGCCATCCAGAGGTGCATCTTTTTCTTCAAATTCCACGTAAGCACCCTATGGGTGAACGGCAGCCATGTATGCTTGTGTGCCCATTGGAGAACTTTCTCCATTCTGCTGTGTTGGACAGTCGGGTTCTTTACATGCTTGTCTTCACGTCTAGATAAAAAGCATCTTCAGGTCCACACTCCTCTGGGTCATCTCCACAATGTCTTTGCACTTGAAGGCCTGCAACCAAAGAATGTTGAAAGTTGAATGAATGTAGAACATCAAATCCAATGATGCAATTTTCAGTTCCGTCATGGCTGCCTCTACTCATTTCAGACTTTGAATATGTCATCTGTGTATTATATGTGACATAAAAATACAACTTCCAAACCAATATTATTGATATCATTCCACTCAGAAATCATTCAGTTTAAGACAGGAGGCCATACAATTACAATGATCTCCAAAAATGGGGGAGGGGTGTCAAATGCATTGGAAAATATTTTAATCTGAAAATTGTGGACATTTTAGAAGCAAATATTTGGTTATTTTGATCTTGAAAGATTCTTTTTTTTTTTTTTGGCCATGCCATTCGGCATGTGGGATCTTAGTTCCCCGACCAGGGATTGAACCCACACCCCCTGCTTTGGAAGTGGGCAGTCTTAACCACTGGACCACCAGGGAAGTCCGAAAGTTAGATTCTTATGCAGATAGTGTGTACAGAAAGACAGAGTGCCTGTGGACAATTTGCTTCCTGATCAAACTAATAATTATTTTATTTGTATTACCGAGGATGAACACCAGTGACTGAGACAAACATGGTTTTTGGAGTTTTCTAGATGACTTACATGTTGCAAGTTAGAGTCAGGGGCCAGCACTTTAAAGACTTGTAAATTGTCGCCTGTGTTCTATCTTTAGCCACAGATCCATTTTTGAAAATTCTAGGTGGTTTGAGTTTAAATTGGTCTCTTAAATGATTCTGTTGTTGTAGAACCCACTTAGCAACATTTAAAGTTTTGTTTCCAAAATTTTGTTCTTAGAAAGCTTAGCTGGTTGTTTCGTTTTGATTCCTAAGTCAAATTTAAGAACTATTAAGACCTCTGCAAAATATCAATGTAAACTTCATTGAAGCCGTATAATAATAGAAGAATTAAAAATAAAAACTACAGGGAGTTATGCTTCACTGAATCACATTGTCAGCATTAATGATTGCCTACATTTGCACCAATATTTCATTCCTTTCATTCCATAGCATCATGGGAATGAGCTCCATTAAGGTAATATATTCCAAAGAAGCTCATTATTTTCTGGGCTGGGGGGATAGGGGTATTGTTCCATGACAGAGCTACTGAATTTAATTTCCTCTACCTTGCAAGCAGTACATACATTCATTACTTTAATTTATTAAAAGTATATTACCTAAAACCGCAGTTAACTAAGTCAGACAATTTGCTTAATCTCATAGTATCTAGCATTTTGGTCATCTTTCACTAGGTATTCTCTGAAGCAAATTCTCATTTTCTTTTTAACAAAATCATTTTCTAATTTAGATTTTTAAGATCAACAGACCATTTCAGCAAGATAATCATTAAATATAGGTTTTCACATCTACTCTTGCAAATTAGCAAGGTGAATTTTGTTTTGTTTGCTCTTATTATTTTTCTTATTCAGTGTTTATTTTATTATGGCTGTAAAAATGGTATTTGCAGATAAGATGTGGTGAAATACATACACTTTTCCTTTCCTGAACAACTTTTTAAACTTCTTTGGAGTTTCTCTGGAAGAGTTCTTTAACTTTATTGTCTAACATTTCTAAATGAGCTTTTTATTTACACCATAATATTTTAAGTACCCAAAAGGTCGTTTTTTTACAAAATCTTCATCTTACTTCATAGTTATTCATAGTTATGATACTTTTCTCTCTGCTTTCTGTGGATATGAATGATGGTCTTTTATTTCTGGAGAAAGAGAGCCGTCTTTGCCACTAGGGTATCTGTTTCTTCCAAGCACTTCATTTTCCCCTGTTTGCCGTGGTCTCTGTCCCCTGTCTTCAGGGAGGGGTTGCTCAAAATCTCGACGAATTCCGCGAGTCTTCCTGGCCACCTCCTTCATATTAGGGTGGATTTGGCTTTGCTCTCCAGCTGTCGGATATCCCAGAAGAGAGTCTCCTAGCCTCTCTCCTAGCTTCTCCTAGAAGGTAAAGCCTGGCTTCATCCTTGAGTACCTGTGTGCTTTTCTTAAAACTCTTAGGACTGTTCTGGTGGCTTAAGGAGGGAACGAAAGTGCATTTATATTTGTTGCAAACCACCATCTTGACCAAGAATTCTCCTTTATTTCTGTCTACTCTTAGCAGCTAGAACATAACTTGCAAAAGTGGGGATTAATTAAATAATCGTTGAGAATAGAAGATAAATGGAAGGAATCTAGGAAGTTAAACAGGGATTATCCTTGCAACTCTTTTTTTTTTTTTTAAATGCTTTGTTTAGGGAAGGTTTTAGTTTGAGTTCAAAGTTAAAGGGTCTGAAAATTCTGAAGAACATATCGTATGGTTCGTTTGTGGCTGAGAACGATGATTTGGTCAAATGGTATGAAAGGCTTTAAGAATTATTCATTTTTCACTGGCAGCACCTGGCACCATTTGGAACCACAAACACCGTTTTCATAGAAGTTAACAGCCCAGAAGGTATATCACATTTTGATGACGAATGTTCTAAAAAGTTGCAAGAATATGACATTATTGACAAATTCCCCCCTCCTATTTATCTTTAAGGGGCTTATTAAATAATAGGAGACCGTCCAGGGAGTTTTCTTATATTGCTTTATTATTCTTCAATTAAATTATCACTCAGAGTTCCTGGATTTAGTCTTTCATATTTCAAGGCACTGAGAGTTAAGTTGTGGTCTGGCTCAAGGGATTCTGAGAGGTCTTTAGACCCGGCAATGGATGAGTTCTGGGAAACGTGAGACTCTTCACTAACAAGGCATCTCATGCAGAACATTTAGCAGGCCCTTTCTTTCTAGAAACTTATGACCTCTATTTTGGGGAAATGTTCTTAAATCATGTGTTGCTGATTTTCTCCCCTCCGTGCTGTGTGTCCTCCGTGTTCTAATGGGAAATTCTATCACTCAAACATTGCGTATTCTGGATCAGTCTTCTAGCTTCTTGCCTTTTCTCTATTTTCCATTCATTTGTCTTTTTACTCTACTTTCAGGGAGATTTCTTAAAACTTTATCTTCCAACCCTTCTACTTAATTTCCAGGTGTGCTATTATGTTTCTAATTTCAAATGCTCTTTTTTAAAATTTGGGTGTCCTGCATTAGTAGCATCCTATTTGGGGTTTATACATGTTCCTAATTGTTTTGTTTTGTAGATTTTTTTCTCCCTGCATGATCTGTTTTCTCAAAGTTGCTTGCCTTTTTTTTTTTTTCTGTCTGTTAGTTTGAGCCTTTATCTTTGAGAGCCTTTCCTCAGATTTTTCTCATCCTCGGCTTTCCGTGCATGATAACGAGTGAGGGCTTTAAAACTTGATTGGCTCTGCTGAGCACATCTTGGGTCTTCTCAGCTATAGTGTGAATGGGCATTTTATCTCCTCCTGTGTTCTTATCTATTTAACAAATATTTATGGAGAAAGCACAATGTCACTAAGAATTACTGAGATTAATGTTTGCATTTGGTTACATAACATGTCTATTATGAATTGGATATTATTCAATTAGTAGGAATATCCCCTAAATGAAACTTGTTAGGTTAAAATTTGTTAACTCCCAAAGATTGAAGTAAACAGTTCTATGGTTTATATGTGTCAGTAAATAAGACTTTGATATATAGAAGCCCTCATTCTATTACTAAATTTAATAATGCAAATGGAGTTATAGTTTATTGCTTCTATAGAAAGCTTCATCAGTTTCTGAGAGGACTAGAAAGCTAATTGTAATGTATTTGGAATTCTTTTAGAATCAGGTGGTTATTATTAATGTTTATTTCAACCAGAATTAAACCCCGAGATTTTTACAGATCACAGTTTCAGTTTATCCAGATAGTATATTTCCTTCCGGGTATAGTATTAGATATTTAACTTTTATACTTAGATATTTGATCTATACAAGTTTATGGTTCAGCAAGCAATATAATTTGCCAGACATGTCTCCATTTTTCATTTCAGAAATAGACCAATTGCTTGTACAATAGTATGGCATTTTTTATGTAGCAGTTTGCACAGACTATAATTTGTTTTCATTTATAAAAAAGTATGAAGTTCGTATTCAGACTGGTTTATTGAAGGAGTAAATCTTTACGTAAACGATGACAGTATTATTTTTTAGTGTATATAATTTTTTAAAGAAAACAACATGCTATGATAGCTTTTACTCATGAAATAGAAAGGACTGCTTTTTTTCTTTAAAAGTGTTTAGTAATTGTTTTATCTTTTATATCACATGTATATTATTTTAAGAGAAAAAATTAATTGGAAAGAAAACTACCAAATTTCTTTGAACATTTTCTATATGCCAAATATTCTGCTAAAGTTTACTCTATATGGGTTATGTCATTTAATCCTCATAACAGCCCTACAAGTTTATTGTTATTCACATTTTATGGATTAGAAAAATACCAAGGCTCAATAATAAATATAATAAAATAATGACAATATTAATAATAATGTTTAAAGTCACTAATATTCACTAAATATTCGTGAATATGAGCTCTACTTGGGGCACTGTTTTAACTGCTTTGTATATATCATGTCATCTGATCCTTACCACACGTATGAAATAGGTACCAAGATCATTCCCATTTTACAAATGAAAAAGGGAAAGGATACTTTCCCTCAGAGGGAAAAAAAAAATAACTGACCCAAAGTCACAAGGCCAAATTCAAACACAGGGAGCTGCGTCCATAGTCAATGCTAAAATATGACTCTTGGATCCCTTGGGACCATTATTATGCTGGGAGTAACAGAAACTCTGACTCAAAGTGCCATAGGCATTAAGGGCATCTAGCATCTCGCATCCCAAAGCCCAGATGTAGAGCAGGTCTCAAGACTGGTTGATGATGAAGTGATGTCATCAAGGACCCAGGTTATTACTATGTCTGTTTTGCCACTTTGGTCTGGCTTCCAAAATTAGGTCTGCTTCTTACTGGCTATCAATTTAAGCAAATTACTTATACCAAGAATGAGCCCAAGTATGTTCAGTTGTAACTGAGAATGACAATGTTGCAGTATTGATTTAGAACTGGAAGCAGGAAGGCTGCAGCTGTTCCAGGCTTCATGACTGGGTACCTGTTTCCTTTTTCTCATCTACATGGTCAGCAGAATAACATCACCTACCCCAGGAGCTGTTGTGAGGATTAAGTCAGTTAAAATACATAAGATGCTAAGAACCATGGCTGACACATTGTAAGTGCTATGTACGTGTTAACTATTATGGTGGTTGTTTTTCTGGTTATGCTACTGTGAAATGTCCAGAAAAAAGCAATTATAGTGGCTTCCTAGAAATCAAAAAATTTTTAGTCCTGTAGGGGATTTTTTTCCCACATCTGCCTTGTGGGAGTTGGGTTTCAAGCCTTTCCCTTGAACAGCCACCTAATAGGACAAGTTTACCGTAGACAACAGTCAGGACGCCCCAGAGCTGAGGGTAGTCACCTTCTCCGAGGCCAGGGCCAGGAAGGGATGGGGCATAAAGAGACAGGCTCAACAACCTTCCTCATTTACTGTGAATATGATGTAGAGGCTGTTAGCATTGGTGCCTCCAAAGGACTTGGCATAAGACGTAACGAAAAAGACAAGGAGCGAGTCAGCAGCCTGAGTTTGCCACCTTCCTCTGCCATGTAACTGCTATTTGGTTGAAACACTGACTCCTCAACCAAAAATCGGAACTAGGTAACCCAGGGTCATTTTGACTGAGTGTGTGCACGTCAGTGCCCCCACTGCATCCCTCCAGAAGCTGCACAGACAACCAATGACCTTCCTGATAAGAAGAGATCCCATCCCACAGCTCCTTCTGGTCCATGATACCAAAGATGCTGTGCTTCCCTGCCAGGCCCTTCAAACAAATGAGAATACTAATACACATCCTCCTGACTGGATTTAAGAATCAAATATGATCATATGTAGAAATGCTCTGTGAATCTGTAGGACACAGCAATAAAGAATGGGGGTTAATTTACCCCTACAGGACTTCTGATCCATCTGCTAGGACGGCAGATTAGTCCTTTCCTGATAATGGATTGATGGCAGATGCACAACCTTAGAAGCTATGTTGCTCATTAACCCGTGACACTAGAATCTTAGTTATAAAAGTGAGCAACTTTATAGAACACATATTGGAGACAACATTAACGAAATGATTAGGATTTAATGTTTCCTAATGGGCTGTTATGTCCTTTTTTTTCCTTGAAGTAGATTAAAAAATACATGGACCTGTGGCATAGAGATTAGTATCATTCTAAAGAGCTGGCATCAGAACACTCACAGACACGTGGGGAATTGCTCCCTTTGGCCTGGAAACTGGAATTCTCAGAAAAACGCTTAGAGAATAGCAGCTGTTAGGAATCATCTTTCAAGAAGCCCAACCAAGGGACTTCCCTGGTGGCGCAGTGGTTGAGAACCTGCCTGCCAATGCAGGCAACACAGGTTCAATCCCTGGTCCAGGAGGATCCCACATGCCGCAGAGCAACTAAGCCCGTGAGTCACAACTAGTGAGCCTGTGCTCTAGAGCCCGTGCTCCATGAGAGAAGCCACCGCCACGAGAGGCCCACGCACCACAACGAGTAGCCCCTGCTCGCCACAACTGGAGAGAGCCTGCACACAGCAGCGAAGACCCAATGCAGCCAAAAATAAGTTAATTAATTAATTAATTTAAAAAGAAGCCCAACCAGAATTTACCTAGAAATTAACACCTGCTATTGAAGATATGTCTAATATGCAAAATTAGCAAGGAGGCTATATCCACAGTTTTATTGTAGTTTCAGTTCTACTTTAAAATTGCCATAGCAGAAGAACATTTGATCAGGAGACAGATAGCACTGAGTTTTACTACAAATGAGGGTCTGACTACTACAGCTGAAAATAGTGTCACGCCCAGAAATTTAAATGTGAAGAGGCCACAATTCAGTCAGACATTCTGTGGCTTGAATTGTTAAATGGTCACACTTACCTATAGAAAGAATATTCGTTTTCTAGCTAAAGTATTTATTTTGGAAATACTTCCCTGAGTCATTTTCCTAGAAGTAGGAGCCTATTCCCCATAACAAATTAAGCTGCTCAAATTTGAAATGTGATTTTTATGTCTGTCTGTGCTTTACTCTTTGCTTCGTCAGTCAGCGATTTCTGCCTAATAAGATTGAAATCGTAGTACAAGAGTCTTTTTTTTAAAAAAACTAAAGCTGTGTTTTGTTTTGTCATATAATTTAT
The DNA here is from genome assembly GCF_949774975.1 of Lagenorhynchus albirostris. Classification (NCBI taxonomy): domain Eukaryota; kingdom Metazoa; phylum Chordata; class Mammalia; order Artiodactyla; family Delphinidae; genus Lagenorhynchus; species Lagenorhynchus albirostris. The sequence continues at coordinate 8,961,622 of NC_083111.1, forward strand.
TGTAATTAAAGTTGTATTTTTACAATACCAAATGATGAATAACCATTATCCAGCTACTTTGATCAAGAGCTAATTTCAGATTCTGAGTTCATTAAGTTAATTTAAAACTGTCAATAGTTACATATTCAGATTAAGATTCTTATTAAAGAAGTATTTCGTTTTATTACTTTCCTATAAATATGCATTTCTGCGTGAGTATAGAAAATGAGATTTGTAAATAGAACTTCAAACCTTTTAAATTTACTAGACAGTGATTTACCCCCCAGAATCTTCATGATGGTGAATCAGATGGCAAAAATTACAGGTATAAGAATAAAGTTTATGGCTTTTCCAAAACATGACTTTCTATCCATTATCTCTTAGACTCCTTAAACCTACGATTGGGGATTTTTTTTTTTTTTTGGTTAGTGTGACACACTACTTGTAAAACAACCTCAGCAAAAAAAGGGCTTGTGGTTAAATAGAAGAACCTTTTCTTGTTACATCCTTGTGGAGTGAAAAACTACATATTTTACAAATAAGTAATTCCCTAGTACTTTAAGTCTGGGATCACACCTAAGGGACACCAGGCTAGTTGACTAAACTCTGAAAAATATGGTCAAACCAATTATTCTTTGATAAGTTTTTAGAAGACATTTTAAAGCGTCTTGTTTAACTCATGCAGCATTTTTCCTCAATGTATTAAACCAATTTATCTGCATAAACACAGTGTAATTTACATGAATATTATTCCTTTTAACATGTAGTTGAAAATATTCAATTGTGGCAAAACCATTTTTCAAAGTAGCCCAGCATAACACAGGTGCAAGGCAGTCAATTCTTTATTCCAATGCCAATTCTCCTTCTTTTTTTTTAATTATTTATTTATTTTAGCTGTGCTGGGTCTTCGTTTCTGTGCGAGGGCTTTCTCTAGTTGTGGCAAGCAGGGGCCACTCTTCATCGCGGTGCGCGGGCCTCTCACTATCGCGACCTCTCCTATTGTGGAGCACAGGCTCCAGACGGGCAGGCTCAGTCGTTGTGGCTCACGGGCCTAGTTGCTCCGCAGCATGTGGGATCCTCCCAGACAAGGGCTCAAACCCGTGTCCCCTGCATTAGCAGGCAGATTCTCAACCACTGTGCCACCAGGGAAGCCCCAATTCTCCTTCTTATTAGCTGCTGTCTAAAGCAAACTTATCATGTCTATTCTACATAATTTTTTTTGTTTTCTTCCCTTCCTATTTTTGTTTATATAGTACTTCCTCACCCTAAGATAAATATTCATGTTTTTCTTCTAATTCTTTTATGGTTTATATTTTATGTTTAACTCTTTAATACATTCAGAATTGACCGTTTGATTTTAAAGTGTGTGTATTTTTTTTACATTTTCTTTTTTTTTATTGAAGTAGAGTCGATTTACAATGTTGTGTTAGTTGCAGATGTGCAGCAAAGTGATTCAGTTATGCATACATATATACCTATTTTTTTCAGATTCTTTTCCCTTACAAGTTATTACAAAATATTGGGTATAGTTCCCTGTGCTATACAGTAGGTCCTTGTTGGTTATCTATTTTATATATAGTAGTGTGTATCATTTATTTTATTTAAGAACAAATAATTCCTTCAATGAACATTTATTACATACTCACTCTGTTTGGCACTGTGTTTACAAAAATGAATCCATGCCAGGTCTTGAGAAACATAAAATCAGAGGGTAAGGTAGGCCATAAAAAGATAAATTAAACTACAATGTGAAAAGGGTCAAAGAGCAGGAAGAAGACACAAAGCTTTGCCAATAGTGGTAAGCTTCTCCACTGGCTAGGGTTTTGCTTCTTGGGGCAGGTAGGATGCTGAGTTCGTAGAGTACTCTCATTACAAAGCTGGACTCACATTAGCAGAAAAAAGCAGGTGTACTATTGAATATGAACTGGCTGTGTCCAAGTCTGGACAAAGACAATAGACAAATGTCATTAAGTAGACATTGCTGCTGCCACTCCCACCTCATAAGTCCAGAAAGATCAGAATATTATGATTGCCTTCCAATAAATATTAGGCATAGGACCGCCCTCGGAATTTTTGCAGTGCTGTGTTTAACCTGTGTATGACGTGGAAGCTTCGGTCAGAGAAGGCTTGTTGGGAATCTATCTTTCCTTCTCCTTTCCTGTATGAGTCGAGCCCCCTACAGTCTCCTGCACATTATTCTGCTTCTCCTAGTGGTGGGACAAGAGGCATGGGTGGCAGAGGGTAGAGTCGGGAGCATGGGTGCGGCAGAAAGGTAGGGAGGATCTGCCATCACGCCCTTAAAAATCTAAGAACCATCAGAAGTAACTTGCATTCTAAAAATGGACCCTATTCTTGTCGCTAAAGTTCTTTAATTATGTTCATTGGCAGCTTTGCATTGACCACGAGCCTGGTTGCATTCTCTGGGGAACTAACATTTGACACTTTCATACATGTGAGAAGCTTTGAAAAGCTCTGGGATGACCAAGTCCTAAGAATCACTGTCCTACAATCAGCTGAGAGCTTGTCTAGTTTTTTTTTGTTTGTTTTGCGGTACGGGGGCCTCTCACTGTTGTGGCCTCTCCCGTTGCGGAGCACAGGCTCCGGACGCGCAGGCTCAGCGGCCGTGGCTCACAGACGCGGCATGTGGGATCTTCCCAGACCGGGGCACGAACCCGTGTCCCCTGCATCGGCAGGCGGACTCTCAACCACTGCGCCACCAGGGAAGCCCCTCAAAGCATCATTCTTAAAGGAAAACTGTATCGGACTGTGTGAGTCACTTTCTACATAAATGGCTCTGAATTAAAGTAGTTCTAAATACCTTTGTTCTGCATTCACCAATATATTATAATTAATATAGATTGTATACTTTTAGATTACAAGGTGCTAATGAAGAAAATATGACATGTTTGCACTATGATGAATAGAGAACAATGACTATAAATAGCATTTCTGTTAAAGAGATGAGCAAGGAAAAACTGATGCATTCATTCTCAGAGAAGATCTTGTGACCTAATGAGATGTTTAACTTTATAATGATTTATATGTACAGTAGGACTATTTTATTTATAAGGAGGAAACCTACACTGTTTGAAGTCTCTTTGGGCAGAGCATAGACAGGCATTGTTGCCACTTTAGACACTACAAACGATGTAGTTACAATAACTACCGAACATCCATTGAAGATGCCATCTGGTAAGTTGCCCCACAGAAATAATCCCAGCTCATGGCAAGAGGGTTGTTTGGTGGCCAGCTGCAGAAATGTCAAAGGGAAGAGGTTTTCTACTTGGGATAATCGTGTGTGTATTCATCTAGGTACTTATGGAAAGTGTAGCTAAGTGTGCTTTTGGACAAGGTTGATATTTTAAGAGTAGTTGCTATCTGTAAGGACAACCAGAAATTAATATGTCTCCCCATGACCTGCAAATTGAAAAGGATTCAAATATTCTTTGGAAAGCTTCAAATTCAACTCTAAGGAAGAGCTAAAAGTGGTCTTTACTTCATTTAGGGGAATTTAAATTACTGGGATTAATCATTGCTAGTAAGAATTCACTTTATAATATGAATTAATTAATAGTTTGGAAGCACCCTGAACTCCTTAGGACACTAGGAAAGAAAACCCCATGACTCAGCCATGGGGTTAAAAAAAAATGACCTTAAATATCATTCCCCCCCTAAAGAATTAATAGTGATAAAATAAACAATGTCCTTTGTGGCCACTGGGCCTTATATACTTGTGGAATATCTGGCTAGTGACACTTAATCTTGTTTAGACGAAAGGCAGAGAGCTAATGCTGACATGAAGCATCTCTATACTTGGTGTGATTACTTATCAGTCATATTAGGGGATCTGTGGAGACATGAAGAGAGACAGTACTCTCAAAACGAATATCGTGGGCAGATGTGGGCTTTTATTCTCAGTTCAGCGCCTGCCCCACAGCAAAGTGAATAGCCCCCCATCCCCCTGAACACGTGTGCACACACCGAGCTGCTACAATAGAAATCCAACTCTGCATTTGAGTCCTTGTCTCTGGAATTTCCAGATCCCAAGAGGCTCCCTCCTGCAAGCCTTCCAAGATGGTTACTCTGAAACTTGAGATTGGTGGTGAGAGTTAAGAACCTGCCAGAGAGGTTTTTACCACATCCAAGTTTGCAATTAATCAGACCTCTTTCCAGCCTTCACGATTATTTGAGCAAAGGAAGCAACTGAGAAAAAACAGTGTTCTTTTGCAGAGGGTTTTGAACCACACCAGCAGCTACATACACAGATCAAAAATACCAGTATTATTCTATTTATCCGGCTACCTTTCAAAAAGGGAACAACTAAAAGGATCATATGACTTTTCCTTTTTTAAAAAAAAAAAAAAATCCTACCAGATTAAAACAAACATCTATTTTTCTCAAACAAGGAATTTTCCAACCAAAATTTTAAAATAAGCAAGGATTTTCTTTTCAGACAGTAAACTTGGCAAAAAACAGATTGAATAGAAACACTTCTGTTGTGCAAATGAAGTAAAGTGTGTGCATACATGCACATGCGGCATGAATTCTGAATACAACAAACTATAAATATAACACATTAGTACAGGCATGAAACACAAAGGTAGCACCATTTTATGGTCTCAAAATCCCAATTAGCATAAAAGGCATAACATTGTAATCAAATAGTTATTGATTAACACAAAGACAGAGAAGCCAGATGTGTTGAGTGGGCTTGGTAATTAGCTAAGTAAACTACAGGTGTTTAAAATTCATGGATTACAGCAACATGTACACTTATTGTTAGAAAATCATCTGTAGGCAAATCTTAGTGCCGTCAGGTGCAGCAATTACATACCATAAATGTCAGTATCTGGGAATGTACATTATACTTTCACAAATAATATTTGAGGCATCACTGGCATGAAATGGTTTTTTCCATTGCATTGAAATGTTGTTGCATTCTATGCACAAATACTCAGCTTTGAAAGGCTGTCTTTGCAGGGACATACCTGGTTCTGCCCTATGGACCTGATGGACATCAAAAGTGGGGATGAATTAGGAGATTGGGATTGACCTATATGCACTAATATGTATAAAATAGCTAATAAAAACCTGCTTTATAAAAAAAAATTCAAAAAATAAAACTGGTAACATGTTTTTTTAAGTGTAACTTACATGTAAAAAACATTTTAATTAAAAAGGCACTACTGGGCTTCCCTGGTGGCGCAGTGGTTGAGAGTCCGCCTGCCAATGCAGGGGACACAGGTTCGTGCCCCGGTCTGGGAAGATCCCACATCCCGCGGAGCGGCTGGGCCCGTGAGCCATGGCCGCTGAGCCTGCGCGTCCGGAGCCTGTGCTCCTCAACGGGAGAGGCCACGACAGTGAGAGGCCCGCGTACCGCAAAAAAAAAAAAAAAAAAAAGGCACTACTGTATATATACACAGTAATAAATTCAAACAATACAAAAGACTTAGAACAAAAAGTAAATCTCCTACCCCAAACCTTCAATGCCTCTCCCCTAGAGGAAGCCACTACTAAGTATGTCCTTCTAGAAAAGTGCTGTGCATATGGATTAAAAAAAAGTGCACACATATGGATTTTTTTAAAAAAGCAAATCAGCGTAAAACAAGACATGGCTAATGAATGTACAACTACAAAGTAAACACAGATAAGAGAAGGGGAGGTTGACATTTAAAAGAAAAACAAAAGTCTTCCTGCAAATTGCAGACTTTTGTAAATTTCTCGCTGTATTTCCCCTACCCCCTTCAAGGTGGCCCTGCAGGAGGTGGGCTTCATTTATATCATTTCCTCTAATGGGACTAGTGATTTCTTTTAAGTCGTTATTGGAAAACTGGGGGTGAGGGGGGGGTGGGGGGGTGTTCGTTTGGATCCTTCCACAGCATCCAATGGTTTTGGAAAGAAATTCAGCCTTTCACCATGGTTCTTTTCCTCCTTGTTTTGCACAGTGTCTCAGTTATTTTAATAAACACATGAGAAAGATGGCTGATTCTCTCCGTACTTACCTTTCTTAAGAAATGCATTTGATAATACATTCCTACTCAAGAGTGGGACCACTAGGTCATAAGGCATACATTTATCTAGCGACAGTGGATATACAAAACTTTTTTCAAAGTGGCTGCACAAATTCACACTCCCACTAGCAATAATGGATGTTCAGTGACCTTCTGGGGTTTTTTTAGGTTTTCTCAATTCTTAATTGAGTTTGTGCCTCAAAAAATCCAGTAGCAGGCTTCCCTGGTGGCGCAGTGGTTGAGAGTCCGCCTGCCCATGCAGGGGACACGGGTTCGTGACCCGGTCCGGGAGGATCCCACATGCCGTGGAACGGCTGGGCCCGTGAGCCATGGCCGCTGAGCCTGCGCGTCCGGAGCCTGTGCTCCGCAACGGGAGAGGCCACAGCGGTGAGAGGCCCGCGTACCAAAAAAAAAGAAAAAAAAAAAAGAAAAGCCCTATCAATACCTAGTTGTAAGGATAAGAAACAAAATCAAAATGATCAATGGCTGCTCCTCACTCTGCAGACTGTTCTTTATATTCAACACCAGTGGCATGGGCCTAAATAATTATGATGTGCTATGGCTTGCAGGAAGAATTCTCTAAGAAAGCAACAGTAGGGGGCTTCCCTGGCGGCACAGTGGTTAAGCATCCGCCTGCCAATGCATGGGACACGGGTTCGAGCCCTGGCCCAGGAAGATCCCACATGCTGCGTAGCAACGAAGCCCGTGCGCCACAACTACTGAGCGTGAGCTCTAGAGCCCGCAAGCCACAACCACTGAGCCCACGTGCCACAACTACTGAAGCCTGCACGCCTAGAGCCTGTGCTCCGCAACAAGAGAAGCCACGACAATGAGAAGCCCTCACACTGCAATGAAGAGTAGCCCCCGCTCACTGCAACTAGAGAAAGACCGCGCACAGCAACAAAGACCCAAAACAGCCAAAAGTAAATAAATAAGTAAATTTAGAAAAAAAAAAAAAAGAAAGCAACAGTAACTGACAAACACTTTCAAATGGAAGCTTGAAAACCTTTTAAGCTTATCGCTAAGAGCTGCTTTTAATATAGGAAAATAACATATAATTATTGATATATCAGTAATTAAACTGATGCTAAGTCTTTGTATAATGGGCTCCAAACACGTAAACCTCGCTACCAAGCACTGTGTTTGTCCTTTATGATATAGATCTACAGTACTCTCTGAAATGTTTGGTGCTTCAGTGAAAAGAAAATTATTAGAAATGTAAGACATTTGTTTTAATTTTTCTAATTCCTATTCTGAGATAAACAGTATTTCAAAAGAAATCTCAACTGACATGAATTTAATTATATAAATGTAAACCCAAAGCTAACTCTAAAATTGAGCAAAATCTATTTTCTTACATACTTGTGGACATCTCTTCAAAGTCACATTTTCACTTGCAGATGGGCTGGCTTATGACAAAAGACAGTGAAAAGACAGAGTAGATAGCCATACAAAATTGGATTCAATGACCCTTCTAGCCACAACTAAGGAGAAAGGAAAAAAATGATTATTAGTAGTTGGGAGTCCATTTCTAGAAATAAAGAGGATTAGCTAAAATTAAATTAGATACATGCCAAAAAAAGCAGATGATTAAAAGAACAAAGAAGAATAAGAGAAAGACTAGTTCTTTGCTTAATGAAAAATTATATAGTGGTCTACTGTAATAGAAAGTGAGTATTGAATTTTTCAGGGTGTGAGCCAATTCCAATACTGTAGCTACACTTACTAGGAATAAAATGTGGGCAGGCATATCCACGTACACAGTTAATGAGCATTTCAAAGAATTCTGGAAATTCTTTTTTTTTTTTTTTTTTAACTCAAGTACTTGAAGAAAATGGGAACAAGTTTGAGATTCACACTAATGAGATGAAAGGGCTTTTAAACACTTAGTATTTAGTTGAGTAGATATTCAGGGAAAAGCAGTGTTCTGGAATAATTTTAAGTCATAACTTTGCGAGTGTGAGTAGATGCATGGATTGACTCTTGTCCACCCCATGTTCTTACTACCTGGACTCCCAACTTCATGAAAAACACCGAATCCTCTCTTCTCAATCCCCTCAGTTCCTTGAAATGCAGTTTTTCACTCCCAACACTCTGCCGGCATTGCATTTTGTAAGGTCCCCGTTGCCCACCACTCAGCAAATTCAGTGCTGTTTTTTGTTGTTGTTTGTTTGTTTTATTTTAGGAGGAGTTTTTGCCTCTGGCATTACCAACTTCCCTGAAATTCTTTCTCCTGTTGGCCTGGACATGCTCTGTCTCTCCAGGCTGTCCTCACACCTCCCAAACCCTTCATGTTTCTTCTCTCTCTCCTTGCTTTCTTCCTCCTTGTTTTACAAACTGTCCCTTGGTAATCACATACACTTGCATAAATACAAATACCGTTATCCATATCTCTTAAATTCTAAGGACAATGGCAAAGACATCAGTTGTCAATTTTCTTAACCATGGTGTGCTTAAATTCTCAGATAATATTCTAATTCCAAGAAATGGAAAAGAAATGACATTTGAGAGACTCAATTATTTTTAAGGTTACTTTGTTGACCTATGGTTTAGCACTAACCCGTGTGTTTGACAACTACACGCTTTGATATGATAGCCAAAATGTCAACAAAATAAATGAACTCATGCATTTATTTATATACTTTTTCTTTATTAAAAGATCGTAGTTTTCTGAGTTGCATTTCCTTTGACGTGCCTGACATAGGAAATTGAGTTTATTATGTGTTAAGGTGTTTTTTAATGTTTGAAATCTAACTACTGAAGGAGATAGAAATCAGACACAAACTTGTGATAAAATTTTATACCAAATTTAATAGGTCTAAACTTTAAGTATAATTTGATGCTATTGATTTTCTCATTCAAATTTTAATACAGTCATTGCAAAGAATAGAACAGTTTATAAATATGTCACACTGCCAACAAATCAAGTGAGAACTGCACTGAGAGATTTCTGTGAGTGTAACAAATATGTATCATTAGTTCATAAATTCACTTTTCTTTTATTTGGGTAATATAAATTTCAGTCAAAGTCATACTGAAAGGAACTTACAGTCCTGCAATAGAAAAGGCCACTAGGTAAGAATGCGTAAAGAATAGAAATTGCTATGGATTTTGAGGTCATACTAGTTTATCCTGAACCTAATGAATTCTATTAAAATTGGAAATAATCGTTTTTCTGTAGTGACCAAGGCTAACTATAAGAGATTAAATCTGCTGGCCAGGAAAGGGAGCAGCATGCAGTTTGCCTGTAGGTAAATTGCTTTGTATGAAACTGAATTCACTTGCGAAAGCAATTATATTTTTCTATAATATTTTCCCTCTAGAGGGTAACTGCAAAGGATACATGTAGCCAACCAACAACCAAAAAAAAAAAAATGATGTAAAATGTTTTATTATCCATAAAATTCTGTAACTGTGAAGGTAACTGAATGATATGTGCAGCAAATCATAACCAAAAAAAACAAACAAAAAAGATAGAAAATGTTTTATTATTGATCTAATCAGAGGCATACTTACAATGGTGCTTGAATTACTTGAGTTGAGGAGAAGCTAAAACTGTGAAATAACTGCCTACCAGCCTAAACTGGAAATGTTTCTTACCTTGCAATGTGGGTACCACATACAGCAGGGAGTAACAGCAGGTGAGGGGCTCCCACGCTGGTTTTATTCAGTCCCAGACACCTCGAAGTTCAAGAACTTTCCATTTCACACCGGCTTCCCCTAAGTTTTCAGAGTTCCCAATTTCTGGTACTTAGGAGTGTCCTATGCCACTGAGATGGGGACTTGTCCTCCGAGGGACACTGGGATGCACAGATGTGCGTTATTTGTGCTGCACCATCGGTGGGTGGCCCCTGGGCGGCTGAGCAAAAGCCACGTGTGGTGTCCACTCAACAGGTCCCCCTGGCACCAGTGACAACACATTCACGTGGAGTGGAGGCTGGCAAATGGACCTGCTCCTGCGTCCTCGGCTCCCCTGCTGATCCACTGTCCCCGGTCCACGGCCTACAGTCCACAGGCGCCCTTGCCATCTCTCCATCATCACACCTCCTCCTTCCTGCTCCACACGGGCAGCTGTAATCTTTAGCTTATCTGGGAGTCAAGAGTCTGGTTCCTCATCTATTCTTTTCAAACTATTGTTTATGACAAAAACGTTATAGCCTTAGTTCTTCATGGCTGACACTGCAAATACTAAGGGGCATCTCTTGAGAATTAAACACCTGCACTGGTGTTTCTCTTTAGAGCTCTGAAAGCCTATTTTGATATGTAAAAGTCAAGGATTGCCTTCTTTGTTCTTTTGCTCAGCTGTAGTGGCATTCTTTGGAAACAACTTGGGAGGAGGGATCTAGCTCCCTTCAGGGTATGAGGAATTGTAAGGGGTTGGGCAGGGGAACATAGTCGGTAATGGGATAACAACACGTCACAGCTAAAAGTACAGATTGCATAGGGTCAAGTCTGGATCTACCACTACATAGGCAGTTCATTTAATTTATTTATTAACGAAGTTGGGCAATTTATTTTGCCTTTCTTTCCTCACCTGTTTTAGTTTTGTTTTGTTGTTGTTGTTGTTGTTGTTTTATGATTGTTATACAACAAATACTACAAACCTGGTGTCTTAAACAACAGAAATTTATATTCTCATAGCTTATTTTCAGACTTTGGGCCGAAGTCTGAAACTCAGTTTCACTGGGCTGAAATCAAGATGTTGGCAGGGCCGCACTCCTTCTGGAGTTTTAGGGAGAATCCTTTCTCGTCTCTTCCAGCTTTTGGTGGCAGCCAACATTCCTGGACTTGTGGCCACATCACTCCAAGCTCTGCCTCTGTGGTCACACTGTCCTTCCATTCCTCCTTGTGTCTGTCTACTCTCCCTCTGCCTCCCTCTTATAAGGAGACATGTGATTGTCTTTAGGGCCCATCAGATAATCCAGGATAATACCCCCATCTCATGACCCTTAATGCAATCACATCTGCAAAGTCCTTTTCTTGCCATATAAGGTAAAATCCACAGGTTCCAGGGAGTAGGACATAAATGTATTTTGGGGAGACCATTATTCAGCCTACTGTAAGTTAGGATGATGCTAGTACGTGCAAGAACACATAGCGTGTGACAAGTGCTCAGAACAATGTCTAGCAGGCAAAAAATCTCTCAGTAGGGCTTCCCTGGTGGCACAGTGGTTGAGAGTCCGCCTGCCGATGCAGGGGACACGGGTTCGTGCCCCGGTCCGGGAGGATCCCACATGCCGCGGAGCGGCTGGGCCCGTGAGCCGAGGCCACAACAGTGAGAGGCCCGCATACCGCAAAAAAAAAAAAAAAATCTCTCAATAAATGTTAGCGCATGATGGTGATGCCAATGGCAATGGAGCAATAAGAAAATACAGAAGAAAATTTCAATGTGGACAATATAATTTTAAAATAAACATAGGAACTTTTAAATAAACATGTCATCTCTGAAATTTTGATGTGTGCTAACCTTGAAATGTTATTATTCAAAGAATTATATCACCACATTGAATAACTATAACCGATGTGAAAAATGAGCTATTTCATTTAGCCATATGATATACATGTCTCCAATGTTAACTTTGTCTTTTGTCACTTTTTACTTGAAATTTAAACCATTTCAACAATTTCATTCATCCTGAATTCTTCCTAAAGTGAAAATCAAAGATATGATGTGATATGATTGTCTCCTTTTGCTCTCTTGTCTCCTTATATCCTAGGATACAGATCTAATGACATTCAACATCTCTGTACACCGGTCGTGGTGGCGGGAACACGGGCCTGGCTGTGTTCGAAGAGTGCTGCCCCCGTCAGCCCACGGCATGATGGACGATTACACGTATGTCTCCGTCACCGGCTGCATCGTCGACTTCCAGTACCTGGAGGTCATCCACAGTGCCGTCCAAATACTACTCTCTGTAAGTATCACGTTTGTCCGATCAGGACTCTCTTTAATGGCATTTTATATCTAAACTTTCTGTCCGTACACCCCCACCGGTAGATAATGCCGTAGATAAGCACACAGAGAACATCCTTTAAACAATGGAAATAGCAGCGATGATGCTAACGGTAGTTATGCTTAATGGCTGGTGACATCTTTTTCCTCTTGGTATCCAGACACTTTGTTTTTAGAACCAGTTAGTTGCTGTAGTTTCTAACTTGAGATACAATCCCCACAATTCAGTGGAATAGTACCACCATCCCCCAGAAGTGGTGCATTGCCCATTCACTACTGTGGGCTCTTCTCCTAATATACTTCTACTGCTGCAACTACTTCTAATGCATTCTTTTATTAAGTCATGTTAGTTCCAAAGAAAGAAGGATGAAAATACACCCGATGTCTTTCTCAATCTAATAAACCTCATATTTCAAATAATTATTTCTTAAGAAAACAAATTCCTCCAGAGAGTCCTACACATTTTAGTGCCTGAAATTGGTTGTGAGGATACAGTTCCGTATAGAGAAACAGAGAGGCAATGGTTTGATTGGACCACAGAAGGCTTATGTGCTAGGAATTCCTTAAAGACATTTTCTTTCCACCAGACTGTCCCAGCCACAGTTTGATCACGCTGTGGAGTGGAATTAATTTAAGATATATACCATCTTCAAGAATGCTGCTTCTTTGAGATCCGACAAGGACTTGGCATTTTGTTTGAGTCAATATACAATAAAGCCATTCTCACAACACTTTTCACATGAACCAACCATCTCAGTTCTTCTATCCAGCTGGTTAGAGTTAGAGTCAGAATGAGAAAGACAGGCTCAATAATAAATAAATAGATGACAGAAGTACGAGAGGTGTATGTCAATGAAGAATGTACCTTGGAATTATTTCCAGAAAGATCTTTAGGAGTCCCTGCTAACACTTACTGTATCTGTTATCTACTGCTGTGTAACAAACTGCTCCAAACTGTAATTGCTGAAAACAGTATCAGTGTGTTGCTTAGAGTTCTGTGGCTCAGGAATTTGGGCAGGGCTCGGTTGGATTGCTCTGTTTCACATGGTACTAGCCAGGTCACTCACGTGAACCTTCCACCAGAAGCTCTGCTGTGATTAGAATATTCTAGAAGTCCTCACTTATATGTCTGGTGCTGGCTGTTGACCCACATTCTCCTCCACATGGCTTCTCTTTTTGAAGAAAACTTGACAGACTTTCTTGCAGCCAGGCTGCTGGGTTCCAAAAAGAGAAGCCCAACATGCAAGCATTTATCAAGCCTCTACTTGAGAGTAAAGTCTACTGTTGTCCCATTGGCTACAGAAAGTCATGTGACCAAGCCAAGTATCATTGTAGGAGGGGCCTCTAGAAAGGTGAGAGTATCAGGAGACATGGCTCATTTGGAGCCACCAATGCAGCAGTCTTACCCGCCTTTACATAATTTATTAGCTATTGTTCTTTAACCTACATATGTCAAGGTTTAAAATAGTGTTTTAGAGCATATTTGAATTATAATTTTCTAGAAAGACTAAAGACTAGAATAAAATACTTCAAAGATCTTTTAGTGTTCTAGTTCAATGAAAGGCAAATTCTACCCTAAATTCAAAGAGGTTGGACCACAATGCTAAGGAATTTTCTTTCAGAAATGTAACAGGCAATCTGATTATTCTTGGTTTCTATATGCTGTCACTTGTCAATATATGTTTATCAATCTTTCCCTATTCTCTGGTCTTTCTTTACTCTCCTGGCAGTTACATATGAAATGGTGGCAAACTGTATATGTTTAAACCTCTGAATTAAAAAAAAAAACATGGAGGCAAATTTTCTTTTAAAATGTTTCAGTCTATTTTAAGGTGAAATCGTCCTAGGTTCTAAAAGTTCTTATTAAATTTTGTAACACTGAAACATTTTTCTAGAATCCTTCATGTGTGAACAGATTCCCCTCCTTTAAAAAAATGCATAGAAAATTGCTAACCCATTTTGTGGCATGATGGCGTGATTTCCAAGTTTTTATAATGCAGTAGAATGCTATAGAATCAGAAAGTCATTTCTCCATAGTAACTCCAATTCAAATGAACAGCAAGGTGAAAGTATTTATATGATAAGAAGCTGAACTAACATTAAAAACCTACTTTAGAGAAAAGTACAAAATTAAGTGTATGTTGCCACCTATAAGTACTTGTCACTTATAAATTAATTCCTCAGCACATTTGTTTAGTGAACGTTCAGAGCTGTCCACCTGCATACAGAGTCCTCATTATCTTGTTCAGCCTTCCAGCAGTAAAAATATAAGTTGCTGATCTCTGACTTTTCTTGTATAATATACCTGCCAGACAGGATTTTCAATATTTTTTCTTTTTATGTTAAAATGAAATATATCCTGACTTTGTTTCACAGCGATCAAATTATGTATTATTGTTGTGGTTGATTGCATATAATTTTCTTTTATTTTCCACTTATTTCATACGAATATGTCTACAATGATTAGAACTGTGATTTTTAAAAATCTGATGATATGGGAATACTTCCTGTATCTCAGCGTGTGCTGAGATGCTTAGCATGTGCTCAGATGTCTTATTAGTGGAAAAAGTAACAGTTGCAAGATTTAACAGCCCCTACATGGGCAACAACGAAGCAAACAGGCAAAGGGCTTTGAGATGAGGCAGGGTCCCAGAGGCCCTGCTGCCCCAGGGGTTACCCCTATAATTGCTGAAGGCCCAGGAATATCTAGAAGGACACAGGGAGGGGCCGGCAAGGGCGCCCAGGATGGCGGAGGGGGGTTTCAGGGCAGCAGTTCTCTGGCAAGTTGAGAGGGAAGTGTTTGAGTGACTTACCCGCAGATACAGCTCTGATGGTGGACACCACCTGTATGATTGTCCCGCCTAACAGCAGGGCTTGGAACTGGAAGAAACGAAATCCCAGTCATAAGCATTCAACAGGAAATGTGTACAAGCTTGATGGAAACAAACAGACAAAAACAGCAGAGCTCAGAAAGAAGGGATAGGGTCCCACACAGGCTCTGAGAGCATCCGCACCCCACTCAGCTCTCCCCGAGGCCTCCTGCCAATTGTGAGCGACACCAAGTTGAAGATCAAGTGGAATCCCAGGAAAGGCTGTGGGAATTTGAGGGGAGGGGCACGTTTAATTTAGGAGGGGATGATGCCAACATCTTCAAAGGCAGTAGCCGGGATCAAGGCTGCGGGATCTCCACCTCACCTGAAGCATGGCCAGTGATCTGAGTATCAGTCTCCCCGCCCCAACTCTGCCCCGCCCAGTGTCACGCCTGCACTTTGCTCCTGGAGACATGATGCGAAAGTGCAGATGTGATTACTCACTTTCCTTCTGATCACCCTTCGGTGATTCCCGTCACCTTGGAGATGAAATCCGAATTTGCACCTTGTCAGCTGAGGCCCTCATGACCTGCCCCTGCCTGATTCCCACCCTGGTCTCCTGACCCTCCCGGACAGGAGCCCAGCTGCCACCCATGCAGAGTGTGACCTGTTGGCAGGCGAGCCTGCAGCCCGGCCTGCAGCACTCTGCTGGGAGTGGGTCCTCCCCCACCAGCTCTTCATCCACCGGCCACGGTCCACAAGTAGACATCTTTCCTCCAAAAGTTCCAGGATATGTTAATTTAGTTTTTTTAAATAGACAATACATTCACTTAATTCAGAAACATAAAAGTGTGTACGGTGAAAATCCTCCCTCCTTCCCTTGTGTCCCCATTTGCCTGGGGCCCCCATCTCTGCTCCGCATCGGACAACCCACCCCGTTTTGTCTTGCTTGTTTGTTTAGTGTCATGCGTATGACTCCAAAGTGTCTTTAGGCAAATATAAGAAAATGTGACTCTGTATTCTTATCTGCACCTCACAAAAAACAGCATACGATATGCATTCTTCTGAGGCTTTCCTTTTTTTTACTTATTATATATTTTGGAGCTGTTTCCATATCAGCACATCAGTGTTTCATTGTTTATTTTAATGGTCCCCTATTGATTGACATTTGGATTGTTAACTCACCTAAATATAATGATTTTGGATATATATAAGATACAATATAGCTAACATAATATATAATATATAGTATAATACAATGTCAATTGTATATTATAATTATGTATTTTATAATTTATGACACACATGTTATACTAAATAACTGTGCATGTGTCACTGAGAGCATTTCGTAGACCTGTATATCTCATGCACCCCCAGCCTCTACCAGATGGCCTGCCATGTGCACACTGTTTTAGAGTCATTGAGTCTCTGGTCTGTCTACCTTCCAGAAAGAAAGTTCATTGAAGGCTGGTATAGTGTCCTTTTTTCCCCTGTTCATTTCCGTGGTCCCAGTCACTAGCAGAGTGATGGCACTAAATATTTAGTGAATGAATAAATGACGAATGAACACTTCCAACGTCTGAAGTGGGTAAACACAACAGGAAGAATCCATTGATCAAAAACTGGCAGGGGTGAATGCACAGACAAAATGCTGGAGGCAGAGAGAAGATTCCCTTCATCTGGCAAAGGAAGGGGTTGTAGGCAAAATATTCTGCAGTGCTTGGCACGAAGCACTCAATAGCTCTGTGTTGCTAACGGTGCTGTTGTTACTACAACTGCTCTTTGCCTGTCCCTGCCCTACCCGGGCTGGTCCTTCTTCAAAGACTAGAGGGATACATCCTGGCGATGCTCTATGTATTGAAACCTTAGTTCATTAATTCCGTATCTGACACCTGTTTCCTGCATGAAAAATGTCATTCCTATGATCTTCATGGGACATGAAATCATAAATTTCTATTCTGAGGACTGAACTTTATTTAATATGTATCTATTTTCCTCATTCTGGTTTCCTAGAATTCTTTCCAACCTATGCCTCTCAAGAGCATTTGGCTAACTGAATGTGTTTCAGATTTTTGTGGAAAGTCTCAGAGTCACTACAGTGAAACAAGGTTTGAAGTAACCAGTTAAAGACCAGTTGGAAGCTCCTGAGGGCTCTGATCATAATCCCTTATTCACCCTGTATCCGTAATACCTAGGGCTGTACCCAGCTCAGAGTAAGCCACTCACTCAGAGTTGTTCAGTAAATTGTTGTATAAATTCTCTGCATTTTAGTTTTACAATCCACAGAATGCATGATTTTTAAACGTGGTACATAATTTAATGTGGCTGTGTCTTGATTTTGTTTCATACTATTTGGTAAAGAGAACCTAAACAGAAAATATGCTTGAAAATTATTTCTGATGCAGATGTTTGGATTGGTGAGGGTACCCAGGTGCAGGGAAAAGGAAAGTCAGTCTGGTCCGAGACCATAACTCTGCCTTCGAATTTGTTCTTCCCTATCCATGTGTGCTTTATTTTGAGAGTTTAGCTTATCTTTGTTGCTTTGCTCCCATTAAGGATAGTATCAAAACAGTTTGTGGTGAAAATTTAAAATTATGTCCACTTAAATTCCAAGCACTGTACTGTACATATTTTCAGATCACTTTGGATTCTCACTCTGGAAATGTAACACCACAGATTTAACGAGGAAACCATTATCCTTTAATCTCATTCTGCCATACTATACTTTACACATTTAATTACCAAAAATCTGAACATGAAATCTTACAAATCTAAAATAAAACAAGTGGCTAAAAGTCATATTTGCATCACATATGACAGACAAAGGGTCATTATCCATAGACCTGATGAAATCTTTTAAATGAATAATAACATACACATTTAATAATTAAGTCTATGAAGAATATGAATAAATGTAATCACATGAGAGAAAATCCAAATTATAAAGGTATAAAATATGATTATTCTTGATAGTAACTTGATACATGCAAATTAATTTGAAAAATTATTTCACTAACTTAGCAAATTTTTAAAATAATAACATATAGCATTAATAAATTGTTACTTGCTTATTGGAAAAAGCATTCTTTACTGCAAGGACCATTAAATGTCCCTACCTTTTGGCCCTGTAACCTCGCTCAATGAAGTTTCTCCCAAGGAAATGATTCAACAGAAACAAAGAGCTTACCTGCACTATGTTTTTTTTTTTAAACTGTTATTTATGATAGCAAACCTAGCTAGCTATGTCTAAACATATACTATTAAAGACATAGTACAGCAATTTACAATGTACTAACATGATAATTAGGTAGTAACAATCATTATGTTAATTTTAAACACCATATATAAGACATGGAAAGGTATTTATGATTTAAATAAGTAATCAAGGAGGAGAAGTAAGATGCAAAAAAAGATGTAGCATTAAGTGTGTGTTTTCCCCAAAGATGGTTTTACATGTGTATCACATTTTCATTAATAATTCATGTGTTTCATCATTGCATGATTTGTGTAGAAGAGTAGAAGAGGCGTTATGATCGTTTTTCTTAGATTATGAAACATTTGCAAATCTCATAATTTTTTATTTAATTATTTGGAGGCACTCTTAAATCTTCGTTATTACTAGATATTCCATTTCAGTGGACTGCCCGGTTCTGAGGTCAATAGGTCAGTAATAATGAATATGCAACTTAAGGCCTTTTTTCATTTTCAGGATTCATTATTTGTGGGTAAACAGACCCATATACTCATGTTAACTATTAAACAAGATATGTGTATTTTAAAGGAACTCATTTTTATAACTAGTAGACAAATCCTAATCTCTAAACCTTTAAAACTCACCTTATCTACATCACTTGAAACTCACCTTATCTACAACTCTTTGGGGCTAATTTTACATATATATAGTCTTGAACCCTCACTGTCAAGATATTTTCATTCATATCTGATAGGTGACAAAGTCTCATTCTTTAATGTCTTTGGAGGCTGTCACCATGGTCAGAGCTGGGCATCAGAGTGCCCTGACAATTGGTTTTCTGTCATGCCTGTGTTCTTTGCATTGCATCCATCTAGTCCCATCATCAGCATTCATCCCTGTTTTCTGTCTTTCATATCAGACATCTTCAGCTTAAAGATAAATTAAAACTCAATAGAGAAGGTTGAACAGTAATATTAGACCACAAGGTATCCCACGGAATCTTTATCCTCAAAAGACTGTGTGAATATCTATCCCATCTGCTTAGAGTAAATAGCACGGTCACAGGAGCGGATAATACTATTGCTAATTCAGTAACATACACTCACACAGTGTAAGAATGCAAGTCAAGAAGTAAGCTTATGAAATAAGTTCCAATTGCTATCAATTGTACCCCTCCAAAAATGCAGATATAATTAAAAGTGGGTTTCTTTTAGGTCTTATTTCTGAGTTAACATTTCCTTTATTTAACAAACTGTTAGTATGTGCTTGGAGCTGCTCTGAGTGCTTTGCAAATATGAACTCATTTAATGCTCAAAATGACCCAACAAGTAGGTATTAAATTATTCATTTTCAAATGTGAAAATAAGACACACAAAGAGGTTCACTAATTTGCCCAAAGTCACATAGCCTGCGAGTGAGTGAAGCTGGAGCTGACACCCAGGCATGTGGTCTCCAGGGTGCCTGGTCTTGACCACTTCATTGACCGTCCTCATGACATTGGAAAGAGAACCTCCAATTTCCTTCCTGCCCTTAGCTGAGATTACCGGTAACCTCTCTCAGGGCTGTAAGGCGGGGAATCTCCTGCTGTGTTGATGGGTTTTACATGGCAGTTTTTAAAGTAATAGAGAGCAATTAATAATTATCTGATAGCTAAAAGATTTGTGGAATGAACAGTTCAAAATGTTTCATTTCACGCTGGAAAACATCTCCTAACCACCTTTTGGTTGTTAAAAAAAAAAAAAGGAGGATTTCAACACATAAAATGCTAAGTATATCAGACTCTTTTATCTTTTTTTTTAGACTCTTTTATCTTGCTTGCTTGCTGGGGCATTCTAGGTGCTAGTTAAGAGGAAGGAAATCATCGTCAACCTCTCCTGCCCTAAATTCTTCCCCCATTCATCCTGTCTCAAATAATCCATTTTTGTAGGAAATGGATGATTTCTGCTCGCATCAAATTTGGGGGAATTTCTGAGCACTACCAAGAAGGACAGAGTATTTAGATCAGTTACTCCTCTGCACAAACTCTGGTCTCCCTATTCAATTCCAGCCTCAGAAAATGAATCATCGGTTTTTATCTAAAGTTCTGTAAAGGAATCATTTATTGGACCATCAAAATATTGAATAGAGTTTGTGATTGTCGAGGAAGTACTGCCGTGCCAACGATACTAGAAAGGGTTTGGCAGACACCTTTATGTTCAGGAACCAGAGTATATCTGGTTAATAAAATTGTTTGGGTTATGGGGCTTCCCTAGTGGCGCAGTGGTTGAGAGTCCGCCTGCCGATGCAGGGAACACGGGTTCGTGCCCCGGTCCGGGAAGATCCCACATGCCGCAGAGCGGCTGGGCCCGTGAGCCATGGCCTCTGAGCCTGCGCGTCCGGAGCCTGTGCTCCGCAACGGGAGAGGCCACAACAGTGAGAGGCCCACGTACCACAAAAAAAAAAAAAAAAAAAAAAATTGTTTGGGTTTGAAAGTGTCTGTTTGGTGAACTGTGATTTTAAGTTATTTCTTTCTCAGTATTCATGTCTATGCAGTTTATGTTGTCTTTCTTTCAAATGTGCATACATTTTTGAAGGCTTTATTGAAATACAATTCACATACCATGCAATTCACCCATTTAAAGCATACAATTCAGTAGTTTTCAGTATATTCACAGATCTGTGCAACCATCACCATAGTCAATTTTAGAAGATATTCATCACCTGAAGAAAAACCTATACCCTTTGACTATCACTACCTATCCCAACCCTAAGCAACAACTAATCTACTTTCTATCTCTTTAGGTGTGCCTATTCTAGACATTCCATATAAATGAAATCATATAATATGTGGGGTTTTTTGTTGTCTGGCTTCTTTTATTTAGCATGTTTTCAAGGTTCATCCATGTAGCATGTATCAGAATTTCATTTCTTTTTATGGCTGAAAAATATTCTATCATATAGTTACTTTTAATACTTCTGTCTGTTATAGATACATGTACAATATTTAGCAAAAATTTCAGATTTACAATTCATATGTAGAAGGCCCTCACCTGCCCACTGATAAAACCCTAAGAGGAACTTAGGCAATTCACCATCTATTTTGTCTACATATATATCCTTGTTTTGGAAACATCTGGGTTTCAGATAGCAATTCTCAGCGCTTAGATGTTTGGTCTTACATAAATCTAACACAGCACTAATGTTGTCTGTCACTTGTACACGGCGTCTATGGGTTTGAGCAACTTAAAACACAAAAACATTTAAAATTCATATCCTCTTATACCATAACATTCTCCTTAATAGTATGTGTATGACTGGATTTTATTCTGTATGTTAATCAGTCATCACAGACATATATGTTTCCAACCACAGATTTTCAAATGATCATGATTATCCCAGACATGTTTGCAGGTCTTCATAAATTATTACTGCTCTACTAGTTTCAAATAATCTGCCAAACATTGATTATTAAATGCAAAAGTGAGTTATGACATTTGGTAGACTTAAATACGATTTTATCAGAGAAACATAAAGCTTAATTAGAAATCATATCTAGCACAAAACCATTAATACAGGAAATCTGAGTTATGTTTAATAATTAATCAAGGCAAACATTGTGACTGTAGGCTTATCGGGAAATTAGAAACCAGAAAGGTAATTTTAGTAATGCTTTACTTAGGGTAGTTTAATGTCATTCAGATGTTGGCAGAGGTTTCCTCTTTAGCCCTAGGTAGGAATAATTATTGGGTTGAAAAAAAGCAGTTTCCATAATAACAAAAGTTAATTCAAAAACATTTACCCTTTTCCTTTAGAAGATCAAATTGCATATAAATTCGATAAAGAAAATCTTATGTCACTTTTTGTATTCTTTCTACATGAAAACAGGCAGTGTATCGTTCATTCAAAAAAACATACCCAGGAAGCCCCTACATTATACAGAGCACTGTGCTAGGAGCTTTGGGCGTGAGAGGAGGGATCTGAATTTCAAGGACATCCGAAATGAGTTACTGGTGGGCTTACAGCAGCTTTCATTCATTCCACCACAGGGAGAATTAAGATTTCTGAAAATTAATTACCTCGAGATACATAAAAACAAAATATTAAAGCATATCACAAAGTGCAAAAATGGAGACATTCAGGAAAGGAAAAAAAAAAGCAGTAGGTAGGTTGTCCTAATGAGAAGGTAGAGAAACTCCTTCTGGAGTTCACAATCCCAGGAAACAGAGCTGCCTTGGCCAAAGAGAGGTCCAGACATGCAGGGGTTTTGATTCTTATTACAACTGGTCAAAGGCAAGCTCAGAAGGAACCAAGGTTCAGAGTTCCCATGGCTGCAGCTGAATCCTACAACAGAGAGAACCTTGGGCGACTTCTCACATGTGTTCCAGACAGAAGGAACAGCGTTAAGCAGGGAAATAAAATAAGAAGCCAGGGGAGCGGTGGGTAATTCACTTTGACTTGAGAAAAGAGGATGTGCACGGATGCAGTGGCTTACGTTGGAAAGAAACTTTGGGGTGAGGAATTTGAATGCCAAGTTAAGGCTTTGGGACTTTACCCTAAGTGAAATCAAGCTAGTTTGGGTTTATAGGCAGGTCATGACTTACACACAACTCTGAACTAGGGAGGCTATTCTGATAGTCGTGTGTAGGATGGATCACATCCGCAGAAACACATATCAGGATGGTCCATCATAGTCTGGACCCGTATGTCCCAGAGTGTCCTTGGAACACCTGTCCGACAAATTGAACCTTGAGAAAGATTCCATGGTGACATAAGTTTGACTGATGTCATGTTATGTCCACTCTTTGGAGATTCACAATGAAAGTGAGCATATTAAAGTTTGAGAAATCCTGCTGTTTAAAAAAAAAAAAAAAAACAATCATAGGGCTTCCCTGGTGGCGCAGTGGTTGAGAATCCACCTGCCAGTGCAGGGGACACGGGTTCGATCCCTGGTCCTGGAAGATCCCACATGCCGCAGAACAACTGAGCCCCGTGCGCTACAACTACTAAGCCTGCGCTCTAGAGCCCACGAGCCACAACTACTGAGGCCATGTGCTGCAACTACTGAAGCCTGCATGCCTGGAGCTCGTGCTCTGCAACAAGAGAAGCCACCGCGGTGAGAAGCCCACGCACCGCAGTGAAGAGTGGCCCCCGCTCATCACAACTAGAGAAAGCCCGTGCAAAGACCCAATGCAGCCAAAAGTAAATAAATAAAATAAATTTATTTTTAAAAAATCATGAAAAACAAAGACTTGAGGGACTCTTCCAGATTAAAGAAGACTGAGGAAACATGACAATGAAATGAAACGTGATACTAGAACAAAATAAAAAAGATCTTTGTGGGACACTTGGAAATTGAGTAAAGTCTATGGCTTAGACAATAGTGTTGGACCAATGTTAAATTTCCTGGTGTTTATCACCATACCATGGCTATGTATTAAGATGCTAACATTTGAAGAATCAGGGTGAAGGGTATACGGCAATTCTTTGGATAATTGTTTTTTGTAAGTCTGAAATTATTTCAAAATGAAACTAAACATGTTTTTTAATCTAGAAAACTACTGCATTCCCAAACAATTTTCTAAAGGAAACACTTTGGAGAATACTGGCTTAAGGGAAAGTTAGGAAGTGTCAGTAAGAATGGAAATCAAAGGATAGATTTAAAAAACATTACTGAGACTTGGCAGTGACGGGAGGCAAAGGAGATAAACCCCAAGAAGGCAGAGGGGTCTGCATCCACATGGCAGCTGGGGGAAGAGCTGCTTTGACAGAGAGAACAGGCAAGTTTAGATTTGGACACATGCTGAATCCTGACTCTATTCTTGCTTTTAACATTTTTAAGGTACATCTGTATTTTTAAAACCTAATTACCTGTTGCGATAAAGAACTACCCTCTCTTGCTCGTTCCATCAGTATAGCCTCCCCATGGCAATAAGTGACTGGGAATGGAAAATTAGAGACAAAATTATCCAAAAGAATTCACAAGAATCCCAATATGTATGAATTTTTGAAAACATGGACTTATTTTGTAGCATTCAGGACTAAACAATAGTAGTCATTTTGTTAAGGTTGTCGGCATTCTCCACTTAAAATATGGCCCCTGGAAAGTTCTAAGAAGGCGCCTCAGATTTTAACACTCTAGTATCATTGGTAAATACGTGATCATTCACATTCATTTTTCTACAGATTGTGAAACAATACAAGCGCAAGGTGATTTTTTTTTAACTTATACTCTCTTTACCCAGCAGTCAGAAACATCTCCAAGCCAAATAACAGATGAAAAGTGAAAATAGCACCTTGTGGCCAAAGCACCAAGATTATCATCTGAATTTTTAGCTTTCATACGCATGTTTATTTTTGCGAAAACTTATCAATATAACGCCTTGCAAATTTAATTATACAGAACCTTCGGGGAATAGTTTGTTCTGAAAATCTAAACACAGGAACTGTTTTTAGTGTTGAAACTTTCTAAATTTTAACGTTTAATTTAGTCAAGGCAGGACCCATTGAATGCTCTTTGTCAAGGGGGTATCATAATGAGAAATGTGCTTAAGGAAGGTGAATTAGGTTGTAGCCTTGAGTTCAGGAGACACAAAGCTGGGAGGACAGCCGTGCAGGCAGCTGAGAAGTAAAGAAGCCTGAGCTAGAATAGAGGGAGGCCAATGACACTGAAGAAACAGAAGGGGTGGGGGAGGGAAGGAGTGGGAGTTTGGGATTAGCAGATGTAAACTATTATATATAGGATGGATAAACAACAAGGTCCTACTGTAGAGCAGAGGGGACTGTATTCAATATCCTGTGATAAACCATAATGGAAAAGAATATTTAAAACAAAAGAATGTCTATATGTATATAACTGAGTCACTTTGCTGCACAGCAGAGATTAGCACAACGTTGTAAATCACCTATACTTCCACTTAAAAAATGAAATTATTTTAAAAAAAAAGAAACAGAAGGGAGAGAGATCAAGTAAGGAGAACTTGGTCACTGATTAGATAAGAAAGCAATAGAAAGGGAAATCCCAAAGATAACACTCAGATTTTGAGCCCAATTGACAACTAAAATTGCGATAACATTACAGAAAGAGAGGAATCACGAGTAGAGGCTCATTGGGGGTACATCTAAGTTATTTCATTCAGTATATCACATAATAAAAAAAACTATGAGTGTGTTTCATTTTAATTTGAGGAGGAAAGTAAAAGAACGTTTCCTGGCAATCAGAAAATCTGGTCAGTGCCGGGAAGCATGAAGCCCTGGGGCCTGGCGATGAGGGGAGGGATGGCTGACTGGAAACGGACCAGCTCAGATAGCATTCAGCGCTTTACGGCTACTGTTTTCTACCGTTGCTCACTTTCTAGTTTTGTTTTGTTTTCCCTATTTTTCCTAGTAGGTTTGTTCTAGCATAAAAAAGGGAAAACAATTTTTTTTTTTTGCTTTTTTTTTTCACCTCAAGAGCTTAGCAACATGCCTTGGACATAACAGGCTCTCAATGTCTTATCGCAAATGACTGGCTTGTAAGACATTCGTACAGGGAAGCAAAGCTAAGCCAGCCGATGGCAGAGACTCGAAAGTCATAGGAAGGAGAAATACGCTGTGCTGTGAAGGGGTGAGTTGGAGTGTGTTGTGCTGTCTGTAATTCACCTTAGCACAGTATAGCATGCGTGCTATGTACGTGTATTAGGGTTACTACACACACTGGGGGCGGGGCTAGAGGCGGTTCTGTCTGGTGGGTTCCCACTTCCAGCACCCTAATCACAGGGTCGACCCTAAACAAAAGCCCACGTGTCAGAGGCAGCTTCCAAAAGCCGTCAGCCTCTCTTCTCTAATCAACACCAGACAGGGTTTATTTAGCATACTTGATAATAGAAATGTTGCTTTATTGGTGAAATGAATGGTTCTCAAGTTATGTGCCTTGGCTAGAAATATTCTTCAAGCACTCATGCTGCTTTGCACACACAGAGCACGTGAGTCTACTGGCCCTACATGCTGGGGAACAGGGCTTTAGAGTGTGGGTTCACACCAGCCCTTTGTTCAGATACTTGAGGACTCTGCTGCCTGACTCCAACTCAAAGCAAGGCTGCATCTTGCTGCTAGAATATTGTCGGAAGCAGCTTTTCAGATGCCCCCAAAAACCAGAAAGCTGGGACTTCATTGAGCTGGCAGAACAGGTTTTGTGACTGGTTTTGTGCTATTTGCTAATAAATATTGCTATGTGTGTGGCAGAGTTTGTACTGAGACTTGCTTGCTTTTAGGTAGTAAGTTTGTGAGAGAGAAAAACTTTGGCCCTTGACTTCCTCTAACTATCTATCAAAAAAAGGACTTAGTGACTGTAAATGATCAAATTGGTTTATTCAATACTTATCAGAGAAGGCGTATCCTAGGAAGTGGCATTTGAGCAGAGACACAAAAGAAGTCATTTAAAGTGTGGGTCTAGGAATATTCCAGAGGAAACAGAAAGATTCACATGGCTGGAACTTAGACAATACGGGAGAGAGTGATGAAAGATGACATCAGAGAAGCTGGTAGAGGTTAAAGATGGTACAGAATTTGAGTTGGATTACAAAATGCTAGGAAGATATTACTGTGTTTCAATCAGGAGAGTGGCATGATCTATATTTAGAAAAGCCATCTGGAGCGCTTAGAGAATGGATTGGAGGAGAACAAGAGTGGAAGAAAAGAAACTACATTGTAGGCTCTTGCAACACATTGCATGGGAGAAGATGATGGCTTGGACTTGGATGGTAGCAATAGAGATAGAAATGTCTAGATAATGGTTCTTGCAGGAAGAGAAGCAGTGGCTTCTCTTGAGGAAAAGGAAGAAATAAGGATGGAGCTTGGGGTTTGGATTTGAGCTGTGGGGTAGATGATGCTACTAGTTACCAAGATGAGAGAGTCTGGGAATTTTGCTCCACTGGTAAATTTATCTCTTCTCGACATAAAAAATAATGGGAATCAAACATAGATTTTTAAAAATAGTTTTAATAGAGAAATACTTCCAGAAGTATCACAAGACTTACACAGTCAGCCTAAAAGAAGCATCATCTAGAAGTAGAAGTTATGCCTTCTCAGATTAGAAAATCCTGCCGTTCTAATGGTTCACAACGGATTGTCATTTCATAATGACTTAAAGCAATTAGTGCAGTATTAGCCATTCACATTTGACTACAAGTAAAACTGATAGCAAGAAAGCCACGAGGAAGTGGTGTTCTCTATTTAAATTGATTAATGTAAATAGCTCTTTCGTTTAAAATTGGTTTCTATAAAAATCAAGGCAATATTTGCAATCCATAATTATTACTTTGTAGCAAAGATAATCAGGAAGACATGCAGACAATGAAATATGAACAACTAAAATCTTCAGGATACACAACAGCTTTAATTAATCAGTTAAACTCATCCAAATAAATAGAAAACCATGTTGTAAGGCTTGGCTGTAAAGGATTTTGAAGCCAACGATCATAATAAAAGAAACCATAGCTATCATTTACTGGGTGTATACTATGTGCCTGGCATCGTCCTTTGAAGTATTATCTTGTGTAATCTTTTCAAGAGTAATACAAAGTAGACCTTATTATCTCTAATTTACATATGAACACACCAGGACATGAAATAAATATCTAGTCTAATTTCCTGTGTTCAGTGATTGGGGAGAGGGCATCAAACTCGGTTCTGATATATCCCAAAACTACTGTGTTTATTGAGGATACTTTGTTAATACATAAAACAAAAGGCAATATTAATAGAAGTGTATTAATATTAAATATAAATGTATCATTTAGTATATGCTTTGGAAGGATACTAGAGTTCTAAAGAGTCAATTTGCAAATTTTGCTCATCTGTTTTACAATTTCGTGTAAGTCAAAAGCTTCAGATTGTGAGATTTCTGTGTCCGACATCTGTTGGACAGAGGCAAGAAGAGCGGACATCTATTGTCTTGGCTTACCAGCTCCCACACCCCCAAGCTTTGATAACAGCACCTCAACTGCTCTGTAGTTAGAGAGCCACACACCCACTCTTGCCCTCTGCATGGGGAAGGTGGGCTCTGGTAGGGCAGGGCTGACCCCAGACCCTCCAGCTCCAGGGTTGGACGTGAGACCCAGGTATTGTCATCAGTATATTCCTCCCCCTGGACCCAGTGATGGGTTCAGAGATAATCATGTGAGGGAAGCTGATCATTGGAACTCAGTTCAACAATTCTTAACTTTTAAGAAATATCAATTCTTTCCTTCAAGACTGCTGAATTAGGAGGGCGTGCATTTGCAGATGTAGGCAGCCACCATATGGAGAGGGACTACCTGAGGCAAAAATAACTGTATGAAAGAGGGACACGTACAGAGACAGAAAGAGACAGGCAGATGTAGTTCTGGATCAAGTCATACCCAAACCAGCCCGACCCTGGCTGGCTATTGGCTACTAGACAATTTAAAATCACATATGCAGCTCGCTCTGTATTTCTACTGGCCAGTGCGAGTCTGTGGCATCCCTGATGAATGGTTGTACAGCCTCTGCTTGAACATGCAGCTCATTACCTGTCCAGGCAGCTCCATCCATTATTGGACTGCTCTAAGCTTTAAAAACGAATTTTTGCCTGTAGAACCACAATCCATTATGTTGGAACTTGCATCTATT
The DNA here is from genome assembly GCF_949774975.1 of Lagenorhynchus albirostris. Taxonomy (NCBI): domain Eukaryota; kingdom Metazoa; phylum Chordata; class Mammalia; order Artiodactyla; family Delphinidae; genus Lagenorhynchus; species Lagenorhynchus albirostris. The sequence goes on from NC_083111.1 coordinate 8,990,173, forward strand.
GACACTCGTTCTGCCTCCTGAATATCATAGAGTATCTTCTCCCTGTTCACATCCAGCTCTTCTGGTTTGTTACTACAAGATGACTTTCTAACCCATCTCCTACAATCTTCAGGACATCACGGACATTTTTGACGGGTGCTTTGCTGACAGGATCCCGTGTTTGCATCAGCAGTAGTTACAGGTGTGTTAGCCATGATCCTTTACGCCTCATGCAAACTCTGGCTCCACCTCATCCTTGTGAAGCTACCGGTGAGGTATAGATTTCTGCCTGACACCTAGGAAGCTCTCCGCCCCGTGAGGTGTCATCTGGAAAGAAGCAGAAGTTACGGTCATGCAGCAGGGATGCTTTCCCCTCCCCTGAGTTCTATCACGGAAGTGGTCTTGGACTTCCGGCTGAGAAGAGGAAAGGTGTCAAAAGGGAGTGACAGCTCTGAGTCCACTTTCAGCCCAAAGCAGAGTCTGTTCCCACAGAATCTGCTCCCACCCAGGCCTTGGGAAGGCAGACTGATTGTGACAGTAGATGTGACGGCTTCTTTGTCATTAGTGTCCGTAAAGAAGTATCAAGAAATTTAATATCCTTTTTATATTAAAAATTTTTTTTTAATTAGGGAGAATGCCACAGATTGCTACTTAAGTGTATCATGAAGTTTAGGTTCTTGGTGCCTGTTTTTACAAGCAAATCGAATTCAAATCTTTCAGGATAAAAAGTGGCTTTAAAATATCATTATTGTGTGTGATTTTAACACATTCAAAGTTTTTTCACCGCAAAGTTGTGAACACCTATGATAAATTAGCCTTTTTAGTTGGAATTCCTTTCAGGTCAGGATATTGACACTCTTGAAAATAAAAGCACATCTGTATGTCCAAAACCCACTCTTTTTTTCATTTCTTAATGTTCCAACTTAGATTTCATCACTCACCCTTAGAATCCACTGTTTAGTCCAGTGATCAAATAGAAAATTTTCTTGTCTAGGGAAAGCTTTTTATTGCAAAAAAAATTTTTAATGAAAAAATTAAATAAAACAAGGTCAAAAGTTCATGCCAGGAACTAATTAGAGCATCCAGGTTTTGTGGACACAGTAATATGCCCTGATTATCCAGACAAGTAACCGAAGAAGTAATAAATTTTGTGGTGATGAATCCAATTCAAAGTATCAAGAGATGCTAAGACATTTCAGTGCCCTTTCAACTCCCATTGTTTCCATTCCTATCAACATGCAAGACTGAAATTCTGTCCACACGATACCCAAAACATTCAGTTAATTCAGTTTATTCAACCCAATTAATTCAATATGAAAAAAAAATCACCAATGAATTGACAAGCTAGTTTTTCCAAAAAAGTTGATCCAAACAGTCCCAGTCTAAGAAGCTTTTATAGAGACCATCTAAAAAGCCAGGGCTTCCATCTCAACTCCTTATTTCCTCAATAAGTCATTGTACTGCCTTCTTCCACGTAAAAAATCACCTTCAGGATCCTATAGTGCCTCTCTTACCCCAGTGCAATGAGCCTTTTCTATGTCATCAAATCCAAAATTTCTAAAATCTCATTGTCTCTAGCCTAGCGAATTAAAAGAGTGCTGGTGATTCCACTAAACAGGTTAGAGATTCAGTCATCCTCTGAAAAGCCTCCTAATTTACATCTTTCCAACCTCCCGCCACAGAGGAAGTGACCACCGAGGTCCCCAGTGACCTTGCTCTGTGTGATAGATGGAGCCTAAGGTGAACCCCAATAATTCTCTCTTTCCATTTATGCCCTTGCATAATCTCCTCCTCTTGCGTGTTTGGACTGAAGTGTATGTTCTAAAATTAGATTGGGGTAATATTTGCACAGCTCTGTGAATATACTAAAACTCACTGAATTGTACACTTTAAATGGGTGATTGGTATGCTATGGGAATTATATCTCAATAAAGCTGTTTTTTAAAAAGTATCATATACTATGACTAAGGGGGGTTTATGCCAGGAGTGCAAAGCTAGTTAACGTATAAACATCCAGTCTTTTCTTGTTTTTCTTTCCTGCTAAAATTAATACTGCAATGAATAGAGATGTTATCATATTTTTAGAGAATGTTTTAGATAATACATCACTCCCTTTTTTAAATTTAAAATCAAACAGGAATACAATACAGGAAACAGACAGATAGAAATCTGAATATGAGCTTTATCCCTCATAAATCCAGTTGAAGAGCATGGCTTTAAATAGGGCAACTAAATGGGCTTTCTAATCCTTGCTTCCCAAATTAGGCACCCTCACAGCTGGACAGTCTGGGCTCCCATGGGACCAGGACTGAATTAAGTGACAGAGAGCAGACAATGCCTGCATCCTGCAGGAAGGCTGGCTCTCTCGTCCCCACCTCTACATGCCTCAAGAAAGAGAAAAGGGCTGAACTCAAGTGCTCCCACATCACGAGAGAAAATTTAGTCCCTCCAAATGTATGCACAGGAATGGAGATAAACACTACAAATTAAAGGAATTTTGCAGAGTTACTTACACTAGACATATGAAAATCACAATTAAAACTTTCTATGTTTGTGGAATGAATAAATGATTAAGAATAATTGCATTTAACATTATAGTACTGAATCGTTTTTATCCCACCTGGAATAATATATTTTTAAGTACCCTCCATTTTTCTGTATTGGGGGAGGGGCAGCTTGGAGGTTATTAAGACACTGTAGTAAAACCCTGCCCCAACCCAGTACTCCTAAGGGATTGCCACCTGTTTCCCAGGGTGGGTGGTATCAAATAGGATCACAGAGATTGGCCAAGTTCTGCCTCATTACTCATCTACTTATATGGAAGGATGCACATTGAATTACTTATTTAAACGTACATAATCTTTGCTACTGGATCCTATGAGAATTAATTCAACCCTCATATCAGTTTTTCATCAGTGGTAGAAAGAAACATACCTGGACTGGAATTCTGTTGCTACCATATCCTGGGTAAACTTTAAGAAGTTCCACTTCTTCATCTGTAAAGACAGTAATGGTGTCTTTTTTATTGGGTAATTGCAAGACTTGGAGATTATACATATAAGGAACCAAGCGCAGTGATTGGCCCATAATATGCATTCAATAAAGTTTAGCTGATAATAATATCACAAGTACCAGCATGCCCATAAAGATGTTAGCCCAAGATTCACAGGACATATGGAACTTCTCTGAGAAAAGTGTTACATAAATGGTAGGTATTTCATATAATATTATTATACATAGATCATCAAAGATGCTGCCTCTTACTGGAAGCAAAGACAATTAATTAGCTATAGATGATTTAAGTAAGATTTGCTGTGGTAGTGAAAAAAATTTTCATATCAGGACATAAACACAATAATGTATATCCCAGTACTTACGGGATAGCCCGCAATAGTGGATGTGTCTAACCTTGTTTACCACGAATGCTTGGGAAAGTTGAAAAACAAAAAACAACACCTACTGAGGGTCCATCATGAGTGATCCAGGGAGCAGTAACAGAAGGGCACAAAAAAGAGAACTGGTTGTGTAATTGCATTCTGTCAAACAGCTAGATAAGCAGCCTGCAGTTTTGCATTAGAATGCATTTGGTTATCCCATGGACAATGGGCTGGTGATCCTATAAATATTTATTGCTGAACTAAAGAAAGCAGCATAAGCTCTTACCCTCTGCAAAAGGTCCGTAACCTGCACGGTGCCAGTAAAGTATGAAACCCTGATGATTTGGTTACTTCTTAACGTGCTCGGTACATGTGAACAGTCTGGATGCAGTCGTCAGGGGCACGCTCCTGGAGGGCAGTCGTGAGCATTATGCTTCAGTGGGTGAGCTCTCAGACCCACAGCTGCTCTCCAACCCGACCCGAAGCAGGACAATGTGGAACCCACGGGTTAGCAGATTTACCTTTATTGGTTGGGAATAAGGATTAACCCTTTATGAAGAGACTGAATGTAAGAACAAAAGGAGAAAGAGGGGGGGAAAAACATTTTTAAATGTTTTATTGGTTGGGAATAAGGATTAACCCTTTATGAAGAGACTGAATGTAAGAACAAAAGGAGAAGGGGGGGGGAAAACATTTTTAAATGATTCTGTATCTGTATACATTACATAATGTTATTCCTCCACTGTGCCTTGGAGGATATAAACTAATTCTTTCTTTGAAAGGCATGGCATCACTTAAGCAATGAATATACTCCATTTCCAATTCTATGTGCTATATGTGTTGAACAAACAAAAACCAAAAATATACCACTTCTGGTTTTGCAGATCTTTTCATATCCTGTCTACTCCCAAAAAGATTTAGACTACTACTAATAAAAGCACAAAACTAAAAAGACCAAAAACAGCTATTGATAAAACAAAGAAAACAATCAAAAATCAGAGAGAGAGGTCAAAATCTGCTGGCAGAGAAAATCTGCTATAACTAAACGTGATAATTATGAACTTCCTTGGCAACCAGAACAAAGAGGAAAACAAATACTGCCATCCTCTTGTTTTAAACAGTTATGATACCTTCTCAAAACTGCATATCAATACACCATTTATTTTTCTTGCTGTGTTGGTATGACAATGAGTGAGTACCAATAGGCAGTGAGCAATGGGCTCCTTGTCTGCATGTGTGTGTGTGAATGTGTGTGTGTGAATAGTCCATGAACTTTTTTTTTTTTGCGGTACGCGGGCCTCTCACTGTTGTGGCCTCTCCCGTTGCGGAGCACAGGCTCCGGACGCGCAGGCTCAGCGGCCTATGGCTCACGGGCCCAGCCGCTCCACGGCATGTGGGATCTTCCCGGACCGGGGCACGAACCCGTGTCCCCTGCATTGGCAGGCGGACTCTCAACCACTGTGCCACCAGGGAAGTCCCATGAACATTTTTATTAACAGTTGAAGTGGAAGCTCAGAGGCTACTTATGAATTCAAAGATTAGGACCTTTAATGCAGGAATTCTAAAAGAGAAATAATTCTCTCAAACATGTGCTCTATGTCTGGTACGTTTCCAAGCACTGGGGATACACAAAGAATGGGAGGGCATGGTCCTGTTATCTCTACACTTGAGAAAGACATAGTTTTGAATAAGTAATTGCAACTCTGATCAGTGTTACCTATAGTGATAGGTGCATACTCCTCCTGTCACCAGTAGCAAGGAGATTCTGTTCATCCTTGGTTGACCAGAGCCCTTATCTCTGCTAAGTGGGTAGGTTCTGGAGTTAGAATACCTGGGTTTGAATTCTAGGCAGTGATTGGTCTAGATGACCTCAGCCAAGTTACTTACCCTCGCTGTGCTCCAAGTTCTTCATCGTTAAAGTGGGGACAACAGTAGTACCCACCTCTCGAATGTCATTGTGGGGATTAAACGGGTCTTCTTCTCATGGCAGCCACAGGGTTCCAAGAGCATGCTAGCGAAAACTGCAAGGTCTCTTGAGTCCTAGTTTTGGATGTATTAGCTCAAACCTCGCTTCTAAAGTATTCCACTGGCCAAAGGGAGTCACAAAACCAACCCAGATTCAAGGGACGCGGAAAAAGGTTCCACCTCTTAATGGAAGAGTTGCAAAATAATGTGGCCAGTGTTATAATCTTCCACATGGCAGTGGGGATGAAAAGGCCACTAAAAGTGTAGGATGAATAGATCTTAATGCTTGTTTGGACACAGGGAAGAAAGAGGAAAGAAAGGAACCAATAATGACACCACATTTTCTGTCCTGAGCAAGTAGGTGTATAATTTTGCAAATCACTTGGTACTGAATTGAGAATCAGCCCACATTTTAAACTACAATTTTAAATTGTGTTATTATGGAGGGTCTTTCAAAGGTACTTGCCAACAACTCAGGTTCTTTTGAAAATCAAAATTCTCGATGCTATTTAAATATTGTTGAATTTTCTTTGACTCTATACCTCCAGGGCTTAAAAAAAAAAAATTCTTCAGTGTGTAGACTAAGACATATTATTTGTAGTTGGTCCATTAGAACAAATTCCATATACACCTGATTTATACCAGTTATTTTGTTGTTGTTCATGAGCAAAACATGAATATCTGACTTTCTAGAAAATGGATACAACGATGCTACTTCCAAATGAAAGATTCTTGGTACTATGCATATATCCCTAGTTCCCTAGCTGTTACAGTGGAAAATGTGTTGACATTTTCCTTTAATAGAGAACTCCTAACAGTGTAAATGGCTGTTCCTCATGGTAAGAATTAGCTCATTTTAAGTAGCTGTTTTGACTTTCACTCATTATAAAGATTGAAGTCTTCTCTGTGAGAAAACTATTGTCCTTATTCATAATACAAATTCCAGAAAAATTAACAGCATTACTTTACCAAAAGGCCTTGAAAGTAAATATTGTTGATTATACCTACCTTTGTATATGCACATTTGGTGCTTTACTGTGAATACCTGTAAATATCTCTCCCTGTCTTCCCTTCCCCTTCTGCACAGCCACTGCCTTAATTTAGACTTTGAACAGTTCCTTAATGAGTCTTCCTGCCTGAAGTCTCATTGGGCTATTCTCTACATGTTTCTAAAATGCAAATCTAATCATTAACTTCTCTACTTAAAAAAAGTTACTGTCTCTCCTTTGCCCCCAGAGTCCATTCCAAGCCAATATTTTCAATGGATTTCAGAATAAACAAGTTACTTTAAACTATCCTCAAACTCTTGAAGGAAGGATAGATACATTTGCAAGGAAACTGAGTTATTCCAAAGGGCAGACTACTCATTTTCTTGGCTATAATTCAATCATTATGTTCGACAATTATTTGAGTGGAAATATTGGATATAAGTTGTGTTTAGTGCTTTAAATTTCAAAATATTGTTGTTTATTTTGATTTTTCCAAGCTTATTTCATTCCACATGTAAGTGGTGGGGTATGATATACGTGATGTTACCACCTGATAAGTGCCTTTTGATTTTTGAATTTTTTACTTGTTTGGGATCATCTTCTAAAATTTCAGTGCTCTTAGGTTAATTAAAAGCACACACGGGGACTTCCCTGGCACTCTGCGCTTCCACTGCAGGGGGCCTGGGCTCGATTCCCGGTCGGGGAACTAAGATGCCACATGCCACATGGCGCGGCCAAAAAAGAAATAAAAGTACACATTTACAGAGTACTGGCTTGTGCCAGAAATGGAAATAAAATCACGGTCCTTGTTCTCAAGGACCTCATGGCCTTTTAGGTAGCCTTTCAGACAAACTTTTAATGGAGAAGAGTAGTGTAGTGTGGCACATGAGAACTAGGTATTGTGGAAGAGTGGAATGAAGAAAGGATCTATGAAATCTAATGAAATCAGGGCAAGTTTCACAGATAAGCTACCATTTGAAATAAGTCTTGAATAGGAATTTGCAGGTTGAAAAGTTAGGGAATAGTATTCCAGTTAGAGGGAATGACATAAACACTTTTATGAAACAGTATGGTTCAGGGAAGCCTAATGATTTATCTGAGCTTAAGATTCAGTAGGAAAAATGGTAGAAGGTAAGGAACTCAAAGGTGCTGGGCTAAGTGTTCTACGCATGCCCAAGGTGGTACACAAACAACACAGTATCAGGATGAACAGCATGCAACTGACACCTTTGTAGATCAAGAGTTGAATACATTGTGAATCAACTATACTTCAATAAAAATTTTCTTTAAAGCCAAACACAAGTATCCTCTGCTTTTCAAAAGTTTGCTTTATGCCACTTCACTGTTTCAAAAGACCTACATTAGCTTTCACTAATTAAAAGGAATCCGAGGAGGATTTTTGCTTTTTCTAAAAAAGGTGAAAATCGAAAATAGCTTTTGTTTTGCAGCAAGCTGTCATAGCGGCAGCGGCACCGTCAAGCTCCTTCCCCAGGAACCACATTCAGCATCTCAGCAGCCAGCAGCCAGAGCTTTGAAATGTGTCTGTGAGCACCAGTGCTTTATCGCAATTTATTTTGTGCCCCCGTTATCAAGATATGTCCTAAGGTCATTGCTTCTCCGCTTTATGCCTTTTCAGTTTACGAAGGGTTTCCTAGGCATGCTCTCCTTTCAGATAGCAGAGCAACCTATATTGGAATTTCAGAGATTCAGACTTCTCAAACTCAGCTTTGGCATTTCGAAGTGAGTTGGTCTCACTTGACACATTTGCTTATGAGAAAAAGAGGCCCCCTTAATGTTTTTCAGATAAGGATGGTTGACTAAGGAGAAACAGGCGTAGCTCTCCCAGGAGTCCAAGGAGACCTGGACTCGGCTGAACACCGTGGAAAATAAATAGACGTGACCCCGACTCTGACCCGGCCATGGCATCGCCGTCCTTCCTGCTGACCCATCCCACTTTTTCTCCTGTGGCCCTAGACTTCCTCGGCTTACTCATAGTTTCCACTCCTTCATGCCTTCAACTTACTACAGACGTGGCACCCCCAGCCCTACTCCAAATCACAGCCCTCTGGCCTCAGCTCTCTCCAGCGACTGAGAATGTGCACATGTTTTGAAGTTCTAAGAGGATGAATCTCATTGGCTCAGCCCCTCTTTTGGCGCTAGGCTGTAGGTCACAAGCCGGTGTATAGGCTGGCTCTCTGTCTCTCCTTGGGGCCACTCCCCCCGCTGCAGGTTACCTGTGGCGATGGGAATCGTGGCAGTTAGTGGCAGCCAGTGAAGGTGCAGCTGCTCATTTCCTTGGTAAAGTTGGGTGAGTGTCTGGCAGCCGGTTCCAGAGGTCTGAGAGGACCTAACCTCTACCTTTTCATTTTCAGCTCTAGGAATATCTAACCAATGGGTCCTCAGTATCATTACCCAGAATATCGATAATCCTCATCTCACCTGACGTTTTGGGGGTTCAATAATTCCTACCCTTGCTGGAGTTTCAGCCCGAGGGAAGGAAAATATCACCAATTAAGTAGCAACAGCATGATGGTAGCAACAGCATGATGCCCTGTTTTATCAACTAAATCCTTTTAAGTATCTAAGCAATAGTTGGGAGTCATTCCTTTTACCTACGATTTTAGACATACTTGAATATCTACTTTTTTATTTTTAAAACAAAGAGTCTCTCTTATAAGTCCAATAGCTACCAGGAAAACAAGTGAGCTGCAGTGCTGTCAGTAGCTTCGCTCTTTTTCTCTTATCATCTCTTATGGGGTATTTCTTTTGCCACCATCAGTAGCCTTTGCGCACGTAGAATATTATTTCTCTGCAGGAAGTAAGGTGGCTTGACTGGTAAGAAATGGCCTCATAATGAAGTGATTATTTTTAACTGTGTAGATTCTAGTCTGGCTCCAATAAATATCAAATAGAGCATGAGACAAATGTCATAGAAAATTCCTTTTTCACTTCCGATGTGGTGTATAAGTACAAGAAAAATCCATTCAACTGTCACTGATAAATGCTCTTAATAAATAAAATGTCATCAGGCAAAAACGGAACTCAGTAACAATACTTAGAAAATAGTCCTCAAACCTGAAGCTACTCTCGGGAAAATCTATAGCTACCCCCCCCCCGACAAATATACCTAAAATACTGGGCTTAAACCTCTGAAAGTGTTTCTTGAGGTGAGTGAAGTGTCAGGAAAGGAAACTGAAAGTTGGTAAGGAGGAGAACTGGAGGTCTCTTCAATGTCAACCCTCCACTTAGCCTCATTTTCTTTCTTCTTCATCTTCTATAGTTGTTATTTATCTGGGGGAGAGTTGCCAGTAATGTGGGACTTCCAGACAGTTGCCTGTGTCCCTAAGATGCCATAATAATTTGTCTTTCCAGCATTAAGAAAACTCTAACTCTGTGAAAATGCAGAAAAGGTCCCCAACAGAGGGGCTGTGGGAACAGATACCACTTAACTATTGCGATGGAAGTCCATTTTAGTACGGAATTCTATTATAAAATCAGGTCTGTTCCTAAAAGAATTCCCAGTAAACTGAACTGGAAATCAAGACATAGGTCAAGAGACATGCAGTGCTGGGCCACTCTGGGTTTTTCTCCAGCATCAGTTAACGCTGGAGAATTTCAGGAACACCGTACTATCTTTCAGAAATCGCAGAACACTATCTTACTTATTTCCCATTGTCTACATTAAAACAAGCAGACATTACACACGGGCCATTGCCTGGGCTCTGAAGAACGGAGGGAATGGGATAGGTAGCAAGCAAAGGGGGCACATGGATTACCTTTCCAAAATCATGACTAGGACTTCCCCACAATGCATATTACTCTTTTACTGTTTTATAAATCTAGCATTTTTTTTACATCTTTATTGGAGTATAATTGCTTTACAATGGTGTGTTAGTTTCTGCTTTATAACAAAGTGAATCAGTTATACATATACATATGTCCCCATATCTCTTCCCTCTTGTATCGCCCTCCCTCCCACCCTCCCTATCCCACCCCTCCAGTCACAAAGCACCGAGGTGATCTCCCTCTGCTATGCGGCTGCTTCCCACTAGCTATCTACCTTACGTTTGGTAGTGTATATATATCCATGCCTCTCTCTCGCTTTGTCACAGCTTACCCTTCCGCCTCCCCATATCCTCAAGTCCATTCTCTAGTAGGTCTGTGTCTTTATTCCTGTCTTACCCCTAGGTTCTTCATGACATTTTTTTTTCTTAAATTCCATATATATGTGTTAGCATACGGTATTTGTCTTTCTCTTTCTGACTTACTTCACTACGTATGACACACTCTAGGTCTATCCACCTCATTACAAATAGCTCAATTTCGTTTCTTTTTATGGCTGAGTAATATTCCATTGTATATACGTGCCACATCTTCTTTATCCATTCATCTGTTGATGGACACTTAGGTTGTTTCCATCTTCGGGCTATTGTAAATAGAGCTGCAATGAACATTTTGGTACATGACTCTTTTTGAATTATGGTTTTCTCAGGGTATATGCCCAGTAGTGGGATTGCTGGGTCATATGGTAGTTCTATTTGTAGTTTTTTAAGGAACCTCCATACTGTTCTCCACAGTGGCTGTATCAATTTACATTCCCACCAGCAGTGCAAGAGGGTTCCCTTTTCTCCACACCCTCTCCAGCATTTATTGTTTCTAGATTTTTTGATGATGGCCATTCTGACTGGTGTGAGATGATATCTCACTGTAATTTTGATTTGCATTTCTCTAATGATGTTGAGCGTTCTTTCATGTGTTTGTTGGCAGACTATATATCTTCTTTGGAGAAATGTCTATTTACGTCTTCTGCCCATTTTTGGATTGGGTGGTTTGTTTTTTTTGTTATTGAGCTGCATGAGCTGCTTATAAATTTTGGAGATTAATCCTTTGTCAGTTGCTTCATTTGCAAATATTTTCTCCCATTCTGAGGGTTGTCTTTTGGTCTTGTTTATGGTTTCCTTCGCTGTGCAAAAGCTTTGAAGTTTCATTAGGTCCCATTTGTTTATTTTTGTTTTTATTTCCATCTGCCTAGCAGGTGGGTCAAAAAGGATCTTGCTGTGATTTATGTCATAGAGGGTTGTGCCTATGTTTTCCTCTAAGAGTTTGATAGTTTCTGGCCTTACATTTAGGTCTTGAATCCATTTTGAGCTTATTTTTGTGTATGGTGTTAGGGAGTGATCTAATCTCATACTCTTACATGTACCTGTCCAGTTTTCCCAGCACCACTTATTGAAGAGGCTGTCCTTTCTCCACTGTACATTCCTGCCTCCTTTATCAAAGATAAGGTGACCATGTGTGCGTGGGTTTATCTCTGGGCTTTCTATCCTGTTCCATTGATCTATATTTCTGTTTTTGTGCCAGTACCATACTGTCTTGATTACTGTAGCTTTGTAGTATAGTCTGAAGTCAGAGAGCCTGATTCCTCCAGCTCCGTTTTTCGTTCTCAAGATTGCTTTGGCTATTCGGGGTCTTTTGTGTTTCCATACAAATTGTGAAATTTTTTGTTCTACTTCTGTGAAAAATGCCAGTGGTAGTTTGATAGGGATGGCATTGAATCTATAGATTGCTTTGGGTAGTAGAGTCATTTTCACAATGTTGATTCTTCCAATCCAAGAACATGGTATATCTCTCCATCTATTTGTATCATCTTTAATTTCTTTCATCAGTGTCTTATAATTTTCTCCATACAGGTCTTTTGTCTCCTTAGGTAGGTTTATTCCTAGATATTTTATTCTTTTTGTTGCAATGGTAAATGGGAGTGTTTTCTTGATTTCACTTTCAGATTTTTCATCATTGGTGTATAGGAATGCAAGAGATTTCTGTGCATTACTTTTGTATCCTGCAACTTTACCAGATTCATTGATTAGCTCTAGTAGTTTTCTGGTAGCATCTTTAGGATTCTCTATGTATAGTGTCATGTCATCTGCAAACAGTGACAGCTTTACTTCTTCTTTTCTGATTTGGATTCCTTTTATTTCCTTTTCTTCTCTGATTCCTGTGGCTAAAACTTCCAAAACTATATTGAATAAGAGTGGTGAAAGTGGGCAACCTTGTCTTGTTCCTGATCTTAGTGGAAATGCTTTCAGCTTTTCACCATTGAGGATGATGTTGGCTGTGGGTTTGTCACATATGGCCTTTATTATGTTGAGGAAAGTTCCCTCTATGCCTACTTTCTGCAGGGTTTTTATCATAAATGGGTGTTGAATTTTGTCAAAAGCGTTCTCTGCATCTATTGAGAAGATCATATGGTTTTTCTCCTTCAATTTGTTAATATGGTTTATCACATTGATAGATTTGCGTATATTGAAGAATCCTTGCATTCCTGGAATAAACCCCACTTGATCATGGTGTATGATCCTTTTAACGTGCTGTTGGGTTCTGTTTGCTAGTATTTTGTTGAGGATTTTTGCATCTATGTTCATCAGTGATATTGGCCTGTCGTTTTCTTTCTTTGTGACATCCTTGTCTGGTTTTGGTATCAGGGTGATGGTGGCCTCATAGAGTGAGTTTGGGAGTGTTCCTCCCTCTGCTATATTCTGGAAGAGTTTGAGAAGGATAGGTGTTAGCTCTTCTCTAAATGTTTGATAGAATTCGCCTGTGAAGCCATCTGGGCCTGGGCTTTTGTTTGTTGGAAGATTTTTAATCACAGTTTCAATTTCAGTGCTTCTGATTGGTCTGTTCGTATTTTCTGTTTCTTCCTGATTCAGTCTTGGCAGGTTGTACATTTCTAAGAATTTGTCCATTTCTTCCAGGTTGTCCATTTCATTGGCATAGAGTTGCTTGTAGTAATCGCTCATGATCTTTTGTATTTCTGCAGTGTCAGTTGTTACTTCTCCTTTCTCATTTCTAATTCTATTGATTTGAGTCTTCTCCCTTTTTTTCTTGATGAGTCTGGCTAATGGTTTATCAATTTGGTTTATCTTCTTAAACAACCAGCTTTTATTTTATTGACCTTTGCTATCGTTTCCTTCATTTCTTTTTCATTTATTTCTGATCTGATTTTTATGATTTCTTTCCTTCTGCTAACTTTGGGGTTTTTTGTTCTTCTTTCTCTAATTGCTTTAGGTGTAAGGTTAGGTTGCTTATTCGAGATGTTTCCTGTTTCTTAAGGTAGGATTGTATTGCTATAAACTTCCCTCTGAGAACTGCTTTTGCTGCATCCCATAGGTTTTGGGTCGTCGTTTCTCCATTGTCATTTGTTTCTAGGTATTCTTTTATTTCCTCTTTGATTTCTTCAGTGATCACTTCGTTAAGTAATGTATTGTTTAGCCTCCATGTGTTTGTATTTTTTACAGATCTTTTCCTGTAATTGACATCTAGTCTCATAGCTTTGTGGTCAGAAAAGATACTTGATACAATTTCAATTTTCTTAAATTTACCAAGGCTTGATTTGTGACCCAAGATATGATCTATACTGGAGAATGTTCCATGAGCACTTGAGAAGAATGTGTATTCTGTTGTTTTTGGATGGAATGTCCTATAAATATCAATTAAGTCCATCTTGTTTAATGTATCATTTAGAGCTTGTGTTTCCTTATTTATTTTCATTTTGAATCATCTGTCCATTGGTGAAAGTGGGGTGTTAAAGTCCCCTACTATGAATGTGTTACTGTCGATTTCCCCTTTTATGGCTGTTAGTATTTGCCTTATGTATTGAGGTGCTCCTATGTTGGGTGAATAAATATTTACAATTGTTATATCTTCTTCTTGGATCGATCCCTTGATCATTATGTAGTGTCTTTCTTTGTCTCTTCTAATAGTCTTTATTTTAAAGTCTATTTTGTCTGATATGAGTACTGCTACTCCAGCTTTCTTTTGGTTTCCATTTGCATGAAATATTTTTCCATTCCCTTACTTTCAGGTAAGTAAGGGAATGTCTCTAGGTCTGAAGTGGGTCTCTTGTAGACAGCAAATATATGGGTCTTGTTTTTGTATCCATTCAGCCAATCTGTGTCTTTTGGTGGGAGCAATTAGTCCATTTACATTTAAGGTAATTATCGATATATATGTTCCTATTCCCATTTTCTTTATTGTTTTGGGTTCGTTATTGTAGGTCTTTTCCTTCTCTTGTGTTTCTTGCCTAGAAAAGTTCCTTTAGCATTTGTTGTAAAGCTGGTTTGGTGGTGCTGAACTATCTCAGCTTTTGCTTGTCTGTAAAGGTTTTAATTTCTCCATCAAATCTGAATGAGATCCTTGCTGGGTAGAGTAATCTTGGTTGCAGGTTTTTCTCCTTCATCACTTTAAATATGTCCTGCCAGTCCGTTCTGGCTTGCAGAGTTTCTGCTGAAAGATCAGCTGTTAAACTTATGGGGATTCCCTTGTGTGTTATTTGTTGTTTTTCCCTTGCTGCTTTTAATATGCTTTCTTTGTATTTAATATTTGACAGTTTGATTAATATGTGTCTTGGCGTATTTCTCCTTGGATTTATCCTGTGTGGGACTCTCTCTGCTTCCTGGACTTGATTAACTATTTCCTTTCCATATTAGGGAAGTTTTCAACTATAATCTCTTCAAGTATTTTCTCAGTCCCTTTCTTTTTCTCTTCTTCTTCTGGAACCCCTATAATTCGAATGTTGGTGCGTTTAATGTTGTCCCAGAGGTCTCTGAGACTGTCCTCAGTTCTTTTCATTCTTTTTTCTTTATTCTGCTCTGCAGTAGTTATTTCCACTATTTTATCTTCCAGGTCACTTATCCTTTCTTCTGCCTCAGTTATTCTGCTATTGATCCCATCTAGAGTATTTTTAATTTCATTTATTGTGCTGTTCATCGTTGCTTGTTTCATCTTTATTTCTTCTAGGTCCTTGTTAAATGTTTCTTGCATTTTGTCCATTCTATTTCCAAGATTTTGGATCATCTTTACTATCATTATTCTGAATCCTTTTTCAGGTAGACTGCCTATTTCCTCTTCATTTGTTAGGTCTGGTGGCATTTTATCTTGCTCCTTCATCTGCTGTGTGTTTTTCTGTCTTCTCATTTTGCTTATCTTACTGTGTTTGGGGTCTCCTTTATGCAGGCTGCAGGTTCGTAGTTCCTGTTGTTTTTGGTGTCTGTCCCCAGTGGCTAAGGTTGGTTCAGTGGGTTGTGTAGGCTTCCTGGTGGAGGGGACTAGTGCCTGTGTTCTGGTGGATGAGGCTTGATCTTGTCTTTCTGTTGGGCAGGTCCACGTCTGGTGGTGTGTTTTGGGGTGTCTGTGGACTTATTATGATTTTAGGCAGCCTTTCTGCTAATGGGTGGGGATGTGTTCCTGTCTTGCTAGTTGTTTGGCATAGGATGTCCAGCACTGTAGCTTGCTGTTCGTTGAGTGAAGCTGGGTGTTGGTGTTGAGATGGAGATCTCTGGGAGATTTTCGCCATTTGATATTATGTGGAGCTGGGAGGTCTCTTGTGGACCAGTGTCCTGAAGTTGGCTCTCCCACCTCAGAGGCACAGCACTGACTCCTGGCTGCAGCACCAAGAGCCTTTCATCCACTCGGCTCAGAATAAAAGGGAGATAAAGTAGAAAGAAAGAATTAGTGGAAGAAAGAAAGAAAGAAAGAAAGAAAGAAAGAAAGAAAGGGGGGAGGGAGGGAGGGAGGGAGGGAGGGAGGAAGGAAGGAGAGAAGGAAGTAAAATAAGAATAAAGTGAAATAAAATAAAGTAAGATAAAATATAATAAAGTTATTAAAATAAAAAATAATTTTTAAGAGAAAATAAAAGAAAAAATTTTTAAAAAAAATACAGACAGAACCCTAGGACAAATGGTGGAAGCAAAGCTATACAGACAAAATCTCACACAGAAGCATACACATACACACTCACAAAAAGAGGAAATGGGGAAAATATCATAAATCTTCCTCTCAGAGTCCACCTCCTCAATTTGGGATGATTCATTGTCTATTCAGGTATTCCACAGATGCAGGTGCATCAAATTGATTGTGGAGCTTTAATCCGCTGCTTCTGAGGCTCAGCTGGGAGAGATTTCCCTTTCTCTTCTTTGTTCTCACAGCTCCCGGGGCTCAGCTTTGGATCTGGCCCCGCCTCTGCGTGTAGGTTGCCTGAGGGCGTCTGTTCCTAGCTCAGACAGGACGGGGTTAAAGGAGCCGCTGATTCGGAGGCTCTGGCTCACTCAGCCGGGGGGGGGGGGGGGGTGGGGGGGCCCGGAAGTGCGGGGCGGGCCTGCGGCGTCAGAGGCCGGCGTGACGTTGCACCAGCATGAGGCGCGCCGTGCGTTCTTCCGGGAGAGTTGTCCCTGGATCCCGGGACCCTGGCAATGGCGGGCTGCACAGGCTCCCCGGAAATGGGGTGTGAATAGTGACCTGTGCTCGCACACAGGCTTCTTGGTGGCGGCAGCAGCAGCCTTAGTGTCTCATGCCCGTCTCTGGGGTCTGTGCTGATAGCCGCGGCCCGCGCCCGTCTCTGGAGCTCCTTTAAGCAGCGCTCTCAATCCCCGCTCCTCGCGCACCAGGAAACGAAGAGGGAAGAAAAAGTCTCTTGCCTCTTCGGCAGGGCCACACTTTTCCCCGGACTCCCTCCCGGCTAGCCGTGGCGCACTAACCCCCTGCAGGCTGTGTTCACGCCGCCAACCCCAGTCCTCTCCCGGCGCTCCGACCGAAGCCCGAGCCTCAGCTCCCAGCACCTCCGCCCCGGTAAGTGAGCAGACAAGCGTCTCGGGCTGGTGAGTGCCGGTCGGCCCTGATCCTCTGTGCGGGAATCTCCCCGCTTTGCCCTCCGCACCCCTGTTGCTTTGCTCTCCGCCGCGGCTCCGAAGCTTGCCCCCGCCCCTCCACCACCCGCAGTCTCCGCCCGCGAAGGAGCTTCTAGTGTGTGGAGCCCTTTCCTCCTTCACAGCTCCCTCCCACTGGTGCAGGTCCCCGTCCCTATCCTTTTGTCTCTGTTTATTCTTTTTTCATTTGCCGTATCCACGTACGTGGGGGGTTTCTTGCCTTTTGGGAGGTCTGAGGTCTTCTGCCAGCGTTCAGTAGGTGTTCTGTAGGAGTTGTTCCACGTGTAGATGTATTTCTGGTGTATCTGTGGGGAGGAAAGTGATCTCCGTGTCTTACTCTTCCGCCATCTTCCCCAGCAATTCCTAAATCTAGCATTTAGTTTATTAAACTTTTTTGCAACAAAGGATAGATTTTCTTTTCGTTAATTTGTACACCTATGCCCTTGTGAACATATATAATTTATGGATTATTTTTATTGTCTTATATTTCAAATTAACAGAAAGTAATATAACAGAGACCTTTGTACCCAAATTGAACAAGTATTAACATTTTGCCATTTTTTGTTTCGGGTATTTTAAAATAAAACTTTGCAGATATCATCAAAGCACCTTTTTCTCCCACTTTCTTCATCAGTAGATGTTGTCCTAAAGTGGATGAGTAATCTTCCTCTCATAGTTTTTATCTAGTTAATCAATAAAGAATTGCAATGTAAAGATTATAGATTTTTAAAATTTCTTGTTTTGTGCCTTCAATTCACCATGCTTTTCCCTTGCTTCTACTCCTTTCCTGCTTTTTTGTGAGATTCATCCATTTTCTTTATTCCCGTCACTTCCCTTCTGCTAGTTAAGGAGATATGTATATTTTTCTGGTCTTTCAGTAGTTACCCTTAAAGAGTCACATATGTACTTGATTTAAAAATCTAAGTTTATGTTTTTATCTTCCTTTTGAACATAATAAGGACATAAAGTCCTTGACACTTTAATTCTAGACATCCCCCTCTCATTTTCCATATAATTTTGTCTAGTGTTTTAGGTCCACCTTATTTATAAAGGCCACAACTTAGTGACTAATATTTTTATAGCAGCTGCTTATTTTTTTCTTTTTCCCAAGTTTTCCCTTGGGATAAACGATGCTCTTTTTTTTTTTTTTTTTTTTTTGCAGTACGCGGGCCTCTCGGGGTTGTGGCCTCTCCTGTTGCGGAGCATAGGCTCCGGACGCGCAGGCTCAGCGGCCATGGCTCAGGGGCCCAGCCGCTCCATGGCATGTGAGATCTTCCCAGACCAGGGCACGAACCCGCGTCCCCTGCATCGGCAGGCGCACTCTCAACCACTGTGCCACCAGGGAAGCCCAAACGATGCTTATTTTGATATTTGCACCTGCTTATCAATTTCCTTGATCACTACTGCTGCTTGCATATAACCCCTCTTTGTTCTAGGTTCAGTTACCCTTGAAGTAGATGAAGTATATGCCTTAGCAGTTCTTTCATAGAGCTCGGGAACAGTAAACTCTGGTTTCATTGGTCTGAGTGGCTTTCAGCTACATTCTGTAATAGTAGTTTAGCTCAACAGTTATCCTAAGTCGACAGTGTTTCCCTCAGCATACCATCTTCTGTTGTCTCTTGTAACTGTCGAATGGTATTAATCACACTGGTTTGATAAGTATTCCCAGAAACGTGTATGTGCAAAGGAAATATCTGGCCTGAAATTTTCATGGGGAAACAATCTTATAGGTAATTAAGTAGTTCCAGCACTACTTTATTTAAGTCTTTTCAAAATAATTCAGATTCAGTTTTTTAAAAATGCATTCAATGCCTATCGAAGGCTAGAGGCTTTCCCGTTTCACTGCATCTCACAATCTTAGCAAATTTTAATAGCTCCGAATTTTACAGATGAAGAAACTGAAGTGGCCAAATATTTACTCTTGATCACACAGCTAAGAAATGGCATTCATGGGCTGCAAACCTAGGTCTTGTGATTCCAAACCAGTCTAGTTGCGTCTACAATTAATACAGTTATTTTGTATCCCTTCACTTGTTTTTATGACAGTGAAAGGAAATAGACTAATTAAAATCCAGAGCCCTTGGTCACTCTCATTTAGTGATCACATCATTTATGGTGTCTTCCTCAGGAAGTCCAAGGTGAAAGTCAGCTCCCTAAGTTCAAGGATTGCAAAGCCCCAACCTGCCCTGAGGGCGGGGGAAGAGACTTCCCTTTAGAAGAGTCAGCTGCTTGCTTGAGTAATTATGTTTGTGAGTTTCAGATTCAGGGGAGGTTCCCACGGTCACATGCTGAGAAACTGAAAAATGGAAAACTGGAAAAATAAATGACCTTTGAAATACAGAAGCGCCTTTAGGCCAGAGAAAAATGTAATTCGGTTTTCAGGCACATTTCTCTTCTTTTATGATTTGAGGATATCACCAGGCAGGCCAGCAAGTCTAATGGGAGATACTTGGTGAAGTAGGTCATTTCTGGAATAAAAGTGGTTCTTTTTTTTTATTTATAGCATGCGAACATGGGAATTAGAGGGACTGAGTTTCAGTCTGGACCCTGAATCCAATTTGAGAACACACACACAAGTCATTCCGTTTTTTCGCTTAGGAAATGTGAAATCTGAAGGAGATATCTGTCTTTTAATATGTGAGCTAAATGCGTTTCTATTTATTGGACAAACTTTGATGTTCTTACTTTGTTTTTATTTACCATACTGTGTGTATATGCATGTAGATAGGTGTGTATGTGTCTAGGTAGGTAGGTATGGATTTTTGCTATCTTTTTTCTCTTCTGCTGACTTTTGTTAACTTGATAGTTTTAAATACTCCTGGTTCTACTTATGTATGTATCTGTATGTTTATTTGCTGCCCACTTGGAAAGTGCATATATGTTTTCTCCCATTAAAGATTATCCTGGGCTTCCCTGGTGGCGCAGTGGCTGAGAGTCCGCCTGCCGATGCAGGGGACACGGGTTCGTGTCCCGGTCCGGGAAGATCCCACATGCCGCGGAGCGGCTGGGCCCGTGAGCCATGGCCGCTGAGCCTGCGCATCCGGAGCCTGTGCTCTGAAATAGGAGAGGCCACAACAGTGAAAGGCGCGCGTACCACAAAAAAAAAAAAAAAAGATTATCCTTAGTTTCTTCTTTACATTTTTAACTAAACTTTTAAATTTTAAGAGAAGTGTAGATTTACATACAGTCATAAGAAATTACAAAGAAAGAGCCTGTATACCTTTAGCTCGTTTCCCCCAATGGGAACTGTATCTTGCACAACAATATTATCACAACCAGGATATCGATATCGTTACAGTCAAGATACAGAGAATTTTCGTCGCCGCAAGCATCCCTCCTATTGCTCTTTTCTAACGTTCACCCACTTCTCTCCCTCCCTGCCCCTCTTCTCCACCTCAGTACCTGATCTTTGGCAATCACTAATCTGTTCTCCATTTCTACAATACTGTTATTTCAAAAATGTTATCTAAATGAACTCATAAAGTATGTAAAGGTTTGGGATTGGCTTTTTCTCACTGAGCTTAATTCCCTGCCGACTTATCCAAGTAGTTGCATGTATCAATTATTCCTTTCCATTGCTGTCGTAGTATTCCTTGCTAAGGATATATCACACTTCGTTTACTCATTTGCCTGTGGAAAGACACCCAGATTGTTTGCAGCGTTTGGCAGTTACAAAGAAAGCTGTTGTGCATACTTGTGCACAGGTTTTTGTGTGGCCGTAGTTTTCATGTCTCTGGGATAAATGCTCAAGAGTGTAATTGCTGGGTTGCGTGCTAGTTGGATACATAGTTTTTAATGAAACTACCAAATTGTTTTCCAGAGTGGCTGTACCATTGTACATTCCTACTGGCAGTGTATGCCTAATCTAGCTTCTCTGCATCCTCACCAGCATTCTGTGTTGTCACTGTTTTTTATTTTCACCACTCTTATAGGTATATCAAAAAGTCTCATGGTTTTAACTTGCAAGTCCCTGATGGTTACAGCTGTTGAATAATTTTTCATGCACGTATTTGCAATCTGTATATCCTCTTCAGTGAAATGTCTGTTCATGTCTTTTGCCCAGTTTTTAATTGGATTGTTTGCATTTTTTACTACTGAATTTTGACAGCTCTTTATAGATTCCAGATACAGCTTCTTTGTTGAATATGTAACTTGCAAATATTTTCTCTCGGTCCATAGCTTATCTCTTCGTTCTCTTAACTGGGCCTTTCACAGAGCAAAACTTTGACTGTTCACAAGGTCCAGTTTATCAATTTTTTTCTTTTATGGATCACATATTTGGTGTCAAGTCTCAGTCTTTGCATCGCCATAAACTCCAAAGACTTTTTCCTACACTCTTTTCTATAAATTTTATAGTTTTACATTTTACATTAACACCATAATCCCTGTTGAGTTAATTTTTTGAATAAGGTGTGAGATTTAGGTCAAGAATAATTTTTGCCTGTGGTTACTTCCAGCATCATTTGTACAAATGGCCATCTTTCTCCATTAAATTGCCTTTGCACCTTTGTCTAAAATCAGTTGGACATCTTTCTGTGAGTCTATTTCTGGACTCTGTATTCTGTTCCACTGGTCCATGTATCAATCTCTTCATCAATATCATACTTTCTTGATTGCTACAACTATATAGGAGGACTTAGTAGTGGATAGAATGCTTCTTCCCACTTTGTTCTTTTATAGGATTGTTTTACCTATCCCAGGGCCTGTGTATTTCTGCATAAATTTTAAAATAAGTTTGTCTATGACTATAGGATAGTTGCTAGAATCTTATTAGGAATCACATTAAATATATACATCAATTTAGGAGGAAATGATATCTTTACTTTGTTTGGTCTGTATGAACATGATACGTCTCTTCACTGTTTAGAGCTCCTTTGATTTCTTTCCTTGGCATTTTGTAATTTGCAGCATACAGATCCCTATACATATTTTGTTAATTTACACATAAGTATTTTATTATCTTTGGAATGATTGTAACTGTATTTTCAAATTTTGGTTTCCACATATTCATTATTAGTATATAGAATGTGAAAAATTTTGTGTAATAAATGGTCTAATTTCTTCAGCAAATAAGTGATATAAACAAAAAGAAAGCTAAGTGAATATAGATTAAAAGGCACTTAAGAAACAAATCAGCCAAATGTAATATGTAGTCCTCATTTGAATAAAACAACTGTGAAAAAGATATTTATGGGACAGTTGAAGATATTTGAAAACAGATTGGATGGAATAGTAAGAAATTATTGCTAATAATGATTTAATAATAATATGAATAAGGATATAATATTGTTAATAACAATGGTAGTTAAGGAATTATTGCTAATTTTATTAGGTAATATAATGGTATCGTTGTTAAGATTTTTAAAAATCTTGTATGTTTGAGTTAAAAATTGAAGTGTTCACAAATAAAACAATCCCAGATGACCGGGATTTGCATTAAAATAGTCCAGAAAAATAATTGCAGGTGATACATGACTCATAATTGACCAAAAGTTACTGTTGATGTTGGTTGATATGAATGAGAATTCATTTATACTATTCTCCCTATGCTAATTCTATGTTTGGAAATTTCCATAGTAGTAAGATATATTGCTTAATCATCACCACTTTACATAACAGAACATTTAGCACCTAATCTTCATTTTAATTTATTCTGAGTCATAGACAGCATTGATTAATTTTTCAGTCACACTAGTCATATTTCCTTCTCTTGGGTTATGGTGTTCTGTATTTTGTGGCATTGGTAACAGTCATGGCATTGGGGGAAAAAATAATTTATTGGAGCAATTTGTACTTCCTCTGTGGACTGGATGAAGATGGAATTTTTTTCAGAGAAATTACTGGGGACAAGATCTCTTTATCTCCATTACTGTTGGACTCATGAAAGATTTTTATCAGCTCTGAAATTGTAGGCCCACACTTTTGACTCTGAGAATAAGCTGATAGGATTTGAAAACTTTCTGTCCAAAAGCTTGCAAAAAATTTTATAAATATAAAAAATAAGCTTCAAATAGTCTCAGTAAACAAATTTTATTTTTAAAAAACAAGGAAAAGTATTAAAAGTTCGGGGGAGGACCTGCTAGATGAAGGAAAGGACCAGGCAGGGGAAACAGTATTGATTTTTTAAAAATTATCTTAGGAAAATATTGGCTGGAGCCAGGAGTAGGCAGGAAACCAAGGCGAGAGGTTGGGGTTATGAAGCTGAAAGATAGTAACCATATGGCTGAGGGTACTTCCTAACTAACAAATTCTTCCAGACGTACAAATTTGCATTTAATCCTGTAGGAAATGGAGGGCCAACGGAGGTTTGAAATGGGGGAATAACAGAGTCGCATTTGTTTTCTAGTTATAAGATAAAGATGTGGAGTGTGGGATAAAGGGGGGGTGATCTGGCAATAGCAACATCAAAAAGGGGAAGCTGTTGGGACTTCCCTGGTTGCACACTGGTTAAGAATCCACCTGCCAATGTAGGCGACACGGGTTCGAGCCCTGGTCCAGGAAGATCCCACATGCCGCGGAGCAACGAAGCCCGTGCGCCATAACTACTGAGCCTGCGCTCTAGAGCCCACGAGCCACAACTACTGAGCCCGCGCGCCTAGAGCCCAAGCTCCGCAACAAGAGAAGCCACCGCGATGAGAAGCCCGCGCACCACAAAGAAGAGTAGCCCCCGCTTGCCTCAACTAGAGAAAGCCTGTGTGCAGCAAAGAAGACCCAACACAGCCAAAAATAAATAAATAAAAAAAATTTTTTTTAAAAAGGAGGAAGCTGTTGAAATGGTCTAGACAAGAGATGATGGGAGCCTGAACACAGCATTGGGAATGAAAGGAAATGCTTTCGCTGAGACAGATTTAATTAAGATTTGGCGTCTCAGTGGAAGAAAGGGGAGAGAGAAGAATGACTCACCTGATAGTAGCATCATTAAGCAAGGTAGAGGATACAGAACTTAGAACAGGTTGGGGAGGGAGGACATGAGGAGTGCGGGATTAGACATGCTCGCTGTGAAGGTCCACAGGACATCCAGGCAGCGCGGAGGATGACAACTTAGGATCAGAGGTTAGTTGTCCTCTTTGGTTGAAGTGAAAGGTATTCCATGCCCAGGAAAAATGTGTAGAACAAGAAGACATGAACAAAGGCAGAACTCTGGTGAACCCACAGACTAAGGTGGGAATGAAGGAGGGGCAGGTTAAAAAGCAACGGCCAGAGGTGAGAGAGAGAATTACAGCAAAATGATATCAATTTCAGGAAAGCTCCCTGGAGTAGGTGAGATCTGAGGAAGTGCTTGACAATGGAAGATGATTGTATCGGGAAGTAACAATCTGTGAAGAAGAAACTCTCAGTAAACAAACATAAACAAGAACGTGCATATTTAGCTAAATAATTTGAAGCAATCTGCGTCTACAGCGCCTTTATTTTTGTTTAATTATCTTTGCAATATGTGTTTCCTGGTTGTTTTTGTTCTCTTAAACCTGTCATAGGCATAATTATAAGCAGGAGTATTTTAATTAATGCTGATTGCATTTTACCTTGATACTCTTGCAAAATTCAAAGCCTAAATTATCTTTTGTAATAATGAGTTACAGAGTTTGAGCTTTTGGTTTCTATCAAATGACAGTTGAAGTAAGAATGATACCAACTGTTGCCTAGTAGTATGTGTGTTTCCCCTCTCTGTTGATAGTAAATGTTTTATTTTATAACTGGCAAAGTCAACTCTCAAATATCTAACTGCCAAGCAGGTGATAATCTGTGGCAAAGTTTTATGCTTCATGATCCATTAGGATGGAGACAGGGCAGTGGTGGATTTTATTTTCTCTTTTGTTTGTGTTTTTATTTCCTCTTTCGCTCTGTCGAGATTGAGGTCTCGTCTCCATACCAAAGTTCACATTTAATACTCAAACGCTTAAATGTCTTTCTCATCACTGGAAAACGTTTCTGTCCAGAAAGACTGTAACCTTAGAAGGAGAAATAGCAGTTGGATTACTGGAATTTTTTTTTTTTTTTTTTTTTTTTTTGCGGTACGCGGGCCTCTCACTGTTATGGCCTCTCCCGTTGCGGAGCACAGGCTCCGGATGCGCAGGCTCAGCGGCCATGGCTCACGGGCCCAGCCGCTCCGCGGCATGTGGGATCTTCCTGGACTGGGACACGAACCCATGTCCCCTGCATCGGCAGGCGGACTCTCAACCACTGCGCCACCAGGGAAGCCCAGGAGGACTTTTTGAACAAGAAACAGAATTGGAGAGATAGTACTGCTAGTAATGCTTCTCATTTTGAAGCACATCATTATTTTTGAAGTGGTCATGAATTTCTAAATTATATATTAAAGTGAAAGACACATACCTCTATGCTGGATCCACATGTTCAGCACATCAATATTAGTGTAGATGATAAAAGATAATGTATTCGGTTGCTAAAAATGTCCTTCTTGAGTTCCCATCTTCATCTCATTTGAAGGACACAACAGGTAGAAGATTCCTAAGAAATCCACACTGCCAGGTCCTTGCATGCATGTGCCCATAAATGGATCTTACTAAGTGACACAATGTTATTGAAAGGGGAAACTTGAGATAATAATGAATTTCTTATTTACTGCACATTAGAAAGGGAAACCCACAGAAGCTGTACTTTTTGGTGCAATGTGGCTGTAGCCTTGCAATTGAAAAGCCATTATACAGAGGCTGATGACCAAAGCTACACAGATTAGGGCTGGAAAAAAAAATCCCTCCAGGATGCAACTGTGAAAATCCAGTTTCTCGATACTAGTTTATGATCCTCTGTGAAGTTTAAATTGGGTTGAGGAAGGTGGCCAAATCCTTCTGTTATCAAAATGAAGCGTATTGTCAAAAGAAAAAGGTACCAACTGATCTAGAGTGGTTGTTCTATTGCAGATTTTATTTTCTTGATGGTGGGGCATAATTTATTTCCTCTCACTGGAAGGGGAAAAAATATTTGAAGGATTCTGAGTTAAAGACATCAAAAAATTCCATTGAGAAAAGTACAGAATTAGAAAGCAGTTGATTCTTTAGCACAAGATTGTTTCAATGAAAGCATTAACAGGAGGTAAATTTTATGTTAATCTATAAAGCATTTTACCTTAATGATCTGACTTGCATGTGTGTAACATACGTGCTGGTTTTGTGTGGTTTAGTATTATAAGGAAAGTATCACAGGATAAAATTAACTAATCTAGGGGACTCTAAGAAAGGCTTACATTAGAACCAAATTGGGAAATGATTCTCAACTCTTTTTCTGCACACACGTCACAGAGTACTGCGTCACATTATTCTTGCCGTACTTGGGCTAAGCGTTCAGGTTATTATGATATCACGTGTAGCCTGAGAAGTCCCAGGGACCATATTTAGGAGATGCACCCTTCAGCTAAAGATGTTCCCCAGCGAACAAATATACAGATGCACAAGCAATCATAAATCATTTCCCCCTTGGCATTGTAATGCTAAGTACAAATAAATTGCATATAACGCTGAATAGAAAACTCACAAGGATATATTTCAAGAATGTTATGGAGGTGAAGCCTGATAGCAAATTCAAACGTAGCCATCTATGAAAAGAACCATTACTTAAATATGGTTTAAAAGCCAGCATCATATTGCTACCCTTGAACTTCAGCAAAAATGAGAGTGTAGCATTGAGAAGATAAAAATCCACAAACTGATTAGTAAAACCCTTCATGATCTACCACAAATCTACCTTTCCACTTCAAGGCTGCCACTTTCCGTCTCAAAGCACCACTCAACTGTGGGAGTGCCTCCCACCTTTATAATCGCATAGGTTTGTATATTCAGGGACATTATTTTCTGATAGATGAGTCAGGGCAACTCCTTCTAATTCCCACGAAACCGTCATTTAGGCTCACGCCAGGGTTGTTCTGACCTTATCCTCTGTAGTAGCAAAAATTAAACTCCCACACTGGCTGTCTTAGATTGGATTCCGTGAGCAGCAGACTCTGAGGTGGAAATTTGCACCTGGAAGTTTAATGGGGTGTGTTCTGAGGATGCAGACAGGGCGAAGTGAGCAAGTGGGACTGAACAGAGGGGAGAGGTGAACCGCAGTGAAATCTCACAGAGACATCACCTAATCCCCCAGGGAGCTCTGGAGCTGTCAGAGCCCTTCCAAATTGCTCACTTTGAGGGAAGGAGGCTGAGATTTTTTATTGCTGCATTGACCAGCCATTGGATATGGACCCCTCCCTGACCTGGATGAGACAGCTTTCTTCAGCTGAGAGAAATTTCCCAAAAGCGATTGAGTAAAGGGCCATCAACACCCAACACTCCCAGTCGCTGGAAGAATGAGCGCTCAGCCCCCGCGGGGACCTGAGTGATGGGCCACGACTTGGACTCCACCAGCCTCACGTCCCTAGCATTCTCATCGTCTCCTCTATCCATTCATGTAGCATATTTCATAGGTACTCAATCTACCAGATACATGATATCTTGACAATGTAAAGGTGAATGGAAGATGATCCTGTGGTCTAAGGGAAGAAAAAAACATACAAGAAAAAAAAATCATGGCAAGCACCATAATAATAGTAGTTGCAACATGCTTTGGGAATACAAAAGAGGGAGTTTTACTTCATGGAGAGATTCAGTCACTCTTTCATGGGGGGATGGAAAGCTTGAGTGCGGTGCTTGTATATTCCAACTTCCCAGCTTCCCACTTGGCCTGGAATGCCCTCACCACTCTTTTTTATATATTTATTTATTTATTTTTGGCTGCGTTGGGTCTTTGTTGCTGCGCCCGGGCTTTCTCTAGTTGTGGCGAGCGGGGGCTGCTCTTTGTTGCGGTGCGCGGGCTTCTCATTGCTTGTTGCAGAGCACAGGCTCTAGGCACGCGGGCTTCAGTAGTTGTGGCACGCAGGCTCAGTAGTTGGGGCTCGCGGGCTTAGTTACTCTGCGGCATGTGGGATCTTCGCGGACCAGGGCTCGAACCCAAGTCCCCTGCATTGGCAGGCAGATTCTTAACCACTGCGCCACCAGGGAAGTCCGCCCTCACCACTCTTTTCACCTATTTAAATCCTCTTTTTATGGCCCTGACCCAGTTCTAACTCTACCACAAGGCCTTCCCTCATCAACCTTCCCTACGATCTTAGAGACCTCTGCTCGGCACTAACCAGTGGACTGCTGATGCTATAGGTCACTTACGATCTCAAGGAGGTGTAATGTCACCTACCTAAACGGTAAACACCAGTAGGACAGAGGACAACACAGTTCTGACAGTTGCTTCATAGATATTATCATCACAGAATATAGAGCCCAAAGATACTTTAGAGATGATTGACCAAGCAGCCCAAATGAAAACAAACAAACAAACAAGAAAGGAGATCAGGACTTTGTCAAGGTCTCCCACATGGCATAACAAAGATGTAAGATTAGAACCAAGCGCATGGACTCCCATCCCCTCCTTACACTGTCTCCTCCAAAGCATGAAACAGTTCATGAGTCTTAGCAAATTTAAGGTAGTTCTGAAATACACATAAGGAAGTAGATTTTTCCCCAAAATAATCTGCAAACTTTATCAAGCTTAGTGATCTTATAATTCCTATTCATTTTTCAGTTTTACTAGACATATATTTAGGTAGAGATCATAAGGGCCTTTTTTACAGATTCAACAGGGTGTTGAGGCAAATCCGTCGTACAGCATGTACATCCAATTGAGCTACTGTGGAGAAACTGGGAATATTGTTGTCTCTCTAATCTCTACAGTCTGCCTACAAAAGGTGCCCGGATGCTGTCATGATATAAAATCCACTAGATTAAGTGATCCACTAGTTTGATTAGTTATAATAATGTGTGTGTGTGTGTGTATGTGTGTGTGATCTTTACACATACCTCTATTTGAACCTGTTAAACAAACTGATTGAAACAATGGTCAGCAAAACTGCCAATCAGAATTACCCAGGAATGTTTTAAAAGATTGTTGAGTCTCTGGGTCTTGCTCTCTGGAGATTTCACAACTGGGTATGAAATGAGGTCCAGAGAGCTCTGTGTGAAAAGCTCCCAGGTAACCCTCATGTGCAGCCAGGTGTGGAAATCATGTTGTTGTGACGTGTGAGGTGACGGAGTTCCATCATTCCATGGTACTCCTACAGAGGGTAAAGCCATCATACCCGCTGGCTTATGGCCCCTGACAGCTGGTCAGTTTCAGGCAGCCCCATCAGTCACAGAAAGGTAGGGATTGAGGGAATGAAGGGCACAGCAGCAGTGACGCCTCAAAAAACAACGGAGAACAAATCTTTTACAGGCATATCAGTAACACTGAGGGTGAGTTGTGGCAAATGCTTCACCTTACATCAAAATGCGTGCTCCTGGTTCAGACCTCCGCCGCCTGGATTATCACTTCAGTGACCTATGTTACTCTAGCCTCATTTCCTAGCTTAAGGGAACAGTGCATCATCGAAAAGACCTCGAAAGTTGAGGCCATAAGGTATTACAAAATACCTATTACAAAATAGGTATTACAGGGCTTCCCTGGTGGCGCAGTGGTTGAGAGTCCGCCTGCCAATGCAGGGGACACAGGTTCGTGCCCCGGTCCGGGAAGATCCCACATGCCGCGGAGCGGCTGGGCCCGTGAGCCGTGGCCATTGAGCCTGCGCGTCCGGAGCCTGTGCTCCGCAACGGGAGAGGCCACAACAGTGAGAGGCCCGCGTACAGCAAAAAAAAAAAAAAATATATATATATATATATATATGTATATATATGTATTACAATAAGAGTTTATTCATCTCTAACAAGTATGTGTGTAAATGTGCGTGTGGGTATAAATGTAAAAATCTTGTCTAAGGAATAAAAAGAAAAAAACTTCTATTCATTTAAACTCTCTTGAGTAGGCAACTCAGTATTGAGTATTTATTACAATAGCAGCAAAGCCATACTCAACATTGTGAGCAGCCTCTCCACTGGCCTCTATATTCTATTTAACTCAGAATTATGAAGTCCTCTAAGGCAGTACATATTAAAATTTCCTTAGAGCAAGGGTCCTTTTTCTCTTTGTTAAATAAGACTTCCCACGTAGAAGAATTCTATCTGCTCCATAGTAATAAGGTCGCTTTTCAACGTATGAACCCAGAGAAATTGAGTTGCATCCCCTAAGCACTAAATAATTGCCAAATAACAGGAACTGATTTGCTCCAAGACAAAAACCTGATCTCATTAGCACCTGCTGTTTGGGGACAGAGAAGACAATTATATGTGAAGGGTACCATGCTTTGGGAAATGCAAATTAATTATACATTATTTATTGGAAACACAATGCTCTCCTAGTACCTTGGCTAGGAAAACAGAGGAAGTAAGTGAGAACTTGACTAGCTGAGACTTGCTGAATTGTAAGGAACTATAGTCATGTGCTTCAAATCTGAGTTCCTTGGCTGGGTTGGCTACAACTCTATCCCTAGTCTCAGTTTTCCCCCTTTATCTTTGACGGATCATCAAAGTCTAAGTGTGGAAGGGAAACAACTGTCATTTGGTAGGTTTTAGCCAAGCTAAGCTGATCTGGATGGTTTAATTTTCCTTTTGCAGCAAAAATTACAGGGAAATAATAGATCAATAAATAGCAATAAATAGTATGTAAACAATTTCCCAACCCAAACCAGTGACAATAAAGAAGTCACAGCATGGCACGTGCTGGTTTCCTGCAAATTAAGCTCCTTCGCATCAGGGTAGCAGAGTCATACCCCTGCTAGAGTCTATATCCATTGTTTTTCTACTAGTTGCTGGGGTTAGTAACAAAAGGCTAAGAAGAAGTAGGATCTCCTCACACACCGGGCAAAGAGAGCGGGGACTTTGTTTTCACAAGGCTGCTGATTTGCTTTCTCTGCCGTGCACATGTCTAGTGTGCCAGGGAAAAAAAAGAACAAAGATGGAGCACGAGTTGCGCCCCTGACCTCAATTTGCCCTCATGTGTGGTTTTCTAAGTATCCATCAAGTTGTCCAAATGTGTGGTTACCAAATACTAGAATGTGAGAATATATATAGTTACTTAAAATCTTTATGTAATTTGTTAGTTCACCTAAATCGGCTGCATGACACATTGGAAAGAGGCAGAAGACCCAGGTGTCTCTCTGCCATCTGTTCAAGTCCATAATACCCTCAAGGCTCAGCTCTTCACCAATCACATGAGTCCGGTGGGCCAGAGAGAGGTCTGCAAACCTTTTAAAAATTTATATTATGTAAGTTTTAAAACAAAAGAGTTGAAGGTACATGCATCTATCCCCCTGCTTCAACCATTAGCGACACAGTCTGCAGACTTTTTGATCACATATCCTTGCCATTAAGTTAAGGAGAATTTACACACAACTTATATGTATATAAACATGTATTACTGTAACAATACATTATGCCCATTTTTAAACATACCTCACATGTATGTACTTTTTTTTTAAATTAATTAATTTATTTATTTTTGGCTGTGTTGGGTCTTCGTTTCCGTGCGAGGGCTTTCTCTAGTTGTGGCGAGCGGGGCCCACTCTTCATCGTGGTGCGCGGGACTCTCACTATCGCGGCCTCTCTTGTTGCGGAGCACAGGCTCCAGATGCGCAGGCTCAGTAGTTGTGGCTCACGGGCCTAGTCGCTCCGCGGCACGTGGGATCCTCCCAGACCAGGGCTCGAACCCGCGTCCCCTGCATCGGCAGGCGGACTCTCAACCACTGCGCCACCAGGGAAGCCCCATGTATGTACTTTTAATGCATGAGTTAAAATATTATGAAGTTCTGGGCTTCCCTGGTGGCGCAGTGGTTGAGAGTCCGCCTGCCGATGCAGGGGACGCGGGTTCGAGCCCTGGTCTGGGAGGATCCCACGTGCCGCGGAGTGGCTGGACCCGTGGGCTATGGCCGCTGGGCCTGCGCGTCCGGAGCCTGTGCTCCGCGGCGGGAGGGGCCACAACAGTGAGAGGCCCGCGTACCGCAAAAAAAAAAAAAAAAAAATTATCATGAAGTTCTATACATGAACGTCCATAGCAATTTTGTGAGAGCTGAAAGCTAGAAACAACCTAAATGTCCTTCAACAGGTGAATAGATAAGCCAGCTAGTGTATTGATACAATGCAAGGCTACTCAGTAGTAAAAAGGAACAAACAACCTATACGTGCAACAACTTAGATGATCCTCAGATACATTGTGAGAAGTCAGTTTCAAAAGGTATCACTCTGTTATTCCATTTATTTGACGTTCTCAAAAAGAGGAAACTATTGTCATAGAAAATTAATCAGTGTTTGCCAGGAGTGAGGTAAGGGTGTAACTATAAAGGGATAGCATAAGAGAGAGTTTTAAGATGATAAAACTGTTCTGTACCTTGATTGCAGTGGTGGCTATACAAATCTATTCATGTATTAAAATTCATATAACTGTATATCAAAAGCAAAAAATACACTGTATTTAGGTATATATGATAATATACCTAAAAATGTAATCAAAATATATAATGAAGTTCTAATATGTTCTCTTTGAGCCCCAGTGGTTCACCATCCACCTTTTACCTCTAAATTCCCTTTTAGTGATCACAGTCTGAAATAATCAAGTTACTATGACAGACTGAAAATAGTCAAAACTTCTTTGACACTTTCCCACCAAGAGGTGGGGTCTTTGTCCCCTCCCCTTAAATCTGAGAGAGCCCTTTCACTGCTATGACAAATAGAATACAGAGGAAATGGTTTTGTGTCAACTTCTGGGGCCAGATCTTAAGAAACTGGAAGCTTCCACTCACTTTTTTTGGAACACTCACTCTTGGAACCCACACACCATCCTGTGGGGAAGCCCAGGCAGCTCCATGGAGAATCCCACGTGGAAAGAAATCAAGGCTTCTGACTGACATCCAGCAACCACTTGCCAGCCATGTGAGTGAGCCATGCTGGAAGTGGATATCCAGCTGGTAGCAAACCACTTCAGCTGATACCACAGGGACAGAGACAAGACATTGCCACCCTTCTGCCACCAAATTGCAGATGGGTGAGCAAAATTAATTACTGTGGTTGCTTTAAGCTGTTAAGTGTCGGAGAGATTCGTTATATAGTAATAGATAACTGAGAGAGTTCCTCAGGAAAACACAGGCCTCACAGTCACGAGTCATTGACTTATTGCAGAGTTTATTAATGTGCCAACCTCGAGAACCTGCGTCAGAATGGTCTGAAGTTTTGTGAAAAAGCAAGTCCCCACCCCTTGCCAAACCTACTGAAAAAGAATCTCTTCAAGTGGGAATCCAGAAACCCACGTCTTTAACAAGCCACCCCTGTGATCCTAGTGCCTCCTAATGTTGGACTCCCAGCAATTCAGACACACTGAAAAAATTAATTGGGAATAGCTGGACTGGGGGGCGATGTCCCGTGTCACTACCAGAAAAGATAAGGAAGTTCAATGAGAAAGAAAATTGCTACAAGCAAACTAGGCAGAGAGGTTCCTGAAGTAAGGTTGTTCGAAAGACAAGAGCACAGCAGAGCATAGATTCTAAATGGACGTGAAAACAAGAGGAAATAAGACCAGGTGTATTGCAGGGAATGGGTAGGAACAGTGACGTTTATTAAATGGCCACATCATATTGATAGGGTATTTAAGCCCTATGGTTTTATGGATTTTGACAAATTAATAGTAATGATGATGATAATAAAGAAGAGGAGGAAGAAAGATGGGGGGAGAAGGTGAGGGAGAGGAAGAGGAAGAAGAAGAAGTGGAGAAAGAGGAAGAATGACAATATAGAGGAAAAGTAACAAAGCTAATTTGTTTTTGTTCTTCACAGTTTAGTGATTTCATACATATACATATATATTTAAAAGAAAACCCAGTTAAAAACTATAATCACCTTTCTTTTATAAATACTCATTTTTTGTTCATTAAAGCTATTCCTGCATAAAGTAGACTCTTGGAAGACGTGCTTCCCATCTTCCATCACAGAATGAAAGATAGAGACTTTTTTTTTAATTTGCCACATCTGCTTCAAATTGACTTTGAAATGAAGTGGGAAATGAATACATTTAAGAAACCATCATTGTGTTCCAATTACTAAAAGCAAAAACATCGATCAAAGGAGGAGCCAGAATTCTATTATTAGACATAGATTTGAACTTCAAGGTGCTCAGAGTGGGCGCCAGAAGACAGAAATGGAAAGGATCTATGATTAATGACCGAACATAGCAAATTTCTAGATATATGTTCACAAACCAATATTTTTCCTGTCTTTCTTGTTTTTACTTTTGGATTTGAGGCCATAGCTATAAGTCACCTGACACAACATTTTTGAATATTCTTCGATTGGTCTTTTGGTGACGACTTATCAGGAATCTGAGATTCATATTTGATTATCACTTATTTTGCCCACTAAGAAATAAACACATCCAGTTTTTTCCTCTGTATTCAACAAACTGAAGTGTATGTACTAGCACTGAACCTGAGTTTTAATATTAAACTCAACGGTGGATGTAAACAGTAAATAGCATTAACTAAAGGGTTGAAAATCAAATAGTAAATGTGAACACACTCAATATACATTCCTGAACATAACAAGGGCTTGATTAATATAATTTTCCATAAATCCTTCTGAAGGTAAATTAGTTCCTTTCCTTCTTAGAGTCTCCATTATCAATTTTTTTCTGAATTTTTTAATGTATGTTCACCATCATGGCTGGATACAACCATAAAAATACTGATATATCCAACTATAAAAGTAGTTGTATTACTGAAAATACTGTGCTAGAAAATAAAACATATAATTCCCACTCAACCCCTATGTCTAAAATAAATGTTTTAATATAACATATCCTTCTGTTATAGATTTCTAATATAATGTATAGACATCTGTAACAGTAAGATATAAGGAAGACTTAGCAAATTTATTAACTACAGTCCTGTCTTTCATCCACAAGTTTCAATACTGCGTTGCATAATGTCAGTCTGGCCTTCTCTGACCATCCTTGAGATTCCCTTTTAGGTGGCAGGAGGGGGAATTGGAGGAAGGTAGTCAAAAGTTATAAACTCCCAGTTTAAGATAAGTAAGTACTGGGTATGTAATATACAACATGATGGCTATAGTTAATACTACTGTATGATATATAGGAACACTGTTAAGACAATAGATCCTAAGAGGTCTCATCACACGGAGAAAAATTTCTTCCTTTTTTTTTTTTTAACATCTTTATTGGGGTATAATTGCTTTACAATGGTGTGTTAGTTTCTGCTTTATAACAAAGTGAATCAGTTATACATATGTTCCCATATCTCTTGCGTCTCCCTCCCTCCCACCCTCCCTATTCCACCCTTCCAGGTGGTCACAAAGCACCAAGCCGATATCCCTGTGCCATGCGGCTGCTTCCCACTAGCTATCTACCTTAAGTTTGTAAGTGTATATATGTCCATGCCCCTCTCTCGCCCTGTCACAGCTCACCCTTCCCCCTCCCCATATCCTCAAGTCCGTTCTCCAGTAGGTCTGTGTCTTTATTCCTGTCTTACCCCTAGGTTCTTCATGATATTTTTTTCCTTAAATTCCATATATATGTGTTAGTATACGGTATTTGTCTTTCTCTTTCTGACTTACTTCACTATGTATGACAGACTCTAGGTCTATCCACCTCATTACAAATAGCTCAATTTTGTTTCTTTTTATGGCTGAGTAATATTCCATTGTATATATGTGCCACATCTTCTTTATCCATTCATCCGATGATGGGCACTTCGGTTGTTTCCACCTCTGGGCTATTTTGTATAGAGCTGCAATGAACATTTTGGTACATGACACTTTTTGAATTTTGGTTTTCTTAGGGTATAAGCCCAGTAGTGGGATTGCTGGGTCATATGGTAGTTCTATTTGTAGTTTTTTAAGGAACCTCCATACTGTTCTCCATAGTGGCTGAACCAATTCACATTCCCACCAGCAGTGCAAGAGGGTTCCCTTTTCTCCACACCCTCTCCAGAATTTATTGTTTCTAGATTTTTTGATGATGGCCATTCTAACTGGTGTGAGATGATATCTCATTGTAGTTTTGATTTGCATTTCTCTAATGATTAATGATGTTGAGCATTCTTTCATGTGTTTGTTGGCAGACTGTATATCTTCTTTGGAGAAATGTCTATTTAGGTCTTCTGCCCATTTTTGGATTGGGTGGTTTGTTTTTTTCTTATTGAGCTGCATGAGCTGCTTGTAAATTTTGGAAATTAATCCTTTGTCAGTTGCTTCATTTGCAAATATTTTCTCCCATTCTGAGGGTTGTCTTTTGGTCTTGTTTATGGTTTCCTTTGCTGTGCAAAAGCTTTGAAGTTTCACTAGGTCCCATTTGTTTATTTTTGTTTTTATTTCCATCTGCCTAGCAGATGGGTCAAAAAGGATCTTGCTGTGATTTATGTCATAGAGTGTTCTGCCTATGTTTTCCTCTAAGAGTTTGATAGTTTCTGGCCTTACATTTAGGTCTTGAATCCATTTTGAGTTTATTTTTGTGTATGGTGTTAGGGAGTGATCTAATCTCATACTTTTACATGTACCTGTCCAGTTTTCCCAGCACCACTTACTGAAGAGGCTGTCCTTTCTCCACTGTACATTCCTGCCACCTTTACCAAAGATAAGGTGACCATATGTGCGTGGGTTTATCTCTGGGCTTTCTGTCCTATTCCATTGATCTATATTTCTGTTTTTGTGCCAGTACCATATTGTCCTGATTACTGTAGCTTTGTAGTATAGTCTGAAGTCAGGGAGCCTGATTCCTCCAGCTCCGTTTTTCTTTCCCAAGATTGCTTTGGCTATTCGGGGTCTTTTGTGTTTCCATACAAATTGTGAAATTTTTTGTTCTACTTCTGTGAAAAATGCCAGTGGTAGTTTGATAGGGATTGCATTGAATCTATAGATTGCTTTGGGTAGTAGAGTCATTTTCACAATGTTGATTCTTCCAATCCAAGAACATGGTATATCTCTCTATCTTTTTGTATCATCTTTAATTTTTTTCATCAGTGTCTTATAATTTTCTCCATACAGGTCTTTTGTTTCCTTAGGTAGGTTTATTCCTAGATATTTTATTCTTTTTGTTGCAATGGTAAATAGGAGTGTTTTCTTGATTTCACTTTCAGATTTTTCATCATTAGTGCATAGGAATGCCAGAGATTTCTGTGCATTTATTTTGTATCCTGCAGCTTTACCAAATTCATTGATTAGCTCTAGTAGTTTTCTGGTAGCATCTTTAGGATTCTCTATGTATAGTATCATGTCATCTGCAAACAGTGACAGCTTTACTTCTTCTTTTCTGATTTGGTTTCCTTTTATTTCCTTTTCTTCTCTGATTCCTGTGGCTAAAACTTCCAAAACTATATTGAATAAGAGTGGTGAAAGTGGGCAACCTTGTCTTGTTCCTGATCTTAGTGGAAATGCTTTCAGCTTTTCACCATTGAGGATGATGTTGGCTGTAGGCTTCTCATATATGGCCTTTATTATGTTGAGGAAAGTTCCCTCTATGCCTACTTTCTGGAGGGTTTTTATCATAAATGGGTGTTGAGTTTTGTCAAAAGCTTTCTCTGTATCTATTGAGATGATCATATGGTTTTTCTCCTTCAATTTGTTAATATGGTGTATCACATTGATAGATTTGCATATATTGAAGAATCCTTGCATTCCTGGAATAAACCCCACTTGATCATGGTGTATGATCCGTTTAATGTGCTGTTGGATTCTGTTTGCTAGTATTTTGTTGAGGATTTTTGCATCTATGTTCATCAGTGATATTGGCCTGTAGTTTTCTTTCTTTGTGACATCCTTGTCTGGTTTTGGTATCAAGGTGATGGTGGCCTCGTAGAAGGAATTTGGGAGTGTTCCTCCCTCTGCTATATTTTGGAAGAGTTTGAGAAGGATAGTTGTTAGCTCTTCTCTAAATGTTTGATAGAATTCGCCTGTGAAGCCATCTGGGCCTGGGCTTTTGTTTGTTGGAAGATTTTTAATCACAGTTTCAATTTCAGTGCTTGTGATTGGTCTGTTCATATTTTCTATTTCTTCCTGATTCAGTCTTGGCAGGTTGTGCATTTCTAAGAATTTTTCCATTTCTTCCAGATTGTCCATTTTATTGGCATAGAGTTGCTTGTAGTAATCTCTCATGATCTTTTTTATTTCTGCAGTGTCAGTTGTTACTTCTCCTTTTTCATGTCTAATTCTATTGATGTGAGTCTTCTCCCTTTTTTTTTTTGATGAGTTTGGCTAATGGTTTATCTATTTTATCTTCTCAAAGAACCAGCTTTTCGTTTTATTGATCTTTGCTATTGTTTCCTTCATTTCTTTTTCATTTATTTCTGATCTGATCTTTATGATTTCTTTCCTTCTGCTAACTTTGGGGTTTTCTTGTTCTTCTTTCTCTAATTGCTTGAGATGCAAGGTTAGGTTGTTTATTCGAGATGTTTCCTGCTTCTTAAGGTGGGCTTGTGTTGCTATAAACTTCTCTCTTAGAACTGCTTTTGCTGCATCCCATAGGTTTTGGGTTGTCGTGTCTCCATTGTCATTTGTTTCTAGGTATTTTTTTATTTCCTCTTTGATTTCTTCAGTGATCACTTCATTATTAAGTAGTGTATTGTTTAGCCTCCATGTGTTTGTATTTTTTACAGATCTTTTCCTGTAATGGACATCTAGTCTCACGGCGTTGTGGTCAGAAAAGATACTTGATACAATTTCAATTTTCTTAAATTTACCAAGGCTTGACTTGTGACCCAAGATATGATCTGTCCTGGAGAATGTTCCATGAGCACTTGAGAAAAATGTGTATTCTGTTGTTTTCGGATGGAGTGTCCTATAAATATCAATTAAGTCCATCTTGTTTAATGTATCATTTAAACCTTGTGTTTCCTTATTTATTTTCATTTTGGATGATGTGTCCATTGGTGAAAGTGGGGTGTTAAAGTCCCCTACTATGATTGTGTTACTGTCGATTTCCCCTTTTATGGCTGTTAGTATTTGCCTCATGTATTGAGGTGCTTCAATGCTGGGTCCATAAATATTTACAATTGTTATATCTTCTTCTTGGATCGATCCCTTGATCATTATGTAGTGTCCTTCTTTGTCTCTTCTAATAGTCTTTATTTTAAAGTCTATTTTGTCTGATATGAGAATTGCTACTACAGCTTTCTTTTGGTTTCCATTTGCATGAAATATCTTTTTCCATCCTCTTACTTTCAGTCTGTATGTGTCTCTAGGTCTGAAGTGGGTCTCTTGTAGACAGCAAATATATGGGTCTTGTTTTTGTATCCATTCAGCCAATCTGTGTCTTTTGGTGGGAGCAATTAGTCCATTTACATTTAAGGTAGTTATCGATATGTATGTTCCTATTACCATTTTCTAAATTGTTTTGGGTTCGTTATTATAGGTCCTTTCCTTCTCTTGTGTTTCTTGTCTAGAGAAGTTCCTTTAGCATTTGTTGTAAAGCTGGTTTGGTGGTGCTGAACTCTCTCAGCTTTTGCTTGTCTGTAAAGGTTTTAATTTCTCCATCAAATCTGAATGAGATCCTTGCTGGGTAGAGTAATCTTGGTTGTAGGTTTTTCCCTTTCATCACTTTAAATATGTCCTGCCAGTCCCTTCTGGCTTGCAGGGTTTCTGCTGAGAGATCAGCTGTTAACCTTAAGGGGATTCCCTTGTGTGTTATTTGTTGCTTTTCCCTTGCTGCTTTTAATATGCTTTCTTTGTATTTAATATTTGACAGTTTGATTAATATGTGTCTTGGCATATTTCTCCTTGGATTTATCCTGTGTGGGACTCTCTCTGCTTCCTGGACTTGATTAACTATTTCCTTTCCATATTAGGGAAGTTTTCAACTATAATCTCTTCAAGTATTTTCTCAGTCCCTTTCTTTTTCTCTTCTTCTTCTGGAACCCCTATAATTCGAATGTTGGTGCGTTTAATGTTGTCCCAGCGGTCTCTGAGACTGTCCTCAGTTCTTTTCATTCTTTTTTCTTTATTCTGCTCTGCAGTAGTTATTTCCACTATTTTATCTTCCAGGTCACTCATCCGTTCTTCTGCCTCAGTTATTCTGCTATTGATCCCATCTAGAGTATTTTTAATTTCATTTATTGTGCTGTTCATCGTTGCTTGTTTCATCTTTATTTCTTCTAGGTCCTTGTTAAATGTTTCTTGCATTTTGTCCATTCTATTTCCAAGATTTTGGATCATCTTTACTATCATTATTCTGAATCCTTTTTCAGGTAGACTGCCTATTTCCTCTTCATTTGTTAGGTCTGGTGCATTTTTTTTCTTGCTCCTTCATCTGCTGTGTGTTTTTCTGTCTTCTCATTTTGCTTATCTTACTGTGTTTGGGGTCTCCTTTATGCAGGCTGCAGGTTCGTAGTTCCCGTTGTTTTTGGTGTCTGTCCCCAGTGGCTAAGGTTGGTTCAGTGGGTTGTGTAGGCTTCCTGGTGGAGGGGACTAGTGCCTGTGTTCTGGTGGATGAGGCTTGATCTTGTCTTTCTGTTGGGCAGGTCCACGTCTGGTGGTGTGTTTTGGGGTGTCTGTGGACTTATTATGATTATAGGCAGCCTCTCTGCTAATGGGTGGGGTTGTGTTCCTGTTTTGCTAGTTGTTTGGCATAGGTTGTCCAGCACTGTAGCTTGCTGGTCGTTGAGTGAAGCTGGGTGCTGGTGTTGAGATGGAGATCTCTGGGAGATTTTTGCCATTTGATATTATGTGGAGCTGGGAGGTCTCTTGTTGACCGGTGTCCTGAAGTTGGCTCTCCCACCTCAGAGGCAGAGCCCTGACTCCTGGCTGCAGCACCAAGAGCCTTTCATCCACACGGCTCAGAATAAACGGGAGAAGAAGTAGAGAGAATTAGCAGAAGTAGGAAGAAAGGAAGAAAGAAAGAAAGGAGGGAAGGAAGGAAGGAAGGAAGAAAGAAAGAAAGAAACAAGAAAAGAAGGAAAGAAGGCAAGAAGGAAAGAAAGGAGGGAGGGGAGGGAGTGAGGAAGGAAGGAAGGAAAAAAGACAGAAGATACAGTAAAATAAAATAAAGTATAATAAAGTTATTGAATTAAAAAATAATTATTTAGAGAAAGAAGGGACGGATAGAACCTTAGGACAAATGGTGGAAGCAAAGCTATACAGACATAATCTTACACAGAAGCATACACATACACCCTCACAAAAAGACGAAAAGGGGGAAAAATCATAAATCTTGCTCTCAAAGTCCACCTCCTCAATTTGGGACGATTCGTTGTCTATTCATGTATTCCACAGATGCAGGTACATCAAGTTGATTGTGGAACTTTAATCTGCTGCTTCTGAGGCTGCTGGGAGAGATTTCCCTTTCTCCTCTTTGTTCTCACAGCTCCCGGGGCTCGGCTTTGGATCTGGCCCCGCCTCTGCGTGTAGGTCGCTGGAGGGCGTCTGTTCTTCGCTCAGACAGGACGGGGTTAAAGGAGCCGCTGATTCGGTGGCTCTGGCTCACTCATGCCGGGAGGGGGGGAGGGGCATGGAGTGCGGGGCGGGCCTAAGGCGGCAGAGGCCAGCGTGACGTTGCACCAGCGTGAGGCGCGCCATGCGTTTTCCCGGGGAAGTTGACCCTGGATCCCGTGACCCTGGCAGTGGCGGGCTGCACAGTCTCCCCGGAAGAGGGGTGTGAATAGTGACCTGTGCTCGCACACAGGCTTCTTGGTGGCGGCAGCAGCAGCCTTAGCGTCTCCCGCCCGTCTCTGGGGTTCGCGCTTTTAGCCGCGGCTCGCGCCCGTCTCTGGAGCTCCTTTAAGCAGCGTTCTTAAACCCCTCTCCTCGTGCACCAGGAAACAAAGAGGGAAGAAAAAGTCTCTTGCCTCTTCGCAGGTGCAGACTTTCCCCCGGACTCCCTCCCAGCTAGCCGTGGCGCACTAACCCCCTGCAGGCTGTGTTCACGCCGCCAACCCCAGTCCTCTCCCGGCGCTCTGACCGAAGCCCGAGCCTCAGCTCCCAGCCCCGCCCGCCCCAGCGGGGGAGCAGACAAGCCTCTCGGGCTGGTGAGTGCCGGTCGGCCCTGATCCTCTGTGCGGGAATCTCTCCGCTTTGCCCTCCGCACCCCTGTTGCTGTGCTCTCCTCTGCGGCCCCGAAGCTCCCCCCTCCACCTCCCGCAGTCTCCGCCCGCAAAGGGGCTTCCTAGTGTGTGGAAACCTTTCCTCCTTCACAGCTCCCTCCCACTGGTGCAGGTGCTGTCCCTATTCTTTTGTCTCTGTTTTTTCTTTTTTTCTTTTGCCCTATCCAGGTACGTGGGGAGTTTCTTGCCTTTTGGGAGGTCTGAGGTCTTCTGCCAGCGTTCAGTAGGTGTTCTGTAGGAGTTGTTCCACGTGTAGATGTATTTCTGGTGTATCTGTGGGGAGGAAGGTGATCTCCACATCTTACTCTTCCGCCATCTTCCCAGCACCCCCCCCCCATTTCTTTTTATTGTATCTATATGAGTTGATGGTTTTTAACTAAACCTATTGTAGTTATCATTTCACAACACATGTAACTCAAACTATTACGCTGTATACCTTAAACTTATGCAGTGATGTATTACAATTATTTCCAGTAAAAACTGGAGAATTTTTTCTTTAAAAAAAAAAAAAGATTATCTTTTACTAAAATCGGAAGGCAAAGTAGCAGCTGCTGTTGTCAAGCACCTAGAACTGACAGATTTTTTTACATCAAAGAGAGCAAAGAACAAAGTCACCTGCATGGATCAGGGGTCAGCACTGGACAGACCCGGCCCGCAGACAGATGGAGTTTGGGCGGGGCCTCTCCCTGTGTCTACCTCGTAGCTTTGGCTCTGATGGCTTCCAGCTCTCTGTGGTGAGGTCCATGGTAAAGAGATGACTCAAATGAAGCAATGTCCAGAGATACTTAAGAAACTGGACCCCATAACCTGCCTAGGAACTTAATCAGTGTTTAGTCAATTCAAGGAGTTAAGGCACTAATATCTGTTTGTTTTGTTTTGTTTTGTTTTGGTACGCGGGCCTCTCACTGTTGTGGCCTCTCCCGTTGCGGAGCGCAGGCTCAGCAGCCATGGCTCACAGGCCCAGCCACTCTGCAGCATGTGGGATCTTCCCGGACCTGGGCACGAACCCGTGTCCCCTGCATTGGCAGGCGGACTCTCAACCACTACGCCACCAGGGAAGCCCCTAAGGCACTAATATTTGTATGAAGAGTTGAGCAGAGAGTGAAAGCTATAAACCTTTTAGTAAACAAAAAACGAGTTTGCCTGGAAAGTTGAAATGCGACAGGTACATTTATCACTAAAGGGAGTAAACGCAATTTCTGTCAAATTCACTCACAGAAAAGTTTAGACTCACAGGCCTGCCTCCGTTTGACATTCATGCAAGATTCCACTATGTGTTTTCTAAGAAAATATTAGCAAGGAGTAAGCAGCTTTCCCACTGTTAGGACCCTGTAAATGACACTGGGTATAACGAACTGGCATTTGTTTTTAATGAATGATACCTTCTTTCTGTCTTCACAAATTTGCAGTTTATTTAAGATGTTTGAAGTTGATTGATTCTGTGCGTCTTCATGAGATGCAGAACATAACACCGTCTCCATTTAAGATTAAAACAGGGCTTCTCTGGTGGTGCAGTGGTTGAGAGTCCGCCTGCCGATGCAGGGGACGCGGGTTCGTGCCCCGGTCCGGGAAGATCCCACATGACACGGAGCGGCTGGGCCTGTGAGCCATGGCCGCTGAGCCTGCGCGTCCGGAGCCTGTGCTCCGCAACGGGAGACGCCACAACAGTGAGAGGCCCGCGTACCGCAAAAAAAAAAGAAAGATTAAAACATTACTTCATGATATGTTTGAATCGGCAATTCGTGATTTAATAATGATAACAGTTACTGAAGTGAGCTGTGGATGTTCATAATATAGATGCATGGGAAAGACCCCTTCAATCGGTATCAGGCAATTTAAAGAATTGCCCCCCCCGCCTGAAAATTCCAGTAAGATTTTAGAGTTATCTCAAAGTGATTTTTAATTGTTCGGTGGAAAATTTTTATCTGAATATGGAAACAATGTGTACAGCATTGTACTATGGTATGCAAACATCGTGGCATTTTGGTGACCAGAGAACGGTATTTCTGTTTCAAGTTTGTAACTCAGGATTTTGTATTTTTCCATCTGTCTACTGATTTGTAACAGAACAACTTTTGGGAGTAGCTAGATTCGACAAAATGTAATGTACTATCAAATAATATTCACACAATTTTTCTAAATTCAATATGCTTCATGGTTAA
Source organism: Lagenorhynchus albirostris (assembly GCF_949774975.1). Taxonomy (NCBI): domain Eukaryota; kingdom Metazoa; phylum Chordata; class Mammalia; order Artiodactyla; family Delphinidae; genus Lagenorhynchus; species Lagenorhynchus albirostris. The sequence goes on from NC_083111.1 coordinate 9,034,341, forward strand.
TGAGAAACAAAAGACACTGAGCTAATTCACTTTGTCTCTTGTGCCAAAAACAACTTGAAATTACAAGAGCAGTTTACCTTAGACATGATCCAATATGCCCCCCTCACCAGAGGGAATCCTGTTGTAGGGAACTGCAGGATGCTTGGGGGGGGTCGATGTCAAGAGAGACCTCGAACTTAAATTTTTAAAATTGGTTTGGCTGCATAGTCTGTGTTTATTAAATGTCTACTTGGTGCAAAGTACAGCCTAAGAGCTAATGAGAGATAAAAGTAAGGAAAAGCCCTCTTGATTCTTAGAAACTTGCTAGGAAAATAAAAAGTATATGGAGGAAGTAGTTAAATCCTAGGATTTAGAAATGTGTAATGATATCAAAATGGGTGTGAAGGCAACATACAGAGTGCTTCTCTAAACACTAAGGAAGACAGATGGGACTTTTAGAAAGAGACTGTGGATTTAGTGGAAACTTAATAAGAATGGAAAATGGAAACAAATAGAATTATGTAGCTAGGTTAACTCTCAAGTTAATTCATAATTGTCTTATTAGACGTGTAAATGTTATTCTGCCCCCAGGTATGGTCTACATAAGTTTTAAACCAATCCTTTAGATATAGCAGATGGGGGTACTGGTTGGTGGAGTAGTGATTGACTCTCTCTATATATATGAAAGATTTTGCATTTATAAGATATGATTGCAAATTCTTTTCCCATCTAGATTATTACCGAATACTGAGCAGCGTTCCCTGTGCTATACAGTAGGTCCCTGTTGGTTATCTCTTTTAAATATAGCAGTGTGTACATGTCAGTCCCAAACTCCCAAAAGAATAGATATATGTATGTGTATAACTGAATCACTTTGCTGTACACCTGAAACTAACACACCATTGTTAATCAACTATGCTCCTGTATAAAAAAAAATTTTTTTTAACTTTCTCATAAAAAGACATAATTATTAGGCATAAGAGAGAGAAAAACCATCACGTATTTAATTTGCACAAAATATTTGCACATATCCAAGGGAATAAACTTTGCATTTGGGACACCAATTTCCAGTCATTTGAGTAAAATGTAACTATACATTGTCCTTCAGCTTGAACCAGACAATATTTGTATTCCTGAGGATAGGTTGTACTCCTCTAAGAAAGAAATGAGTGACAAGAAAATGAGCGACTTGTCATTAACTTTCTTAACTTCGGATAATGGGGGAATTTTAGTATGCATGGCGGGCTTCCCCTTGCTCCTACGTACAAGGGTTATAGGGACCCGGCTCTACACCTGAGCACCGCAGAAAGCAGATGTTTCTGATGTAATTTCATCCCCTTCCAAAATATATCCACTCCCATCTCTCTATCAGGCAGAATCTGACAGTAAGGCCCTTTCTATGTCATGTTGCTTTTGACTTTACATCTTTCCTCCTTCTAAAGGCTTAATAACAAGAATTCTTCATCTATCATTGACTTTAACTCCCTTATTTATGCACTCTCAGTTGTCTTTTTTTTAACCAATCTAAAATATGCCAAGCCTGACAGACTATTCTAGCTAAAGATCTTAGAGGTTTTTTTGCCTATATTTTAAAAAATAGACTTTACACCACCACAGAGTGATATATATGAGCCTGTCGCCCTATCAGATGGATTTGGCCTTCCTAAAAAGTCTCTTACAAATTAGTAGAAAAAACAAAAGACATTCATATCTGAAATGGTGATGTTTCAGGCTTTTAAAATAATAAATAAAAAGAAATGTCTTTTTTAGAGACCTTCCTTTGATGACTTGGAATGGTTCAGATAAATGAAATCAGAAGTGGGTTCCAAGCTGTAGAAAATCAAAAATTTATAAAAGGTCTTCACTGCACCCAGAAACCACATACAAGTTACAGTATTTTCTCCCTAGATTATAAACTAGATAGAGGATAGGATGGATTTTATTTTCAGGCTTGTATTTACATCCACACCCCCCCCACACACACACACAGCACTGCTCTTAGTAGTCATTCAATAAGTATTTTTGAATGAATGAATGGCTTTTGTTAATGTTAGCCAAGCTTACTGTTATCACTAGGGAGGAAAATGTTTCCCACATCCATCTTCCCTGACCTACATCATTCTTCAGTTGTTAGTTCCACACAAAAAAATAGAGCTCTCAAAGGGATGTTGACTGACTTAGTGACCTGGTTATATACTTAGAGTTTATCATGCAGATACCATTGTTTAACATAATCTACTCAGTTTCACCACAGACGTCAACGGGGCTTTCTAAGAAATTAATTTTTCATTGTAAAACATGGTTTGAGCTTTCCTCTAGGGCTTGCTCTATTTAAATCTAGAGAATCAGAAAAGAAGCAATAGAAGAGAAAGTGAGATTTGCTTTCCTCTGCTTTCCTGTCCTTTTACCCTGCTCTCTACATTCTTTAGTGTTTAAAAAAATGTTTCTATGAAGAGTCCTCCAGAGGACCAGACTGCCTGAGAGTCAGACTGATGGTAACTTTGCTATCCCAGTGCTGAATGACCTTCCAGGATGAAAGAAGTTCCACAAATAAATTGCATAATTTTGAGCAAGGCAAATACTACAGGGTGATTTCTCCAATCATTTAAACAGTATTACATACCTTTTCAGTCCTAGTTTCTGTGTTTAAAAAGCTGGTGACTCAACGCACATAAAGGAAAAATACAACTATGACAAAGGAAAGCAAGAAGAAAGTCAGTATTGAATCTGTGACTTAGTGAGGATGTCTGAGAAAGAAAAATCACCTGAACAGCATCTCAGCCTCACGGACCTCAGGGCCTGCAGTGATATGCTTGCATGTGTTACACGCTTGCATGTCCCCCAGGGACTTTCAAACTGAAGAGGCAAGTTAGAGGGTTCTCACATCTACTGCAGCCAGGTATTTCGGAAGGTGGCATCACAGCCCCCTAAAGATGTGCATGTCCTAATCCCAGCACCTGTTAAAATGTTACCTTACATGGCACAAGGGACTTTGCAGATGTGAATACGATTAAGGAGATGAGATGAGTAGATCGTCCTAGATTATACAAATGAACCCAATATAATCACAAAGGTCTTCAGTTGGTTTACAATGCTGTGTTAGTTTCAGGGGTATGGCAAAGTGAATCAGTTATACATATACCTATATCCACTCTTCTTTAGATTCTTTTCCCATATAGGCCATTACAGGGTACTGAGTAGAGTTCCTTGTGCTATACAGTAGGTCCTTATTAGTTATCTATTTTATATATAGTAGTGTGTATATGTCAATCCCAATCTCCCAATTTATCCTTTCCCCCCTTACCCCCTGACAACAGTAAGTTTTTCTACATCTGTAACTCTATTTCTGTTTTGTAGATGAGTTCATTTGTACCTTTTTTTAGATTCCACATGTAAGCGATATCATATGACATTTGCCTTTCTCTGTCTGACTTACTTCACTCAGTATGACAATCTCTAGGTCCACCTATGTTGCTGCAAATGGCATTATTTCATTCTTTTTATGGCTGAGTAATATTCCCTTGTATATATGTACCGCATCTTCTTTATCCATTCCTCTGTCAGTGGACACTTAGTTTGCTTCCATGTCATGGCTATTGTAAATAGTGCTTCAGTGAACATTGTGGTGCATGTATCTTTTTGAACTATGGTTTTCTCTGGGAATATGCCCAGGAATGGGATTGCTGGGTCGTATGGTAGTTCTATTTTTAGTTTTTTAAGGAACCTCCATACTGTTCTCCATAGTGGCTGTATCCATTTACATTCCCACCAACAGTGTAGGAGTGTCTTTAAAAGTGGAAGAGGGGGGCTTCCCTGGTGGCGCAGTGGTTGAGAGTCCGCCTGCCCATGCAGGGGACACGGGTTCCTGCTCTGGTCCGGGAAGATCCCACATGCCGCAGAGCGGCTGGGCCCATGAGCCATGGCCGCTGAGCCTGCGCATCCGGAGCCTGTGCTCCGCAACGGGAGAGGCCACAACAGTGAGAGGCCCGTGTACGGCAAAAAAAAAAAAAAAAAAAAAAAAAAAGTGGAAGAGGGGAGCAGACAAGTGAGGCAGAGAGATGAGAAGTGAAAATTCAACATGCCGTTGCTGCTCTGAAGATGGAAGGGGGCCCAGCCAAGGAATACATGCAGGGTCTAGAAGCTGGGAAAGGCAGGGAAACGGACTCTTCTCCGAAGCCTTCAGGAAGGCCCGAAGCCCTGTCAGCACCCTGGTGTTAGCCCGGGAAACTCATCTTGGACTTCTGACTTCCCGAACTGTAAGAAGACAAATTTGTGTTGCTGTAAGTGACTAAGTGAGAAAGCTTGAAGACGATAATCTCATTAGTCGTTTGGGGTCCCAAACTTTATGGGAAAGGCCCTAAAATCTGTAACCAACGAGTGCTTTGAGGCACTTTGCAGTTTCACAATGAAAGGCTATTTGTGTGCTAAATTAATTGTGTGGTAAAGGCAACTGCCAGGGCAAAAGCTGAAATATCAGCTTAAGTGTCTCAAACGTGCAGATCTCTGGCCTCGCTGATCTGACAGGGCATCCTTGGCCTGAGAGGTTTTTTTTGCAGCTCAATTTATTCACATTTCTGCCTTGAGCTTTTAAAAGACATGATTCCGTTATTTACGGAAGGCATAATGGAGGAGCTCTCCAGGGTTACTGCACATAAACCTGGAGAGAAAGTGAGTGTATCCACAGAATAAAATAACTCCTTGAAATGGTCTGTTCTCATGTCCAGGAAGGAAGATTTATTTCTGGGGACGGTAGGGATTTCAGATTCCTTTCAGAAAACTGCAGATTAACTGCGTGCATTTCAGAGACTTACTTGAGCTTTAGGTTAGTGCTGGCAACAAAATGGGAAATCAAGGTACAAGAAAATGTTCATTTTTACGCCAAGAATGAAGTAGAGGAACTTTCTGTGTCATAAGAAGATTCTCACTGCATTGCCCTCCCCAGATACTATTTTGATTCCCTCTGACTTCAAAATTATCAGGTGTTCACAGCCAGGGTTTAACAAGGACGCTCTCTTTTCTTGTTCTACATTAGTTTTCTCAGTACCGAATGCTGATGTGTTAGGATTGATGTGGTCTTCCTGAAGTTTACGTAAAAGGAAGATTGAGGCAAAGACAAGAGTGAGAAAGACTTACTGGTGAAAGGAGCTTGTTTCTTCTTGGCAACTGTCTGCATTTGGCTTCCCGTGGACTTTGTCACTGCCTGGTCTGCCAAGGGACAGAGGCACTGGGCCTGGGCAATCGATGAATCTCCATGAATTCCACTACCACCCCCCAACAAGGAACTCTGGCCAAGAAGGTCTTAGGGTGTTCCATGCCCTCCGTGCCACTATCTGCATGTCCCACATCCAAAAGGAAATTCGGATGAAATAATTCCTATTTTACCCACCAAGTACATTGTACACAACCGTAAATCGAAGAACAGCTCTCCAGACCTAGAACATATTTGGATACAATTAGAAATAAAAAAGGAATATTTTGCCACGTGCTGGGTTTTTTAGAGATACTGTAAAGGCAGGTGTCCAAAGTTAGGGATGCCTTCAGAGTTTACATATTTTCAATTCTCGTTCCTCCATTGGTTACATGGTTTATAATTCTTATTCTTCTTATTCTAATAATAGATTCATTGACCTGCTGCTAAAGTGATAATCCTGCACCTAACAGAGCTGCCTTCTTGCCCTGTATTTATACCCCCTCCACCGCCCCCGTCACTCCTCCCCCAAACAAGAAGTTCCATAAGAGAGACTCAGGGCTTCCTTAGCTTCCCCCTCCGCCCCACAGGACCTGAATCTAAGTCCTATTCAGGAGAAGTGCTGGACACAGGCAGAGTGAGTACAGAACCCCAAATGAGGGAAGAAACAGGATCAGGACAAGATTGAAAACTTCCTAAGTAAGTGATGTAGCATTTGTATTCATTATTTTTGCTTATCACAGTTATCCCAGAAGGTGTGAAATAAAATCAGAGAAAAGGAAGTTCTCAGCACACATTCACATAATAGGCCTCACAGATGGGTGTGCTGATCAAGAATACTCTTCCCGCAGGCAGGTCTGGAGGAAGAGGAAACCAGCACTATTTAAGCAAGTATTGGACAGTATGTTAAAAGAAAGAAAAAAAGAATCACCCAGAGAAAAGACAGGTTTCTTTCACTATACCCTGATCTCAGGTGGCCTTGGCCTGCAACGGCTTGAAGCAGGGTTTCAGTTCCCGACCAGTGACTGAGGTTGGGTCGAGGCAGTGAGAGCACCGAATCCCAGCCACTAGACTGGTGGTCAGTGACAAGGCCCTGGTCCTACGGCTTTGCATATGTTATTTTATTTTATCTTCGTTCTTTCTTTCTTTCTTTTTTTTCTCCCTATTATACTGAGCCGTGTGGATGAAAGGCTCTTGGTGCTCCAGCCAGGAGTCAGTGCTGTGCCTCTGAGGTGGAAGAGCCAACTTCAGGACACTGGTCCACAAGAGACCTCCAAGCTCCACGTAATATCAAATGGCGAAAATCTCCCAGAGATCTCCATCTCAACGCCAAGACCCAGCTTCACTCAACGACCAGCAAGCTACAGTGCTGGACACCCGATGCCAAACAACTAGCAAGACAGGAACACAACCCCACCCATTAGCAGAGAGGCTGCCTAAAATCATAATAAGGCCACAGACAGCCCAAAACACACCACCAGACGTGAACCTGCCCACCAGGAAGAAAAGATCCAGCCTCATCCACCAGAACACAGGCACTAGTCCCCTCCACCAGGAAGCCTACACAACCCACTGAACCAACCTTAGCCACTAGAGACAGATACCAAAAACAATGGGAATTACGAACCTGCAGCCTGCAAAAAGGAGACCCCAAACACAGTAAGTTAAGCAAAGTAAGAAGACAGAAAAACACACAGCAGATGAAAGAACAAGATAAAAACCCACCACACCTAACAAATGAAGAGGAAATAGGCAGTCTACCTGAAAACGAATTCAGAATAATGATGTAAAGATGATTCAAAATCTTAGAAATAGAATAGAGAAAATACAAGAAACGTTTAACAAGGACCTAGAAGAACTAAAGAGCAAACAAACAGTGATGAACAACACAATAAATGAAATTTAAAATTCTCGAGAAGGGATCAATAGCAGAAGAACTGAGACAGAAGAACGGGTAAGTGACCTGGAAGATAAAGTAGTGGAAATATCTACTGCAGAGCAGAATAAAGAAAAAAGAATGAAAAGAATTGAGGTCAGTCTCAGACACCTCTGGGGCATTAGACTCACCAACATTCGAATTATAGGGGTCCCAGAAGAAGAGAAAAAGAAAGGGACTGAGAAAATATTTAAAGAGATTATAGTTGAAAACTTCCCTAATATGGGAAAGGAAATAGTTAATCAAGTCCAGGAAGCACAGAGAGTCCCACACAGGATAAATCCAAGGAGAAACACACCAAGACACATATTAATGAAACTATCAAAAATTAAATACAAAGAAAAAATATTAAAAGCAGCAAGGGGAAAACAACAACACACAAGGGAATCCCCATAAGGTTAACAGCTGATCTTTCAGCAGAAACTCTGCAAGCCAGAAGGGACTGGCAGGACATACTGAAAGTGATGAAGGAGAAAAACCTACAACCAAGATTACTCTACCCAGCAAGGATCTCATTCAGATATGATGGAGAAATTAAAAACTTTACAGACAAGCAAAAGCTAAGAGAATTCAGCACCACCAAACCAGCTTCACAACAAATGCTAAAGGAACTTCTCTAGGCAGGAAACACAAGACAAGGGAAAGACCTACAATAACAAACCCAAAACAATTAAGAAAATGGTAATAGGAACATACATATCAGTAATTACCTTAAATGTAAATGGATTAAATGCTCCAACCAAAAGACACAGACTGGCTGAATGGATACAAAAACAAGACCTGTATTTATGCTGTCTACAAGAGACCCACTACAGACCTAGGGACACATACAGACTGAAAGTGAGGGCATGGAAAAAGATATTCCATGCAAATGGAAATCAAAAGAAAGCTGGAGTAGCAATTCTCATATCAGACAAAATAGACTTTAAAGTAAAGACTATTAGAAGAGACAAAGAAGGACACTACATAATGATCAAGGGATTAATCCATGAAGAAGAGATAACAATTGTAAATATTTATGCACCCAACATAGGAGCACCTCAATACATAAGGCAAATACTAACAGCCATAAAAGGGGAAATCGACAGTAACACAATCATAGTAGGGGACTTTAACACCCCACTTTCACCAATGGACACATCATCCAAAATGAAAATAAATAAGGAAACACAAGCTTTAAATGATACATTAAACAAGATGGATTTAATTGATACTTATAGGACATTCCATCCAAAAACAACAGAATACACATTCTTCTCAAGTGCTCATGGAACATTCTCCAGGATAGATCATATCTTGGGTCACAAGTCAAGCCTTGGTAAATTTAAGAAAATTGAAATTGTATCAAGTATCTTTTCTGACCACAACGCTATGAGACTAGATATCAATTGCAGGAAAAAATCTGTAAAAAATACAAACACATGGAGGCTACACAATACACTACTTAGTAACCAAGAGATCACTGAAGAAATCAAAGAGGAAATCAAAAAATACCTAGAAACAAATGACAATCAAAACACGACGACCCAAAACCTATGGGATGCAGCAAAAGCAGTTCTAAGAGGGAAGTTTAAAGCAATACAATCCTACCTTAAGAAACAAGAAACATGGCATTTTTCACAGAACTAGAACAAAAAATTTTGCAATTTGTATGGAAACACAAAAGACCCCGAATAGCCAAAGCAATTTTGAGAACGAAAGAAGGAACTGGAGGAATCAGGCTCCCAGACTTCAGACTATACTACAAAGCTACAGTTATCAAGACGGTATGGTACTGGCACAAAAACAGAAAGATAGATCAATGGAACAGGATAGAAAGCCCAGAGATAAACCCACGCACATATGGTCACCTTATCTTTGACAAAGGAGGCAGAAATGTACAGTGGAGAAAGGACAGCCTATTCAATAAGTGGTGCTGGGAAAACTGGACAGCTACATGTAAAGGTATGAAATTAGATCACTCCCTAACACCATACACAAAAATAAACTCAAAATGGATTAAAGACCTAAATGTAAGGCCAGAAACTATCAAACTCTTAGAGGAAAACATAGGCAGAACACTCTATGACATAAATCACAGCAAGGTCCTTTTTGACCCACCTCCTAGAGAAATGGAAATAAAACCAAGAGTAAACAAATGGGACCTAATGAAACTTAAAAGCTTTTGCGCAGCAAAGGAAACCATAAAGAAGACCAATAGACAACCCTCAGAATGGGAGAAAATATTTGCAAATGAAGCAACTGACAAAGGATTGATCTCCAAAATTTATAAGCAGCTCATGCAGCTTAATAACAAAAAAACAAACAACCCAATCCAAAAATGGGCAGAAGACCTAAATAGACATTTCTCCAAAGAAGATATACAGAGTGCCAACGAACACATGAAAGAATGCTCAACATCACTAATCATGAGAGAAATGCAAATCAAAACTACAATGAGATATCATCTCACACCAGTCAGAATGGCCATCATCAAAAAATCTAGAAACAATAAATGCTGGAGAGGGTGTGGAGAAAAGGGAACCCTCTTACACTGTTGGTGGGAATGTAAATTGATACAGCCACTGTGGAGAACAGTATGGAGGTTCCTTAAAAAAGCTACAAATAGAACTACCATATGACCCAGCAATCCCACTACTGGGCATATACCCTGAGAAAACCATAATTCAAAGAGTCATGTACCAAAATGTTCATTGCAGCTCTATTTACAATAGCCCGGAGATGGAAACAACCTAAGTGTCCATCATCGGATGAATGGATAAAGAAGATGTGGCACATATATACAATGGAATATTACTCAGCCATAAAAAGAGACGAAATTGAGCTATTTGTAATGAGGTGGATAGACCTAGAGTCTGTCATACATAGTGAAGTAAGTCAGAAAGAGAGAGACAAATACCGTATGCTAACACATATATATGGAATTTAAAAAAAAATGTCATGAAAAACCTAGGGATGAAACAGGAAGAAAGACACAGACTTACTAGAGAATGGACTTGAGGTTATGGGGAGGGGGAAGGGTAAACGGTGACAAAGCGATAAAGAGGCATGGACATATATACACTACCAAACGTAAGGAAATAGCTAGTGGGAAGCAGCCGCATAAGCACAGGGAGATCAGCTCGGTGCTTTGTGACCGCCTGGAGGGGTGGGATAGGGAGGGTGGGAGGGAGGGAGACGCAAGCGGGAAGAGATATGGGAATATATGTATGTATATAACTGATTCATTTTGTTGTGAAGCTGAAGCTAACATACCATTGTAAAGCAATTATACTCCAATAAAGATGTTAAAAAAAAAAAAAACAAGAAACATCTCAAACAAACTACCTAACCTTACACCTAAAGCAATTAGAGAAAGAAGAACAAATAAAACCAAAGTTAGCAGAAGGAAAGAAATCATAAAGATCAGATCAGAAATAAATGAAAAAGAAATGAAGGAAATGATAGCAAAGATCAGTAAAACTAAAAGCTGGTTCTTTGAGAAGATAAATAAAATTGATAAACCATTAGCCAGACTCATCAAGAAAAAAAGGGAGACGACTCAATAGAATTAGACATGAAAAAGGAGAAGTAACAACTGACACTGCAGAAATACAAAGGATCATGAGAGATTACTACAAGCAACTCTATGCCAATAAAATGGACAACCTGGAAGAAATGGAAAAATTCTTAGAAATGTACAACCTGCCAAGACTGAATCAGGAAGATATAGAAAATATGAACAGACCAATCACGAGCACTGAAATTGAAACTGTGATTAAAAATCTTCCAACAAACAAAGCCCAGGACCAGATGGCTTCACAGGCGAATTCTATCAAACATTTAGAGAAGAGCTAATACCTATCCTTCTCAAACTCTTCCAAAATATAGCAGAGGGAGGAACACTCCCAAATTCATTCTATGAGGCCACCATCACCCTGATACCAAAACCAGACAAAGATGTCACAAAGAAAGAAAACTACAGGCCAATATCACTGATGAACATAGATGCAAAAATCCTCAACAAAACACTAGCAAACAGAATCCCACAGCATATTAAAAGGATCATACACCATGATCAAGTGGGGTTTATCCCAGGAATGCAAGGATTCTTCAGTATATGCAGATCAATCAATGTGATACACCATATTAACAAATAGAAGGAGAAAAACCATATGATCATCTCAATAGATGCAGAGAAAGCTTTCAACAAAATTCAACACCCATTTATGATAAAAACCCTCCAGAAAGTAGGCATAGAGGGAACTTTCCTCAACATAATAAAGGGCATATGTGACAAACCCACAGCCAACATCATCCTCAATGGTGAAAAACTGAAACCATTTCCACTAAGATCAGGAACAAGACAAGCTTGTCCACTCTCACCACTATTATTCAACATAGTTTTTAAAGTTTTAGTCACAGCCATCAGAGAAGAAAAAGAAATAAAAGGAATCCAAATTGGAAGAGAGGAAGTAAAGCTGTCACTGTTTGCAGATGACATGATACTATACATAGAGAATCCTAAAGATGCTACCAGAAAACTACTAGAGCTAATCAATGAATTTGGTACAGTAGCAGGATACAAAATTAATGCACAGAAATCTCCGGCATTCCTATGCACTAATGATGAAAAATCTGAAATTGAAATTAAGAAAACACTCCCATTTACCATTGCAACAAAAAGAATAAAATATCTAGGAATAAACCTACCTGAGGAGACAAAAGACCTGTATGCAGAAAATTATAAGACACTGATGAAAGAAAATAAAGATGATACAAACAGATGGAGAGATATACCATGTTCTTGGATTGGAAGAATCAACATTGTGAAAATGACTCTACTACCCAAAGCAATCTACAGATTCAATGCAATCCCTACCAAACTACCACTGGCATTTTTCACAGAAGTAGAACAAAAAATTTCACAATTTGTATGGAAACACAAAAGACCCCGAATAGCCAAAGCAATCTTGAGAAAGAAAAACGGAGCTGGAGGAATCAGGCTCCCTGACTTCAGACTATACTACAAAGCTACAGTAATCAAGACAGTATGGAACTGGCACAAAAACAGAAATATAGATCAATGGAACAGGATAGAAAGCCCAGAGATAAACCCACGCACATATGGTCACCTTATCTTTGATAAAGGAGGGAAGAATATACAGTGGAGAAAAGACAGCCTCTTCAATAAGTGGTGCTGGGAAAACTGGACAGCTACATGTAAAAGAATGAAATTAGAACACTCCCTAACACCATACACAAAAATGAACTCAAAATGGATTAAAGACCTAAATATAAGGCCAGACATTATAAAACTCTTAGAGGAAAACATAGGCAGAATACTCTGACATAAATCACAACAAGATACTTTTTGACCCACCTCCTAGAGAAATGGAAATAAAAATAAACAAATGGGACCTAATGAAACTTCAAAGCTTTTGCACAGCAAAGGAAACCATAAACAAGACGAAAAGACAACCCTCAGAATGGGAGACAATATTTGCAAATGAAGCAACTGACAAAGGATTAATCTCCAAAATATACAAGCAGCTCATGCAGCTCAATATCAAAAAAACAAACAACCCAATCCAAAAATGGGCAGAAGACCTAAATAGACATTTCTCCAAAGAAGATATACAGAGTGCCAACAAACACGTGAAAGATTGCTCAACATCATTAATCATAAGAGAAATGCAAATCAAAACTACAAGGAGATATCATCTCACACCAGTCAGAATGGCCATCATCAAAAAATCTAGAAATAATAAATGCTGGAGAGGGTGTGGAGAAAAAGGAACCCTCTTGCACTGTTGGTGGGAATGGAAATTGATATAGCCACTATGGAGAACAGTATGGAGGTTCCTTAAAAAACTAAAAATAGAACTACCATACGACCCAGCAATCCCACTACTGGGCATATACCCTGAGAAAACCATAATTCAAAAAGAGTCATGTTCACTGCAGCTCTATTTGCAATAGCCAGGACATGGAAGTGTCCATCGACAGATGAATGGATAAAGAAGATGTGGCACATATATACAATGGAATATTACTCAGCCATAAAAAGAAACGAAATTGAGTTATTTGTCGTGGGGTGGATGGACCTAGAGTCTGTCATACAGAGTGAAGTAAGTCAGAAAGAGCAAAACAAATACTGTATGCTAACACATATTTATGGAATCTGAAAAAAATAAAAAGTCATGAAGAACCTAGGGGCAAGACGGGAATAAAGACACAGACCTACTAGAGAATGGACTTGAGGATATGGGGAGGGGGAAGGGTAAGCTGCGACAAAGTGATAGAGTGGCATGGACATATATACACTACCAAACGTAAGGTAGATAGCTAGTGGGAGGCAGCCGCATAGCACAGGGAGATCAGCTCAGTGCTTTGTGACCACCTACAGGGGTGGGATAGGGAGGGTGGGAGGGAGGGAGACGCAAGAGGGAAGAGATATGGGAACATATGTATATGTATAATTGATTCACTTTGTTATAAAGCAGAAACTAACACACCATTGTAAAGCAATTATACTCCAATAAAGATGTTAAAAAAAATCCATACATGATCACACAGCTATCAAAGAAGAAGAAAGATCAAAACTGCTAAAGTGATATATAAAGGGTGAGGAGAGAAAGCCTGTGTGTTTTCAGTTCAGTAAATGATGAATGCCTAACAGAGAGGCATAAACTAAAAGCTTTGACAAATGAATTTTCTTAGAAATCAATGACTAGATAACTAGGGCAAGATTTATCAAAAGCATAAGAAGTGTGACAAGTGGGTCAGCTTTTCTGTTTTTACAAATGAAGAGTTGATTTGATTCACATATTTAAATTCCGATTTTAAAGAAGAGCATCATTCTTACGCTACTTTTTTCAGTCCTGGATGGCATGATTTAATTGTGTTGGTGTGCATAGTTTACTAAGTGATGCCAGTGATGACACGTGAAATGTACATAACGAAGCATCATTTTCTTGCTGTTTATTTTCTAACTTAAGAGGAAGTTCAGTTCCCTTTTAAAGAGCAAGATTTTCTTATTTCAGTTCACTTTTCCTATACCCTTACTTCAACTAAAATATTACTTAACTGGGAGGAGTCTAGTTAAATTTAACCAAGTTCAAATAAATAAACATATACGTTTAAATTGCTTTAAAGATAATGAGTTTTTATGTTCCTATCCCTGCCCCCTTTCTTTATAAATAATAATACAGAATTTACTAGATCTTTCCCACCAGCCTCCAATACTAAACAAGCTATTTGTGGGTCTCACATTTACAGAGACCCACATTTACGTGTACAGAGACACATTTGCAGTTAGATTCATGTTTACAGAGACAGTGCTGTGTCCCAGGTAGCAGTAGTAGATGTTGCTTCCAATGGTGCTGATTTCAGTAGCACAGAGGATGCAGCCCAGGAAGTGGAAGGGCAGAGGATAAGGAAATTTTTAATAGCTTTGCTCTCTTAGTGCTTTGTCTGAAAGAATTACTGTTATACTTGACATTTGTTGCCATTCTGCTTTTTCATTTTGCGTGAACATCTGTGTGTTGAGGGGAATAGAGGGAAGACCTCAGAAACGTCAGAATTATTGCGAACGGCAGACTCTCGTCAGTCTGCTTAAATGCTGGCTGTAGAGCAGAAACCTGAAACAATAAGAAGCTTTTTAAATTTTGCTAAAAGCAAAACATGTGATAGGAGGGGACTTACCTGGTGGTCCAGCGGTTAAGACTCCACCCTTCCATTGCAGGGGGCGCGGGTTCGTTCCCTGGTTTGGGAACTAAGATCCCACGTGCCACGTGGTGCGGCTGAAAAATAAAATAAAAATGATTTTTTAAAAATATGTGTGTTAGGAAAGCTGTGACTTCTTTCCCAACAGCATAGGTGTATGGTAGGTGATGCCATGAGGAGTGAGGAAGGGCTCTGGCAGACTTAAATGTGATCTCACTTCTGCCCCTTCTCACTTGTGACCTCAGGCAGGGTACACAGTCCCTCTAGGCTTCACTCTTCCAACCTGTAAAATGAAATCATACCACCTACCTCATGGGGGTGTTGAGAAGATTAAGAAGATAGTGTACACAAGGTGCCAGGCTCCATCATCGCCAAATTGCTTTTTCTTCCCTTGCTTCTACTTTATTTTAACATTGCAAATAATTTACACTAACAGCCAATCAAGAACTTGAACCAAGGCCCTTTGTAAGGACCTGGCTCAGCCCCCGCAGAGAGAATCTCTAATTCACTGTGATAGGCTCACTCCTGCATCCTCCTGCTGAATAAGTTGCCGGTAAACCCTGGAGATGTTTGAATAGGCACCGGGGATAGCTTGCCCACATTTACTTACCTGTTGACTTGAGGTCAGTGGTCTACAGTGCAAAACTGTCAGAAGAATTTCTCTGATGCCCAGTGGGCGAGGCCGAACCCCTTGACCTTGGGTTGCAGCTAACTAGGAGCAGCTGTCCAAGATGACTTGTGTTCTTGCACACGACTCACACCAACACTTAGACAACCTTCAATCCATACACCCAAGACGAGAACCTGATACTTCCACCCAGATGATTTTTCTTCTATAGAGACACTGGAGCTTTCCTGGAACTGAGTCATTAGCCTGGCCTCATTTCAGGACGGGCATTATGCCAAATGCCCACTCAAAGCCTAACATGGGCAGGGCAGATAGGGTTCATCTTGCATGAAAACTCATCTATTGGGAGTGACTTCCTAGACAGCCATGTGTCTAAGAATTCTGAGGCCTCTTCTGACTTCAGCATAAACATAAACATGTGCCTTGGTCAGTGATGGCTTCGGCCGGGGGTCCTGGAGAAAGTTGTTTGGGCACATGGCCAAGTTGGAAGCCTCAGTCGCTGGGGATCCTCAAAGTGCTGCTTTAGTTCAACACGGACATAGACTCTTGTTCAACAGGTGGCCATATTCATACACCCAGTGCGCTGTGTAATGATTGGGTAATTCCTTCAGTTGGGTGACATCACCATGAACCCAATATCCAAAGAATCTCAGTCTCTGGTCAGTGCTACAAGAGATTCCAGACCCACCCGTAATTTTAAATATCACCAAGGATATACATTCCTGGATACTACCTGGTCCTTCACAACCTTTTACTTCCAAGGATGCAGGGGCTTATCCAGTATCACTTGAAATCGCTGAAAGCCAAGGCTTGCAGCTGGTGCTTTCCCATCACTTCTAGCAGCCTCCTTCAGCCAGCACGCATACTGGAGTATGAAGAAAACAAAATGTACCAATGCTCACACAGAAATCCCAGCACTCTGAAATATATTTAGACTTTTTAAGCCAAAACCCTGCCTGAATTCTACCCCTCTGCCTGAGCTGGGGATCTTCTGCCAGGTACATGAATTCATGACCAGTCAAAGATGGCGTCTGTGGAGAATTTAAGGAAAGAAATCTACAGAAGGGACCCATGTGCCCAGCTACTGTCTCTCTTCCTTGTCAAGAGGAGACGCAAGGATGCACATCTGTGCAATGAGCACCAGCTATTAAATAAAATCATTATCCAAAATCGATACTTTCCGATTGACTCTTGGCTTGCTGTATCAACACAGGTGAACCACAGTTCATAGCATACAGGGATTCCTGAGAACATATAACTAGTCATAATCATGAAAAAAGATGAAGACCCTAGTTTGAGCTTATTATGTCCATTTTGAATATGCAGTTGTCTCTCAGTGTCTGTGGGGTATTGGTTCCAGGGCCCTTCGTGGATGCTCAAGTCCCTTATATAAAATGGAGGAGAATTTGCATATAACCTACGCACACCCTCCTGTATACTTTAAATCATCTCTAGATTACATGTAATACAATGTAAGTGCTATGTAAAGAGTCAGTCGCCAGGGCTTCCCTGGTGGCGCGGTGGTTGGGAGTCCGCCTGCCGATGCAGGGGACACGGGTTCGTGCCCCGGTCCGGGAAGATCCCACATGCCGCGGAGCGGCTGGGCCCGTGAGCCATGGCCGCTGAGCCTGCGCGTCCAGAGCCTGTGCTTCGCAACGGGAGAGGCCACAACAGTGAGAGGCCCGCGTACCGCAAAAAAAAAAAATAAAAAATAAAGAGTTATGGGTCTTCCCTGGCGGTCCAGTGGTTAAGACTTTGTGCTTCCACTGCAGGGGGCGCGGGTTTGATCCCTGGTCAGGGAACTAAGACCCCACATGTCCCGCGGTGTGGCCAAAAAATAAAATAATAAAGGAGTTAGGCCATGCATAGACCAATTTAACATTAAGTCAACATTAAACAACCCAGACGTGTGACTTGTTTGTCACTGTGGACAGCAAGTCCTGGAAGGGAGCGAAGGAGGGAAAGCTGTGAAGCCCACGGGGAAGACGGTAACGGAACTGTCTCCATCTGAATATCAGCTCTGTGGAGTCTAACTGCATCACGTGGGAGAACGAGCTGTCTTGTATCAAACCCTCACCATCAATTCATGAAATGCTGGTGGCGCTTTCTGGTGGGAGCCAAAAGACCCATTAGCCATTAGCACAGACCAACAGAACCTCAATGACACACACAAGTCAGCCAAGAGCTGACTTATTTACTGGCCCTCTTCTGCCCTCTCACTGCCAGAGCCAGTACCTTCCCAAGGCACAGAAACAGAAAGACAATATTTTTTATTTTATTTCTTTTTACAGTAGGTCTTTGTTGGTTATTTTAAATACAGCAGTGTGTACATATCAGTCCCAAACTATCCCTCCCCCCACCCTTCCCCTCTGGTAACTATAAGTTTGTTCTCTAAGTCTGTGAGTCTCTTTCCGTTTTGTAAATAAGTTCATTTGTATTATTCTTTTTTTAGATTCCGCATATAAGCGATATCACATATTTGAGAAAGACAATTTTAAATCTCTTGGAATTTAATTTCCGATGGCCCCCAGCTGCCCAGTTGCCTGCAATGCGTGCAGAATTTGTCCATTTTACAGCCCCAGCTAGACTGTCTATGTTCACCTTGGAGCGGCAAAAAGCTAGCCCAGGAGAGCGCTAACTATCAGTGAGGTCTCCACACCTCAAATCATCACCCTCCATCACCTCTACCCTGTGTCTGTCTTGCTTATCAGGCACATTGGTGTCTATTACATTCTTCACGGTGGTGTTAGGAAAACATCCTCCTTCTGTGGCTACTGAGAAATCTATATTCATGTCATCAAGAAGGATGGACTGGAAGGACTCCTCTATCAGAATCCCAGAATGCAACCGCAGATATCTTTTCCAAACCCTTTATAATCCATCCCAATCACATTAGTGGATAGACCAAATGTCACGTCAATTCTGCTCTGAAGGGATAAATATGTCCCTAAAAAATTGTATAAGAAAAACCACAGGATTTATGGGGGAGAGGGGTCAGGGGAAAAACAGTTAAAAACTTCATCAATGACATATGAAAAGATATGAAGCTATTAAGATGTTAGCACAGTTTTGCACATATTAAATGGCTAAGAAATAGGTAAATATTACAATAAATATGGTATTTTACCTTGAAAGAAAAAGATCTGCAGTTTGCTTGTGAAAGTGGGTGACAGAAGGGTCCCAGCCTGAGACTTATTGTGAAGAGGTGGAAGAAAACTTACCTGAAATTTGATGGAAAACTGTAACTTCAGAAGCAAATGAGCTTGGTTCATAACGCATGTGGTAAACCCAGGTAGCTGGGAGATGCTGGTGATGTGTTCGTGTGTGAATTTTGTGGTTTCCTGCACAGCTCAGTTCAGCTGGCTGCAGCTTTCTGTTTGCTTATTTTTCTCACGGACAAAGTCATGCATAAGCAAATGCAAAACTTGCATTACTTTAAAATTGTTCCCAAATACATCAATCACATATTTTCAAAGCAAGCATTATAGCAGAACTGACTGTACTTAGAGCCTCACCTTCAATTTATAGCATCTGTCAGAGAAAATCATGCTGGCCTCTCCCAGCACACCCATCCTCCACCCCCAGAACGTCCCTTGCCGTGTTAATCACCAATTTCATCCTTGTTACTTTTTTTTTTTTTTTTTTTGCGGTACGCGGGCCTCTCACTGTTGTGGCCTCTCCCGTTGCGGAGCACAGGCTCCGGACGCGCAGGCTCAGCGGCCATGGCTCACGGGCCCAGCCGCTCCGCGGCATGTGGGATCTTCCCGGACCAGGGCACGAACCCGCGTCCCCTGCATCGGCAGGCGGACTCTCAACCACTGCGCCACCAGGGAAGCCCCATCCTTGTTACTTTTAAGCACCAACTGCCCTCTGCCACCGGCCCATTCTAAGGCCAGGGAGCAAACACACCCAAGGATGCAAACTGACTAACAGTAAACCCCACAGAAGTCCTTGAGACAAGAAACCAGATTCGGTTGCCCATTTCATGCCTACCTTGGTCTAGCTGGCTACAAAGCTGGTAGGAAAACAACTTCATCAAGCTTTTGGGAGCTTTCCAAAATTGTCTGTTCCAGGAATGCAAAATCCAGCTCCCGAGGGCTTCACCTGAGGTTTCCTGCTTTTTCTTTTATGGCATCAAACTGTATATAGAGCTTCCCACTCAGCATCTTCATCCACCTAAACGACACAAGGAAAGCAGGTTATTTGGAGGCATGGCATAGATTGTTATGTGATCCAATGTGACACCTCTCCCCTCCCCCACCACGGGAGGCCTGCATGTGCTAAGACACGACCCAGATGCAGACGCAGACACCGAGACCTCGTGAGAAGATGAGATGGTACCCTGGTGGTGAGGAAGTAGGTCAGCAATGACGGATGGGAGAGCAGGGTGGGCTGGGTCAATCTTTGGGCTGCCTCCAGAGAGAAGAAACCTGCTTTAGGTCTTGTTCTGAGCTTCTCTGTCCCTCAAAGCTTTCTGAGATGCTTACCTGGGCCTCAGCCCTCTTGCATGTTGAGCCTGCCTCCGCTCCTGCACCAAAGCTAGCATCCCAGCTGCTTCTTTGTGGGGGCTTAGTGATTTGGCGTGTAGTTTGTACCTTTCTCCTTAGCCTTGCCGGGAGCAATGATACACCCACCCCGTCTCCCCACCATGTCTCAGTGACTCTGTCAGAGCTCCACTGTCACAATTATCTGCCGGGATTACAGTTCCCTGTGTCTCACTATGGACTCTAATCCTTTGGCCTCTACTTCACCTCAGACTGTGCCTGCCCAGGGGAGCCAACAGTGACATCCCAGAAAGGGATATTTCCCTTGGCTATGGTCCTACAGGGAGTTCCTGGGGGGGTCTGTTAGACCACCATGAAAACAAACTCCTACAAGTTTTCAGTTTGCATAATTTTTAAAATATTGTGAGAATTCATTGTATTGCTTGAAAGGAGCCAACTTAGTGACTGTAAAAGAAATGGCATCTTCATTCTTTCCAAGTGGTATAACTTCAATGCTATTTTGTAATTTCTGATTATACTAGGATATTAGCCTATTTGTTACTAAAAACTACTTTGCTTTTTTCATTAGCAATTTGACATCTAATCAGTGTTTGATACTGTGAATGATTTTAAGATTAAACCATGAAGAGGTTTGAATCAGAAGCCTTCACTTCATATCCTAAAATAAGTTTAAATGAGTGAAAGAATAAAGACAGATTCATCTCAATGTGACATGAAGGAGCTGACATGGAACATTTTTTCATTTATTCTCTGATGTCACTTGTGAAACAGATGAACTCTCTTGATAGCCGTATGATACATTCAGGGCTCCAATTGTTTCCTTGCAGTATGAAGTTGTGCTTGTCCTAACCAAATTTCTACATTTACCGTCCTGTATTTACAACAATCTGTTTGATCTGCGGTTCAGTTTGGCTACAGATACTATACAGATACTACTAGACAGCTGCCCCTTTGTACTTTAAGGCATTAAAAAATATGATTTGGCTTCCCATTTATAGGACAGAGCCAATGCCTCATGTAAAACATAGTCAAAGGGAAGAAGAAACTTTCCACAAAAGTGACAGGGTGTGAAGCAGTTTGGTTCTAGAAAGAAGATAGTAATTTGCACAAAAACAAAAAAGAAAATGTGCTATAGAAGCAATGAATGAGATCATAACAAAGTCACTTAGGAAATCATTCTCTGTAGTTGAGATGAAGTAAAAATTAAAATATTTTAATGTTGAATATTAAAGACATTAAAGAAAACGTGTTTACTGAAAAGAGGATCCGATATTAAAAACTTGAAAGGTTCAAGTGAAAAATAATTTAAGGCATTTTCAGGGAAGAAAGAAAGGAAATATTTAGCATTTGTTATAATATCTGAGTTCCCCTTCTTTCAGGCAAACAGGTGCTGAAAATCATGAAAAAGTCTTAGTTCTAAATAAAATACAGTCAAGAGTTTTTAAAGGTCCCTGAAAATCATTTTGGAATTGGAGAAGATAACATTGAGGTGATATATAGGTTTTAGGCAAGATAGGACACAAGTCAATGACTTGAAGAAATGGAAAAAATACAGACACAAGAAATAACACAGAGACTGAAAAGAATAAGACTACTCCAAGGAGAAGTCAGATAATACAAGTTTGGGGTCTCAGATCAGGAGGAAAGGTGGCCCAAGTTATTCTTTCCATAAACTCTAAAAAGAGCTTTAAAATGGTTGCTTTACCATCCAAAAATACAGGAGTGAAAAATTCCAGGTTTAAGTGTCCGTGTTGTGCATATGTATGTGTGTATGTGTGTGTGCATGTGTTTTGTGTAGCTGTATGTGTATCCACATGTGTGCATGTAAGTGTGTTCCTGTGCACGTGTGTGCATGTGTACGTATGTAACCATACTAGAGAATCCAAACCCTTCAATCCTTCACACCAAACATCTCTCAAATTAAGGAAGAGGTAAATCAAAGCAAGTAATTTATTACTCTTTAATTTTATTAAAAAAGACTTTAATGTATAAAAGTTTTCAACATCGTGCCTAGAACTAAGTTATCATCAATGCCTGATAATTACTATAGTCATTATTTTTACTCATAAACATACTAAATACTAAACCAAAATTAGACACACCAGAAAGTTCAGCAAGAAGATAAGAGATAGAGGAGAGAATTGAGAATTGACTGGCCAGCGGATGGCTGTTATTCAAATGGGAACCTCCAGCCTCCACTAATACAGACCCTACGTCCCTGACTGCTATTTTCTGAGTAGCCTGTAGCCCCACAGTCAAGTTAGGCAGGAAACAGAGTCCAGGAATAATGAGTCGCCATAATAAATTTCCTACTAAAGTGCACTGCCCAGTAGCAAGAAATGTTAGTTGATAATGACAAATCCGATAGCCTGATGCTGAACTGAGATATTTAAAGCAGCATATTACATCCTTTTAATAACCATGCTCCACTCGGCAGTTCAAAAGCGTAGAGTAAAAAGCTTTTCCTTGAGCCATCGCCCCAAATGAAATCGATCCCTTGGTTGTACATGTATGAGTATATTTACACTGAAAATCTGTACATAAATTCACAAACACATGCACAGAGAAATGTAGTACATCCAGCAGTGAAAGCATAAAATGGTTTTAAGACAGATCAACAAATCAACTAAATCATTAAACTGACAGGAGACCTTGTACGCTATTCTCATGTCATTCTGAAAAGAAGATAGTGGATCTGACTAGAATGCATTAAAAGACCAGGCTGGGGACGTCCCTGGTGGTGCAGTGGTTAAGAATCTGCCTGCCAATGCAGGGGACACGGGTTCGAGCCCTGGTCCGGGAAGATCCCACATGCCGTGGAGCAGTGAAGCCCATGCACCACAATTACTGAGCCCATGTGCCACAACTTGTGAAGCCCTTGCGCCTAGAGCCCGTGCTCCACAACGAGAAGCCACTGCAATAAGAAGCTCGCACACCACAACGATGGGTAGCCCCCGCTCGCCGCAACTAGAGAAAGGCCTCGTGCAGCAACGAAGACCCAACACAGCCTAAATAAATAAATAAATTTATGTAAAAAAAAAAAGACCAGGGTGTCTGGAGATTGAAAAGCATCTTTAAAGGAAAAAAAGAAGAGAAATGTGACTATTAGAAAAGGAAACAGATGTTCTCGCGAGAAAAAAAGCCAAATTACGAACGCTTGAGCTTTGCAGCAGTTTTAAATGATCCTCTGTGGTGCGGCCTAAGAACTTTAAACTTTTAATGAAAGCAAAAATCATTTTATCATACTGATGGCAGAGTATTTTTTCTTTTCGTGTTTCCTTTTCATTCATTCTTGGTTCGTTTTCATTTTTCCCCATGACCCAGTATTTGCTTCCATTACAAGCCAGGACCTTACTAGCAAAGGGAAGTGGACCAAGGAGGCATTTATCTCAGTCATTCAGGCAGAAACAGTTTATATCGAAATAGCAAGGTGTTTTAGACAAAACAGAATTTTTGCTTGGATTAACCCCACATCTGGTTTGTTTTCAGACATACAATAAGGTATTGATGATACCACGGCACTGTGACTTTGATCCATCCAGTGCCCTGAGTCCTACCTGTGCTTTGGGACCCTTTTGTGATCACGGCAGTGTTATCATCTGTGTGAAGGCTTCCTTTTGAACACCATTATTCAAGTCTCATATTCTGAAAAACTTAGTAAGGGAAAACTGCATGCCTTCAACACTGATAAACCCTGAGAGGCTCAAGGTCTAAACACGTGAGGGAGTGTTGATAGGACTGTCATCACGTGCTCTGCCTTATGACAACAACGTGGGTAGTGTTTCCATAACCTGTCCATAGACTTCTAGTGATGGATCCACAGCTGGACAAAGCCATCTCCTGAATTAGTATTCAGACCTTTCCCACGGCTGCCCACAGTGGAGATGGGGAGAAAAAGTAAAAAATTGAAGCAAAACGTCAAAAGATCTAAAAGATTAGATTTTTTTCCTCCTTGCCCCTGTAGCTTTCTGACAACAGACTATTGATGGGAATGGAGCATATGAAAGAAATGGGTGAGGACGAGAGAAATATAACCTGATCATGGAAAGGACAGAATGGAAGGGTGGTGTGCCTTGGTCTGCGTGCCCTCGGAAATGGCCTTGGCTAAGAATGTTTTGGAAAAGACATGTCTATTCTAAAGAGAAGCTGTTTTTAACTTTTTACAAAAATACTTTTGAGAAAGAAAAATAAAATTATTGGGTTTTGGTGGCATTTTTTCAATGGGAAAATTAATTTAGAAGGAAGATGAATGACATCGAACCTGAGGAATGAACTTAAGTAGGACCCATCTAGAGAACTGACATCAAGTAGAATTCTTTTAATTTAAAAGGGTTAAAAGGCAGAGTAGAAACTCATTTTAAGATAACAAGGTAAGAGAACAAAAAGAAATGAGGCCTCCACATGGAGGCATCTAGGAAGAGCAGAGCTGGGATGGGGGAGCGCTGAGCCCCTGCCTGGAACTCCCTTCAGAGGCGCAGTGCCCAGCGAAGCACCAAGCCTGGGCGGGGGGCGGGGCAGCTTTCCCTGACACCTGGCAGGTAAGGACTTCATCATCGCTTGCGCTTGGGCCTGAAAGAGCACACCTAGGATCCTACCTAGAGTCAGACTCCTCACCCGCTAGTTAAAAATTATAATGCTAAAATGATCAGTTAGTCCTACCAAAATCAGATACTTTTATATTTTATAAAGTAATCAGATACTTTATACTTTTTTCCCAATGAACAAATGGGAGAAGGTTTATTTTTCAGTTAAATGATGGTGTCAACATAAAGAAAGATACAAAGATCTAATAGGAGACTTTGCATTTCAACCAAGGATCAGATACGTTCAATAATCTGCTTTGTATCAACCTTCCCGTTTTTTTTGTTTGTTTGTTTGTTTTTCTGGTGTTTCAGAATGCTGGGAGGCTTTTTTAGTACGGCAATAAATGGATTAGATGTTTGAAGGGAAGAATATATTTGCTTTGTTAGGTTTACATTTCTTTCTGTACAAGAATTCAACCTATAAAATCCCAATGGAGATAATACCTTGGTTAATCAAGTAACTCTTTTCTTAGCAGTTAATATATCCTCCCGGAAAAAGCAAAACCTAACTGTGCAGTTCTCCTTGTCTGACGTGAGAGTCTTGCTGGTGGCAGAGGCATTAAGCACCGAAGCACCTCAGCTTAGCCCCATCCACAGTTACTGCTGCTACTCTTGAGAACTTGACCTCTGCCGTTGCTGCTGTTGGGCTAGACATCGACATGGGGCCGCCTGCAGAGGGCCCGCGTGAGGGGGCTCTGTGCCGGGCATGGCCCTGTGAATAACCCGTCCAGCTCCCACAGAGCAGAGAAGGCCGTTCCCTGGGAGGTCAGCAGCCTTTCCTGCGGGTCAGTTTGGTGTCAGGTCCATCCCATCGCCCAGAGAACTGTAACCCTGTCCACAGGCAGATGTCACAAAAGCTCCTTAAACTCTGGAGGCTTCCCACAGTCCTAGATCTTCAGGCCCTACTAAGATGCATATGTAACGCTTCCCCTGTGCCAGACAGTACATAATCCCGTTACTTATAATGATTCAGTTAATCCAAATGGAAATTCCATTCGTGGGCTAGATTTTGGTGTTCTCACCCTCATTTTTAGAGGGGGAAACAGACACAGAGAGAGGAACTTGTCCCTAGCCACACATCCAGAGCGGAAGCTGGGACGCGCACCCAGAATTCTGGACGTATTGCCACCTCACTGAAGCCCTCTCAGTGAGACAAAGCAACTGAATTCACGCGGCTCCTTGAGATCACCCAGTGCTTCCAAGCAGATTGCCCAAGGCATCAATAGATGGAGAGCCTTTCTGAAAAGCCCTACCATCAACTCCCCGACATAAAGAGTGTTCACTGAAAGTCCAGCATCCCATCCTCTTGCCAGGTCTTGACCCAGAGTTTAGTGTGGAATGAAGGGACTTATATATTTTTATATCAGAGCT
This sequence comes from Lagenorhynchus albirostris, assembly GCF_949774975.1. NCBI lineage: Eukaryota > Metazoa > Chordata > Mammalia > Artiodactyla > Delphinidae > Lagenorhynchus > Lagenorhynchus albirostris. The sequence goes on from NC_083111.1 coordinate 9,060,238, forward strand.
TTGGGAGAGAGAAGGTAGAGAAACACAGAGATGTCAGATTTCCTTCAGTAACTGCACGCTTAGATTTAAATAGATTGATCCATTTTTCTTTAAAACAGGAGTTTTTAAAGATTTACTTATGGTTTTATACACACACACACAACCTTCCCCAGGTCCTTCCATTTTACGATAAAGACAAAGCAGGATGTAGGTGGCTCGGGGATTCTCCCCATGGGGCCATCAGCTTGGAGACTCCTATTCCAAGTTACTTTGTCCTACTTGTAAACTGACAGAATCCAAAATCTACTGAACACCAGAAGTGAGGGGCATGGCTAAAGGTCCAGGTGCTAGAGCTGGACTGTTAATTTCAAATTCAACTGAAGCGTCGCGTTGAAAATCATTTCTGTATTTGGTTTAATCTGCATATTTAATTAATACATCATATTGACTTTTTAATAGACTTTGTTTGTTTGTTTGTTTTGCGGTACGCGGGCCTCTCACTGTTGTGGCCTCTCCCGTTGCGGAGCACAGGCTCCGGACGCGCAGGCTCAGCGCCCATGGCTCACGGGCCCAGCCGCTCCGCGGCACGTGGGATCTTCCCGGACCGGGGCACGAACCCGTGTCCCCTGCATCGGCAGGCAGACTCTCAACCACTGCGCCATCAGGGAAGCCCTTTAATAGACTATTTTTTGGTTTCAGTTTTATTGAGATATAACTGACATGCAGCATTGTTTAATTTAAGGTGTACAGCAGAATAACTTGACTCATATATATTGTAAAATGATTACCACAATAAATAATAGTTAACATCCATTATCTCATATAGACACACAAAAAAATGGGTTTTTTATTATGATGAGAACTTTTAGGATCTACTCTCTTAGCCACTTTCAAATACACCATACAGCAGTGTTAACTATTAGTCATCATACGGTACATACATTACATCCCCAGAACTTATTTATCTTTTAACTGCCCATTTGTACCTTTTGACCACCTTCATTCAATTCACTCCCCCGCTCCCCCTTTCTGGTAAACAAAAATCTGATCTGTTTTTCTAAATAAGTTTTTTTTAATAGACCTTATCAGGTTCACAGCAAAACTGAACAGGAGCTACAGAGAGTTCCCATATACCCCGTGCCTCTACCTATGCACAGACCCCCACTATCAAAACCCTATGCCTGTGGTATATGGGAACTCTCTGTCCTTTCTGCTCAGTGTTGCTGTGAACCTAAAAATGTTCTTAAAAAACAGTTTATTAATTAATTTTAAAAAAACACTCACATCGGATTGGTCCATTTGTTACAATTGATGAACCTACATTGACACATAATAATCGTACAAAGTCCACAGTGTACATTAGAGTTCACTCTCGGAGTTGTACATCCTGTGAGTTTTAACAAATGTATGACATGTATCCATCATAAAATATATATATATGTATCATACAGAATAGTTTCACTGCCCTAAAAATCCTCTGTGCTCTATCTGTTCATCCCTCCCTCCCCACTAATCCCTGGCGACCACTGACCCTTTTATTGACTCCATAGTTATGCATTTTCCAGAATTTCACATAGTTGGAATCATACAACTATGATTGTATGTATGTATTTATTTTGTATGTATGTATGTATGTATTTTCAGATTGTATGTATGTATTTTCAGATTGACGTCCTTCACTTAGGAATTTGCGTTTAAGGTTGCTTCATGTCTTTTCATGGCTTTTACAACCCATTTCTTTTTAGTGCTCAATACTGTTCCGTTGTCTGAGTGTACCACATTCACCTACTAAAGGACATCTTGGTTGCTTCCAAGTTTTGGCAATTATGAATACAGCTGATACAAATATCCACATGCAGGTTTTTTGCGTGGACATGTTTTCACCTCCTCTTAAATACCCAAGGTAGGATGAAATGGTAAGAGTATGTCTGGTTTCATGAGAAATTGCCAAAGTGTTTCCAAAGGGCACCATTTTGCAGTCCCACCAGCAACCGGAATTCCTGTGGCTTCTCATCCTCGCTGTTATTTAGGGCTGTCAGAGTCCTGGATTTGGGCCATTCTAATAGATGTGTCGTGCTATCTCGTTGTTTTAATTTGAAATCCCCTAAGGACATATGCTGTTGACCATCTTTTTATATGCTTATTTGCCAACCATGTATCTTCTTTTCTGAGATGTCTGTTCAGGTCTTTGGCCCATTTTTCAATGGGATTGCTCATTTTCATATTGCTGAGTTTTAAAAGTTTTTTGTATACTTTGATAAAGTAGCCTTTGATAAAGGCTTACAGTCCTTTATCAGATATGTCTTTTGCAAATATTTTCTCCACAAGTCTGAAGAAATATTTTCTTCACAAGTCTATGGTTTGTCTGCTCATTCTCCTGACAGTGTGTTTTACATAACAGAACATTTTAATATTAATGTAGTTCATCTTACCAATTATTTTTCTAATGGACTGTGCCTTTGATGTTGGATCTACCAAGACATTACCATGTCCAAGGTCACCTAGATTTTCTCCTATGTTATTTTCTAGGAGTTTTATAGTTTTGTGTTTTATACTTAGATATATGACCTATTTTGAGTTAATTTTTGTGAAGAGTATATTCTTTTTTCTTTTCTTTGTTTTTTGCACGTAGATGTCCAATTGTTCCAACATCATCTGTTGAAAACACTCTCTTTGCAGTACCTTCACTCCTTTGTCAAAGATCAGTTGACCAAATTTATGTGGGTCTATTTCTGGGCACTCTGTTCTGTTCCATCGATCTATTTGTCTATTGTTTTGCCAACAAGCAAGTTTTAAATGAACCCTTCTTACTTTTTGTTGCACTCATCTGAGGGGTTCCAGAAAACTATATTCAGTTTTTTAGCGTGGATTTATTAGACAAATGTGGTGTGCCAACAATGGACTAGGCACAAAGCTACACAGAAAAATAAGGTAAAGTGACTACAAGATAAAAAATTTAAATCCTGTAGAACATTAGAAGAGGTCCTTCAGGACTTCCCTGGCAGTCCAGTGGTTAAGACTCCCCACTTCCTATAAGATTAGATCACTCCCTAACACCACACACAAAAATAAGCTCAAAATGGATTCAAGACCTAAATGTAAGGCCAGAAACTATCAAACTCTTAGAGGAAAACATAGGCAGAACACTCTATGACATAAATCACAGCAAGATCCTTTTTGACCCACCTCCTAGAGAAAAGGAAATAAAAACAAAAATAAACAAATGGGACCTGATGAAACTTCAAAGCTTTTGCACAGCAAAGGAAACCATAAACAAGACCAAAAGACAACCCTCAGAATGGGAGAAAATATTTGCAAATGAAGCAACTGACAAAGGATTAATTTCCAAAATTTACAAGCAGCTCATGCAGCTCAATAACCAAAAAACAAACAACCCAATCCAAAAATGGGCAGACCTAAATAGACATTTCTCCAAAGAAGATATACGGACTGCCAACAAACACATGAAAGAATGCTCAACATCATTAATCATTAGAGAAATGCAAATCAAAACTACAATGAGATATCATCTCACACCAGTCAGAATGGCCATCATCAAAAAATCTAGAAACAATAAATGCTGGAGAGGGTGTGGAGAAAAGGGAACACTCTTGCACTGCTGGTGGGAATGTGAATTGGTACAGCCACTATGGAGAACAGTATGGAGGTTCCTTAAAAAACTACAAATAGAACTACCATATGACCCAGCAATCCCACTACTGGGCATATACCCTGAGAAAACCATAATTCAAAAAGAGTCATGTACCAAAATGTCCATTGCAGCTCTATTCACAATAGCCCGGAGATGGAAACAACCGAAGTGCCCATCATCGGATGAATGGATAAAGAAGATGTGGCACATATATACAATGGAATATTACTCAGCCATAAAAAGAAACAAAATTGAGCTATTTGTAATGAGGTGGATAGACCTAGAGTCTGTCATACATAGTGAAGTAAGTCAGAAAGAGAAAGACAAATACCGTATGCTAACACATATATATGGAATTTAAGAAAAAAAATGTCATGAAGAACCTAGGGGTAAGACAGGATTAAAGACACAGACCTACTAGAGCATGGACTTGAGGATATGGGGAGGGGGAAGGGTGAGCTGTGACAAAGCGAAAGAGAGGCATGGACATATATACACTACCAAACGTAAGGTAGATAGCTAGTGGGAAGCAGCCACATAGCACAGGGAGATCGGCTCGGTGCTTTGTGACCGCCTGCAGGGGTGGCATAGGGAGGGTGGGAGGGAGGGAGACGCCGCGGGAGGGAAGAGATGTGGAAATGTGTGTGTATGTGTGGCTGATTCACTTTGTTGTAGGGCAGAGGCTAACACACCATCGTAAAGCAATTATACCCCAATAAAGATGTAAAAAAAAAAAAAGACTCCCCACTTCCAGCACCGGGGTTGTGGGTTCCATCCCTGGTCGGGAAACTAAGATCCCACAAGCCACGCAGCACGGCCAAAAGAAAAAAAAAAAGAGGTCCTTCAAAAGACACCAAGATAAGGCAGTATATGAAGGTGATAAATTAGGGATGCAAATAGTAAATCCTGTGGTTCTATCTAGGAGAGAGCCATCACTTCCTACTGATAAAATCTAGCCATTATTGAGCTCTGATATGCACTTTTGTACAAATACCTTTTTTAATGGTTTAAAAAGTACCCAAGAAAAAGGGGGAATTTGTTCTGGTTCTTGGAAATTAAGCAGAGCAAATAAAGTGGTATGTCATTTGAGACTGTGATACTGTGATTAATAAGAAATATATATTTGGTCTTCCCCTTTTTTGACACAGAGCTCCTGAAACCCTTGGAATTTCCTAAGTGATGAGTGATAAAAGTGTCTTTTATTATGTTATGAGGTGAGCTTTGGACTGCAGCCAAGGATGGGTTGGTTGCCAAGAAAAGCAACCATGTAATTAGAATTAGAATTTCAACCCCCCCCCCACCCCCAGACCTCCAGGGTGGGGAGAGGGGCTGGAGCTCGAATCAATCACCAATAGCCAATGATTTAATCAATCATGTCTATGTAATGAAGCTTCCACAAAACCCCAAAAGGATGGGATTCAGAAAGCTTCCAGGTTTTTGAACACGTCGTGATTTGGGGAGAGTGGCCCACTTGAAGAAAGCATGGAAGTTCCATGCCCTTTCCCCATACCTTACCATATGCGTCTTTTCCATCTGGCTATAGCTGAGTTATATCCATTTATAATAAACAGATGGTCTGATAAGTAAAGTGTTTCTCTGAATTCTGTGAGCAGCTCTAGCAAATTAATCAAACCCAAAGAGAGGGGTCATTGGAACCTCCAATGTATAGCTAGTTGGTCAGAGCACAACTATGACCTGGACTTGTGATTGGCATCTGACCGGGGTGGGGAAGAGGGGCAGTCTTGTGGGAATGAGCCCTTACTTAACCTGTGGGATTTGATGGCGCCTCCATGTAGATATGTTATAACTGAGTTGAATTGTAGGACACCCAGCTGATGTTGGAGAATTGCGTAGTGGCATGGGGGAAAACCCAGACATTGGAATTGGTACCAGAATTCTTGGAGACTCAGAATAGGCATGATTTGAAATTTCAGGGAAGTCCAAGGTAGAGTCAGGAAGCTTTCATGGCAAACCACTTGGGATCGGCCTTGAGCAGTGACCAGGATTCAGAGGGGAGCGTTTGGGGAGCAAAGGTCTGGCACTGGTATGAGTGTGGGGTGACTTTTAATCAGGTTTGGGTTTGAAAGGAGAAAAATGCATCATTACTATTTCTAGTTTCATCTTGGGAAACCACAATGGAATGGCATAATGAAAACTAAAATAATTTTGTTTCCATCAATAAGATTTTAGCTGAAAACATATATTAATATGGACTATATATTCACCTTCCCAATTAAAGTGTGGTATGTTTCGGTGGCTGTAAGAATAATTTATTTTAAACACAAATAGATCTTCAGCTTAGCTGACAGTTCTACCTGTTGGAACCCACATTATCCTTCTTCAATCCGTTGATCTGAAGCAGATTAAAATATTTTAATAAGCCCCCTTAGAAAGATAGTAGGCCAACATTACTAAACTTTTAAAAACACTGCCCTTCAAAGGAAATTACTGAAACATGTTTAAGCTCTGACAGGAAATAAGAATACCGACCAACAAACAGATCTCTAGCAAATGAGCATTGATAGCTCTCTGTCTCTGATTTTCCTTTTGTTAGTTAATTTGCACAACGATGAAAGGATATGTCCTGTAGATAGTTTCCTCACTCAAGCCCACTGCCCACACCCAGGATGCGAGTGGAATCCTGCTACTCAGACCACTTCTTCCTTACAACTTATGTATGTTCCATGAGCTATTTTCCAATTTATTGGAAGGTCGTTTTTCTGCCCACAAGTAGAGTGTTTAATTTCTGCCTGTGCCCCTGAACAATAGTATAGAAGAAGCCACCAGTTCGGAAATGTATTCAAACATAGTTATCATTCCAACTCGTCAGTTGAGTTTTCTTCTCCTCTAACTGGAGAGCCCTTCGGGTGTCCATGCTCTCAGCATGTATGTGCTTACACGCTCACCAACTAGGGAGACTGGACTTGAGGTTCCCCTCCCAGCAGGGCTGGCCTGCTCACCCAGAAGGGAAGTGCGGATCACCGTTTTGGACTGTTCAGTCTGGATCATGTCACCTCCGTCATCACTAGATAAAGCACTTCCCCACGGCCAGGTAATGTGCCATTTTGCAACCTTTATAAGCCCTTTAAGATCATTAGATGGCTTTATCCCTTTAATATTTTATCCTTTGAAGACCACCAGAGGGCTGTGATTTTTCTCTTTAATGCCAACGATACATCTGGGACTAGGGAGCGGCGTGGAAGAACACGCTGTCGCTGGACCCTTCTGGAAGCCAACGAGCAGAGAGGGGGAAGTGGGGGGGACAAATAGAGCCAGTTTGATGTCACTGTTAACTATTGAAATACTCTTCCTATTTATTTTTTTTAAGCAGAGACAAAATTTCATCCTTATTTGGCCGGTTTGCATGGTGACTTTGCTTTTCCTAAAATGCAAAAAAATTCCTAGCAAAGCCCTCTGACATGGTTTCCGTCTTAACGCACATCCCTCTCTCCCTCTCTCCCTCTCTTTCTCTACACCCCACTCTTCCCAGCCTCCTTCCTCTTCCTCCTCTTCTTCCTTCCCTCTCCCTTCCTCTCTCCATCTTGACACACATTGATATTATTAATTGAATGAAATAGCAGAGAAAGGATGTCAGGAAAGTCCGGGCTGAAAATTCTTTGAGAATCCATCAGTAAGTGGAGACAGGCTTAAAATCCTTCTATTCACAGGATCAAAATTGTAGCAAAAGCAAAAATAACAAGACTGGGGCTGGTGAATATGTGTGAGGTAAAGGTTACAACAGATTCCATAGGTGACTTTTATCCATTAAAGTCATTAAATATATTTTAATTAAATATATTAAATATTTTATTATTAAAATTAAATATAATTTTTATATTTATTTTTATAAAATATATAATATATATTTTATATATAATATATAATATATAAATTTATATATATTATATATAATATATATATTTTAAATATATTTTAGTAGTTCTTTGTTACACAATCATTTAATTCCTTTTCTGAGAAGAGACATCTCTAGGTATCATGTAAGGTAAAACCTTTCAGAATTAAAAAAAAAAAAAACAAAAAAGGAAGGAAGCAGTACGGTACTCAAGATAAAAGTATTTCATAGTCACAGCCTTACATAGAAAGGTTAACATTTCAAATGACGTCTGCAAAATCTCCTTCCAAATATGCTTCCTTTCTACTCTTTGATTAACTTCACTTCACATTAGCACCATGGGGGGAAGCAGGCAGACCTTTTAAAACCTATCGCCATACTAACTGATGTGAGAAAATGTCTCTTGATCTAATGACTTGTGAATAAGATTTATCTTCACACTTTCCAGGCCGCAGTTATTAGCCCCCTGGTGAAATGCTCAAATTATATGCTTGAGAACATAGATACAAATATACAAAGCAAGGTGTGCCATTCTAATGCAAGTGACCATAAATTCAAATGTAAAGGAAGGAGATCTTAACGGTTAGGAGAAGATTCTCTCATGTCAAAACCCCAGTTCTTTTGGTAAAAAAAATATTTAGGTACTTATTTATTGATATATATATGGTCTTCTATTAGCTTCCAGAAATAACTAGTAGATGATACCGCTCCCTCCAGGAGTCTGTCATTAATTTGGAAAGTTGAGACATACAAGCATAAAATGGTAAAGAAAAGGTAATAAGATGTGTCAGGCAGTGATAAGTAGCTTTGTAGGTCAGTTACCTGACATACAAAATAAAGGGGGGACTTCTAATACTTAATAGACTCCATTCCACTTTTAAAATACACGTTAGTGTAAACAGTTGGCTTAATAAGAAGAAAATAACTTGTGTAATTATTTCACGCAGAAGCAATCAGTGCTGGGCTCTCGTACAAGCAGGACATAGTTCTAAGTGTGCTTGAGGCAGTGGACTCTCTCCAGACAAATGCAGATACTTGCAAATGTTTGCACAGAATTTTGTGCTCGGATCCACTGGCTCAGGTCCCCTCCCCACTCGAGCTTTCATGTCCCCCTTTTAAGGATCACAAGATAAGAGGAAAGACTCAAACTGCTCAGAGGTCAGTCAATAGGGTGTGGGGATACTCTGGAAAATCTGAGACTGCTCAGTTTGAAAGAGCAGCAGCTGTTCAGTTTGAGCAGACTGGTGACACGCAGAACTACAGGTCCAATTCTTTTAAGGAAAACTAGATATTTGAAATGTTTTGTGACATCTTCCAAAATAATATTTTATTTTTGACAACCATCTTAACATTTTAAGAAAATAACACATGAACAAAATGAAGCATATCTGTGAACTGAAGACAAGCTTCCCCTCCCAGCAGGGCTGGCCTGTTGTTTTTTTTATTTTTATTGGAGTAGAGTTGATTTACAACATTGTGTTAGTTTCAGGTGTACTGCAAAGTGAATCAGTTATAGAGATATATATATCCTTTTTTGGATTCTTTTCCCATATAGGTTATTACAGAATATTGAGTAGATGTTTCCTCTAGTGATTCAGTGTGGCCTGGGGAAGTCAGGGAGAGCTGTGACATTTACTGATGAGTTACTTCCTAAATGTGTGTGTGTGTGTGTGTGTGTGTGTGTGTGTGTGTGTGTGTGTGTGTGTGTGTGTGTGTGTGTGTGTGTGTGTGTGTGTGTGTGTGTGTGTGTGTGTGTGTGTGTGTGTGTGTACATAAAGACATATACAACGGGGAAAGGTTTAAAAAGGAGGCAGCCACCCAGACAGTGGAAATGTCCATGATCAACGGGTTGGAATGAAAATGGAAAGTATGGAACGTTTGGGTAAAAGAGGAGAAATTTTCCCTAACCAGAAGAGAGAAGATTGACTTTGTAGTAGAACAGAGCCTTGGAAGGCAAGTGGAGGTGTCTGTGTAAGCAGAAGATTCTTGAATGATCTTGATTAATTGCATTTTGATCATACTTAAAGATTTGTGCCTCTAAGATATTTGCCATAAGATGGCATTCCCAAGGAAAATCCAACACTGCGTTAGATGGGTTAAATTGTGTCAATACCCAACAAAGACACATACTTTAAAACAGATTTCTTCCTTAGCCATTTATTCACTTGTTATCAATCACAAATATGAATTCAAACTCTTGGAGATCTGATTTCAGTGAGAGAAATGCTGGAGCTTTAATTATTTGGATAGCAATCCTGATGTGAAATTCTGCGGAAGGCAAGTCATAAATGAGTTGGGTTGAAAGTCAGTTACGCGTGCTAACTTCCATTCAGGTACAAATATCTGATTAAATCCATATAATGCAGCTGGGTCCACTTTCATCTTTAATGAAAAGAAAATATCACTCAAAGGATGTGAAAACAGAGACTGACATTCGAAATATGTTTTTCGTGAACACTCACAGAATTCGTTTCTCACATTACTGTTGTTTCTGTTTCACTTGTTGGCTTTTTTGTTTGTGTTTTGTTGTTATGGTTTATTTTTTGTATTGGAGTAGAAGTGCTTTACAATGTTATGTCAGTTTCTGCTGTACAATGAAGTGAATCAGCTCTATGTATGCATATATCCCCTCCCTCTTGGACCTCCCTCCCACACTCCCCACCCCCCCATCCCACCCATCTAGGTCGCCACAGAGCACTGAGCTGAGCTTCCTGTGCTTTATAGCTGCTTCCCACTAGCTGTCTGTTTTACGCATGGTCGTGTAGCTATGTCCATCCTCATCTCCCAGTTCGTCCCCCCTCCCCTTCCCCCTTTTATTTGCAGTTGTTAGTTGTTATTATTATCTAAGAATGAAAACTCTAAAAAGGATACAAGGGAATACTGTAAAATTTAAATTTTCCTCCCAGCCCTTAAACCAGGGTGGATCAGTTCCCCTCTCCAGTGGCAACAGCTGATATCAATTCTGTGGATAAGCTTCCAGAAATATTCCGTACATATAATACCAGCCTATAATAGAATTTAGCTGCGTATAAAAGAAAGCCCGAGTATTAGTTATGTAGAAGATAGAGACGTGCTTGACTCTCATCTGAGAGGGATGTGGACGCAAGCACAGCAGGCCTACAGTAGTGGCTCCACGGTCACCAGAGAATCAAGCTCTTTTAATATTTCCTTCCTCATCATTCTGATTTCAGATCATTCAGTTTTCTTCCTGAAAATCACCTCATGATCACAGTATGGTGGCTAGAGTGAAATCTATCACGTCAACATTCCAGCCAAGAGGAAGGAGTAACAAAAGGGCGTGTCTCCCAGCAGTCAGCTCCCTTCAAAGAGCTTTTGGAAAGCTGCGTATCACATCTAGTTGACTAGCCTTGTCAGAGGAGGTAGATTTTAAGCCAGGTGCTTTGCCACTCCCAAACTTAGGGATTCTAATAATAAAGAACAAAGGAACAATGCGTATTGAATAGGCAACTAGCAACCCACTACAGCATACAAGGGAATACCCATGTGCATTCCCTCCCCCCAATTTTTTTAAACGGTGGCACGCTATCCGTACTCACATTGCTTTGACTCTATCGGCCACATTGGTTAGATTTCAGTAGGACCAAAACCAAAGGACGAAATCAGGGGCTGATTTCTTTCAATGACAGGCTCTGTCCTACCCCAAATGCTCATAACAACAGTTGCTTCCTGCCCTCCTTGCTGTTCAAAGAGCTGCCTATAGACCAGCAACAGCAATACCACCTGGGAGCTTGCTAGAAATGCAGGATCTCAGGCCCCGCCTCAAATCAACTAAATTGGAATTTGCAGATTAACAAGATCCCAGGTAATATGTATGGTCATTTGAGTTTGAGAGGCAGTGCATGCCCTCAGCCCTTGTAAAGTCCCAGCTTAGTGAGATGCAAGCCTAGTAATATATTAGGAGCCCTCTCCCAACTCACTGTTAGGGTCTGGAAGTAATTCCATAGCCTTCAATGAGTAACCAGGGCCAGTGTGAGCATCAGGCTGTATACAGTAGTCCCCCCTTATCCTCGGGGGATAAATTCCAAGACCCCTAGTGGATGCCTGAAACCACAGATAGACCAAAGCCTTTATATATAGTACCATGTTTTTTCCTATACATACATACCTATGATAATTAATTTATAAATTAGGCACAGTAAGAGATTAGCAACAGCAATAATAAAGTAGAACATTTATAACAATATATTGTAATAAAATTTCTGTGAATGTAGCCTCCCTCTCCCTGTTTCTCTCTCAAAGTACCTTATTGTACAAATGTAATGCCTTTTCCATCGTAACTAAGCACTTATCACTCACTGTGGCCATAACTTTGCAGTTTGAGGCACAACAGTGAAACTAGCACGAATTCCTTCCTCCTCCTTCACAATTTCACCAATTTGTTCTTACAATGGATCTTAGCAACCTCAGCATATGGCTTTTTTTTCTTTCCTTAAGTCAATAACTTTCACCTTTTCACTTAAAGGAAGCACCTCACCACTTGTCTTTGGCATATCCAAACTGCCAACATCACTACTCGTGCATTTGGGGGCCATTACTAAGTAGAATAAGGATTACTTTAACACAAACACTGGTCATCTGATAACCAAGTCAGCTACTAAATGACTAACTGGCAGGACTTGCTGAACAAGGGGTGATTCACGTCCCGGGCGGGTCAAAGTGGGATGGCATGAGATTTCACCACGCCACTCAAAACAGGGAGCAACTGAAAACTTATGGATTGTTTATTTCTGGAATTTTCCATGTAATATTTTCAGACTACAGTTGACTGAGGGTAACTGAAACTGCAGAAAGAGAAGCCATGGATGCAGAGGAACTCGTGTCCTTCCTGCTCTATTCCTAACTGTGCCATCAGCCAGCATGCTTGGTTATTTTGCCCTAATTTCTTGGGCTGGATTCTTTCCTCGAATCCCCACGCTTCCCTCTCCTCAACTGGAAGGAAGGTGGCTTTCAACCCTAGCTGCCTCTGTCCCTGGTTTCTGTATCTCCTTTCATCTGAAGCTGCCTTTGCTTCCAGTCTCCTTCACTCTCCTTAAATGCACTGCACTTGTTTTCCATCCTTAAAACCAAGAGCTCGGCGAATGTATCACTACCCCGAAGCTGGATCCTGGCTCTCTTTCCTCTCTTGAATCGGGACAACCTCGCCTAGGGACTAGAGCCAGGATCCCAGCTGACTTTGACTCTCTCCTGAAGTTTGTTTTGGAGCCAGTCCTTCCTCCCCCAGATCCCAAGCAGATTTTTCCTACCCTAAGTTTGTGCCAAGCCTGGATTGTCCCAGCTTGTCCCCTTTAACACGAGGGCCGTTCAACATCACACCCACATAGGACCATGCTGCTGCTGTCAGAAAGGAATTCATTGCTAAGCGCCACCATTGACCTAGCCTTCGGTCCACTGTCAGCACAGCAAGCATTGCTTCTAGGCGCTGGGGCCGCTCAAGTCCAGAGGCACGTGGGATAGAGATGGGGAGGCCTGGCAGAATCTGATATTCACAGTCCAGTTGGAGCTTCATGTCGACTCTGATTCTGTGTGAATTTTGACGGATAAAAAGGCCATTAGATTTGAAAAAGTGTACACTGCTAACCTTTACAAGAGCAATCTCAGCAGAAAAGTAGGGCCAGAAGCCAAATGGCAGTGAATTAAGGAAGGAATGAAGAGCAGAGGAAAGCAGGCAGCTAATAACAACATTCATTTCAGACGTTCATGCGTAGAAGGAAGAAGCTGTGAGATGTGAGAGAATCAAGTGACATTTTTGTAAGATAAGGGAGAACTAAACATTTTTGAAGGCAGAAGGAAAAGAGTCCATGAAAAGGAGATATTGGAGACAATGTCTCAAAAGAGCAAAAGAAAGATCTTTGAAAAATCAAGATAAGAAAAAACATTAGAGAGACGGGAGTGATCCTTTAAAAAGGAGAGACTCCTTACCCTCAGATGCATTAAGAAAGAATGAAGGAATGCATGGAGAAAGAAAATACAGTAAGGTGTGTCTGTGTATATATTGATCGGTTCACTTTAACAGTCTTACACTCAACAAAGTAATAAGCAAGAATAAGGATTGTGTTGAGTTGGATTCGGGACTTCCATGGGATCAAAAATGTTTATTGTAGGGCTTCCCTGGTGGTGCAGTGGTTGAGAGTCCGCCTGCCGATGCAGGGGACGCGGGTTCGTGCCCCAGTCCGGGAAGATCCCACATGCCGCGGAGCAGCTGGGCCCGTGAGCCATGGCCGCTGAGACTGTGCGTCCGGAGCCTGTGCTCTGCAACGGGAGAGGCCACAACAGTGAGAGGCCCACGTACCGCAAAAAAAAAAAAAAGAAAGATGTTTATTGTAGGAAAAGTCTGTGGGAACAATCTATTAATGTATTCTCCTCATTTGAATAGATGGGAAACTGTGAATGAAAAGATAAACTGATTTGCCAAGATGGGCTCAGAGGGATCTCACAGCTGTCAGGATTTGATGCTATGTAGAGGAATTCCTGAAGATCATGAGCGAGACATTAACGCAGAATTTGCCAGGTTCTGGAAATGAAGCTGAGGTCCAGGCTGAGGCTGGGAGTAAGCTTGAGGAGGAAGATGAAGCCACAGTTGAAACTGAGGAAGTTAAAATTCATTTGTTCTTTTTTTTTTGGTTGTATTGGGTCTTCGCTGCTGCGCACCTGCTTTCTCTAGTTGTGGCGAGCAGGGGCTACTCTTCGTTGTGATGCACGGTGTGCGGGCTTCTCATCGTGGTGGCTTCTCTTGCTGAGGAGCACGGGCTTTAGAGCACAGGCTCAGTAGTTGTGGCACACTGGCTCAGTAGTTGTGGTTCGCAGGCTCTAGAGCACAGGCTCAGTAGTTGTGGCGCACGGGCTCAGTAGTTGTGGCTCACGGGCTCTAGAGCGCAGGCTCAGTAGTCGTGGCGCACGGGCTTAGTTGCTCCACAGCATTTGGGATCTTCCAGGACCAGGGATCGAACCCATGTCCCCTGCACTGGCAGGCAGATTCTCAATCACTGAGCCACCAGGGAAGTCCCAGTTCATTTGTTATATTTATAAGGCATGAGCACTATAGTTCTGCTCTACTTTGTGACCCAAGAGGAGGAGCAAAGAAAGGAGAAGGAGAAGAAGTGATACAGGGTCGGGCTTGGTTTGGTCCATCAATGAGCAAGAATGGTTGGGAGCCTAGGACTGTTGGGAGGGCAGCATGAGCCACTTTCCACGCACGGTGCCTTCTCAGTGGAGAAGCTCTAATGAAACCCAAGTCTTCACTGTCTCAGGTCTTGCCCAGTGAATATGGAGACATTCTAAACTATGTCAAATATGTGGACTTCGTAGACTAATGACGTACACTTGATTCCTGATTCCACTACTAACTAGCTATGTAAACTGAAACTAGTTATTCTGATCCTTCATTTCCTCATCCACAAAAAAAAGATACTACTACTCACCTTACAAATACGCTGTGAAAGTTAAATTCTGGAGAACTTAGCACTAAGTACCTAGTAGATACTCAAATGTCACCACAAATGGTTGCATAGGTCTCTTCTTCTAATGAAATTGAAACATGCACCATAAAATATAAGGAGATATCATCTGTCTTGAAGTATCAGATTATTACCTAGAAATAGCTGTGTAATATATGCCCATTCAGATATTCTCTAGAATTCTCTACAGTGAATAAGATCATTCTCGCAGCTCAGCTCCCATCATGTGGAAAAGTAGAAAGCTATCAAACCTGGTAGGGAACATACACTTTTTGTCAGTGATGCTGAGGGAGATGCCTCGAGGACCCTTTTAAGATGCCATATTTTTAAAGCTCATTGAACACTATTCTCTCCCGCTGAGTTTATGTGACACCAAAGCTTCTTCCCACACAATTTCTACTTCTCAGGGCAGAGTAGGGAGACCAGCTTTAACTACCACTGAACCAACCCTTAATGCCTTTCTCCTGGGATGCCCATACAGCAAAACAGTTTCAGTCCGACAACTGGAACAAGAAACCAACAGTCAGAGCTATTGTCAACTATTCTCATTTTTAAACACCTGAAATAGAAGCAGAGGTACCATTTATTTTCACCCACAGCTACAAAAAATATCGCCTATTTTTTACTTAGGATTTTTGTGGGTACAGTTTAAAGCATCTAGAAATTTCACTGGTTCTTGAAGTAAAATATTTTAATCCAAAAAAATTAGTTGAAAAAACAGTTTTAGAACTACTTTTCTTTCAGTCCGACCCCTCTTACCCAACCCAAATATCCTTTTTGATTAACACTCCAACTCCCAAATTCCCTTTCTTGGAATGTGGTTACATGTAAACATTCTGCATTTTGATGGAGGTTGACAATTGGGCCTGAGATATCTACCTTGAAAATGCCAACTGGGGACAACAAAGGTTGCCGAGAGCCAGCTTTGGCACCACGGGAACAGCTGCTCCTATGAGAGTCCCACTGACCCCACTGGTAGCACGTGGCTCTGTTTGAGATATTTGGATTGCGACAGCTTTAGTGTGGCTCATACAACCCGGAGCTCGTCCCCAGCTTCCATAAATCATGCAACTCACTTTTATCAAAGGTAAAGAACCAAGATTCCTGCTTGGGTGGTTCTTTAAGTTTTCCTTCTTGGACCTGGGCAACTGTCTCATTTCTTGAAAGATGAATTTCACAAATTATAAAGAAAACTCCATCCTTCCACCATCCTACAATGGAATAGATTCTTAAACACATTATTTGAGGACTCTTAGGAACAAAAATGATAGAACTCCTAGAGGTCAACACAGACTCTCTAAGAGTAGATCATAGTGAATTAACCTTGTTGCATTTTCAGTAATGACTGCTAGACTGTGCTTGGATCTAAATACATGGTGCACCTGAATTTCAACAAAACATTTAGCAATCAATTAAACTCCAATAATAATGAATTTGCCTGGACCCTGACAGGCACTAGAATTTGAAAGGAAATATCACAGCCTTATAGTTCTGGGATCATTCCAAAGCCATTTCATCTTAGGAAAAAGCTCTTAGTTTGGGCAATAAGAAAATGGATAACATTAGTGAAAACCGCCTCCTTTCTAATGATTTCAACATATTATAAGGAATAATGATGACTGTTGCTCATTGTATTGGAAAAGTATCTAGTAAAACTAAAAGTAAAGTCTAAAAACTCCAGATTATTAGACACAAGCATCTTAGAACTGTTTTATGCTTTTGACTCAAATCTTGTACTTCTCAGGCTTTTTAAATGCTTTGGAAAGCTTAAATCATCATTTTAAAAGAACAGAGCATGTGGTGAGCAGTGGGGTGCATGAACACCTGGATAGTACTTAATCCCATGTAAGATTACTATGAAAAAAATCTTGGGACTTCCCTGGTGGCGCAGTGGCTAAGAATCTGCCTGCCAATGCAGGGGACACAGGTTCGATCCCTCGTCCGGGAAGATCCCACATGCTGGGAGCAACTAAGCCCATGCGCCACAACTACTGAGCCTGCGCTCTAGAGCCTGCGAGCCACAACTACTGAGCCTGCACTGTAGAGCCCGCGCACTGCAACTACTGAAGCCTGCGCGCCCTGGAACCCGTGCTCCGCAACAAGAGAAGCCACCGCAATGAGAAGCCTGCGCACCACAACAAAGAGTAGCCCCCACTCACCGCATCTAGAGAAAGGCCCCACACAGCAACGAAGACCCAACACAGCCAAAAATAAATAAATTAATTAATTTTTAAAAAAGAAAAATCTTGAGATTATAGTATAAAGGAGTTTGTAACTGCTTTGCCAAGTAAATGCAGCTTTGGATTGTAGAAGAGCTGTATATATAGCAGCAGTAAGGAGAGAGGTCAGCATCATGGGCTACAGAGTCAGAGTGTAACTTCCTACCTAAGTGGTTTGGGGACAAATTGATTAACCTCTGTGCCTCAGTTTTCTCCTTCATGGAATGAAGATAATGATAGAACTTAGGTCTTAAAGATATAAGGGCTTAATGAATCAATGGACCCATAGTGTCTTGCTAAGCCCTGTGCTAAGCACTAAACATCCACTAGCTCAGTAACCCTCACAATAATCAATGAAGTATTTAATACGATCATTTTCCCCATTTTATATATGAGGAAACTGAGGCTCAGAGAGGTCAAATACCTGCCAAAGTTTGCTCAGATAG
The DNA here is from genome assembly GCF_949774975.1 of Lagenorhynchus albirostris. Taxonomy (NCBI): domain Eukaryota; kingdom Metazoa; phylum Chordata; class Mammalia; order Artiodactyla; family Delphinidae; genus Lagenorhynchus; species Lagenorhynchus albirostris. Next base: position 9,077,862 of record NC_083111.1, read on the forward strand.
TAGTGGCAAAGGCAGTATTTGAACTGAGATCTCTCCAACCACAAAGCTGGGCTCTCAACCAGCATAACCATTAACTGTAAGATAAGCACTGGATTCCAGGAGCAAGGCTGAAACCCATCCTGAGAACCGGATACACTGGAGGAACACCAGAAGCAAGAGTTGCCACTTGTGGATTCCTCAAGCACTAAATGGAACTCCCTGAATGCCTCCAAAGAAGACCATTGGTCCCGGGGACGCTGAAGTTGTTCTAGAAGTCATGAGAAAAGAGATACAGAGGCTCAGAACCAAGGAGGGTGCAGGAACAGCACACAGGCGAGGTGGCAGTACTCATCACAGAGACCATCGGGAGAGGTCAGGCGGTCCATGACATGGGATCCTCCCCCGCCTTGGCCCTGAATGGAGGATGGGTGATCTGCTGCAGAACAGTGAAGTCCGGGCAGATCCTAGGCTGCGCCTCTGCTCCCTCAAAGGTTCATTGGTTACAAAGGCTGGTGCACTGGTCCTGCAGCCAGTTGCTCACAAAGGACACCCTGGGGCCTTCTCAGAACTAGACCACAGTCTCATTCGGTCTCTGTTCAAGAAGGGCATTAGGTGGAATTGACTCCATGTACTAATTCAGCCAAGCGGATCACAGCTCCTGCCACATGTCACTAGGTGGGACTTTCAAATACATCCCTCAAACAAATTAAGAAACCTGTGAAAACCCCACTTGATTACGGACAAGTAGACTTCCATTTTGCAAAATGTCTCCCCTTAAATTCCAAGCAGATCGTCCAAGCAGAGGAATGCCTGTTTTTCTCTTGGGTTCTCCTAAGATCTGTAAAGTCTATATATCTACATAGAACTCCATCTGCAGCCAGGGGCTGAGAAGTCTACGGAGGTTGCATGACTGTCCCTGGATGGCGGGAGCAGTGTCCACAATCGACAGGGCTCCAGACATTGCCGTTTGTTAATATCCTCTCAACGACTCCCTTGCTGACTGAGCCAGCTCCTCAGTGGGAAGTGGGTGGCAGTAGACAGACACACAGATCTGTCTGCCCTGGGGCAGTGCCTGGCTACCTAAAATGGGGCTCAGAGCACGGCCAGTCTGCCATCCACTGCCTTTCAGTGAGTGCTCTGGGGATCTCCGTTCTCAATACGTAAGATTTGGAGATGGACGTCCCACTGTCGGGTTGTGTGGTCCAGTGGCAAGCTGGATTTGAGAGCGTATTGGCAGGAATGTCCCTCCTGAGACACTGAGGGTGCCCACCCTTGACCCTGAGAGGCACAAGAAGAGTCAACATGCTCTAGTAAGCCAAAGAACAGATTCAAAATGAGTCATCAGAACTAGAGGTCTGAGTTGCCAGAGAGTGAAGTCAACAGCTCAAGATGGAAAGAGGGACAGAAGATGGAACAGACAAGTTGAGGTGGGTCTGAGTGGGCTTCTGCCCAAGCCCAGCTTTTACTCCAGTTCCCTGGACCTGACTCCATGTAGAGGGTCAGGTATGGAGGGGGCAGAGCTCGATGTGACCTGGAGTAAGTTCCCATATATGCTCACCCAAGACCCTACCCACCACATTCCGACACCATCACAAGAGCAACTCTTTAGCTCCAAGCTACATTTATGTGCATCTCACACATTTACAAATTGACTTTTAGCTTTATGTTTAAGATTGTAAAATGGGTAAAAACTAGAAGACATTTTCCTTAATAGAAACATTTTTCTTCACATTACCTCGTAACACTCAGGTACTATGACCCTACCACACTATTTACATGATGCCACTGAAGAATCATCAAGCTTGGCCGTGGACACTTAGAAAGGTCCCAGATGTGAGTTACCTAAATAGGCTTGACTGTCTGTTTGTCCTGTTTGAACAATGCTCTTATTCCTCAATGACCTGACACCAGAAATGCACTGAGAACAAAGCTTTTTGCAAGTCAGAGTAACTCGTGTGTCCTCTGTAGATTGCTGAGCTGGCTTGTGCAGAGTGTCTGCATCATAAAAGCATGTCATTAAAAAGCTTATCTTCCTTGGTGGAAGCCAGCAAACCATTTGTTTTCCATTTTGACTGTCTACACAAGTGCTTCTCATACACAGAAGGACAGTAAATCCCCAAAGCCCAAAGTAATGTGATGCTGTTGCCAGTGTATATTTTTATGGTCATCGTAGAGAAAACAACTTATTTCCATATTCGTTGATTCATTTGGAGCCCAGGGTGCCAGTGGGACTCTTAGGAGAGTGAACCAAATGTCTGCAGATCATTTCAGGCTTCACTTGGCCTAGGACACTTCCATAAACAGACATAACACAGTCTGGATTCCTGAAGGGTAAGTATGAGCAGTTTGATTAAAAAACAAATAGGTTAGGAATTACTGGGATTCCGAGGATACTGTCTCTAGAGTCATAATAATAAGAAGCCAGTCCCTCCGGGGACCTCCTCCCCTGAGGATCCTAAGTTCCCAGACTTTGTTCTGCTGGGCACACAGAAGAAAACAGGTGGACGTGGGTGACAGTTGCACGAAGAAGCCCTCCTGGAAGCCACAGAGAAAGAAACGTGTCCACACAGCTCTGTGCGATGAGACTGTCCACCTGCAGCCTGTTCTTCAGTCTCAGAGTTTTTTTGTTTTGGTTTGGTTTTGGTTTTTTTGCGGTACGCGGGCCTCTCACTGTTGTGGCCTCTCCCGTTGCGGAGCACAGGCTCCGGACGCGCAGGCTCAGCGGCCATGGCTCACGGGCCCAGCCGCTCCGCGGCATGTGGGATCTTAAATATCTCCCTAGGAAGGAAGGATATGCCTGCCGTCCCATCCAATACAGAGGGTGAGCCATTGCACAAAGCTGAGCCCACCCCCCTTCTAAAAGAGGGAGTCAGAAGGTTCCCAAGTTAGTAACCATGTGTCATGTGCCTGGACATTCTGTCGTCTGTCATCCTGACATGACAAGAGGGCAGGCTGCATTCAGACTTGCAGTGAGGGTTGGAGCATTCCTTATGAAAACCACTCATCACTTCAGAAAAGTGGCTAGAAAATTCTTATTCCATCATCTCATTTCTCCTCTCCGCAGTGAAGGAAGCAGCATGTATTCAGGAATGCCTGTAGCTACTTTTAATGTACTTCAAATGTTTGGTTTCATGTAAAATCAACCAATAGTTAATTCATAAGTGGGAATAGACTAAGATCCCTAAAATCCCTTTTCTTTCTACATGTTTACGATACAGCCATCTGTCTAACATGGTACAATCATTGGCTTGTTCTCGTGTTTATTACATGACCCAGATGGTATCAAAGCAAAACAGCAAAAATCTATGGAACTTATCAAGACGAAAGCTACTGCTGTGGTGAGCAGAGCCGGCTTTTACGTTGGCTGAGTGACCCGGGAACCCTGTGGGAATTTCAGCGTTGCTAACACGCTGGAATTCACCCACCTTATTTCAGCCATACTGGTTTCCCTGCCCCCACTTTGCTTTGCAATACAGCGCTTCTCATCATTTATTCATTCATAAACATTTAATGAGTACCATCTTTGTACCAGGCAATGTGTCCGAAATGCAAAGTTGAGTTGACAGAAAGTTCTCTCCAGAGCCTGGTGGTGGAGACAGACATACAAACAGATTGTCTAATCATGTGAAACGTGCCTCCACCGTGGTACATGAGGCCAAAGTAAGGGAAGGAGCAGATCCTCTTCCTGAAGGGACCAGGTCAGGACTCTCAGAGGATGTGGCCATGCTATCAGCTCTCTCCGAGGGTTCCTGCCTTCAAGGGTCTACTGGGAAGTGCACACATAGCTATGATACAAAGCAATGCTGGGAACCGCCATTGGAGATATAAGAACAAAGTGCTGAGACACTATAGAGATTCTTTAAATATTTCTGTGATGGGTTTTTAGAGGTAAAATTACTGGGTGAAAGAGTATAATGCTTTTTACCAACTTTTTCTTCCAAACATAGTATATGAGAATATCTATCTGACCACCTTTGCTAATACACACCCACAAAAAAAAAATGTTGCAAATTTGGTCATAACATAGTTTTCTTGTACTCTTAATGTGCATTTAATTTATGACTGATGTATGACATCATTCCACAGTTTATTAGTTTTCTTTCTTTCTGTATAGCTTAGATATTTACGTTCTTTGCTCATTTTTCTATTGTTTGTCTTTTTTTTTTTTACTTAGACGAATGCTTTAAGATAGGTGGGATTGGGGGAGGGGGAGGCCTAAGAGGGAGGGGCTATATGTATACATATAGCTAATTCACTTCATTGTACAGCAGAAACACAACATTGTAAAGCAATTATACTCCAATTAAAAAAAAAGTAACTCGGGCTTCCATGGTGGCACAGTGGTTGAGAGTCCGCCTGCCGATGCAGGGGACACGGGTTCGTGCCCCGGTCCGGGAAGATCCCACATGCCGCGGAGCACCTGGGCCCGGGAGCCATGGCCGCTGAGCCTGCGCGTCCAGAGCCTGTGCTCTGCAACGGGAGAGGCCACAACAGTGAGAGGCCCGCGTACCAAAAAAAAAAAAAATGGTGTTGGAATCTAGTCTTATGCCATTTACATCCATTTAATATATTGAAAAAGGTTGAATTTACGCAGTCAGAATTTACAATATGGAGGAGAAAATCATTCAACTGTTACAACTATAGAGATGGATGTTTTTAATGGAAGAGAAAAGAGGTGTCTTTAAAACGAATGACTCAAAACTTTATTTAAAGCAGAAATTATCAGGATTATTATCCTGATATTATTTATTTCATGTGTCTTCACTATTGGCAAGAATGCATTTTATTCCATTTCTTGGAGATAAGCAGAAAGCCACAGGGACTATTTCAACTCATGTTCTGGGAAACCAAGAACTATACAACAGTCAGCTTCTACAGATAAGTGATTAACATGATGTCTAGACATGTTCTCATGAGAATAACATTATTAATTAAACAGTCATTTGGTTAATCATGATAGCAAAAGTAATTTGGGGAATAAATATTTTATTAGTATGCCAGTCAATAAAGCAAAAGTAAAAGGATATATTTTAATTAATTCATTTGTTATAATATTGAGAGCTATCATGAAGGCCTTGGCTTTATACTAGAAAAGTTCTACAGCACTCGATCAAAACAGTTTGCTTATCTTTCACCTACTTAGATGGAAAAATAATGATTTGTGAGATCTAACTTAGCTGAGTTTGCTGTAGGGGAAAAATTATTGAACTACGTAAGCTATCAAGCACCTGTGGCCTAACTATTCAATAAGCAACATCCAAGATAAACAATGCAGTATCTAAATGTTGGTCTGTAACAAAAGTAACAAAACTAGTTCAGACATTTTTCTACTGTAACATGATTCATCCATTCTTCTACTACGCTTCTCCTTGCAAAGTGAGTAGAAGAGACCCAAAGTATCTGCCATCCTAGTCACACTGCATACAAAGAAACTCTTAATTTGTTTGGCCATCCCTTGGTCTACCTCTTTAGGGTTCAAAAGATATCTGATCTGCCTGTTTCCGTCACTAGGACTCATGTCAGCTGAACTCATTGCACTGCTCTTTAAGCAAAAGGGTCATCTTCAAAGTCAATTCTCAGTAGGTCATATTCATCTAATGAGGTCATTAGAGGTCATATTCATCTAATGAGGTCATCTAATGAAGTCAGTAGGTCATATTCATCTAATGAGGTGCATAAAGGAATCCAAAGTAGAACCCATGTATTAAAAGGAATGAACAAGATAATCCATGGGAGCATAAGGAGAAAATATTACTCCTATTTCTTTCTGTCTGTCTATCTATTTTCTAAAAACCTAAGAAAAACCAGCCTTTAACAATATCTAACATGTGGCTTGACTCTGGCAGCCTCACCAGGACTGCACGCTAGGACTTCATGTGTTACTAAAGTACTAGCAATATCCCATGAGGCAACAGGAGCCTCCCTGTATGATGTGGCCGCAGAAGAAGTCAAAGGAATATTGTTGTCTTGGGTAGGGTCCTGCTCCCGAACTGCACAGCCAGCTCTCTTCAGAAGGCCTTGCCCCGGACTATGGGCGCACATACACATCCCTGCCCTTGAAACCAAGCAGGACCCTGTGAGGCCCCCTAGGGTACAAAAGCCTTTTTGTATCCCTGTTTCTTAGTAGGAAAAAGGTTTCAGTCTCTTAAACATTCCCTGAGTGCCAAAGGACAGGTTCAAATAGTTACTAATTAGGGAAGGGAGGGGATGCGGAAACAAAGGGGGAACAGTCAAGTAAGAAGAACACTATATGTGGTGTTGGTGGCTGGCAGTGGATAATTAACAAAACAATTTCGTATTCAAATAGAATTTACATGCTCAGAGCCTTTTCCACAATTAAGTAAATGATTGGTATTTAATTTACAATGAACATATTTTGATTCCCTTTGTGGTAATTAAACATTAAAATAGTTGTAGTAATAATGAGAGTTGCTACAAATTGCTCTACAAATAGTCAAAACTTAGAAATAGATGTTCTGAATAATCTGTGGTGATTTTGCAATATAAGAACTGTAAATCCCAAATCAAAATCTAAGTGAAATATCTGCAGTTTTTTTCCCAGTTCTGTGTACTACTTTAGAAAGCCATTAAACCTAAGTAGAAATGAAAAGGTTCTTAAAAATCACGGCTATTATTTTAAAACATTTAAATAGCATTTAAGATTTTTTTCTACTACAAATTCATAGACGATAATACTGTGTATTCTTTATCTATTGGTTACATGGGCTTTTTAATTATGGACATCTGTCCTAGATTTTTAAGATATTTTTTTCTCCTTTGCAGTTGGTTGGTTTTGTGTATGCCTGTTATGTGATCAGTATTTTCGTGGAAGAAGAGGACACCTGTAAGTATTATTCTACCTACCTGTGGGTTTATTTTATCTGAGATATAGCTTCCAAAACTAATCATTACAGGACCGTGAAATCTTTTATATTTGGAATTTTAAATGATTAAAATCAGCATAGTAAAGTTACAATCAAACATTTACCAACTATACTGCACACACACAAGATGGCGCTAAGTATTGAAACTCTCAATCCAAGTCATGTGGGAGGATGCTCAGAGACAGGGACACCTACAGATAGATGGCTGTTGTTTCATTTTAGTAACTTTTCATCAGAGACCTAAACGTTTCTCTGAGTAGAAAATTGGGGTTGTTTTATCCACCACTAATTGTAAGTATGCTGGCTACAGAATTTTGAAATCTGACTAATAGCGATAACATCAATACAATAACACAGTCTACCAAGAACAACACATACATAAACTACATAAAATACTCTGAGAAAACGAACAATGACAACCTTCAATGCAAGATGTAAAAAAAGAGAGAGAGAGATGCTGAAAAAGAATTAATGGAATGATAAAAAGCTAAGTGGTCACATTTTAGCAGAACACTAAAAAAAAAAAAAAAAAAAGACATATTACCCCAAGTTATGTGGGTAGAGATTTAGCAACGTAGGTTAACGAGTGGCATTTATGGGGTGCCTGCTAATGTCTAAGGCACTTTTTGGCACCACTCCATTATGGGTTCATGTAATACCGAAGAAAAATTTAATTTAAAACTAATAATAAATTATTAGATAAACAAATCATACCCAACCATCCCAGGGATTTGGTTATACCGCTGCAGATACTCTCTGGGTTGCAAAGTTGACTCTTAACAAAAATGAGGATAAGTGTCTAGCTAGCCATTACAACTTCTTTCTAGAACACAACTCCAAAAGGGTCTGATGATTGCTTGCCACCAAATAGGTACAGTGCATCGTGTATGAACTGGAATCCAGTTAACAATGAGGATTTATTTAACCAACCGGAAGAGATATTAGACCTTGAGATTAAACTCATTAGGCAGTGAAAACACGCAAACGTACCACATCATCTCTTTTGTGCTTGCTTGGGGCTTTGTTTTGTTTTGTTTTGTTTTTTAATGCTAGATGAGCTAGAAAGTTTCTGACATTTCGAAAGTGCTGTTGTAATGACAATACTTTTGACTATGAGGTCAACTTCAAAAAGTACCTTTTCAGGTGTTCCATTAGTAGTTCCACAATTTGACAAAGTTAGTGTACAGAAAATCAGCAACATGCTTCCAACTCACAGCTAAGACAGCCTGACAGCCAAAAAACAACCGGTTGAGCAAGGACAATTTCAACTGGAATTGAAAGCTTAAAAAAATTATTGGAATTGGTGCTGAATAAATACTTCCCCCCAAATGATACACTGATTGATAAATGCCAGCTGAATACCTTATAAAATACTTTTGAGTAGGTACCAAAATGATCCTGTTTCTTCTCCTCACCGAACTGAGTAGAGGTTCTCAAATGATTCTAAGGCTTCGTCCCCACCTTATTGTGTGAGGACAGGTAGATTAATCAATAATCTTCTTTTATCTAGCAGAATAAATATATAAAGGGCTTTTCCTTGAAGCCTGTGATTTCAAGCAAAACTTGGAAATGCAAAATGTCATGCAAAATAAAAGGCTCATCTAAATTGGGTAAAAGATTTTTGACCTTCTAGCAGCCTTTTTGAGAGAAATAATGTCATTGTACATGGATCAGATTCCTCCTGGCAGATATCGTAGTTTTAGTGATTTTAGAGTCTTTAACTAGTTTAAGTTTCTCTATAGAAACCTCTGAATCAGCTATTTTAATGCCCATCAAACCAGCATTGAAGCACCTGCTAGCAGCCTATTCTATTCATGGTTTAATTGTACTGTTTGTTATTAGGGCCCTACATTAAGTTACCAAGAGACATCTGTATAAAGTAGTATAAAGTATAAAGTATAAATTGTTACCATCAATTCAAATAATACTTAGAGCCAAAAGGATTTTGGGTGCTCAAAACAAAGTAAACATGCCGTAGACCAACCTGACATGATAATCGGCGGGGAGCAAGTCAACAGTAGAAAGCAATCAGAAACCTTTTAGTCTGAGAGTTCTCAAGTGAGGGTAATTTCATATTTTTTATTGAAAGCAGTAGGAATCAAAGTGCAATTTTAATTAAATTGTCCTAGAGTCTTCAGAAGGCAGATGTGAGCAAAAAGAAATGTCTGAAACCAATTGCAATGATCTCATACTCTAGTACAATTTGTGCCAACACTTAGGTTTCGGGTGCAACAATGAACTGCCCTTACCAACCCCCAGTCGAGAAGACGTGTCCTTTGAATTGTGTTTCCAGACTTTAAACATAAAATAAGAAAATAATACTGGTAGCCTTCCAATTTATCTAAGTATGCTTCTGGAAAGCTTCTTCTGAAAGGTAACTGCAAGTAGATAATGTAATGTCACAGTATTTTGGCAGACAATATATCATTTATCATTTCGATTTCTATTCTAACTAATGAAAATCTCTGCCTTATTCAAACTGCAAAGTTAAGCCTTTCTTGGACTGAAAGCTGTCCACCAGCCTTAAAAATTAATAACTACCCGCTTCTCTCCTCTGCACTGCTTAAGTGGTTCTGTGGGCGTAACATTTCAGCTGATGGACATTTCTGAAGGGTAATAAATGCTTGAGGAAACATTTATTTCCAGCCACCCATCTTCTTAGTTACCTTTCAGCCTCTTTAGCCATTTCCTATAAAGACTGTGATTTCAGGTCAAAGACAATGAAATAAAAAGCTCACAAAAGCAAGAGTACTGCTAGGTAGGGTCAATACTTTTCATCATTCATTCTAATGAAAAAGCCTATTTATATATGTTTCATTTATTTCCTTTTTTAAAATCTATCAGTCTCTGTGAACACTTTTGTGAGATCAGGATATTTGGAACATGTAATCGTAAAAACATGTCAACATAGAGATCGGACTTGAGGACACGGGGAGGGGGAAGGGTAAGCTGGGACAAAATGAGAGGGTGGCATGGACATATATACACTACCAAACATAAAATAGATAGCTAGTGGGAAGCAGCCGCATAGCACAGGGAGATCAGCTCGGAGCTTTGTGACCACCTAGAGGATTGGGATAGGGAGGGTGGGAGGGAGACGCAAGAGGGAGGAGATATGGGGATATGTGTATACATATAGCTGATTCACTTTGTTATACACCAGAAACTAACACACCATTGTAAAGCAATTATACTCCAATAAAGATGTTAAAAAAATAAAATAAAAAATAACCATAAAAAAAAAGTCAACATCTTGTGTGTGAACCGTCTACTGCTGAAATGAACTTGTGGGCTTGTTAGTACCTTGTCAGATTTACTAAAAAGAACGTTTTTAATTCAAGGAAGTGTGGAGGGGAGGCAAAAAGTACTGAAAAATAGTATTAACATGTATAAATATTGCCAGGCTTTTTCAGAGGAGCTGTTGCTAGCACTACTTCTTCTGATATTAGGTTGCAAACTGCAAATGGGATGTCTGTCGGGCTCACAAAGGCCAGCCTGGGCTGTATATGTTGATTGGCAGGAGAAATGTACATCGAAAATCCTAAGCATTAGTTTTTGAAAAGAAAATGAACTCCCCAGATGTGGGTTCAGCATTTTACATGGAAAATCTCAAAATAGCTCTTTATACAACCACTTGACCCCTTGAGGCCCAGGCTCAAGACAGAAGAAAGAGCCCAGAGTCAGCAACAGAGACATCAATGGTTTAATGAATGGGGGATCTTACACGTCTGAAGCAGAAAGGGACCTGAAGCAATACCCCACTATCAGGTTGACTCATTGGTTACCAGGGAAAACAGCAGAAAAGCACGCCCCTCACCACCCCTTTGACAAACTAACATAGTGGAGACATTCTGATATAAAGATTAGAACAATTACTACCAGGGGTCGGGGGCAAGTACACAGGCATTTACTGATTAGGCTCTATGATTAAGAGGGAAGGTCAGTCGTGTGGGTAAGGTGTAGGTGAAGCAGGGACTGGTCCAGCAGGGGATGTACAGAGAGCAAGAGAACAGCCATCTTGGGTGGCCTGACCATACAAGGGTGGAGGGACAGGAGAAATTTGTGAGAGTCAAGGATGGAGAAATACATGAGACCCAAGTAAGGATGATCCCGTGGTCACAGTCAATATTTCAAAGGAGTCATAGGACTGGTCCAATAAGCCATGAAGAATCTACTGGTTCTCAGAGAGTATAAATTTCTTTTGGCAACAATCTGGTGAGTTGCAGCTATCCTCACCACAGCTTAGATTTAGGGCCTGAAGCATGTCCCCATAACTCTGCCAAATAGCTACAAACTTACTACCTAACCTTTCTACTAGAATACAAAATCTCTGCAGTCAGAATCTCTATGTTCCCAGATACAACGCTAGAGCCTAGAAAATGCCTTGCACATAGCAGCTAATATAAAAAGTGATTGTTGAGGGAACTCCCTGGCTGTCCAGTGGTTAGAACTCAGTGCCTTCACTGCCAGGGGCCCAGGTTTGATCCCCGGTTGGGGAACTAAGATCCTGCAAGCCGTGCCTCGTGGCCAAAAATAAAATAATAGAAATATTTTTTAAATGATTGCTGAGTTTATTTATTAAGTAAATTCTCTTGGCCCAGCAACTCATTTTTCAAAATGGATTTCAAAACTACAAGCTTCTCAAATTTGATGAAGTGTTAGGATTATGTTCAGAATTTAGTGAGATGCTTGGTACATTTACAATTTTTTTCTTCCAGTTTTATTGAGATATAATTGACATACAGTACTGTATAAGTTTAAGGTGTACAGCATAATGATTTGACTTACATACATCATGAAATGATTACCAGAATAAGTTTAGTGAACATCCATCATCGCATGTAGAAACAAAAGAAAAGAAAAAAATAGTTTTCCTTGTGATGAGAACTCTTAGAATTTATTCTCTTAACTTTCATATAAAACATACAGCAGTGTTAATTATATTAATCATGTTGTTATTACACCCTTAGTATTTATTATATTTATCTTATAACTAGAAGTTTGTACCTTTTGACCACCTTCATCCAACTTACAAATATTTATGTTTAACAAATGGAGGTCCTGCATCTCTTTAGCATAATCAGATGGATTTTTAGTAATTTTGAAGGTCAAGATATAGGGAGATGGGGACTTCCCTGGCAGTCCAGTGGTTAGGACTTCCCCTTCCAATGCAGGGGGTGTGGGTTAGATCCCTGATCGGGGAGCTAGGATCCCACATGCCTCGGGGCCAAAAAGCCAAGACGTAAAACAGATGCAATATTGTAACAAATTCAATAAAGACTTTAAAAATGGTCCACATCAAAAAATCCTTAAAAAGAATAAAAGATATAGGGAGATGGAGTAAACCTCCACTATACCACATTAGAGCAAGAGCTTGAGTTTATGGACTCCTGGACAAGCCATCAGGGAGGCCACAGAGACTTGGAAGATAGATGCACCATAGAGTGAACACAAATGCAAAATACGGCCAAGGGGACAGACGTACGGTCAAAAAGTTGGGTCCAACAGGGTGGAGACCTAAGCCAGCCCCACACATGGGAAGGTCAGGCCGCACAGAATAGGGTTCTAGCTACAGTGCTCTGGTTCAGAGAGGATTCCAGTCCTTGGGCAGGTTAACAAGACAGTCTCTGTAATGAATGTGTTAATAACTCCATGGTGGGCATCCTTTCACGATGTATACATATATCAAATCATCATGTTGTAAACTTTAAGTATATTACAGTTTTGTCAATTATACCTCATCAAAGCTGAAAAGAAGACAGTATCTCTCAAGAAGAATGTCATAAACACCAAAGTACCCAAACCAGTGACTCAAGAGGGGAACTTTCCATGGAGACTAGAGAAGCCATTTTACTAGAACAAGCTCCAAAGTCAGCACTAACCTCATGGTGAAGTGGAACCCAGACAGTCGTGTCTCTCCAACCCAGAACGCCTATATTTCAACCTAACTAGGGACTATCTACAGCCGTTATTTTCTTCCCCTCTCACTTCCTCATCTCCAGCTACATGCGTTTTCCTACATTCACCAAGCCCTTTCCTCCCTCTGTTGACTCACTAACTTAGATACACCCTTCCGATCTCAGCTTAACTGTCTCTCTCCAATTTAGCCACTTCCCTCTCACCCTCCCCAGGCTAGTTGAGGGCACCCAGGATATACTCTTATATGGTTTCATTGCACACTGCATTTTCCTTGGAAACATTTAACACAACTGTAATTTTTAAAAGTCATGCTATCCCCAGGGCCTCGCCCATTTCCTGACCTAATGGGCACTCTGTACAATAGATAATGAGTGAGTATTGAGTGAAGAACTGTGCAAGCAAATGGACTCGGAAGGTTGGTTAGGAGTTCCATTGGCAGAGAGGGGGGAGAATTCTTCCGTTTCTATTCTCTGTCTCCATTTCTATGAATGACCATTCTTCACACAAGCTAGAACCTTGGGCACATTCCTTGACTCTTCCTCACCTCCCACATCTGTTCACTCACCAGATGAGACACGGTCACCTCCCTTCAAGTACGTGTTCTTCATCATTCTTCCCCAGGACGCCCTCTTCCCCGTGCCTCAGTAGACCCTCTGAACCTGTGCTCAATTTACTTTTTAATTAACTGTGTTCCCCACTTGTAGAGCACGGGGATCGTACCCTGCCCACCCTGGGATCCGAGGACCTGGTTCAGTATCTGGAACATCATAAGAAATCAGTAAATATTTGTCATACAAATATGATGTGAAATTCTGTGCAAATATGTACAAAACACATAGCAAAGAAAATGCCCTCATGTCATTACATTATCTCTCATATCACTATCCTCACACCTTATGAAAATTTAAATTTCCCATTCCTTGCACTATAGAAAAAAAAATCTGACTAATTTGCAATAAGGTATAAATGGTTTGTACACTTATATTTCCTGGAAGTTTTCACTGGCTACTAATCGTGGCCTGTTTTGACAGAAAGTTGACACCAACAAGCAGAGAACACCGACACCCCAGAGGGGGTTTAATTTTCTGTGTTCCCACCTGAAACTGTACGTTAGAAGTTATTTAAATGAAGGTGGTCGTCACTCTGCCAATATCTAGCTCTGCGCCCATTAACAAAAGGAATCACCCCTTGGGGGACCCCCAAGGCACTCAGCTCTAACACCACACCCCTGTAGATGATGCCCAGAGCGGGGGTTATCTCAAGGTACCATCAAGTGCATCACGTTCTCTTCATTCATTTACAAATGGTAAATATCAGGCAGCTATTCGGAACATCTTGATCTGTCTGATCCACATTAGCAGCCCAGGGAGTGTGAAGCATCAGCCTCACCCCTTAAAGCAAGCGCTCTCCACAGATGCCTGTTAGCTTGAAGGAGACATAATCCCACCTCCCTCCATCCCTGGTCAGACAGGTCGGAGCTCTCAGGTTCTCTTGGTTACCAACAGCCCCAAGCTGTGTGGCATGGCCTTTCCTCAAGAAGGAAGACGGAAGGATCTATCCTCCAGATGTTACAGAATGGAAGATGAGGGATTTGGGAACCAGTTGTGATTACGAGGCAGTAACAACAACAACAAAAAATATCACATCCTCACAGCACCCTAAATGCAGCGACAAAAAACAAAAAAAAAAGGGCTGTGAGGATTTTATGTGGCTCCTGGGCAATGGTTTTATTGTGGGTTATTAGTGGGAAAATTTAGGAGCCCAAGAGAGATAGCAGCTACCAGCGTTCCGACAGGGTCCTTGTGTTTCCATTTTAATTCTAAATTCAATATCCCTATCCCAACGCCCGCCACACACACCCTTCTCAATCCTCACACTGAGCAGTTATGCCCGCCCCACCGCGGGTAGGCTGAGCCCTCCTCACCTCTCCAACCGGCCCTGAGCTGCAGAGAAGCACGTGCTGCACCAGCTGGCCTTGATGCAGCCCCATGACGTCACAGGCGCGCATGTGCGCCGGCCACCTCTCCTTCCTCCTCTCACCCATTCTGAGTCTGCGCCTTCTCCAGGTCCCTTAAAACCGCGGTATTAGTGCTCCCTACCCTGAGACTTTGGAGTCCTTACTCTCACTTTAGGAATGAGGACGTGAAGCCCAGAGAGGTGACGTGATCCTTGCACCCTTGTCTTCTGCCCGCTCAGCGCTGAGACTCTCCCGCTAAGACTCTACAGCAAAGAAAAGGAAAGCCAGTAGGCATGGGTGCCCACAAGCTCCTAGGGTCTCTCTCCCATCGGAACTGTCCGTACTCATCCATGATGTTCTCCTTCCCGACACAGAAGAGGAGAGGAGGCCTTCACTCTGTCCCCAGGCTTCTGTGGCTTTTCTGTCCATCCTTCCCACGTATTCAGGTGCCTGCTTCATTCATGATTCTCTTTCCGCCTCCCTAACTTTATATCTCTTTTCCCCTTCTCTCTCCCAGTTTCTTCCTCTCATTGGACCTTTTTCCTCAGTTTATGAATAAAGCCACATAAGTTTAAAAACAAAACAAAAGAAATTACCCCGGCTCCCCACCCGGTATACACTGAGCTTCCCTGTCTCTCATACTTCTTCCCTCCACATCTAGACTTTTCTACAAAATAGTCCAGACTTACAGTGTAACTTTCTCACCTCCTATCCACTGTCAGGCCGCGGCTGTTGGGCTTTCTGTCCTATATTATCACTGAAAACACTCTCTCGAAGGCCAGCAATGACCTCCTAATTGTCAAGTTCACTTAGATCTTACCGGGCTTCCTTGTAATGGGTGACTTAGGTCACTGCTGACTGCTCCCTTCTGGCTTCCAAGCAACCCCATCTCTTGAGTTTTCCCAGGCAGTCCCATCTCTTGAACAGCACTTATTTTTAAAATATATATATTTATTTTGTTGCACGAGGTCTTAGTTGCGGCACGTGGGCTCCTTAGTTGTGGCATGCCAACTCTTAGCTGTGGCATGCCTGTGGGATCTAGTTCCCTGACCAGGGATCGAATCTGGGCCCCCTGTATTGGGAACACGGGGTTAACCACTGCAACACCAGGGAAGTCCCAAACAGCACTTATTTTACCAATTAAAATTTTTTTCTATTATCCTCACGCAAATTACGCAGATTTCTAATGCAAACATAGGTAACACATTTTGAAGTACTGGCCCTGGCTGCTTCTGGAGTGATGTTTTCTCATTAAGTCCTTAAAATGTTAACTTGCCATCCCCAGTATATAGCTTATACTCTCACCGTTACACTAAAGCATTTTAAGTAAGATCAGAGAATGACACAGAGGCATTTTAAAGTAAGAACAAACAATGAAACAGGTGTTCATCCCTCTTAGATAGCAAAATGGCACACAATATTCTCAAGAGCTATACTCTTGGACCAAGTACTTAATGGAAGTCAGATTTTATAATTCCTTTGAAGAAATGTCATGCAAGTAACCAACACTAAGAGGCATATTTAGAACACTCATCTTCGTGTGCTGTATTTTTTTTTAAAGATCTATTTTTTTTTTTAAATTCATTTTTGGCTGTGTCAGGTCTTGGTTACGGCACGTAGGATCTTCGTTGAGGCATGCAGCCTCTTCATTTTGGTGCACGGGCTTCTCTCTAGTTGTGGCGTGCAGGTCTTCTCTAGTTGTGGCGCTAGGGCTCCAGGGCGCGTAGACTCTGTAGTTTGCGGCACACGGGCTCTAGTTGAGGCGCGCGAACTCAGTAGTTGTGGTGCACGGGCTTAGTTGCCCCGCGGCATGTGGGATCTTAGTTCCCTGACCAGGGATCGAACCTGCATTCCCTTGCATTGGAAGGCGGATTCTTTACCACTGGACCACCAGGGAAGTCCCTTCATGTGCTTTATACTAAGCATTTTATTGACTAAAAAAGAATAATTTAGTGTTCTTTCTGGGAGCAATATTTGAAACTGGTCTAAGTGAGGTATTTGGGAGTACCAATAACTTGGATGCCAACGTGAAGATAAAGTAGGGGAGAAGTAAAGGCATTTGTCTCTCCTTCTAAGTTGTACGAGGCACAAAGTAAATTAATTCTAAATTTTATACCTAACTAGCCTTTCAGTTTTGTCCACATTTTTCCTCAGAGGAGGAAACAGGTGCTCGCTCTCTTACTCACTTTCTCTCTTTTTTCTCTCCTCTCTTTTGTTTGTCCTTGCTCTCTCTCTTTGATTATAAGAACAAAAAGTCTAGAGTAGAGTTAATGGTGTACTCAGAGAACAGCTTTCTTTGCTATGTACAGTTCAGTCAAGTGCAAAGCTTGAATGTACATGGTTGTGTCAGAGATTGGCCAGATCTTTGCCATCTGTGTGTTCTTTTTCCGACACACAGCTGGGCTGCATCTCCCAGGCTCCCTGCAGTTAGGTGTCCCATGACACTGAACTCCAGATCATGGACTGTGAGCAGAGGGACATGCCCATTTCCAGGCCTAGCGCCCACGTCACTTCCACACGTGGTTCTCCACGCCCTTCCCGCTTCTGCCTGGTGGATACAGACCAGCATAGGAGCTTTGGAAGCCACATGTTTAAGATGATGGAGCCACAATGTTGAAATAAATATTGAAATTTATTTCTCCAACAAATAAGCATCTCAAGCAATTTGAGTTTGCTGTATGTTAAGGGATTTTCAGCTGGGAAGCAGGACCTCAGTTCCAAGGGGATTCTCACTTTCCACAAATGGATTTTCAGAGCTTTTTGAAATAGTTCATGGAATAAGAGGAGAACTCATTCCATACCCTTCAACTGTGATTAATTCCGCCGCCCACAGCATCAGGACTCAGATGACGTTAGATTTGAGTAGACGCAAGACTTTACTCCGATTAAGAGTCTCTTTCTGGTTGGTTTTATACTCACTAATGCTTTAAAACATTTTAATGTCTTCCCACATGACTCAGATGCTTTGCTGACATTACACTGACTTCTTTCAACCATAGCTCCTGATGGAATTCTGTGTTCTTTCTATATTCTAGGTAGCTTGCCAATTCTTGTAGACATTTAAATGCTTGATTGGATTCAGCATTTCTCCCACATCTCTTCTTATCTGAGGTCATTAACCCGTCCAGATCCAAAAGTAGAGTCCAGTTCCAGCATATTATTGATTAATTTTAGGACTTTAAACAAGTTTAAATAGCTAATCCTGTATTGATTCGATTCATTCATTCAAGAAACAGTTATTGAAAGACTTCTGTATACTAGACCCACAAGGATACAGAAACGAATAAGACGTGGTCCCTTTCCCAGGAGATCTTACATTCTAATAAGTGAGCAAGGCGTGTAAATAATTATGGAGGAGTAAAGTGTAGATAATGGTCTGTATAAAGTGAATCAGAAGCACAAAAAAAATAAGCAGAGGCTACCTGTGTGTCAGGGCACCAAGCATGGCTGCTCAGAGCATGAGGACATGGTCTTATATGAAGAATATTACATCATGAGGAAGGGAACAAAGGAAATGCATTTTAAATACTGGCAAAAGTATGTCAACAAAGCTTGGGAAAACCATGGGATACTCAGGAAGTGATGAGTAGTGAGGTATGTTCAGTTCACTAAGTGAACAGCAGGGTCAGTCTTTGAGGGACCTTGGATTCTGTCTTAACACCAGTGAGTCCCAACCTATTTTATATCTTGGCACTTACAGAGAAAGTTAACATGTATAAGGCACTCTGTGATAAATAAATTACTTTTTCCGAGCAATAAATGACCACCCCAAAGGGCTAGCTACCCCAAGTCTTACTCAGCAAGTGTGTACGTGCACACCCACACCCTACTCAGGTCTCTCCAGCCGGGATACTCTGCTAGATGACATGCAATCAATGAATGGATTTAATCTTGGGAAGAATATGGTCAGATTCAATTCTCTTTGAACAGTAATTCATAGAAAGAGAAAAGAATTTATAAAACGATCTCAGAAGAAATGGCATTTTGGGGAGGGAGTCTGCCCTAGAAATGGGAAAACCAAAAGTAATAATAGAGGCTATTTTTAAAAAAGAAAAAAGAATATTCAAAGAGGAAATGTTCAAAATTGTAGAAGCAGACAGTAAAAATGAATTATAGAGAGACTTCAAAGTCAACAAGTATTTGTCACTTGATTTATTGAGCAAAGTAGAACATTAGCCAGATTTAAATGAGAATGATAAAAATATATTGGGAAAAACTTGGATAACTGAGAAAAAATGTATTACATAAGGGAAAAATTATATCTGTTTAGACAGCTTCTTAGAACTGTTTCTAGCCCTTACCTTTTTAAGCAATAGTTTTCCTCTCAGCCATTCTATTCTGCTTTATTGACCCCAAAGAGATTTTAAAAATTCATTATGCCATTATTTAAATATTATCTACTCTTAGAAAATTTTAAAGTGGGAAGAAACTGTCAGCACTGATTATGGGAACATCTGCTTCCAGAGATCTGGACCCATGAGAGAAACAAAAGCTGGAAATTCAGCCAAATAAAAATGAAAAGGGAGCTCCAAAAATAGAAAAGGGAGGTGTTTTCAGAATTTTTAAAAATCTTGTTTTCTCTAGAATAAAATGTTCCTCTGAATGAGCCCAGCAGTAGTGACACAAAGCCTCCAGTGATTCGGAGCAGACAGTAATTGAAAAATTACAGAAACTTTGAAAGAGACTTCAGGAAAGCCAAACTGTAGTTGAGAAGAGTAAACAGCCATTCCACCAAATTAGTGATGAAGATTAACCAAAGGGTTAAGAGTATGTCTACAATAGGAAAATAGCACAATTTGTATCGCTTTAAAAAAGCTGAGTTAACTTTAAAGGGAATAGAAAATACACTGTTAAAGATGAAAACACAAATAAGAAAGAAAAAAAAAGAGAACCTAGCTCCTTTCTTTCTGAATATGAGAAAATCAAAACAAAAAAGTGGGGCTTCCCTGGTGGCGCGGTGGTTGAGAGTCCGCCTGCCAATGCAGGGGACGCGGGTTCGTGCCCTGGTCTGGGAAGATCCCACATGCCGCGGAGCGGCTGGGCCCGTGAGCCATGGCCACTGAGCCTGCGTGTCCGGAGCCTGTGCTCCGCAGCGGGAGAGGCCACAACAGTGAGAGGCCCGCGTACCGCAAAAAAAAAAAAAGTGTATGTGTGTATTGAGTAAGTAGGATGGTGGGAGCTGGTATGTCAGAGGCATCTTTATAAAGGTGATACAACTCTAGCAACTAAGAGTGAGGAAAGAAGCCACGGTGGTAGATGCTTTCTTATCAAAGGACCCTGTAAGGACACTATAACCAGGTTCCCCCTTGCAAGAATCAAAGACAAAATACTAGAGACGGTCCATGGGATCCTTACAGAATAACTAGAATAAGTGCATCCCTGCATCTAAACACTGAAAGCATTAGGGAAAAGTCACTCTGGGGCTTCCCTGGTGGCGCAGTGGGTGAGAGTCCGCCTGCCGATGCAGGGGACGCGGGTTCGTGCCCCGGTCCGGGAGGATCCCACATGCCACAGGAGCGGCTGGGCCCGTGAGCCATGGCTGCTGAGCCTGCGCATCCGGAGCCTGTGCTCCGCAGCGGGAGAGGCCACAACAGCGAGAGGCCCGCATACCGCAAAAAAAAAAAAAAAAAAAAGTCACTCTGTGCACTTTGCATAAAAGGGATATATTACCTACAAAGAATCCCACGGAGTGACTTGAAATACCAAGAAAAAAAGAGAGAGATGTTCCCTCAGTATTTGTGCTACTGTGGGGGGAAAGGACTAGAGAATAAAAACAATGCCAGTTAAAAGCTAAAAAAAATGGTGATCAAGTTTGTCACGTGTGCAGACTTCCCTGGTGGTGCAGTGGTTAAGAATCCACCTGCCAGTGCAGGGGACACGGGTTCAAGTCCTCGTCCGGGAAGATCCCACATGCCGCGGGGTAACCAAGTCCGTGCGCCACAACTACTGAGCCTGCGCTCTAGAGCCCGTGCTCCGCAACAAGAGAAGCCACCACAATGAGAAGCCCGCGCACCGCAAGGAAGAGTAGCCCCCGCTCACCGTAACTAGAGAAAGCCCGCGCGCGGCAACAAAGACCCAACGCAGCCAAAAAAAAAAAAAAAAAGGTGTGCACTCAGGCAGATCACGGGTGCACTGGGCGGGTCACATGGGCTGGACACGTGCTCAGGGAGTGCCCAGCACCAGCCCTGGACAGAGGGAGAGCCACAATCCCACGTGACACTGAACTCTGAAAATTCTGCCTCCCTTGAGCTTTACTTTCTTCCTTGCCATGTCCTTATACGGGGAAGCTTAATTTTCCACAAGAAACACTCAGAGATGGTGAAACCTCAGCCTTCAAAACGTGATGGACTAATCAATCCTCCCTCCTCCAGACTAGCTACTCTTTCCAAATATGAGAAAATCAGACTAGACGCAAGCTCAATACAGGTTCCCCAAGGACAGATGCTCTTCTGGGGAAGGGGGAATAGAATGCTGGAATTCTCACAAACCATTGTTATCCTAAACTAAACAAAGGTTTTGAAATTTTGGAATTCAGTAGTTGATGGGAATGTGTCATCGGAATAAGATAAATGTGTGAATAAATCAACAGCAGCCCACGGTCTGCTGCACGCAGTCCATGGCTTTTATCTCACCGAGGGCGTCCACAGCCTGGCAGGCATTGTACAGACGAGTACACTGAGAACTGAGTTTTCCCAGCTCGCAGCCTGCAAGAAGTGGAAGTAATATTTGATCCAGGTATTTCAGGGACCAAAATCTGTGTGTTTTCAAACACCCAGCTGTGCCAACAAGGATAACAATGAAATTCTTCATAAATCGGTAAAGAAAGATACATCGGGCACTCACTAGATTAAAACTAAAGCATTCATGTTTAAATATTGATTAAGAATATAAATTACTTGCACGCTGTAAGAAAAATAACGGGCTAGCCCAGTAAAATTTAATTGGATGTGGGGAGGCATAGGTAACACACCCAGCTATCTTGCTGCAAGTCAAATGTCTTGTCAGCAAGTACTCAATATGTGAAGATTATCATGAGAATAACAGGATTTTAGGATGTGATTTAAATACTACACAACTGTGAAAACAATGCCCCCCCCAAAAAAGACTGTTGGCCTTTAATAGCTGTTCTGTATGGGTATACGATGAAATTTTAATTATTCATCTGCCATGATTAAAGTCTGGTTCAATAAAATGTAACAGAATATGATTTGGCAAATGTTGTGGGTATGATCTTTAAGAAGCAAAAATGTACCTTCCCTTATTTTCCCAAAAAGAGAGTTAGCATTTCTTCTCATGGTGGTCACTTCCACAAAGATATTCCATTCCAAGTAACATCATTTCTTCCAAGTGGAAGTTGGCACAGGAAATACGTTTGAAAGGACTACAAACAATGCGGTTTCCTGGCTGCAGGCTCTCCCTGCGGGATCTTTTATAGTAACACCTCAGTTTCCGAGAACAGGTGAAGGGGGCAATGCTCTGCATAACGCTTTTCTGCATCAGCTGATGCCAGGTGTTAATTGTGCTAAGTTTTTTGTTCTACGTTTTAAGACTTTAATAACCAGAGTATATTGAATTCAACTCAATTATCCTGCAGGTCACCCACCAAGCTGTGCCCGGCCCCTCCTTCTGTCTTCCCCGCCTCTTCCAAGGCACTCTTCGTGCAAAGACCCTTTGTGGTGTTCTCACTGTAATGACTGCAGATTCCGTGGATGCTTCCTTTCTAAACCTCCTTTTCTAATACTTCTGAAAACCATCCGTGCCTCTTCTGCTACTTCCCAGGTTTCATTGAAATTCATCTCCTTATTTCTACTGGAGAAACTCCTTCAATTCAGCATCTTCTTCTCACATCTTTCTCATTACAGTGACTTTTAGAACGCACAGTTGCTTCACTTTCTTAACAATGTGATATAACTACCTTTCTGCAAACGTAAAAGCTGAAGGTCTTTCCTACTGAGTTGTTTTTAAGTATTTTGTTAAGTCATCTTAAAAAAAAAACTTCATTTTTTAAAGCATCATTTTAAAAACACTTTCAGAGTCTATAAACTTGCCCTCCATTTGCATTTCAATTTACCTCTTTACTTCAACCACCTTCCTACTCTGGTGTGTGCATAAAAAACTATTTTTCTAATATGGAAACACCAGGCTTCTCTTGTCAAGAGGCCACATTGCTGTGTTCCATCCATAAACAATTCTTGATGTTTTCACTTTCTTAATTACCTACTTTTCAATGATTCCTCCTTAATAGTTACTCTTTTGGTAGTCTTGTCTAGTTCCCAAAATTTATATATATATACACACACACACATTAGGGTAAATAAACTACAATACTTTTTCCACCTTTTGGATATTATGAATAATGCTGTTATAAACATTTGTTTACAAATTTTTGTGTGGACGTATGTTTCCATTTCTCTCAGGTATATAGCTAGGAGTGGAACTACTGGGTCATATGGTAACTAAATTTACCCTTTTAAGAACTGCCTAACTGTCTTCCAAAGTGGTTGCACCATTTTACCTTTCCACCAGCAGTGCATGGTATCCAGTTTCTCCACATCCTTACCAACATTTGTTATTATCTGATTTTTTTTTATTATAGCTATTTTAGTGGGTATAAAGTAGTATCTCACTGTGGTTTTGGTTTGCATTTCCCTGAGAATATTTTTGTAATGAGGTTGATGTTGAAAACGAACAAACAAACAAACAAAAACCACTTCAGGATGACAGAATACATTTTCTCTCTTTGCTTCTCTTCATCTGTCAGAGGTAGGGTTATTTCAGCCTTTAAAGAACTGCTTTATAAGTTAATCTAAGTTCCCTACAATGACTGTGACCACTTCATAAATGAGTCTTCTACATTTTAACTGCCCTGCATTCAAGATCAGTTAAAGAATTTAAATAAAATTATTAAATCAAGTTATTAAATCAAACGAAGCACCCCCAAATCATCTTTTGAAGCTTTTAGTAAATGGCAATAAATGAAAGCTTATAAAAAAGGAAAACACTGAAATTTATGCTCACAAAAGCAAGCAAACTGGACAAATTAGCATTTAAATGTTATACAGAACTAACAGTGCCGGGGAGGTATTTGGGCTAAACTATACTGCACCTGTCCTCTCTTTAGCAAACTTGCTTGGCATTTAACAGCGCCTATACGGAAGATATTTCCACAGTGAAAATAGTTAATGCTACATAGGAAATTATTAGGTCAACTAAAAAATTGGTATATGGTTGTTTGCTTAGATAAAAATATTGTATCAGTATTAATTTTCCTGAAGTTGAAAACTCTACTGTGTAAATGTAAGAGAATATTATTATTTAGAGGAAATGCTCACTGAAATATTTGGGGGTGAAGGGCTTTATGCAAGTAACTTACTCTTGAATCATTCAGAAAAATGTTATGTATATATATTATTTCTGTGTGTATGTGTCAATACATGTCAATCTAGATGTACATGGAAGAGAAACAGCAAACAATAAAGCAAATAGAGTAAAAAAAAAATACTGTGATTAACAGTCAATTAAGGTATCAACAATTTCAAATTTACTAATCCTAAAAAGAAATTTTGAATAAGATTGTAAATAAATTTATGAAAATAATAAAACCATATTGAAAAAACTATATATTATGTATATATTTTTCCCCAAAATATCAGTGGTTTGGTATGTTAGAGACAAGAGATGGGCTAAGGAGCAGATTCATGGCAGTACATGCATATATACCAAAAATAATCATTCTGTTAATGTTCCATTTTAACGTTCAAATGAGAAATGTAAAGAAGTTTTCTTTTTATTTTGCTTTAATGAATACAGGTATTCATTTTTAATCTTTATTTTTATAAATAATTTTATTTTGAATATAATTTTTCAATTGAATAATTTTATTCACAAATTTATACTTTTGTTTAACACCCCCTTTAACTTCCAAAATGCCCTATAAATTATAGGATCATTCAACTTTTAGTCAATGATCTTAATTGATCAAGTGATCTTTCTTCTAAATTCCCGCCCATGGGTCAAAAAGGTAAGGGAGTTGATATTTGATTAAATATCTAATCTAATAAAAACTTAATCCAGTCTGACTAAATGGCCCCTTTAGGCACTGCTCATTCTCTCTGGGAAAATCTTTTTAGTGTCTCACATTGACTCCCCTCTCACTGCTTCTCTCCTTGAGGTTGTATCCAGGTAACGTATGGGACTTGGTAGGGAAAGGATGGGCTCAGCCTCCTCTGGTCTCCAGGGGTATTACCTGGAGATGGTCCCTTGTCACCTGGTTGTTGTGAGCCCCAGAGGACTCCAAAGCTCATGTCTACACAGTGATCTGGAGAAGCTTCACCTCACCTCCTTCAGTGGAGATGGAAGGACAGAGCTAGTCAGATTAGGTCAAGACTTCACTAAAACTTCTAGGCTAATTCATCTCTCTCTAAATCACAGTTCACTAGTAGGCCTGTCTTGAGTGGAGGATATAATATAATATTCACAGCTGTGTACCTAAACACACAGACACAGAGTTCAGTGTTCCTATATGCCCACATATCTGTTAATGTTAGAGTGCTGTAGTATAACCAGAGCTTGGTATGACCTAATTAATATTTTTAATGGACTATGACCAAAAAAAAAAAATCAGGAGAAATGAACTAAGATTAGCTGTAGACATTAGGTTTGGAAAAGAAAGATTGAGGCTTTGATCAAAACAGAAAGAAATTAGAAAGAATATTACCAAAAATAGTGAGTCTGTACAGACTGTGAGGCAAGTACCACACCACCAGAGAGAAGTCGACACCTCCTCTGCAAAATGCAGGTGCTTAGGGACTTCCCTGGCGGCCCAGTGGTTGACTCCGCGCTCCTAATGCTGGTGGCATGGGTTCGATCCCTGGTCGGAAAACTAAGAGCCCGCATGGCATGGCCAAAAAGGGAAAGAAAATTAGGGGACCCAACAGAATGCAGGTGCTTATTTGTCAGGGACAGCTTGAGGACAGAAGGCAAGGACATAGGTTTTGTGACTTCTCAAAGGTCTTTCTAATGATGCAATAAATATTCTTAAGGAAAAAAACGGATTCTGGCAACAAGAAGAAAAGGTATATCTTTTGATATATAGGGGGAAGGGCATATCTGTATGCCTAAGGACAAACACATTATTTAAAATCTAATGTTATTTAATGTTACTTCATTTTTCACTAAAGCCAGTAACAACTGTGATTTTTCAGTCACTAAGATCCCAAGTTCTATGTGTGTTTCTTAAAACTTCCCCATTTTTTGACAACTGATAATATTTTGAACAGTCTTTATCTTAAATACACATTCTTCCATTTTTGTGATAGGCAGATATTCTTGTTAATATTATTTCTATGTGTTCTTTTTAAATCACCTAGTATTGTGTGAGTTTGCACATTTATTCATATCGGGCTATGTTGTATTTTCAGTTGATTTCATAGGTGGACTTGATGCACACTCCTACTACCAGGATCATGTTGAGTTAAAGCCTGTTCATCTGTAAGTAAAGGTGTGATGAGATGGAAAATATTAATCCTTCTAACTTGGCCAAAACTAACCAAACCTGAAATAATTTGGACCCACCACTACTAATCATTGGTTTAATTTTCCACTCATATTTGAAACACACCTTTCACATGTAACCCAACATTATCATTATTATTTTTCATTCCAAAAAGGATTTGAAGTCGGTACTGTGGCTTATGTTTCTAAAATGATAGTTTTATTTTATTTTTTTTATCAGTAGTTGATTGCCAAATTGAAGGGGAAAAAGGATGATTTAGTCTACAGAACAGAAACTTAATATGTGTCTTGGGGGCAACACAGCAGAGGGAAAAGGGAAGAAAGACTAGGTTGGGATCCATGCTCTATCTGTGTGGCCCCAGGGGCCTCCCTTGAAGTCTCTGAGACTTGGTTCTGTCACCTGGACTCAGTTTCATAGGTGGAGGAGGGAGGATGGATTCAATGGGATAAGGTATGTAGAGCATCTGTAAAGTTGCCCATGACTGTGCCTAGTACTCAAATATTTGACTAACCGGAAGGAAGTCAACAACTACAACAAAAACACCTCAAACTGGACAGATTTCAGTTGAGTATAAGGAAGCAATCACGGTCACTTGATTGATAAAATACTAGAAAACAAGAAAATAGATACCATGACTCCATTCCTAGAAAACTCTAAGTAGCAAATAGACAACTGTATAAAATAATAGATATCATGTGCACTTTGCGTATATTATCTCACTTCATCCTCATGAAACTACTGTAATGTACTAATTAGTAGTCCATTCTATAAATAGACTACTACATCTATGAGGTTCATAGATGATAGACAACCTTCCCAAAGTCTCTCAAGTAGTCAGTGATGGAGCTGGGGTCTTTCCCTCAACATGACATTGTGGACCTGCTCGGACGACCTTCCGATTCTTTTGGCTCAGTGCTCTGTAATTTCATGGAGACAGAGGAAATTTGGACAGCAGTCACTGGTGTAAGAAACACGCATGAAAGTCTTCATCAGCTGCCTCTTTGCCACAGTGGTTCCTGCCCAAATCTGTACCCCCTTCCCCAGCTTCTTTGGGGCGGAAGCCCTGAGAAACCTGCACTGGTTACACCACCTCCCCATGTGGAATTAACTCGATTCCAGCAGAATGAGCTGAAGGAAACATAGTTCACAGGCTACACAAATCAGCACTGTGCCTGTCACATGAGAGATGTTTAAATATATGTTGGTTTCTTAAAGCCAACCTAATCTGGAAAAACATTCACCCCGTATAACGTTCCAGGACCAAGCAGCCGTCACCTCATTACTCATGCTACTGAGTGCTCATAAATGATCGACTCCAGAAGTGGGTATCTGTGGATGTGGGGAACTTGGCAGGGATTGTGACAATAACAAAGATGATCAGAGCAACTGGAAGTGAGAAAAGAACTGAAACAATGCCTAGCGGTGACTTAGAGAGTCTTCTATATATTTGTTATGTGAAAAGAGGATGATGGATGATGTCTTTCATCTCCACTGTGAAAAATATAACTCAGCAGAGAAATTGCAGTATGAAAGATGTCGGTCAGATGTCAGAAAGATCTTACTATTAGGGGAGGTTATTAAAAAATGCCAATTGATTACTGATGGTAATGGAATCTCCTTTCTTAAATGACACTCGTGTATCCATGTGCCTGAAAAGGGTGTCCTGTGGCCTGGCCCAGAGGCAAGTGACTTCTGTCTCTGTTTCCTAAAGTCCCTTCAATCTCTGTGAATCCAGAACACATGAAACGTCCCGGTAAGTTTACCTAAAAGGCTTTGATCAACTCCACTCCCTCCTCAAAGGGCTTTCTCTTTTTTTTTTTGAAGTATAGTTAATTTACAATGTTGTATCAATCTCTGCTGTACAGCAAAGTGACTCAGTTATACCCATATATGCATTCTTTTTTAATATTCTTTTCCATTATGGTTTATCACAGGAGATTGGATATAGTTCCCTGTGCTCTACAGTAGGACCTTGTTGTTTATCCATTCTAAATGTAATAGTTTGCATCTACCAACCCCCAACTCCCGGTCCCTCCCTCCCCCACCCCCCTCCCCCTTGGCAACCACAAGTCTGTTCTCTATGTCTATGAGTCTGTTTCTGTTTCGTAGATAGGTTCATTTGTGTTACATTTTAGATTCCACATATAAGTGATATCAGATGGTATTTATCGTTCTCTTTCTGACTTACTTCACTTAGTATGATAACCTCTAGTTGCACCAAAGGGCTTTCTCAACTCCCCTGTTCACTGCTGACCTCCCACACCTTTTCAGCTGAATGTGGCTTCAACTACAGGCTGCAGAAAGCAAGAGAACAAGTTTCTACTTTGATAGATGATGCATATCATTATGTCAGATGAATATGGAATGCCTTTCAACCATGGAGGGAGCAGGAATCGGCAAGATCAAACTGAACCCAAATTAAAATCATTGTGCATGAAACAGTTTAAGAGGTCAGTGGGTGCCCCCCTCAGGTATGCAAATACGGCAGAGTTTATCCAGTTGGCATCAACCAGCCTGCTTGATTTCTTTTAATAAAAGCCTTTGTATTGGATTCCACTGTAACCAGCTCAGGGATGCCACATCCATTGTACCAGCAAGACTGGAGGACAAGCCAATCTTCTGAACTAAATCGTTAGAGGGGGCATGAACCCTGGCTTTTAACCTTCGTTAAGGCTCTAAGTTCCATAGAGTACAAAGCCAGGTTTATGAAGAAGCCTCTTT
Source organism: Lagenorhynchus albirostris (assembly GCF_949774975.1). Classification (NCBI taxonomy): domain Eukaryota; kingdom Metazoa; phylum Chordata; class Mammalia; order Artiodactyla; family Delphinidae; genus Lagenorhynchus; species Lagenorhynchus albirostris. The sequence goes on from NC_083111.1 coordinate 9,106,837, forward strand.
ATGAAGGAGATCGGGAGAATCTTTATCATATTCCTGGGAACATGGATATAGATGGGTAACTTTCAACTCCAGATGGGTGGTTACATTCACTGCAGACTTGTACAGGGAGCTCTCATTCTTGTGTTTGATTGTGTCACTGCTCGCAATCATAAAGTGCACTTTTCCAGGGCCCACAGTCCAACTGGGTGTGAATATGTGCACTGGGGTGATGTGATGTGAGGCAGTTCACACGTGGATTTGGTCTTTCATGCTTTGTCTCTCTTTAAAGTACCAGCATCAATGAATGAACTTATTTACAAAACAGAAACAGACTCAGACACAGAAAACAAACTTTTGGTTACCAAAGGGGAAAGAGGGGGAGGGGTAAATTAGGAGTTTGGGATTAACAGATACACACCACTATATATAAAACAGATAAGCAATAAGGACCTACTGTATAACACAGGGAACAATATTCAATATCTTGTAATAACGTATAATGGAAAAGAATCTGAAAAGGGGTATATACGTATGTGTGTGTGCACGCGTGTGTGTATATCTGAATCACTTTGCTATATGCCGAAAACTAACACAACATTGTAAATCAACTATATTTAAATTAAAAAAAAAAAAGTAATGGCACCAAGCTATCAAGACCCACTGGTTACATAAATTGGTTTACTTCCATTTACAACTGTTTGTTGGTCACTCACAACATGTGTACCAGGCCCTGGGCTGGAGATACAAAGATGAGTAATACTTGGGCTTGACCTCCAGCCGTGAATGATCTAGTAGAGGAGACCTACGTAGAAATAAGTAGATACAAAACAATGTCCCCAAGGCAATTTTTTGCAGAAGAGGGAACGTTTACTTCTCACTTGGGGAGAGAAGGCACCACTGGGAGATGATGCCTGAGCTGATGTTGGAAAGACGAGGAAGAGTTTATCAAAAGCAGAAGAAGAAAACGAATGTCCCCTGCATGGAGGCCACGCTGCAGAGGATAAAGTTGAAAGTTGTGCATATCTAATCTGGCCTTCACCACCGTTCTCACATAAAGTCAGCAACCTACTAGGAAGCAGATGTTTAGGCCGCGAAGGAACCTTGGCTCCTGGTGGGGATGCTCTGAGGCCCTCAGCAGCCATTGCTGCACCATCTAAACAATGGCATCCTTTATGCCTAAGGCCGTGGCGATGCTTCCAGTGATTGTTGTCCGGGTCTGGCTTGGGGATACGTGACACACGGGTCAAGGGGAGCCTGTTCTGGGGACCATTGTCTTGCCATGGCGGCGAATGAGGGAGCTGTAACTCTCAACATAAGTACATCCTGCTTCTCTGCCAGCATCTCCTCCATTGCTGCTCCTGCACCACCTTTCACAATGGGGAAACGGTCAGGACAAGAGTTGCTCACCTGGTCATCAGTGGCTTTGAAGAGGACACCTCCGCAGCAGCTCATGGTGGGAGCAGCAGCTGCCCCAAAGGGAGGGGGCTCACAGAAGCAGATTTACCTCTCGGGAAGAAGCAGAGCTTGGCATAAATCCACGCAGCTCTGAAAGAGATACAGATACTCAGGGAATGACGTCAGAGCGAGCAACTGAATTACTTTAAGTTTTGTCAAAATCATCATAATGGTTAGCAACTGGGTGGTGGGGCAATTAAGCTGCATGTAGCAGTAACTCTTCACATAAAAATAATGAGACCAAGGCAGTTTATCAAAGAAAGACAGTAGTGGAATCTCAGAACTGAGTTTCACAAGAGAAGTAGAGAGATCTGATGATGCTAGAAATTTCCATGAGGAGACATTTCCATGAGGAAGACACCCTGTGACTGCAGTTAAGAAAGACGTGACGAAAAAAGCTTCTCCTGTTACTTTTAGCCAATCTTTTTCTAAGGTTTCCAAATGAGAACTTGACTTTTCTCTGGTATCTTGACTTGTCTGACTGCCTTTGCAGGAGGCTAATTTTTCTTCACAAAAATTGTTACATGCTCTGTGGTCACCGCTGACAGAGTGTCTGCTATTGCAACCAAGCACCGGAACACGGACGCAGCTGCCCCCCATTTCAGGCTGGTACTGCCGTCAGCTCCACTGTACCTCCACCCCTCACAGCCCAGACTCAGAGGGCATCCGCCTCTGACGATCGGGCTGCTGGACGGAACCAGACATGGTCACATCCATCTCCGCTCTTTCCTGAGAACGGGTGTTTTGTATCAGTATCCTTACAAGTTGGTGCCAGGCCATTCTGCATGTACAAAATCTACATTAAAAACCAGCCAGGAGGACAAATCAAAGGGATGTGTGTGGGTGTGTGTGGGAGATGCGGAGGTGAGAATGATGTGCTTTCAAACCCTGATTTAACAACCAATAAACACCGATGGGGAACCATCATTTACCCCATCCCTCCTCCATGTCTTGACCAGCCGCCTGAAGACTAATGAAATGATAGCTCTCTGGCTATATTCTGTTTTCATTTGCCCTTGATTGGCTTTCACACCTTCCTATCCATCTATCTATGTGTCTGTCCCTGTGGCACGCGGAGCCAGGTGTCTGTGACCTGCTCATGGGATGGCGGCTCACTTTTCCCATTACTGAGTGTGCAGTTCTGTTGCCTGAGGGCAACCGTCAGTCCCTGGAAAGATGGGCGCTTACAGAGGCATTAACTCTCCGGGACGCCTCAAGCATGCAGAGCACTGCAACTGTACAGCACTCAGTGCCCTCTTAGTGGTCGCAAAGGAAAGGCAGCTTCCCTGCCTGCCTGCCTTACTTAGCTCAAACGGGGCGGCACTTAGGGCTCACCGCTCCCCCTGGCTTTGGGGAGCCTTCCCTTTGTCACTGGCATTCACGACTTTTTGATCCATCCTAGGAAATGATTATACTATTTTAGGGACAATGTAAGAACACACCTAATGTGTAGCTATTTGACCAAGTAGCAGTGAGATGGCTGTGTTTATATGGTTCCCGCAGTTCTGACTCATCCCTACACTGGCCAGTTCATGCACCATTGTCCTTGCTACGATGGAACGAGGCCACCAACCATGCAGCCGGCCACAAGCGAGAGGGCCTCCACCACTGATGGTCAGTCATCCTCACTGGGGACACAAAGACCCTCTCGTTTGACACATGGCCTCACGCACTGCCCCCAGAGCCTCGAGGAGCCCGGTCCTCGTGCTGCCATGTGAAGCACATAAAGCCTTTTCCAAAATGAGAAAGCTCGTATCTGAACGGTGCCCCCCCCCCAGGGAAGCTGTCAATTCCTGTCTCTCCCAGGATCTCAGGATTCTTCTCAGTACTTGTCATTGATGTCAATGGGAAGGAAGTAGATTTCTGTAGTGGTGTGGAGATACGGAGCATCTCCCCCCGAAAAAAATCATCAGCATAAGTAAAAGTAACTTCATTCACACCTGTTCCCAAGAGAAAGTACACACTGATTTTAAAATTAAAGGTAATGAAGATAAACCAAATTTTATATTTAATATATATTTTTCATTTTATAGTTACATCAAAAATATATATAATCCCCATGTTATGACAGGTTCTGGGAAGAAACAAGACATAATAAAGAATGTACAAAACACAGAGTCAAGCACACATACACACACACACAAACACACACACCCCGGAAGTGACAGAGAGACTTAAAAAAGCAATAGAAAAAGAGACAATGACAGGCCTATCAGGAGACACACTTTGAAATAACAACACTGTCTTATCATTTGATTTCATTCTGCCTCGAGGGTAGGTACCCTCAGGTAACTGCCAACATATCTACAAAATCTGCCCAAAAAATGATCTTAAGGATCCCAGAACTCAAACTCTTCTACCCAGACTAATTGATCCATCATTAAAAGAGTGATAACTAGACATTCTATGTCTCCAGAGGTGATGCAAGACACAGCACCATCTATGAAATATCCTGGGCTGACTGATCTGGGACTGAAAGTGTAGAAAATACAAGAATAACACAGTAAGTTAAATCTCACCACAAGGAAGCAATCAGCCACTCTAGAATGTGGGAAATAGTACAGGGCAAATGAAAACAACGCGGAAGGGGGGACTTACATTTTAAAAGGGATTTAAGAGACATACGAGTCAAATACAGTGTGTTTACCTTGTTTGGATTCTGGTTTCAACAAACCAACTGTAACGAGATGCTTTTAGACAATTGGGGAAATGCAAATATGGACTGGATAGTAAATGATATTAAGGAATTGTTGCCTATTTTGATAGATATGCTAATAAATAGGTTTTAACAAAAGAAGAAAAAATTATTACTTGAGCAGAGTTTCTGAATCTCAGCACTGTTAACTCTGGACCCAAATAATTCTTTGTAGTAGGGGCTGTCCTGTGCATTTTGGGATATTTAGCAACATCCTTGGCCTCTGCCCACTAGACACCAGTAGCGGGCGCGCGCGCGCACGCACGCACGCACGCACACACACACACACACACACACACACACACACGGCCAAACTGTGGCAAACAACTGGTAAATGTCCCTGGCTAGGAAGAATCACCGAGTTAGGGAATCATCACTGAGCTGTGCCAATGAGTGACACACAAGACATGACGTCTAGGATTTGCTTTTAATACTCTAGCCAAAAAATAAATAATAAAGTTGTGGTGACTACATGAAACTTAATTAAATAATTTTTATTTTAGTTGAAGCTGGATAGTGAGAACATAGGGATTCATAATACCATTCTCTTTACTTCTGTGTGTGTATGTTTGACTTTTAAAAATCCATCTGTTAATAAAACCTAAGGCAGAGTGGTCAATAGGCTTTCCTTTCAATGCCTCCTCTCACAGTTGCTTCATTGTCTTATTAGAAAACTCCTTGCAGACGTATTTCCCAATGCCTGAAGTAACCCTCCAGCATTCCTACCTGGCATCATAGGGACAGGCTCAGCCTACTTCGCAGCTTTTCCAATCCACGTTGCTAAAGCCCCAAAGCAGAAAATAGTAACTATAAGTAGAGGTGACGTGAAAGATAAATGTAGTGGGTACCTAGACGTTCCCCCGATGCCCACCAATACTATCACTAACAAAGAAAGAAAACGCCTTCCCCTGCTGCCTTATCCCATTCTAAAAGAGTCACCTGTTGGACGGATGAATAAACTTCCACAACTGGAATCTTCCTTCAGACTAAAAGGTTATATAAAACTATAAAAATCCCACCATTATAATCTCATCCCTTTATCTTTCCATTTAAATCCTTGTTCAACTCAGTGGGGTCAAAGGGCTAGATATTTGGGCTACATCTTTCAGAATGTAGAGAAATAGGAGAGCGGAGAAAGCGTGATAAGTGATAAGGAGAGAACTGCAGGGCTCCCGCCCCTGAGGGGTGAGGAGGGAACAGAATTTACAGGGAGAAGAGTGGCTTCCAAAAAGTGAAACTGGGAAGTTGAACATTTTTTTCAGCTATTTCAAATTAGGATGAAAAAGTCCATTCAGAGCCACAGAGTCACTGAACTGAGTTGATGGAAGAGAATATCTGGATGGGGCTATAAAATAAGTATGAAACACCGTCTCCACTGGCACCCTGCTTATGATTTAGTTGGCAGGAAAAAACTTACATACCTGAGTGAAACAATCAGTGCACAATTAGTTGTGAAGCTGAAAGCCCTTCGCTACACATGGGGTCCAGCTGATAGCATAAGAGTTGCCATTATCAGGATGAGAAAACAACACGGCTGAGGTAGAAGTGGAATCTTCATGGAGGAGAAGAGATTTCAACTGAACCTCAGAGATGAATAGGTTTGGATCAGCTAAGACTTTTCACAAGAGAGAAACAAAAGTATCCAACAAATAAATATTTATTGGGTGCCAACTGCATAGCAGACACTGTGTTGAGGCTGATACTGTACGAAGATGCTAGAGCACAGCCCTCACCTTCCAAAGGCTTACCACCTGCTGTGGAGTCAGGAAGATGCACAGAGTCTTTGTCAAATGTGTGGAGACAAGAATGATTGGAGATGAGAGTGTGTATTCCAGAGAAACAGAACCAATAGGGTGTGTGTCTGGAGAGAGAGAGATTGTAAGAAATCCGCTCATGTGATCACGGGGCAGGCAAGTCCAAATCTGCAGGGTAGGCGGGTAGACTAGAGACCCAGGAAGAGGTGACATTGCATCTGGAGTCCAAAGGCAGTCTGGAGGCAGAATTCCTTCTTCCTCCGGGGACCTCAGTCTTTTCTCTTAATGCCTTCCAACGGCTTGAACATGACCCACCCACATTATGGAGGGAGTCTACTTTACTCAGTCTATTGATTTAAATGTTAATCTCTTCTAAAAAAAAAGGAAAGATACCTTCACAGTGACTTTTAGACTGGTGTTTGACCAAATATCTGGGTACTATGGCCTAGCCAAATTGACACATAAAATTAACCATCACAGGGCTTCCCTGGTGGCGCAGTGGTGGAGAGTCCGCCTGCCGATGCAGGGGACGTGGGTTCGTGCCCCGGTCCGGGAAGATCCCACATGCCGCGGAGCGGCTGGGCCCGTGAGCCATGGCCGCTGAGCCTGCGCGTCCGGACCCTGTGCTCCGCAACGGGAGAGGCCACAACAGTGAGAGGCCCGCGTACCGCAAAAAAAAAAAAAAAAAAAAAAAAAAAATTAACCATCACAGGGTGGGATGTATGTAAGGGCCATAGGTGGTATGAAAGCCAGACCTGGATGGTTCTTCAGCAGTCAGCCAACGGAAGGCTCTAGGAAGGTTAGGCTAGGGCTGTAGCTAGCGGTTCGCAGACATAATGCTACCCTGTCAGCTTTGCCCCAGGGCCACCAAAGGCAATACCTTTACATCACTCCCCATTTGCTATGTGGCTGACACGTCTTTCCCAGGAAACCACAAGTCCTCCCCTCTGACGCTTACACCTGCTTGCCCCGCCCTGATCTGAAAAGCAGGGAGCCCAGGTGTTTTGCTTGCTTATTGCTACAGCCACGGGCACAGACAGCAGAAGGCACATTTTGCCTTTTGAAAAGCCTGGATGAATAAAAAGGAAATTTAGTTTTCAATTTTGAAGTCTTTTAAAGCACTTCATCCTTTCTGTTTCAGGTCGAAATAAGTAATGACGCTGACTCTGAAAATGCGGCTGCTGAACTTGACTTAGGAAGCAAAGCACCAATGACAGCACCTCTCTGCATTGACACGTCTCACTTTCTTCCAGAGGATGGACTGCACCTCCCCACTTTCCCACGAATCACAGAGTTCTCCAGGCACGGCCTAAGTGTTATTAGCATTGTTCGCTAGATGAGTTGTAGGTGCTTGGGTGGGTGTTTTTTTAGTCATTTCCTTCTTACATGAATACTTGTAAATTGTACCCCAAAATTGGTTTTTAATCTTTTAACAATATTTAATGTGAGGCATGCAAAATGAAAAACATTCTGTGAAAGCTTTCCACAGTCAATTCTAAGAGAAACGTGGCTTTGTGTAGTTGAGATGTCAAGTCCCCATTGCTGACTGTGGTGATCTCGGGCCTGATGGGAGTTCTCATAGAGGATGTTACCCAGGGTTCCTCGGCAGGAAGTTAGATGCGGTGACAGATGATAAATGGGTACAGATAGTGGATGGGGCTTTCAGACTGAGTACAGATCATTTTTTCAACACCACAGACAAAATAGAGAGTCCTCCTTTGTTCTCGACTTTCCAAAACCCAGAATCATATTACGGCAATCTAAATGTTCAGATGCTTGCATGATATCTCGTTCTTCCTATGTTCTGAAAAAATATATATCACGGGCGTATGAAAGAGTGAAATGACCAGAAGAACACCTTTCCCATTTGGAGGGAATCTGGTATCTCTGAGGTTCAGATTTTCTACCCTTTCTCCCAGTTCTGACACTGGCGTCAGACCTAAATATACAGCTTATAGGTTTATGGGACAGAAATCACAACCATAAATCTGTGATCAGGAATGTTGCTCTTAAGATATTCCAAAAAGTATTAAAATGGTGTGGAATTCTCTATAATACTTCTAAAGAAGATGTTTATATTTGTTCTGAATCAACTTTTCTTTCTCCTACCCCATCCCAAGAACCAAGAAAGTAATATGGGAAACAATATTCCATGGGAAAAGGACTGTTGAAAACATATCACAGTTTTTTCCTTCATATCTTTCAATTATTATTTCCCATATCAAAATAAGCTTTGCTCACTTTGTGTAACAACTAAGATGAGGCTTCCTATAGGACCCGAAATTGTGTCTACGTGCAGTATTTAATCCAGAAGTTAACTTGGCCCATACATCTCTAAGTCGGTCTACAAACCATCTTAAATTGTGTCCAATTTTTTGTATGTGTGTAGAGGTTTTTATTTTCCTTCTTCTCCTTTGAAGCCCATATATTTTATAAGATTCTTTTAAGAATCAGAATTTATGCAATAAAGTTGGCCCTGGTTCCTTCCAGTTCATGACAGACACCGTGGGCTTTCCGGAGGTCTGTTGTACTCACAGCCTCTGGGCTGTGCCCTGTCAGTCAGCTGACACTCAGTGAATCCCATCACTTTTCATTCCACTGAATAAACCCAAATTCAAAATGAAGAGGAGATAGCAGGGACTGGGGAGAAGGGCCAGTCCAAGCCGACTTGTACAGTTGGGGGCTGGAGCCTAGGGGATTTGGTGATTTGTCCGAAGCCCTGCTGTATACAGAGGGCACAGGCTATGACCGAAGGAAGGAGAAGCCGGAGGGCAAAAGGGGGGGGGAAGGTTGGGTCCCCAGCCCACCACTGTGGTCTTGGGCAGTGTTAGACATCTCGGTCCTGGAGATTTCCTCATCTGTAAAGTAGAACAACAATCCCTACCTCCCAAGGGTAAGGTGAGGATTAGCTGAAAATATAAAAAATACTGTGTAAACTGTGAAGCATGCCACAATTGAAAGAGGCAGTTACCACTGTCATGTCAGAACAACAAGTTGGATCGTGTCCAGAGCTCTTGTTACCCATTCAAGTGCTGCGCAAAGCCCATGCAAACCCCAAACTCTTCCAAGTTTTCTAAAAAGTAGCTTGAAAAACTTGCCCATATTTAAGAGATGAGAAATAGTATACACTAAACACAGCATTTCTTAATTTTAAAATAACTTTTACATTCAAAGTCCAAGACGAATACATATTATTATGGAGAAAACTAATAGCATATAAAAAATGTAGAAAATGAGTAAGACAGAAGAGTAAAAATAACATTTAAATATTTTAAACTGTCATTTCATTACACACACACACACACACACACGCACAAACAAAACACAGTAAGCTTCACAAAACAGTACCACACTCACTAGTGTTGCTGTTTCACCTTCGTATAAATCTGAACATACTTCTACAATGCACTGCAGAGTCCTAGATTTTGTCTAACTGCAGATTTGAGGAGGAAATCCTCACATCAGTGATCTTTCTATGGATATTCAATATAGGCAACTACTTAATATGGTACGTGTGTTTTTAGTTTTAATCTTTCTTCATTTAAGTTATAACTTAAGTTATAACTGTTTCAACCCCCAATCCCAGCAATCCATAATGGTAATTCTAAAGTTCCAGAAAATTTGCCACTCATCAGAAACAAGTGAGATAGATCTCCCATCTCCCCTCCCTCCCACTGGGCCCCTCCCTGCCTCTCCTCTTCCCGGCCAGTCTTTAGAGGTTCTGCTCACTTAAGACCAAGGGATGAAAAGCAGCACAGGCTTGTGCGGTAACACTCAGCAGCCACCCCTTGATCCGGGTAATTCCACCACAGCACCGTCCAGCTTGCTGCCTCTTAGCAGTGAGCGTTTCCAGGTTTTGCAGCTTTTGCCTCCTGTTTTAGGGAATGTATGCTGCACCGTGCATCACGCAGCAGGGTTTTCGACAAAAACGTGTTCACTCTATCTACACTCTTGCTGAATCTTGGCTTCCCTGTATGCAAAGTGTGTGTCTGGTCAGAGCGACGCGTATATTTAGCCTGTATTCATGTGCTACCATCTCCTCATCCTAAAAGATGGTCCAACTCCAGGTTCCAGCGCTCTCCTCAGAAGTTGTCTCGATTTACCTGGAGATGCGTACCCCAGTGCCCATGAGCCCCTAGTGCTGACTGGAATGGAGACGCGAACGTTAAAACCACAGGTTTTTTCCTCTTTGAACCATCCTGGCATCCTGCCTCGTGAACCCTGCCCAACCCTGCCCCAGGCCGTGTCTTCTATCTTGGTCCATGACTTTTCTTAAAGATAGGAGAAGTGTGTGAAGTCACAGGCAGCTGGGATTTACCTTCAAAGCAGCACAGGTTAATCGATGGAATGACAGTGGTTCAGAGGGTTAGTTAGAGAATTCCCAAGGGACAGAAGACACACTGGGGTGTGGAACTGCCTAGATCAGAGAAATCCAGAACGTCTCTTAGGAAAAGCTCTAAGCTAGTACATCCACAAGTATCTTAGCCTTCCACCCGCCATAGAGTGTGAGGGTATGTGTCCCTGAAACAAAAACTTATGTCCATATCACTCCGACCTGAAGGGCTATCGCCTCACTTGTTTTGAAGATAACTTGACATTCTGCCTAGCATCCTGCCTAGCATCCTTCTTTCTTTTTTCCTCCAGAAAAAATAAGCCTTGCTATTTCCTATAGACCTAAATAAGGGGAGCAGCCGGCTTCAAGAGGCTGATCTAACAAAATAGGGCAGGGCTGCCATCTGTCTCACTTAATGGATGGTACGCTCGCTCGTGATTGAGAGGAATTCGTCTTCATCAACATCAGCTGAAACTTACGATGCAAATCTGGAGAGGACCATCGTGACTGCTAAACTGAGAAGCAAGTGAAAACCAAAATTGCTCTTTTCAATCTTTGCAAATTAGAAAGGAATCTTGCCAAGAATAAACAGATCTTCATTTCATACCTAATTTTAAAATGTATAGTGTCCCAAAATGTGGATTCACTACTATGGTGTAAACATTCTGGCTAATTATTTCTTGAAGGAAATACTTGCTTATCATTTCTGAGTTGCTGTAGTAGGTAACTAGGAGAACGTTTACAGTTGATTAGAATTCAAAGGTTCTGACTTGACCTTTTAGCCCAAGGTAGTAGTTGCTTTAAATGGATAACTGAATTAAGTAGGAAACAATACCAATAATTGATCTTTTCAAACTTCGAAACCTTGAATGTCTGTTTTTCTTGTTTCCTCCCATTTAAGAGTCATTGGTAATCTCTGATTGACAGATAGTCTATCTATGAACGCTGCTCAAATATTCGTGATAAATAGGCCATAACTCAAGGATATTATGCCCCAAAGTTAAGCTAATACAGGGAATCACTACTCACGTAACTACATAGTGTGCAGCGCAGAAAGGGAGCAGATATATCTTAAATATTAGAAGAACGTATTTATTAATAAAGAATTCTTCCAAAAACAGAATTCCCCAAAAATTCACAATTTGTGGGCAGCATTTCCCTTTTCATCCTGAAAAAGCTTAATTTCTTTATTGAGAGCTAAGGAAAAAATGCCATTTCTAGAAGGTAGGAAAAGCTTCTTAAATATTGATATTTGTAGAGAAGTTTGGTGTCAGGTGATAAATGAATCATCTTCCTTAGACTTGCAAGCATATGAAGAGCAAGTAGCACATGAAATACTAAACATTTTTAATGAAATATCTGAAGAATCCAGAATATACCTTGGCTTGAACCTGAGAACTAAATTAAGGAAAAAGAGGAAGGAGAAATAAGAGAGGAAGGAAAGAAAGGAGGGAGGAAAGGAGAAAAGAAAGAGAAAGAAGAGGAGGGAGGGAGGAAGGAGGGAAGAATTCAAATTTGAAATTCTACCCAATTTGGATTTGGACATATCAATCCTTAACTTGGTGTTATTGTTCTTGTTTCTTTGAGTAACTGAAAACATTGGACCATTTTCCATTTAGAGCATGCTTTTCCTTTGCTCTCCAGAGTTAAGTTTTTAAAAACAGTTTGAAGAAACCAATAATCTATCTAGTTATTCTCGTAGAATTGCTTTGGCAGACAACGTTGTCAGTCTACATTCGTTAGGATTAGAGTTACCTACAAGTGACAGAACAGAAAAATGACAGTGGCTTAAATAAGATACAGGTCTATGTCTCTTCATATTTCAAAATTCTGGAGCTAGCAAAGAGGTGGATTTGGGTTCCCTAGAGACAGGGACCCAGGCTCCTTCTGTCTTGCTCCACTATGTGTCCTGCCATTCTCAAGATCATGATTCAAGATGGCTGCCAAAGTTCCAGCCATTGCTTTTGTATTCCAGCTAAAAAGGAGGAAAAAGGGACAGAGGAGGGTGCTTCTTCCATTTAAGGATGTGTCTCACAAGTTGCACACACTACTTGGTTCACCCCCAATTTAGTTGCAAGGAAAGCTGGAAATTGTAGTCCTTATTCATGGTGGCCTTGTACCCATCTAAAATTTAGGGGCTTCATTTCTTAGTAAGAAAGGGAAATGCATATTGAAGAATGCTTAGCAGTCTCTGCCACAAGGTTCAAACTAGTGGGCATGATATTTTGGAATAATGTTTTTATTTACTTTAATTATAATACATTATAGAAAAATACATATATTCTTCAATACTGTGAGGAATTGATTATCACCTCTGTGAAATGAGAATTTCTACCTCATCTTTCTGCCTTTCTTTTTAGAAAGAAAAATGTAAATCTATGACACAAGATACTTCAATGTTTCCCATAATTCTGCAGAGTATATTTTAACTTTCCTTCTCTGAAAATTGAACTGAAAATTCAAGAACCAATCTAATGTATTGCTTGGTTCTCACTGTTCTGCTACAAAAGTACATTAATTCTTCTGTGGTCATAACTCTTCAACTCTTTCTTCTGAATTTATCAGTAGTGTCATTATTTTCTTTTCATTCAATTCAACAAATATGTATGGACATCAGTGCTTAGGGAGGTGGGGAAGGACTTCCAAGTGAACAGTATATGGTCCTTTTCTGTTATTTTCTCTCAGTAAAAGTTAGACTTGTGTTTCCTTTCACCTGTTTTTCTTTAAGAACATAATATTAGCTAGAGACAATGAGTACAGTCGTCCCTTTGTATCCGTGAGAAATTGGTTCTGGGAGCCCTCAGGGAAACCAAAATCCTCCAGGCCCAAGTCCCTTAAATAAAGCGGCACAAACAATGAAAACAGTCACCTCCCCCCACCAACACCCCAGATCCGTGGATGTGGAAACCCGTGGATACGGAGGGGAGGGTGTATTTTAAACTACTTGATAGTACGTTTCTCTAAGAAAACATACAATTGAAGGAAATCGTAACCTGCTTTTGTAATTAGACTTTATCGTATATTCCTCCTAGGCTCTGTGAGTGTGTGTGTGTGTGTGTGTGTGGTGTGTGTGTGTGTGTGTGTGTGTTTGTGTATGTGTGAGTGAAAGGGAGACAGCCAGAGCAACAGAGATAGAAACCTTCCAGGTATTACTCATTAAACAACACCCCCGTGAAGTGATTTTTATCACTGAAAGGTGCTGGTTATATTCTCCTCGCACCTTGTGCCTGCAAACCTGGCAGCTGACACTGATCCCTGAGACAAGATTGGGTGACTTATCCATGCTGTACACACACATGTACACACAAACTTCACTAAGTACATCCTTTTCTAAAATCACATTGTTAAAATGCACCATTGTGGCCCATTTCCCTGAAGGATAAATAGTGTCACATTATTTTTCGGAGCGAGAATTAAAAGAAGGAAGATGCCTGGGACAATGTGTTCCTTCTCTGCAAAACTGTAGTGTTGAAAGGATCTCAACAATTGGTTCGCTTGGTTCAGAGATGAGGAGAGAGGCTGGTAGCTGCAAAGGCTTCTCCCTCGTCCCGTCGGTCTGCTGGGCAAGCTTTCGGTCCAGCCTTCTTTTCTCTACATTTGGTGGCCATCAGCTGTCACGAGTCTGGACTGACCCATCCCTTGGCTGTTGACTGCAATCTTGTGATTGTTTTCCCCTGGGTTCCTGCTGGTGGCTCCTCCCTTTCCCCCTTCCCTCCTCCTGGATCAGAGTATCAGAAAGTCCTGTCCAGTGGGCTTGCCTCTTGCCACTTTGTCTTCTCAGGACAAAAAACCATCGCAGACCTCAGATCACTGCTCTTTGCTTCCTAAAAGACAGAACAGCTCCGTCCTTCCTGCCTTCTCCTTTCTTGACTCGTGATTTAAACATACTTCTATCTGCCCCAGTCGAGCCTTCTCATGCTTTTTTGTCAGCCAGCAGATGGTTTACTATTAATTACCAGATAATCAGTCTCTTCTCAAGACTTTTGTTCCTGAGGAAGTGATTTTGTAAATTGCTTCAAGTCATCTTTTAACTGCCTCACGTAATTTCATCTTTTAAACCTCTTTTTTTTTTTTAAAGGGAATTGCTCTCTTGCACTTCTGTTATCTTAAATCTCTTTTAAACCTAAAACAGCACTCATTGAATGCACTTTTACAAAATAGTTTTCTTGGGTCTCCTATGTAAAGTGAAATCAACAGCCTCACCGTTGCAACACTCCTACTGCACTCCGATCATGACGGTCCAACTAGAGTGTTCTATGTGTGAACGGTAATTAGCTTTCTGGTTCCCTCATCATCACTTGCACTGTGTTGTGCAGACTCCTCTTTGCATTGTCCAGGGTGTTTATTATTCTAAACTGTCCCATTTAACCCATTTATTCAACCAATACCTGTAAATAATTATTTAGGTCCTTCTATAGCTTTTCATTTTTGCCATCACTCGAAATAAGAAAATCAGTTTCCTGTGCTAAACATTTTAAAGCAAAATATAATCTACAGAGCACCAAGTTAAGTAATTTTAGAGAATGGAATTTGGGGCAATTCACGTGGCACGCTTAACTTGTTTTTTAATAGGGCAAGCAAAGCTCGTCAATTCCATTTGATTTATTATTTTTAAACCACTTGTTTAGTGTGGTGAATTAAGAGAAAAATCACCGGACTGATCTTTGGATTTTTTTTAACATCACAGAGAAAAGCCATTCATTACTCAAATATCTCAAGTTCCCCCAGAAATCAAAATTGCTTGACCCTTTGGAAAGTTCTGTTTGTGCTCTAGGCCTGCAAAGACTTGGCTCTAAAGTTCTGAGCTTGAGTCACATTGGTCCCGTTAATCTTTGTCGAGAGGATGTTTTGGGGGAGGGTCGAGAAGAAGGACTTCTGATCCTGTTTTATTCTTTCCTCTTTTGTTTCAGGGCCCATGGCCGTCAACCCTCCTTGACTTTAGTCCACCTGATCTTCACATTTCCATATCTGTAAATACGGGGCTGCACGCTAATTAAAACCTCTTAAGAAAGTGGAGCGTTTTCATTAAAGTTTCCCTGCAAATCTAAGATGCCGTATGATGGATGCTAACAGCACAGAGTATTATTAGTATCGGTGACAGCTGTAATAAGGCTACGTCTCGTTTTCTCATAAAAACATAGATATTCCAATTTCCTCCTATATAACTCAAAGGGAATTTGGGTGTTAGCACTTCAAAATACTTCTAAGTCCTTAGGGGATCATCTGAAGTGGAAAGTATTAATTTTCTAAATGCATGTTTTATTCTCTTTCCAAATAATTAAGTTATTTCTCATCCCATGGTAGAAATGTATAGGTGAGAACTCCCCCCGAGACCTTCCCAATCTGAACACACTAAGGAATTTCTGCCATTGTAGGTAGAAAGACAAGAAAACATTGTCTTCTCAGTTGTGCTTACCTTTCAAACTTTTCTGAGACTCCCTTATATGAGACAAGAACTCTGCTTCCTGGCAACCTCTACCCACAACAGAACTGAGAACCAAGGAACACACAGAAAAGGTCTTTGACTATCCCAATAGATGTTATAAAGTCCACACTCTGAAACTCCTGAGTTTTTCCCATAGAAAAGTTCTTCAACCCGCTGTTTCAATCCTATTAACTCTTTTTTTTTTTTTTTTTTTTTGCGGTACGCGGGGCTCTCACTGTTGTGGCCTCTCCCGTTGCGGAGCACAGGCTCCGGACGCGCAGGCTCAGCGGCCATGGCTCACGGGCCCAGCCGCTCCGCGGCATGTGGGATCTTCCCGGACCCGGGCACGAACCCGTGTCCCCTGCATCGGCAGGCGGACTCTCAACCACCGCGCCACCAGGGAAGCCCAATCCTATTAACTCTTAATTTGCGCACAATTCTTATGATCTTAATGATATTATTGTCAATCACATGACAGACTAAAGAGCAGAGAATTAGAAAGGAATACTTTCAACATGCAGGAACACTTGCAATAATTTAACATACTCTCCCTAACTAAAAGAACAGGGAAAGAAAACTAATAAAAATCTATAGCACAGTTGTCTGGAGACATTTAAGGTAAGAATGAATACACTTAGTAGAGCCTGTGGGTAACACTGTATTGCTTCAAAGGACAGCATTTTACTCATATGGTGATAAATCCAGATTATCAATAAAAACATTTACTGTAAATTAGGAACAGGAACCCCTTAATCAAGATACGGTCCTTTCATTTGTCCTAAAATTAAATGATCGATTTTTATTTAAATTAGACACTTCAGCATCTATGGGAAAAAGTTTCAAATAACCATCCAGATCTTCAATGTCTGTCATTCGAATGGAAACACTTTAAATGTGGCATTGCTGTGCCCTGTATCACCTGCACAACTTTATACATTGGCCCTGTGGTGAATAAGCTCTTCTTAAATAATTGGGTACATAAAATTGATTCTGGAAACCTAACCATCCAAAATGATTAAAATAAAGACGCTGAGGTGTTTTAAAAGTTAAAGTATCAGTAATAGCAAAGACATTCCCTGAATATTCTAAATAGAAGTCATGTTCTAGTGAGATGCTCTCTCGGGGGAAAAAAATGAATAGATTTTCAAGACTGTGGTTTTTGGTATTAGTTCTCTGGAATTTTCCCCTTCGATAAATTTTTCTCCATCTTGTAGTTGTCAAATTATCTCTTCTAGTAGAATGCTCTGATTTTTTTTCAGTTGCAAAGATATCAAAGTCCTGGTATGTGTCACAGACAAGGGAAGCCTTTGCAGCAAGCATGAGTGCAGCATGCTTTTTCCACGGGAAGTGTTACCCTACTCCTCTGTTTGCGAAAACAAACTTCTTCCTGGTGCATTCTTGGCCTATCAGCGCTCTATGAAAAGAAATCTCTTCTTTCCTGATAATAGCAGCTTACAGCAAACTAGAATGTGTAGTTACTTCTTCAGTCATGGATAAGTCTGATTTGCACTTTGATGTGTAAAACTGACAATACCCAGAAGATACTACTGGTCTTGAAGTTTCTGTGCAGGTGGTGACCACACTAGCGTTGGGTACACCAGCTCCTCCAGGGAGACGGGATTAAATGACCGTCTTGAAGCCACACTGTGTGCTAGCATCCCCCCAACCCGGTGTCTAGCTACGGCTGCTGCTGCTTCCTTTCAAAACACCCTGCTCAGGGCCTGCTGTGTGTGAGGGGCTGGGCAGGCACTAGAGATATAAGGAGTTTGCCCACAAGGAGCTCACAGTCAGTTGTGAAAAGGAGTATTAACCTCATCACCCTGAACCTGTTGCTCTGTACAAGCCAGGTCCTGAAGGGAGAGGCTAGGGCCTTCCTTCCTCCAGATTCTGGGCCCCAGCAACCCCAGGAGGAGGAAGGAGAGCCCATTCACAACCTCCCTCTCTCTCCCAGTGATTCAGCAAACAGTGAGCATCTGCTTTGTGCCGGAAGCTGGGGGAGTGACGGAAACAAATCACACCTTTGCCCTGAGACGTTCACAGGAGAAATGCTAGTAGCTTTCAGGTGGTCAATAAGTTGCTTTCCTCGGGTTCGGCCTCTAGAAATGACATCTGTTCACTCTACGATACCCAGGTCTCGCTAGGCCAGAGGCTGCCCCGTCCATCTGGCCAAACCTGTACCATCTTTTCTGTTGTGACTCTGGCCGAAAGGGCAAATGGACAAAATGAGCCCCCTACCGCTCAGGACCTGGATAACAAATGCCAGAACTGCGGTCACCCATCCCAGACAAGCCAAAGCCAGTCTGCAGGGCCTCTGAATTCCCATTCACAGCTCCTCGCAGTCAAAAGCAATCGTGGCCACTACTCACTCACGCGATTATCAACAGACATTTTCTCCTTCCACCTCTGATGCCCCGAGGGTGGTGCACAGGGTCTAGTCCAGAGGTCCTCAACCTTTCTGGCACCGCAGACCGGTTTTGTGGAAGACAGTTTTTCCACGGATGGATCGTGGGTGGAGTTGGGGGGAGAGGGCTCAGGCGCTAATGCGAGCAATGGGGAGCGGCAGCTGAAGCTTCGCTCACTCGCCTGCCCGCTCCCCTCCTGCTATGTGGCCCGGTTCTGAACGGGCCGCGGACCACTACCAGTCCGCAGCCTGGGGGGTGGGGACCCCTGGTCTAATTTCATGGATCACTTTTAAATAAAAGCCAGAGCAGACAAGTAAGGGGACTCAGTAAAGGAGCAGTGCGATGATGAAAGCAATCCCTATGCAAGATGGCAGAAGTTGCCGGGATTACACGACGTGTAATTATTTCTTTGGTATTGTTTCTAACTAACTCGATATTGTTATTATTATTTATTGAAAGCGGGGTAGCAGTATTTAAATGGTGAGAATGCCTCTAGGTCTTTTTGTCACTGTGACCAACAGAATGAAAGTTTAGTTTGCTCTCACATTTGTAATATCAACTCTGCCATCTTATGGAAAATATTGGAAGTACCTAAAGCGTTTCACTCTACAAAGGCAAGGATCTACTAGTAAGAGGACAGAAGGACATGGCCTGTGTATTTCTACATGTTTTTAACCTTTAACGTTTTTACTAACAAATGTCATTTTAAACAAAACTTTCCATCTTGAACGATTCTTAGATTACTTGCCAACCAAGATGTGTCTCAATCTCAACACTACAACTTCATGTAAAAACCCTGAATAATATTTTGTACCAGTATGAATTTCTACTGCCCCCAACACTGTGCAGTGACTTCATTGTATATTAACTTCTTTTCTTACACATATTTGAGCTACCAGGTAAATCAACTGAAAAAGTCGAATTCTGTTAGGAACTATCCTATATGATGTTGGTAGCCTGTGAAAAAGGAATGTCTTTTTTCTTATACAAACTGGTAACAAGACTCGTTTTCACAGTTCCTTTTTACATTTTCTGTGCATATAATATCTGTATATTATACTCATATTCTAAAGTGACCAGAAAGTGTTATTTAATAGAAACTGCATACATTTTTTTATGCCTCTATGGACCTTTTACTTTGGGTACACTTACAATAAATTAGCAGTATAATATTCTTTTCAATTACGAATAAAAATGTACATTGAAGTAAAAGATGACTACTGTTTTCAATAAGTTTTTTCCCCATTCCAATGTGTATTTATTAAAGTTAGAAAAGCCCTCTATTTCATACACAAATAAAAGTTACATCTGGGGCTTCCCTGGTGGCGCAGTGGTTGAGAGTCCGCCTGCCGATGCAGGGGACACGGGTTCGTGCCCCGGTCTGGGAAGATCCCACGTGCCGCGGAGCGGCTGGGCCCGTGAGCCATGGCCGCTGAGCCTGCGCGTCAAATAATAATGACTATCTTAATCTGAATCTTTCTACATTCGTAAAATACTGTGCAGGTCAACAATGATGTCATCCACAGCATACTCCAGGGACACCATCGGGCGTCCCTCTCCTGTCAGTAGAGAAAGCTCTCCCCCTCGTCCCTTCCCCCTTTTCTACCTCCCAGGACCCTTTGGTCTCCTCAAGGTTTTTGCTACGTACCCACTGCTCATGCTTAGCCTCGGGCATCAGGCCTAGTTGGGCAAGATGCTGATGCTGGGAGGATAGAGATGGGAAGAATACTGTGCTTTCTATTCCCTGAGTTGTATTACCTGAGGCATCTTGTGTTACCTTCTGGCTCAGAGAAGCTGAAGGATGTGAGGTAGGTGAGGGAGTACAAAAAGTCCCCTACCTCACTGAGAGGTTCTGCTCTGGACAAGCAAAGTTAAAAGTCAGGAAGGATTGCTCTAATGGATCACAAAGTATAGAAGAGTGAAGGAATTGCCTCGTGGTCCAGTGGTTAGGACTCTGTGCTTCCACTGCAGGGGGCCCTGGTCGGGGAACTAAGATGCTGCAAGCCACGCGGTGTAGCCGAAAAAAATTAAAATAAAGAAAAAAAAATAAAGAAGAGTGAGCCACAGCTCCTAAACCATGCTATCTAAAATCAGGTCACTAGGTTTATCTCCTTACATTACCCCCCAGCCTTTTGTAACATCTTGTTGAATGCATACATTACTTGTGTGTGTTGGGGAGGAGTGTAAATTAAAATATCATTAGCGTAAATTTGGCACGAGATACTAACATGAAAGACGCACCTGTTCTTTGACCGACCCAGCAATTTCTAGAAAGTTGTCCTGCAGATGCCACATATGTGCAAAAAAGTTCTTCACTTTTTACTGAAGCTTTTTGGTACAGGAAAAGACCGGAAGCAACCCAAGCGCCTACTGGTAGGAAACTGCATAAATCCATTATGGTGGAGCCACGCAATGGGTTATTACGTGGCCGTCAGAAAAGAAAGAAGAACTCTGTGTGTTGGAGGATTTCCAAGACAGAGCAAGGGACAGAGCCACTTGTGGCAGCGTGCGGAGTGTTCTATCATGTTGGTGATGGGGGAAGAGAGGAATCCTATCATGTATTTGACTCAGCATAGAGGATATAGAGAAATCAGTTACACTGGTCGTCTGGGGAGAGAGGGCTGGATGGCTGGGGACATAGACCAACAAAGAAGACTTTGTAGACTTTCCTTTTATAATCTGTTCAGGAAAATTCAAGTTGGTAATAAATAAACAAAATGTTTTGATCTTAAACCAGCCATGCCATGGGCTACCGGGAGAAGAGGCCCCAGCTCTTCCTCTGAGTGACAACGTTGGAGGGCAGGACTTGTCCTTGAAGACAGTGTGACTCAGGCATCACGTGGGGAAGAGCAGAGGAGCCGTGGGGTCTGCATTTCCTTCTGCCCCAAGTGTAGAGTCCCTCCCTAAGGTACCAACCTAGAAGAAGCCAGGTTTTCTTTTTACTGAGGAAGGTGGCATTTTCTTTCACGGGCAATCGGACTCTGTTTTCATAGTTTCTTTAGTTTGGCTGAAGCTCGGGAAAGTAAACAGCAAAAACAGGTGAACCATAATATTAAACCCACGTCACTGGGGTGTTAACTGAGGCCATTAAATCTTTCATTTGGGATCTAAGTATTAGAGTAGGACTTTGACGACACTGTGAAATCGTACCAAAACTAGACTAATCCACAATAATAATACAGCAAACAGCATGACTGAAAAATCTGAGAAACGACTCAAGCTTTCCACTTGGTATTTACATTAACACCTACCCATTTTAATGACATAAAGAGAAATAGTGTTACAGATGCTTAATGCATCAGGGCTCAGTGAACATGGAGGAAAAGCAGATGGCTTACGTAGATTTGAGAGTATTTTAATATTAAACAAATGAACCACAATTAGATGGGCATGGCAAAGGCACAGCCTGTTGCATGCTTAATCGTGGGCAGTAGGTCTTTCAGATGTTTGTGCTCCGTGCTCTTCGGGAGTTCATTCAAATGGCGCAGGCTGCAGGGCAAGAGCCAGGGGCACTGAACTCAGCTAAGAAGGAGAGAGAATTCACTGTGCTACCAGCGATGGAGGAGCTCAGCCTGTGTCTGAGGCAGAGGAAAACCCTCCTTCCCACTTCTCACCCTTTGTTGTGCTCAGTGTGGAAGCAGGTTGTTGTCAAGAAAACCAAGAAAAGCTACATTGATCTACATTAGTCATGACTGATCTACAAATGTCATGAGACACATGGAAGGAAGAAGACTGGGGACAGGACAGGTGACCGAGGAGGAAGAGGGCAAGGTCCGGGAGAGCTTGCAGGAGCAGAAACGGAAGGAAATCGGAGTAACTAAGGAGCTTTAATGATGCACGGTGTCTACAGAGAGTGGTAGGAAATCTTAGTGTGTTTGTGACCACGCAATCGCCCCCTCCTCCGTAGCCTCATAAAAAAATTAAATGAGGGCTTCCCTGGTGGCGCAGTGGTTGAGAGTTCGCCTGCCGCTGCAGGGGACGCGGGTTCGTGCCCCGGTCCAGGAAGATCCCACATGCCGTGGAGCGGCTGGGCCCGTGAGCCATGGCCGCTGAGCCTGCGCGTCCGGAGCCTGTGCTCCGCAACGGGAGAGGCCACGGCAGTGAGAGGCCCAAGTACCGCCAAAAAAAAAAAAAAAAGAAAGAAAGAAAAAGAAAATAAAATGAAAACTCCACCTGAAGACCTATTACTCCTCAGGGCTTTATGGAGTCAGATTTACGTTCCTTTCTGTGTATGCTGCTGGGCTGACAAGGGTTTTGAGCTGGAAGCAAGAAAGCCTCGTGTTTTGAACAAACGTATGGACGCCAAGGGGGGAAAGTAGGGGGGCGGTGGTGGTGGGATGAATTGGGAGATTGGGATTGACATGTATACACTAATATGTATAAAACAGATAACTAATAAGAACCTGCTGTGTAAAAAATAAATAAAATAAAATTCAAACATTCAAAAAAAAAAGAAAGCCTCATGTTCTGGGGGTTGAATTATTAAAACTGAAATTATGAGCCTAGTACATTTTTTAAGTATATTGGATGCTTGAGGCCCTTAACACCAGCACGTACTTACTAATTGTCGTCAGAGGCTTTAAAGACCTTTGGGTTGCCAGGTTTTTGTTATTTATTTTATGAAAGAGGCCACACAGCCATGGTCTTCTATAGTGGAGTCAACTCTTACTCAGGGGATGAAGTGGTAAAGTGAGTGCATCAAGCAAAAGTTGAGCATAGTCAACATTTCCATTTAAAAAACTGTAATTCACCCCTGAAGTCCAGTACTTGTGAACTGTACACCCGAGTTCAGCCCCGTCAGGAGTGTTTCAGCATTGAACACACAGCTCTTCACTGGTTATTTAATCGGCACCGACCACACGCAGACAGTGATGAAGGATAAAATAGTCCTCACCGTCACGTCAGTTCTAGGTGATGTTCTAGGTGATAAGGCGGAGAATAATGACGTGATCAAGTAAATAAAACTACATCAGATCGTTTTCTGTGCTGTGGAAACAAAGAAAGCAGGGAAAGCGAGGAGGCAGCGCCAGGACGAGAGTTTTACGTAGAGTGATCGGGAAAGGCTCGTTCAGATGGTGACATTTACGCAGAGACTGGAAGGGAGGAAGGAAGGTAGGGCATGAGCCAGCAGCTCTGCCGGGAAGGGCATTTCAGACCGGGAGCCCAAGGGCAAAGGTCAGCTGTGGAGGCGGCTGGGAGGCGGGGAGACCCAGGAAGGAGGCTGGTACAGCTGGCGGCAGGAGTGAGGAAGGGCGGGAAGGATGGAGATGATGCCAGGTCCCTGAGACCTCAGAGGCCAGTGCGCAAGGTCAGCCGTTACTCTGAGTGATTTAGGAAGTAGCCGAAGAGTTCTGAGCAGAAGAGTAATAGGATGGAACCCAGGTTTCTAAAGAATCGCTCTGGACAGAGGGATGGATAAAGAAGATGTGGGACATATATACAGTGGCATACCACTCAGCCATAAAAAAGAAGGAAATAATGCCATCTGCAGCAACATGGATGCGCCTGGAGACGATCGTACCAAGTAAGCCAGACAGAGAAAGACAGATATACGATATCACTTACATGCGGACTCTGAAAAAAAAAATGATACAAAAGAATCACTCTGGCTCCTTTGTTGAGAAGAGACAATTGGGAGAGCAGAAGCAGAAACAAGTGACAGGTGAGGAGACTGCTGGAATATTCCAGGTGAGAGGTGGGAGTGGCTTTGACCACAGAAGTGATGGCAACCATGGTCAGGGGTGGCTGGATTCTGTGGGCACCAGTCAGATGAGTTAGTTGTTAGAGGTCTTTACAGAGGAGGGATTGAGCTGTCACCCTGCGATTTTTTTCATCATTACAGTTTTTTTGTGTTTGGTTGTTTTTTTTTGTTTTTTGCTGATTATGTGTAGTTGAATTTGAAAAATTAAACACTCATATGATGACATCCACTGAATTTCCCTTTTACTTGGCGACTTGTTCACCTTTCTAAGGATTATGGTTCAATGCCTACATTCAGTGTTACTCTCAACATTATTTTACTTATGAGCAGGTTACAATCTCTGAGTATCTGTTTCCTCATTTGCAAAATGTGGGTAGTAGCAATAATAATAATAATTTATGCTACATGATGGATGTGCTAATTAAATGAAATACATATCAGCTACCCAGTCCAGGGACTTTGCAGGTGCCCAGCAAATGTCAATTCCCTCCCCATGTTTCTGCCCTTGTACACTGACTTCTTTTATCATAATTAGGAGGTAAATGTCTTCAGGTTACATCTGGGAAAATTAAGATAACAAGAACTCAATTGCAAATTAAAGGTCATGCCTTTGGAATTAGTTGAAGATTTAGGATTTTTAGGATTAAAGAAAGCTTCCACAAAACAACTCGCCTACAGTCTTCACAAATTCAAGGTCATGAAAGTCAAAGACTGAGGAACAGATTAAAGGAGACTAAGAAGACATGACAACTGCATGCAGCATGTGATTCTGGATTAGATCCCAGACCCCCCGTTTTTTCTTCATTTGCTATAGAGAACAATAGCAGGGCAATTGGCAACATTTTAATAAAATCTGTTGATGTTGATAATTATACATTATTATGTAAAAAAAATTCCTGTTTTTAGGAACTATACATTGAAGTATTTAGGGGTAAAAGGCAACACACCTGCTATTTAATCTCATTTAGTTAAAAAGGAATGTGTGTGTGGGTGTATACATACACACACACACAAAGCAGAGAAAGAGAGGATGATGATGCAGATGTGTAAAATGTTAACAACTGGGTAATCTGTCTGAAGGATATACAGGAATTCTTTGTACAATAATTGCAAGTTTTCTGTTAAGACAAATTATTTCAAAATAAAAAGTTTCTAAAACAGAAATTTTCTATTATGAAGGGGAAAGTAAATGACTTTTATGCCATAACTATTCAGGAACTCCTACAGAGGGAAAAAAAAAATCAAAATTAGCAGCCAGACTTTGGAATGGAAACACGTTAAAATGACCCAAGGTAGAGACTGGCAAGGTTCATAGAATTCTCGAGGCCTTAATGAGAAGTGATGAGACCTGAGCTGTAGTATCTTGACACAAGTTCACTAGCACAGCATCAGTTCTTTCTTTAACTTACAGTTCAACACAAGGGCATCATTTGTGTGGATTCCAAGAGGGCCTGAGGGCACTACATAGTTTGTCAGACCTTTCTGTTTGAAAGCGAAGAAAAGATAAAAGCTTAATTGTAGTACCAGAGCAGCAATAATCCACACACATCTGATCCTACCTCTAAATAGCTGGTTTGGGATAATGCCAACCAGAAAACTACATACTGTGATCACTCCATCACTTCTAATGCTTTTATTCATGCTTTTATTTACGTAAAGTAGGAGTCTGTAAACCTTAACCATGCTACTTTAATTGCACTATTTAAATATCCAAGTGGTTCAGCCCTCCTTACTTTAACATGCACATTCCAGTCTTTATTTCTAGGAAAGAATCATCACATAGAATGTGGAAAATGCATATATGCATATATGTATAAAAAGAAAATGTGGGGGCTTCCCTGGTGGCGCAATGGTTGAGAGTCCGCCTGCCGATGCAGGGGACGCGGGTTCGTGCCCCGGTCCGGGAGGATCCCACATGCCGTGGAGCGGCTGGGCCCGTGAGCCATGGCCGCTGAGCCTGCGCGTCCGGAGCCTGTGCTCCGCAACGGGAGAGGCCACAGCAGTGAGAGGCCCGCGTAACGCAAAAAAAAAAAGATATGAACTGTGACATAAAAAAACATAAAATGTGAGGAGGGGGAGTGGAAAAATGTAGAGATTTTGTATGTGTTCAAAGTTAAGTTATCAGCTTAAAAGAGACTTATAAATATAAGCTGTTCTGTGTACGCCTCATGGTAACTACAAAGCAAAACCCTACAGCAGATACATAGAAGATACAGAGAAGGGGATCAAAGCATACCTCGGAAGAAAATTATCAGGTCAGTTCTATCTCAATGTTTTAAAAGGGCCACTGCGGCCAACTGGCCCAGCACTTAGACAAAGACAGTTCACAGATGCAGAACTGAATTAACCCCCTCTCAATGCATTCAGTGCCTCACAGGCTTGCTTCAGAAGGACCTGGGTCTCAGGCAGGGCAGCTGGGTGTTAACTCACTACCTGCCCAGACCAAAGGACTGCCCAGCAGACCCACAGAATCATGAGCTACATAAAATCTACTATTCTAACTATTACATTTAGAATGGATAAAAAACAAGGTCCTACTGTAGAGCACAGGGAACTATACTCAATATCCTGTGATAAACCATAATGGAAAAGAATATGAAAAATAAAGAATGGGTATATGTGTATAACTGAGTCACTTTGCTGTACAGCAGAGATTAGCACAACACTGTAAATCAACTACACTTCAATTAATAAAAAAAGAAAAAGAAATAAAATCTACTATCCTAAACGGTTGAACGGAACGTAAACACAACCTGGTAAGCATCAGGGCAGCTGATTCTCTCCTGACATCTAGTGTTCCTGATTCATTACTGCAAAACAGTTCCATTTAATTTTAAACTATGAGAATGAAAATGTTATATGGAATAAAAACTTTGTTCATTTTAGAAGGAAATTTGTTAAGTCCAATAAAACTACAAGCTAGGGCTTCCCTGGTGGCGCAGTGGTTGAGAGTCCAGCTGCCGATGCAGGGGACACGGGTTCGTGCCCCGGTCCGGGAAGATCCCACATGCCGCGGAGCGGCTGGGCCCGTGAGCCATGGCCTCTGAGCCTGCGCGTCCGGAGCCTGTGCTCCGCAGCGGGAGAGGCCACAACAGCGAGAGGCCCGCGTACCGCAAAAAAAACCCACAAAAAACCCTACAAGCTAAATAATAACAAGGTTTCTGTTTCTAAGGAGCAAAAGATTTTTTCTCCTAATTCTTCCCATATGAGAAAGATTTTCTTGCTATTCTGATAGCAAGGTAGAGGCTCCCAGCATATACACAGGGCTGTCCCATTATTGCAGAGGAGGGAGGGGCACTTACTGAAGGTCTACTATGTGCCGGGTACTGGGCCTAAATACTTTAGTGCGAGTTATCACTGTGCTTTTAGAAGCTACAGGACCGTCCTAACCAGGGTCGCTCACCCTGACGAGGTGCTGAGGGCTTTCCCACTCTGCAGCTGGAAATGGAGACAGTCAACACCCCTTCCTGAAACGTCGCGTGCCAGGCTACAAGTTACACGACTTGTGGGCAGTCAGAAAGAGCTGGCCTCTGCAAATAGAAATGAGGGACTGGGCCTGTCCTTCAAATCCCACATTCCTGTTCCATTGGAGGTGTTCCACGAGGGAAAAGAAATGGAAAGGCTGGAAGAACTCTGACAGCTGTTGGGAGCACATTAGGCGTCTCTTCCTTGTATAAAGGAAGCCCCAGATTTACCCGCTCCTGCCTCCTTTTGTTTCCTTCTCCTAATCCACACACGTTCCCGCACCCACACTTTGTCAGCCTCTGCTCCTCTCCTGCGTCAAGGTCTGGATCCTTGATACTCCAAGTGGGACTCAGTGGCTGGTAGCATCATCGTCACCTGGGAGGTGGTTAGAAGTGCAACCCCAGGCCTATTGAGTCACAAGCTGCATTTTAACAAGATCCCTAGATCTTGGCGATTCTGATGCACGTAAGTTTGGAAAGCACTGCTCGACACCAGGAGGGGGAACAAATGAGCTTCAGCTGACAAGCCACCTCCAGGACCAGGGGGAGCTGACTGGACCCGTGGACCGGCTCAAGGCACGAGTGCCGGCACAGTAAGGGATGTTTTCTTCGAGCGCGGTAGGCAGTGTGGCATCCACACTTTGTGCTCAGAAACAAGCCTTCTAGTACTTCTTACTGTTTACCCTCTCAGCTACAGCTGTCACTGGGCCTGCCCTGAGCTAGGCAGTATCACCCTTAGACTCGGGCAAGTGGAACCCCTGCTCAGACCTGGCCCATCAGGGGTCTCCACGCTGTGGAGTACCTTCCTCCAAGCTGCCTAAGCCCCTTTCCAGTGCCTGAGACTGGTCAAGGGCAGAAGTGCTCTCTGGGCTGGGTACCCCACGCCTGGAGCTGGTCCCGTGCGGGTCCCGGTCCCAGGAGGCACGCACCTCAGCGTTTCATAAGCACTGCCCCAGCCGCCGGCGGGGACGAGCCAGCCAGGGCAGGGCCACGCAGGCAGTCCACTCCGAGCCTGGCCTGAGCTGCACGGGTCCTGCCTCCCACTTCTCCCCCTTCCAGGTGCTGCCCAGCATCCTTGGGCTCAGCAGGATGCCCTGAGCAGCTCTGGGATTCATGCCGACGGGACAGTTCCAGGAGGGCCGCCTGGCGAGAACGGTGTTGTTGACATGCTGATTCTTTTTTATTTTGGGGGGCCATACCACGCGGCATGCGGAATCTTAGTTTCCTGACCAGGGATCGAATCTGCACTCCCTGCATTGGAAACGCCGAGTGTTAACCATTGGAGCACCATGTCCCTTGACAGGCTGATGCTAAGTGACTCTCATGAGGGGCACAGGACAAGCTCAGGGATCTGGGCAACGGGAGATCTGCTAACCCTTGGGCTTGAGCCGCACGTGGGCCCGCGTATTGGCTCTACTCCTCCAGCTAGTGTCACCGCCGGTTTACCCACGCAAAGGCGGTGGGGTGGCAACACCCATCTCTTGGCCTTCAGGCCTCCGGCCGCTGGTGCCCTTCTCCCAGGCTCCCCCCACACGTCAGGCGGTCTTCTGGCAGTGGTCATCCGTCTCCTCCCAGGACTTCCTGACTTTCTCCGTAATATCAACAGGCACTTCTAATGCACGTCCTCGCTTGGCTCCGCTGATGTAGCGACGTCCGGCTGCCCTGGGTCAGTCTCCAGCCAAGCTGACCAGGGACAGACACGCCTTGCCCGAATGGGAAGCTCTCCTCGCTGGCCCTCGGGCCAACTGCTGAGCCTCTGCATGGTGGCGTGGGGAAGGCAGGGGTGTTGCCAACTTTGCAAGAGATTCCATTCTTGGAATAAAGTGCTTCCAGCGTAAAGACTTCAAAAAATACACATGGCTGGCAAAAATGGAAAACTTAGCATGAGTGAAGAAGAAAAAAGATGGTTCACGTTTTCTTGCATTTGTGGCCATCATCGGTGGAGCACGGTGAGAATCTCTGGGAGCAATGAGAAGCCAGTATTCACGGGCAGGAAGATGGATGATTCAGCACTGTGAGTAATGATACAGTCGGGATTCAGGGCTACTAGGGAACTTCAGAGACAAGCAGATCTACAACATTGCAACAGACGGGCTGGGAAGAGCCCGGGCAGTGTAAGAACAGTCTCACTACCTTTTCCTATTGGTGAAAGACATGAAATTAGCTAGAAACGGCACATCTGTCAAGACTTAACAAGGAATCTTCGTGCTCATGGACATAATGAAATCTGCCACACTCCCGTTAAGGTCTTTTCAACTGATTAAATGTGTTAACCCCCTTTGATTTCTATGTTCTGTGCGGCCTTACTGCCCAAAGTGTACAGTTTATATCAGTGTCTTCAAATTATTGCTCCTATCTTTCTGTACATAAAATCGTTCCTAATCTCCTCCAGCATCTTGCCCAATCACTCTCTCTGCTTCCCATGTTCCCTTCTCCAGCAGCATCTCTGGAAGAATAAGGACAGCAGATACCTACATGGTGTCAGAAACAGCTCAAAAAAATCCTCTCTTCTAACTGTTTGGTTGTCCTCAAGGAAAGCCTAAATTTCAGTGTTTGTGAGGGTATATGGGATGGTGAGGGGTGGAAGAGGGAAACACAGATTGAGAAATATATTAAAATATACCCAGGCAAATATATGACAGCATTTAAATTATTTTCCATGGAAAAAAATACATTCACAAATGATCACAAATATTAAGGACCTACTGTGCTGAACATTGTGGGAGATAAAAACACACACTCTGCTTTCAAGAGGAGTGCACTTTAACTGCAGAGCTGCAACAGCAGAAATATGTGTGTGTACGTGTGCACACACACGCGCACACCACACTACTCCAGAGACTCAGAGGAGGAATACATCACAGTGAACTAGAGATGGTATTTCAAGTGTCTTCAGACATACAGATGGCCAACAGGCACATGAAAAGATGTTCAACATCACTCATCATCAGGGAAACGCAAATTAAAACCAAGTGAGATACCACCGCACACCTGTCAAAATGGCTGTTATCAAAAAGACAAGAAAGGGAAGATGGCGGAAGAGTAAGACGCGGAGATCACCTTCCTCCCCACAGATACACCAGAAATACATCTACACGTGGAACAACTCCTACAGAACACCTACTGAACGCTGGCAGAAGACCTCAGACCTCCCAAAAGGCAAGAACCCCCCCCCGCCACGTACCTGGGTAGGGCAAAAGAAAAAAGAATAAACAGAAACAAAAGGATAGGGACGGGACCTGCACCAGTGCGAGGGAGCCGTGAAGGAGAAAAGGTTTCTACACACTAGGAGCCCCTTCGCGGGTGGAGACTGCGGGTGGCGGAGGGGGAAAGCTTCGGAGCCGCGGCGGAGAGCAAAGCAACAGGGATGCGGAGGGCAAAGCGGGGAAATTTCCGCACAGAGGATCACGGCCGACCGGCACTCACCAGCCCGAGGCTTGTCTGCTCCCCCGCCGGGGCGGGCGGGGCTGGGAGCTGAGGCTCGGGCTTCAGTCGGAGCGCAGGGAGAGGACTGGGGTTGGCAGCGTGAACACAGCCCGCAGGGGGTTAGTGCGCCACGGCTAGCCGGGAGGGAGTCCCGGGAAAAGTCTGGACCTGCCAAAGAGGCAAGAGACTTTTTCTTCCCTCTTTGTTTCCTGGTGCGCGAGGAGCGGGGATTGAGAGCGCTGCTTAAAGGAGCTCCAGGCACGGGCGCGGGCCGCGGCTAAAAGCGCGGACCCCAGAGACGGGCGGGAGACGCCAAGGCTGCTGCTGCCGCCACCAAGAAGCCTGTGTGCGAGCACAGGTCACCCTCCACACCCCCCTTCCGGGGAGCCTGTGCAGCCCGCCACTGCCAGGGTCCCGGGATCCAGGGTCAACTTACCCGGGAGAACGCACGGCGCGCCTCAGGCTGCTGCAACGTCACGCTGGCCTCTGCCGCCGCAGGCTCGCCCCGCACTCCGTACCCCTCCCTCTCCCCGGCCTGAGTGAGCCAGAGCCCCCGAATCAGCGGCTACTTTTACCCCGTCCTGTCTGAGCGGGGAACAGACGCCCTCCAGCGACCTACACGCAGAGGCGGGGCCAAATCCAAAGCTGAGTCCCTGGGAGCTGTGAGAACACAGAAGAGAAAGGGAAGTCTCTCCCAGCTGAGCCTCAGAAGCAGCAGATTAAAGTTCCACAATCAACTTGATGTACCTGCATCTGTGGAATACGTGATTAGACAATGAATCATCCCAAATTGAGGAGGTGGACTTTGAGAGCAAGATTTATGATCTTTTCCCCTTTTCCTCTTTTTGTGAGTGTGTGTGTATGTGTATGCTTCTGTATGAGATTTTGTCTGTATAGCTTTGCTTCCACCATTTTTCCGAGGGTTCTATCCGTCCGTTTTTTTTGTTGTTGTTTGTTTGTTTTTTAATTTTTTCTTCTTAATAATTTTTTAATTTTAATAACTTTATTATATTTTATCTTACTTTATTTTAGTTTACTTTATATTCTTTCTTTTTTCCTTCCTTCCTCCCTCCCTTCCTCCCTCCCTCCCTCCTTTCTTTCTTTCTTTCTACTTCTACTAATTCTTTCTTTCTACTTTTTCTCCCTTTTATTCTGAGCCGTGTGGATGAAAGGCTCTTTGTGCTGCAGCCAGGAGTCAGTGCTGTGCCACTGAGGTGGGAGAGCCAACTTCAGGACACTGGTCCACAAGAGACCTCCCAGCTCCACATAATATCAAACGGCGAAAATCTCCCAGATATCTCCATCTCAACACCAACACCCAGCTTCACTGAACCACCAGCAAGTTACAGTGCTGGACATCCTATGCCAAACAACTAGCAAGACAGGAACACAACCCCACCCATTAGCAGAGAGGCTGCCTAAAATCATAATAAGTCCACAGACACCCCAAAACACACCACCAGACGTGGACCTGCCCACCAGAAAGACAAGATCAAGCCTCATCCACAAGAACACAGGGACTAGTCCCGTCCACTAGGAAGCCTACACAACCCATTGAACCAACCTTAGACACTGGGGACAGATACCAAAAACAACGAGAACTACGAACATGCAGCCTGCAAAAAGGAGACCCCAAACACAGTAAGTTAAGCAAAATGAGAAGACAGAAATACACACAGCAGTTGAAAGAGCAAGATAAAAACCCACAAGACCTAACAAATGAAGACGAAATAGGCAGTCTACCTGAAAAAGAATTCAGAATAATGATAGTAAAGATGATCCAAAATCCTGGAAATAGAATAGACAAAATGCAAGAAACATTTAACAAGGACCTAGAAGAAATAAAGATGAAACAAACAACGATGAACAACACAATAAATGAAATGAAAAATACTCTAGATGGGATCAATAGCAGAATAACTGAGGCAGAAGAATGGATAAGTGACCTGGAAGATAAAATAGTGGAAATAACTACTGCAGAGCAGAATAAAGAAAAAAGAATGAAAAGAACTGAAGACAGTCTCAGAGACCTCTGGGACAACATTAAATGCCCCAACATTCGAATTATAGGGGTTCCAGAAGAGGAAGAGAAAAAGAAAGGGACTGAGAAAATACTTGAAGAGATTATAGTTGAAAACTTCCCTAATATGGGAAAGGAAATAGTTAATCAAGTACAGGAAGCACAGAGAGTCCCATACAGGATGAATCCAAGGAGAAATATGCCAAGACACATATTAATCAAACTGTCAAATTTTAAATACAAAGAAAACATATTAAAAGCAGCAAGGAGGGGCTTGCCTGGTGGCACAGTGGTTGAGAGTCCGCCTGCTGATGCCGGGGACATGGGTTCGTGCCCTGGTCCGCGAAGATCCCACATACCGCGGAGCAGCTGGGCCCGTGAGCCATGGCCGCTGAGCCTGCGTGTCCGGAGCCTGTGCTCCGCAACGGGAGAGGCCTCAACAGTGAGAGGCCCACGTACCGCAAAAAAAAAAAAAAAAAAAGCAGCAAGGGATAAACAACAATAACACACAAGGGAATCCCCATAAGTTTAACAGCTGATCTTTCAGCAGAAACTCTGCAAGCCAGAAGGGACTGGCAGGACATATATAAAGTGATGAAGGAGAAAAACCTGCAAGCAAGATTACTCTTCCCAGCAAGGATCTCATTCAGATTTGATGGAGCAATTAAAACCTTTACAGACAAGCAAAAGCTGGGAGAGTTCAGCACCACCAAACCACCTCTACAACAACTGCTAAAGGAACTTCTCTAGGCAAGAAACACAAGAGAAGGAAAAGACCTACAATAACGAACCCAAAACAATTAAGAAAATGGGAATAGGAACATACATATCAATATTTACCTTAAATGTAAATGGACTAATTGCTCCCACCAAAAGAGAGATTGGCTGAATGGATATAAAAACAAGACCCATATATTTGCTGTCTATAAGAGACCCACTTCAGACCTAGAGACACATACAGACTGAAAGTAAGGGGATGGAAAAATATTTCATGCAAATGGAAACTAAAAGAAAGCTGGAGTAGCAATTCTCATATCAGACAAAACAGACTTTAAAGACTATTAGAAGAGACAAAGAAGGACACTACATAATGATCAAGGGATTGATCCAAGAAGATATAACAATTGTAAATATTTATGCACCCAACATAGGAGCACCTCAATACATAAGGCAAATACTAACAGCCATAAAAGGGGAAATCGACAGTAACACATTCATAGTAGGGGACTTTAACACCCCACCTTCACCAATGGACACATCATCCAAAATGAAAATAAATAAGGAAACACAAGCTTTAAATGGTACATTAAACAAGATGGACTTAATTGATATTTATAGGACATTCCATCCAAAAACAACAGAATACACATTCTTCTCAAGTGCTCATGGAACACTCTCCAGGATAGATCATATCTTGGGTCACAAATCAAGCCTTGGTAAATTTAAGAAAATTGAAATTGTATCAAGTATCTTTTCCGACCACAACCCCATAAGACTAGATATCAATTAGAGGAAAAAATCTGTAAAAAATACAAACACATGGAGGCTAAACAATACAGTAATTAATAACGAAGTGATCACTGAAGAAATCAAAGAAGAAATAAAAAAATACCTAGAAACAAATGACAATGGAGACACGATGACCCAAAACCTATGGGATGCAGCAAAAGCAGTTCTAAGAGGGAAGTTTATAGCAATACAAGCCCACCTTAAGAAACAGGAAACATCTCAAATAAACAACCTAACCTTGCACGTAAAGCAATTAGAGAACGAAGAACAAAAAAACCCCAAAGTTAGCAGAAGGAAAGATATCATAAAGATCAGATCAGAAATAAATGAAAAAGAAATGAAGGAAACAATAGCAAAGATCAATAAAACTAAAAGCTGGTTCTTTGAGAAGATAAACAAAATAGATAAACCATAAGCCAGACTCATCAAGAGAAAAAGGGAGAAGACTCAAATCAATAGAATTAGAAATGAAAAAGGAGAAGTAACAACTGACACTGCAGAAATACAAAAGATCATGAGAGATTACTACAAGCAACTCTATGCCAATGAAATGGACAACCTGGAAGAAATGGACAAATTTTTAGAAATGCACAACCTGCCAAGACTGAATCAGGAAGAAATAGAAAATATGAACAGACCAATCACAAGCACTGAAATTGAAACTGTGATTAAAAATCTTCCAACAAACAAAAGCCCAGGACCAGATGGCTTCACAGGCGAATTCTATCAAACATTTAGAGAAGAGCTAACACCTATCCTTCTCAAACTCTTCCAAAATATAGCAGAGGGAGGAACACTCCCAAATTCATTCTATGAGGCCACCATCACCTTGATACCAAAACCAGACAAGGATGTCACAGAGAAAGAAAACTACAGGCCAATATCACTGATGAACATAGATGCAAAAATCCTCAACAAAATACTAGCAAACAGAATCCAACAGCACATTAAAAGGATCATACACCATGATCAAGTGGGGTTTATTCCAGGAATGCAAGGATTCTTCAATATACGCAAATCAATCAATGTGATAAACCATATTAACAAATTGAAAGAGAAAAATGATATGATCATCTCAATAGATGCAGAGAAAGCTTTTGACAAAATTCAACACCCATTTATGATAAAAACCCTGCAGAAAGTAGGCATAGAGGGAACTTTCCTCAACATAATAAAGGCCATATATGACAAACCCACAGCCAACATCATCCTCAATGGTGAAAAACTGAAACCATTTCCACTAAGATCAGGAACAAGACAAGGTTGCCCACTCTCACCACTCTTATTCAACATAGTTTTGGAAGTTTTAGCCACAGGAATCAGAGAAGAAAAGGAAATAAAAGGAATCCAAATCAGAAAAGAAGAAGTAAAGCTGTCACTGTTTGCAGATGACATGATACTATACATAGAGAATACTAAAGATGCTACCAGAAAACTACTAGAGCTAATCAATGAATTTGGTAAAGTTGCAGGATACAAAATTAATGCACAGAAATCTCTTGCATTCCTATACACTAATGATGAAAAATCTGAAAGTGAAATCAAGAAAACACTCCCATTTACCATTGCAACAAAAAGAATAAAATATCTAGGAATAAACCTACCTAAGGAGACAAAAGACCTGTATGCAGAAAATTATAAGACACTGATGAAAGAAATTAAAGATGATACAAATAGATGGAGAGATATACCATGTTCTTGGATTGGAAGAATCAACATTGTGAAAATGACTCTACTACCCAAAGCAATCTACAGATTCAATGCAATCCCTATCAAACTACCACTGGCATTTTTCACAGAACTGGAACAAAAAATTTCACAATTTGTATGGAAACACAAAAGACCCCGAATAGCCAAAGCAATCTTGAGAATGAAAAACGGAGCTGGAGGAATCAGGCTCCCTGACTTCAGACTATACTACAAAGCTACAGTAATCAAGACAGTATGGTACTGGCACAAAAACAGAAAGATCAATGGAACAGGATAGAAAGCCCAGAGATAAACCCACACACATATGGTCACCTTATCTTTGATAAAGGAGGCAGGAATGTACAGTGGAGAAAGGGCAGCCTCTTCAATAAGTGGTGCTGGGAAAACTGGACAGGTACATGTAAAAGTATGATATTAGATCACTCCCTAACACCATGCACAAAAATAAGCTCAAAATGGATTAAAGACCTAAATGTAAGGCCAGAAACTATCAAACTCTTAGAGGAAAATATAGGCAGGACACTCTATGACATAAATCACAGCAAGATCCTTTTTGACCCACCTCCTAGAGAAATGGAAATAAAACCAAAAATAATTGGGACCTAATGAAACTTCAAAGCTTTTGCACAGCGAAGGAAACCATAAACAAGACCAAAAGACAACCCTCAGAGTGGGAGAAAATATTTGCAAATGAAGCAACTGACAAAGGATTAATCTCCAAAATTTATAAGCAGCTCATGCAGCTTAATAACAAAAAAACAAACAACCGAATCCAAAAATGGGCAGAAGACCTAAATAGACATTTCTCCAAAGATATACAGACTGCCAACAAACACATGAAAGAACGCTCAACATCACTAATCATTAGAGAAATACAAATCAAAACTACAATGAGATATCATCTCACACCAGTCAGAATGGCCATCATCAAAAAATCTAGAAACAATAAATGCTGGAGAGGGTGTGGAGAAAAGGGAACACTCTTGCACTGCTGGTGGGAATGTGAATTGGTTCAGCCACTATGGAGAACAGTATGGAGGTTCCTTAAAAAACTACAAATAGAACTACCATATGACCCAGCAATCCCACTACTGGGCATATCCCCTGAGAAAACCATAATTCAAAAAGAGTCATGTACCAAAATGTCCATTGCAGCTCTATTTACAATAGACAGGACATGGAAGCAACCTAAGTGTCCATCGACAGATGAATGGATAAAGAAGATGTGGCACATATATACAATGGAATATTACTCAGCCATAAAAAGAAATGAAATTGAATTATTTGTAATGAGGTGGATAGACCTAGAGTCTGTCATACAGAGTGAAGTAAGTCAGAAAGAAAAAGACAAATACCGTATGCTAACACATATATATGGAATTTAAGAAAAAAAATGTCATGAAGAACCTAGGGGTAAGGTAGGAATATAGATGCAGACCTCCTAGAGAACGGACTTGAGGTTATGGGGAGGGAGAAGGGTGAGCTGTGACAGGGCGAGAGAGAGTCATGGACATATACACACTAACAAACGTAGTAAGGTAGATAGCTAGTGGGAAGCAGCCGCATGGCACAGGGATATTGGCTCGGTGCTTTGTGACAGCCTGGAGGGGTGGGATAGGGAGGGTGGGAGGGAGGGAGACGCAACAGGGTAGACATATGGGAACATATGTTTATGTATGACTGTTTCACTTTGTTATAAAACAGAAACTAACACACCATTGTAAAGCAATTGTACCCCAATAAAGATATAAAAAAAAAAAAAAAGAGTCATGTACCAAAATGTTCATTGCAGCTCTATTTACAATAGCCCGGAGATGGAAACAACCTAAGTGTCCATCATCGGATGAATGGATAAAGAAGATGTGGCACATATGTACAATGAAATATTACTCAGCCATAAAAAGAAATGAAATTGAGCTATTTGTAATGAGGTGGATAGACCTAGAGTCTGTCATACAGAGTGAAGTAAGTCAGAAAGAGAGAGACAAATACCGTATGCTAACACATATATATGGAATTTAAGAAAAAAATATATCTTGAAGAACCTAGGGGTAAGACAGGAATAAAGACACAGACCTACTAGAGAATGGACTTGAGGATATGGGGAGGGGGAAGGGTAAGCTGTGACAAAGCACGAGAGAGGCATGGTCATATATACACTACTAAACGTAAGGTAGATAGCTAGTGGGAAGCAGCCGCATAGCACAGGGAGATCAGCTCGATGCTTTGTGACCGCCTGCAGGGGTGGCATAGGGAGGGTGGGAGGGAGGGAGACGCAAGAGGGAAGAGATACGGGAACATATGTATATATATAACTGATTCATTTTGTTGTAAAGCAGAAACTAACACACCATTGTAAAGCAATTATACTCCAATAAAGACGTTAAAAAAAAAAAAGACAAGAAAGAACAAGTGTTGGTGAGGATGTGCAGGAAAAAGAACCCTCATGCACTGTTGGTGGGAATGTAAACTGGTGTAGCCACTATGGAAAACAGGATGGAGTTTCCTCGAAAAACTAAAAGTAGAACCACCATATGATCCAGCAGTTCCACTCCTGGGTATCTATCTGAAGAAAACAAAGGCCAGTAATTTGAAAAGATTTATGTACCCATGTTCACTGCAGCATTATTTACAATTGCCAAGATACAGAAGCCACCTAAGTGTCTATGGATAGACACTTCACGATGAGTGAAGATGCAGTATATATATATATATACATGCATACATACATATACTGGGGTTGGCCAAAATGTTCGTTTGGTTTTCTGCCTACGATGGCTCTAGTAGCACTTAGTTGTCTTTAACTTCATTCACAACAATTTTATTAGATTGTTAACGTGACAGCTGTCATATCAAAGTGCATTAAAAAAAATTAGCAAAATTGGTAAATTTTTGTGTGGCCATTTTAATATTGAATATGGAAGAAAAAAACATTTCGGCATATCATGCTTTACTATTTCAAGAAAGGTAAAAACGCAACTGAAACGCAAAAGAAGGATTTGTGCCACGTATGGAGAAGGTGCTGTGACTGATCGAACGTGTCAAAAGCGGTTTGCGAAGGTTTGTGCTGGAGATTTCTCACTGGATGATGCTCCACGGTCAGGTAGACCAGTTGAAGTTGATAGCGATCAAGTCGAGACATTAACTGAGACCAATCAATGTTATACCACGTGGGAGATAGCCGACATTCTCAAAATAACCAAATCAAGCGCTGAAAATCATTTGCACCCACTTGGTTATGTTGTTTTGATGTCTGAGTTCCACTTAAGTTAAACGGAAAAAAACCTTCACATATTTCCGCATGTGATTCTCTACTTAATCGTTAACAAAAATGTTCCGTTTTTAAAACAAATTGTGGTGGGCGATGAAAAGTGGATACTGCACAACAATGTGGAACGGAAGAGATCATGGGGCAAGTGAAATAAACCACCACCCACCACACCAAAGGCTGGTCTCCATCCAAAGAAGGTGATGTTGTATATATGGTGTGATTGGAAGGGAGTCCTCTATTACGAGCTCCTTCTGGAAAACCAAATGATTAACTCCAACACGTACTGTTCCCAATTAGACCAACTGAAAGCAGCACTCAACAAAAAACACCTGGAATTAGTCAACAGAAAACGTGTAATCTTCCATCAGGATACTGCAAGACCGCATGTTTCTTTGATGACCAGGCAAAAACTGTTATAGCTTGGCTGGGAAGTTCTGATTCATCTGCCGTATTCACGGGGCATTGCACCTTTGAATTTCCATTTATTTAGGTCTTCACAAAATTCTCTTAATGGAAAAAATTTTAATTCCCCGGAAGACTGTAAAAGGTACCTGGTACAGTTCTTTGCTCAAAAAGGTAAAATGTTCTGGGAAGATGGAATTATGAAGTTGCCTGAAAAGTGGCAGAAGGTAGTGGAATAAAAGGGTGAATATGTTGTTCAATAAAGTTCTTGGTGAAAATGAAAAATGTGTCTTTTATTTTTACTTAAAAACTGAAGGCACTTTTTGGCCAACCCAATAAATATACATATATACAAACATATATACATATGTATACATACACATATGTATGTATATATATTCCATATATATGTATACATATATATACATTCCATTATGTATACACACACACACACTGGAATATTATTCAGCTATAAAAAAGAATGAAATCTTGCCATTTGTGGCAACATAGATGGATCCGGAGGGTATTATTCTAAGTGAAATAAGTCAGACAGAGAAAGACAAATACTGAATGATTTTAGTTATATATGTGATCTAAAAAATAAAACAAATGAACAAACACATCTAAACAGAAACAGTCATAGATACAGAGAATGAACAGGTGGTCGCCAGAGGGGAGAAAGGCAGGGGGTAGGGCAGAGTAGGTAAAGGGGATTAAGAGATATAAACTTCCAGTTACAAAATAATTTAAGTCCTGAAGATGTAATATACACAGAGAAAATACAGTCAATGATACTGTAACAATCTCCTGTGGTGACATTAACTGCACTTATTGTGATGATCATTTTATAATGTATACAAATATCAAATCACTATGTTGCACACCTAAAACTCATATAATGTTGTATGTTAATTATAACTCAATAAAAATTAATAAAAAAATAAAGAGTCTTCAGCAAGGATGAGGTAGGCGGATGGGTAGGGAGTGGTATGTATTTCCAGAATCAATCAATTAGAAAAAATGAAATATCTGTATTTTCAATAAATTTATTTTTTCTAATCTTCAGATAAAAGAAAGCTTTTCCATGAAAAACACTCAGATTATGTATCTGTCTCACTGACTATCAAATGTGATATAAATAGTCAAATACACTGAATGAAGAATCAGAGCCAGTAACATCATAGAAAAGGAATCTCTGTGGCCTTCTATTATCGTCATGAGTAACAAGTTATTACAACAGTTTAATCATGGAGTTAATCAAAATTTCTCTGTTAACACATTGAAGGCTTTCAATCAAATATATAACTTTGCTGAAACGAAGAAATGTTCCCAGTATAAACTGGACGGTACTGATAAATTAGTGCTTTGCCCTCTTCAACATCAGATTCAAAATGGTGATTGTTTTTCCGAGCTGCAAGAAAAAGAAAGCGTTAATTTTTAAAAAGATAGGATACAATTTTCAAAAGGCTACTTTAAAATATTTCTTCCTATAATCAGCATTATTAAGTGGGATAATACCAGCAAAAACGAGAAACGTCTTACCAAATTCCCCCAAATAAAGCAGCACCTGATTTGGAGTAGAGCCTTCCTGACAGCAGCCGTGCTAACCCTGCACCAGACCCCACGTGGCGCTCACTCCCCTTTCATTCAAACGCCTACCACACGCCTACTGTGTGCATACCTTGATGTAGGGCCTGGGGATGGCGACATCCACAAGGCAAGGTCCTAACGCTCAAGAAGTCTTGTCTAGTCACCACACAGAAGTTTTTATAGACTAATCAGGAGGACGCTTCAAGAGGATGGAGAAACTGGCAAAGCCGAGGCAGGGGAGAAGGGAGGCATCTCCCCCAGGTAAGGCAGAAATTTGAAAAGCAAGGAGGCACAAAGAAGTCGCATGGTGAAACTTTAGGTGTGAGGGGGTGAGGGCTCAGGCTTTACCCTAAAGTCAAAATAAAGTAAATACAGGCCTCCGTGGCATTTTTAGAAAGAGGGATGTTGG
The DNA here is from genome assembly GCF_949774975.1 of Lagenorhynchus albirostris. NCBI lineage: Eukaryota > Metazoa > Chordata > Mammalia > Artiodactyla > Delphinidae > Lagenorhynchus > Lagenorhynchus albirostris. The sequence goes on from NC_083111.1 coordinate 9,148,382, forward strand.
AAAATGAAGGCCATGTAGCCGTTCCTGTGATACTGCTGCAGGGAGCCTTGCTCTGCTCTCTGCTGTTCTCATCACTCCTATTCAAACGACATGAAAATGTTTCTTGGGACTAATACTATACCTGGGAGAACTATTTTTTAATCTGGGGTTTTTGTAATGAAATGACCTGTTCACCGGAGCACAATTCTAAACCACAGTGAACTCAGGAGGAAGCACTTTACCTGCGAGTGTGGACCGAGGGTTGATAAAACCTCAGGGCAAGCATGAAGGGAGGATGCAAACAAAGTTCATGGAAATCTTCCCGGGGCCGCGACTTGCCAGAGAGACGCCCTAATCCCTTGCAAGTTGTGTTCGTAGCTCTGTCTTACACCCATATCACTCAACTAAAACCCAAGCATCTATAACCAAATTCTCAATTTACCCACAAACATAACCTAGCATGACTATGCCTGTGTTTTCATCATGAAAAAGCAGGCAAAGCGTATTAACTTTCTCCACTGTGCCAATACCTACAGATAGGCAGCCTTAAAACCACAGACTGATGAGTATAGAGTCAATTTACATAATTGTCTTGGAAAAGTAAGATCTAATCCTCAGAGAATGTCATAATTAAATCATTATCCCTAAAAAGAGTAATTGGAGGGGAATCTAAAAAAAAAGGACTCAAGAAAACAAAACAAAACAATCTTTATGCTGTTGTTCAGGAAATCAGCCCACTTTAGACTGTACAGTACCGTTAACTGAAAGAACTGTCCTGGTTTGATTTGAATGACTAATATCTCAATTTCAGGGCTTTCACATGAATTAATTTTTTTAAAAGTTAAACCTACAAAACATTTATAGAGTAAAAGTACACAGACGTTCAGATGAGGCCGATTTCCTTCAAAACCACACTAGAGAGACAAAATTATAACCCCTGCCCCATATTACCTTCAGCCACAAAGAACTCTGCTAAATAAAATGCAGCCCTCACAGCATTAGGCGCATGGGAAATGCCTTTTAATTTTCCCCACTCATAAGGAGCTTTCTCTGGGTGCCACTGGACACCATATACCGGATACTGGTATCCTGCATAAAGAACATAGACTGGTGAGTATTAAGTAGTAACAATGGTCTGGGATGTTACTTAACAATTAAATTATGTTTCACATGCTGTGTAAAACATTATTTTTATAACACCCAATGTCAGACAAAATTAAACTGTGCACATTCTCTCAGACACAAACAATTTCAGTTCACAGTCAATGTGAAAGTTCACAATACAATATTTCACTGACTTACAACCTTTTATAATTTGAAATACGATTCCGTTTACTAGGTGATCAGAGTTGAGTGAAATAACTGAGCCTTTGAATATATCCCAGCTCAACAGTAAACCGCACATCTGATTAGACACAAGTTTCTTCTACAACTCTCTTCCCCCCACTTCATACCGCATTTTCATCCCCTCCTATAATGACATTCACATGAGCATGAACTATGCCAGCATCTTTAGTGCCCTTTTACATAAGTCTCAGGCTCAACTGTGTCTCTCAGTCTATGGAAAGGTTCATGGTTTCATGCTGCCAGTTTTTAAATAGTTTTTAAAAGTTTAAATTTGGTGTGAAAGATTTTTGGTAATGTACTTCACTTATTTTTAGAATTCTTAAATATCTTTATATACAAAAATGATATGATCCCTAGGATTTACTACAAAAACTAAGCTGGTATGAGGAGAAAACAGATATGAAACAACAATGGCCATATAAATGTGATAGTTGTTGAAGCTTAGAGAAAGGTACCCAGGGGATCATTACATTACTCTCTCTACTTCTAAATATGGCTTTAAAATTCCATAATTTTTTAAAAAATATGTGTAATATTTACCTTCTGAGAAATATCTATACTCATCTCTTTTTTTCTTCACATATGCCTTTCCTCATTTTAATTGAAAAAAAATCCTCCCTCTATTATTCTTGCTTTGAAATTATAACCCTGACTACCACGGGAAATACTTAGAGAAATGAATTATCCAAAAGTAGAGATATCTAGGGAAAAGGGCACTGTCCGCATATCCCATGAGACTCTGCTAAGAGAGATCATGTCAGAAGAAGGAAACCTATTTTATCCTAGCCTTCTTCAGTCTAGATTCACAAGAGAAAAGAACCTACCAGCAAGCAGCTCCGGTCACTCTACTCCATCCCTCCCCACTGCGCCCTCCCCCCCCTCCTTCTTTGTGACATACTCTCTTTCTCTGTCTTGAACCACATGTGATGCCACCAGCAGGAGACCCATGGGCTGGATGACCAGGAAATTAACTGTTACACATAGGTAACTGAAAGGCAGATCTTCTAATATATTTCTTTGAGATATGAAAAGTATTATTTAGAACAAGAAATACCCTAAGTGGTGGTGCAGTGGTTAAGAATCCGCCTGCCAATGCAGGGGACACAGGTTCAAGCCCTGGTCTGGGAAGATCCCACATGCCGCGGATCAATGAAGCCCATGCGCCACAACTACTGAGCCTGCACTCTAGAGCCCAAGAGGCACGACTACTGAGCCCACGCACCACAACTACTGAAGCCCACGCGCCTACAGCTCGTGCTCTGCAACAAGAGAAGCCACCGCAATGAGAAGCCCGTGCACCTCAAAGAAGAGTAGCCCCCGCTCGCTGCAACCAGAGAAAGCCTGCGTGCAGCAACAAAGACCCAACACACCCATAAATTAATTAATTAATTAATTAATTAAATTTATTAAAAAAAAGAAATACCCTAAGTGATAAATTGTAATAAAGATTTTTCAGATAGATGAATGGATAGGACAGAGATATACACTGACATTCAGAAGCAAGTTGAGATTTACTCATTTTTTGTAAACTGCGTCAATAAAAGATCAATGCAGGTTCCTGACAACTCTAGGAATCACGCCCTGGCTCACTAATTTAGAACAAAATATCAAGAACAGGAAGGAAATGCGCATATAGGAGCATCTCAAGTGTTTCTATCTAGTAGGTGTCAGAAAACTTTCAGAAGATAAAAATTTCAAAAGAGCCTGGTATGATGACATAGCCAGGAACAGAACCAACATGAAGTCCTATTCCCTAATTTCCAAGCCAATACTCTTTCATTTAAATAATTACTCATCTATTCAACATCTACTGAGATTTCCATAAAGTCCTGGAAACACAAAGAATGACAGAGTCCCAGCTCTCAATGAGCTCTTAGCCTAGGAGGAAAGACAGAACATGAGCAAATAAGTGCAAAGAGACATTCCTAGGAAGTGCAGAGCAAGTATAAAGGAGGAGAACTGAGGATGTGGCGAGAAAGGATAACGGGCAGGGATGGCCTCCAGGAGCTGACCACTGCCCTGAGTTCTTAAAGCTAGCTAAGAGGCCATCAGCAGAAGGGAATGGGGAGGAAGGAAAGCTTTTCAGAGGACAGGAAAGAGCATAAGGAAAAGCACGGGGGCAAGAAGTGCTGCTCTGTGGAGGGCTGTGTGTACTGAACAGGGTGCATGGAATCCAGGCTAGCGAGGGCTGCGGGGGAGACCTTGAGTAAATGACTGGGAAATCCAGACTCCATCCTCCAAGTGCTGAAGAGCCACTGAGGAGCTTTCTCCCCAGGCAATGTGGTCAGACTGGAATCTCGGGGGATTGCTGGTGACCGGCTGGAAGGCAGGTTTGTGGAACGGTTAGGAGCTCCTGCGGCAACACAGGTGGCAGGTGGTTTATGCTGCAGTCGGACAGGAGGAATAGAGAGATCTGGGAAGAAGAATTCCCAAGAAGGATGTGGGAAGTAGCAAGTGGCATGGACTTCTTAGATGTGGAGGATGAGGGCCGGAAGTCAAGGGCAGCCAACACTAGATGATGCGGTGAATGGCAACGCTGTCAACTAAAGTAAGAAATACAGGAGGGGAAACAGGGTTAGAGAGAGAAGTTCAGAGTGGTTCACTTCAGACTGCATTCATCAGCCTTCCCAGAATTCCGGGGAGGTCGTTTCTGAACCTTCAGACATCTGACCTCCCCCAACAAGGGAGCCAGTGACATGGCCACAACCTGCGAATAGCATGAACTACTTCTGCCTCGTCCCAGTTGACTCCAGTCCAGTGCTCGGGCCTCGCCAGTAGCACCAATCAGTCTCGCCAGCTGACAGATCACCTACTGCTTCTGCAAGCTCTCATTCATGGTACTTTGCTTCCTTGTGCACTTGTGATGTTTTGGCTGTGAACCAATCACTTTCCTTAAAATCTCATATGGAAACTTCTTAAAAGTCCCGGAAAAATGCAGGTTCCTCCAGAGAGCACTACTGACGTTTGTTTCTGACACGCACGTTGAGGCACTATCAGTCCGAGATAGCTTCAAACACACTTTTTGACTTAAGATGTGCCGAACTTCCCAGTTAGTATAGCGCGGGCCACGCTAGACCGGCCTGTCATGAAAACACTCGGGGCTTTACTGATTTACCAGCCCACCAGCTTAGCGCTATGGTTCAAGATGGCAAATTCTCCCTGCAGTTGTGCAGGCAGGATTCACGGAGGGTCCAGCCTTCCGCGTCCTGCTCCACGGGGGTACTCTCCAGGGAGGGGGGGTCCTGAGCTTCATCTCAAGCTCTCATGACTCAATAATAAGGCTGGTTTAAATACTCCACTTACCTCCTGCAATTTGGGGCCTGGATACCCTTACTGTCACTTCATCAATGTATTTACTTAGGAAGATGTTTTTCTGTATGTCAGTCACATTTTTTGCTGTTGTCTGCAGCATGTACTTAAGCTGCAGTATTACTAGAAACAGAAATCACTTTCTCCATTTATTTCTTCATCCACTCTCCCCTTAACTCTTCACTTCCCTTTTTCATCACCCTATCATAGAAGGTGACCCAGGTAAACCACAACTGATTTGGAACATGGGCAAAACAGGCCTCCTGTCTCCAAAAATGCCCTAACTTCTAACTTCAGTCCCCAAAGTAACATGATCTTATTCATAAGAGAACTATAAAATCAAAATTAATAAATATAATAAGTAAAATAAAGTGTACATCTGCAGTGATACATACCTTCCATTGTTGAAATAAACTCAATAGAGCCATCTGTATTTGTAGTTAATATATTGAAAAACGCCTTTAACTTTTCATTCATTGTAAAATTCTAAAGTGCAAAAATAAAAACAAAATAATTACTTCTGTAGTAAATCTAAATGCATTAATTTCATTGTGTTATTAATGTGATACCTTCACAGAGAGGCTCCACTTGTGGAAATTTGCAGTCAGAGGTTCTATTGCTAATGACAGCAACAAGTCAGCAGGAAAATTCTCGAACATTCTGCTCTGCAATGGACCTGAAATAATTCAAGCATAAAAAGAAATAATTTAAACACAGAAAAAATAAAATCCATTGAAGTCAACTGATCTTCAGCCAGAGAGAGGCCATTGTTAAGACATAATCAAGATGACTAAATGATATGCAAACACATCGTTTCCACAGAAGTATTCTAGTCAAGCACAAAATAAGTTTAACACACAATTCCAAATATGTTCCATACTTAAGTACTTTTCTTGTAGAACTGTAACATAAATAACTAAAATTCTTCAGACGTGATAACGAGCAGGCTAGCCATAGAGTAAGCAGAGGATTTCAAAATGAGTTCTCTAGACAGCGCTGAAAAATAGGTGAAATTTTCCACATGTGTATATATTTGTTTTCTCAGGAAAGGACCCAGAACTTTTAACACATTTTCAAAGGTATCTGGGACTTAAACGGTTAAAAATACCAACAACGTAGGAAAAAACATTAACCAGGCCAAGATAATTCTACTCACTAAATAGATCAAAAGAAGCAATGGGATTCCCTGGTGGCACAGTGGTTGAGAGTCTGCCTGCCAGTGCAGGGGACAAGGGTTCGTGCCCCGGTCCAGGAAGATCCCACATGCCGTGGAGCGGCTGGGCCCGTGAGCCATGGCCGCTGAGCCTGCGTGTCCGGAGCCTGTGCTCCGTCCGCAACGGGAGAGGCCACAACAGTGAGAGGCCCGTGTACCGCAAAAAAAAAAAAGAAGCAATTTACCTCAATGAAGGCTCTGGAGTCTGACACAGACATACGCCAGCAAAGGGATAAGAAAAGCCTGACGGTGTTCAAGGCCCTAACGCCAGCTGTCCCTCAATGAATCCCTCATTCAGGATGCTAATGGCTTCCATTAGAATCCCAGAGCCCTACATAATAAAAATCCGCTGATACCTTACTTCAGTGGATTTCATTCCTTTTTTTGTATAAACTCGGTTTTAACCACAGACAACCAAAAGAGACTGACCTGATACATACACTTCCCACAGGATTCTTGCAGTAATTAAGTGAGATAATGTGAGAAAGAGCTTTGAAAAGTATAGAGCATTTTATAGATTCTATGTATAACAACTACTACTTTCTATCCAAAATCCTTTTGAGAACAGGAATGGTTGGTAGCATTCAACATTCAATTCTGATGATTCAGAAATCAAGTAACCTCCAAGAATCATGATCTATTTACACAGATTGGTAAATAAAGCATTTGTCTGGTCTTTGTCCTGGGTTCCTGACTGGGAGCTTTTAAACCCTTGGAATTTCCGGACTGATAGGTGTGTCTTTGTAATGCTAATGAGGTGACACAAGGTGGCCCCTGGACAGCTTCAGGATGAGGCTGGTTATCAGAAAAACTAACCACGCGATTACAGCAGGTCTGACTTTACCTGGCTATGTAGTGCAATGGACATGCATTGGACTTCTAGAGCAGGTCTGACTTTGAGCTAGCCTGATCTCCAGGGATGAGACAGGGACTGGAGATTGAGTTCAATAACACGGCCAATGATTTAATCAACCATGCCTTCATAATAAAGTCCCGATAAAAACTCTGAGCACCAAAGTTCACCAGAGCTACAGGGCTGGTGAACATATTGATGTGCCAGGAGGGTGACGTGCCCTGACTCAACAGGGAGAGGGCAAGAAGTTCTATATTCCCTCACAGACCTTGCCCCATGTGTATCCTTTACAGTAAAACTCTTTATTGCAAACAGAGCACTTTCCTGAGTTCTGAGAGTCATTCCAGTTAATTATTAAACCCGAGGGGGATTGTGGGAATCCCAAGATTCATGGCCATCTGATCAGATGTATGGGTGGCCTCGGGGTATGACTCGTGGCTGGTATCCGACATGAGGGCAGTCTAGTCACGGAGATCACCTTTACCTGGAGTCTGTGCTAACTCCAGGTTGTTGGTACTAGAATGGAATTGCAGTGCACCCTATCTGGGATCGAAACAGAGTACACAGCCAAGGGAAAAATGCTGACTATAATAATAATAGCTAACATTTATTAGAGTAATATTTACAGTGCTTATCAGAGTACCTGGAAAACATTATCTTATTTAATCCTCACAAAAAAATCCTAAGAGGTAAACGCTTTTACAAATCAGGAAATTAAAGCTAAGAGAGGGTAAATGATACCCCAAGGCAGAAGTGACAAAGCTAGGACTCAACACCAAGTCTGATTTTAGAGTTTTTAATCATGCACTGTCCTGACGTCACTAGAAGCAATAAGTTATCAACATTCAAAATTCCTTAAGCCAACTTTATAACTCAGTACAAAAAGTGACCATTCACATCTTCAGCCTGTGCAAATAATTTAAAAATTAACAAATGTGATGAACATATTTTTACTCTGATATTTGCAACTTATTAATCCTGCCCAGTTAATATTTTTTTCAGGATCAAAAGAGAATTCTTACTTCTAGTGAAGTTCAGTGGCATTTTAATTCCAACAGTATCTGTGAGGGTTAATAAGCTCTCTCCACTGACCAGATACGTAAGCTCTTCAAATCCAAGGCAGGTCCCCCACGTGGGAAAATAGTCTCCATTACCAAAACCCTGTGCAGAATAAAGAGAAAACTAAGCTTACTCAAACTTTTCAAAATAAAAATTATACATTTGATTTGTCATACAAGATTGGCACCTGAGGTGTACATGGATTTCTAAGGAGTTTTCCAGGATCAATAGTAGTAGGCTATCACTTACTCTCTCTTCTATCCATAGGATATCACTTAATTTCTCTTTAGATCAAGCTCCCACATAATAGTTCAGGTTTAATTAACCAAACTATCCAAACTCAGTTGTGCTGGGAAAGATACAGACATTTGCCAGTCAACTACCGAACAACACATGTAACATTCAGGGACTGTAAATATCAAGGATGATGCTAGATAAATGCCTATTTACACATTTTCTACAAATCCTGTTGCTTTAAATGACTGTCCAGTTTTGAACGTACTCTGAATGGAAGTCTTTCCTCCATTATCTCAGAATTTATAGTAACAGCTGCATTATACCACCTTCAGCGAATCAGATTTAAATCAGGTGAAAGCCATGATCTGGAAGGAAAGGAACAGTCGGCAAGCAAAAGTAAAATAAAATTTCAGAGAGTAAAAGCTGTCAACTAAAAAAGTACAAATGTACTGGGTTTCTTCAGAGGCAGTCACAACAACCAGTGTGACTGGGGGAGAAGCATTCCAGCAACTGAATTTTCTGATTAACCAAAGATTAAACCCGAGTGTGCTGACAGTTACAAAACTGGGTTTTGTAACTTTTCTAAAAGCAGTGGTTTTCCTGCATAGACTGTAAAATATAACCTAACAGGGCTTCCCTGGTGGCGCAGTGGTTGACAGTCCGCCTGCCGATGCAGGGGACGCCGGTTCGTGCCCCGGTCCGGGAAGATCCCACGTGCCGCGGAGCGGCTGGGCCCGTGAGCCATGGCCGCTGAGCCTGCGCGTCCGGAGCCTGTGCTCCACAATGGGAGAGGCCACAACAGTGAGAGGCCCGCGCACCGCAAAAAAAATAAATTAATTAATTAAAAAAAAAATATATATATATATATTTATAACCTAACAGTAACTCATTTTAAATGAGGAAATTGTTAGGGAGTTTTTTTCTCTTCTTCAATGAGAAAAATATAGAACAGCATTAATTCCTATACTTCCTATCTCAAGATAGGATTTTAATACTTTTATATGCAAGTCTGGAAAATTTTATTTTTAGAAGTTAGAATTGTATACGTTACGTTGAAGGGTCTTACTGCATCCACTTACAATAAACACAAAAGAGGGCTGAACTGTTCTCTGTTTCCATATGCACACCAAACTTGATTTCTGAACTAAACGTTAAATCCCCACTTGCTGAGACCACATCTTTTGTTTGTTGTGATCAGCAGAGCGAAGGACACAGAGTGAAACCGAATAGATCTCACAGAAATCACTTCTCAGGGCTTCTTCATCAGGGCCTGTGGACCCCAGTGGCTACAGCTAAATGGAAGTTCAAGGTTGCTAAGCTTTTTTCTTTGCTTTGAAATCTTCAAGTAGCTAATTACATTTTTTAAAATTTATTTATTTTTATTTATTTATTATTTTTGGCTGTGTTGGGTCTTCATTGCTGCGCACAGGCTTTCTCTAGTTACAGCGAGCAGGGGCTACTCTTTGTTGCGGTGCGCGGGCTTCTCATTGCAGAGCACGGGCTCTAGGCGCGCGGGCTTCAGTAGCTGTGGCACGCGGGCTCTAGAGCACAGGCTCAGTAGTTGTGGTGCACGGGCTTAGTTGCTCCGCGGCATGTGGGATCTTCCTGGACCAGGGCTCGAACCTGTGTCCCTTGCACTGGCAGGCGGATTCTTAACCACTGTGCCACCAGGGAAGCCCTAATTATATTTTTTTAAATAGGCCTTTGGGTCTTACGGGTTAGGTGGCTCCTTTTTTTTTAAATTGAACAAGCCAGTTACATGAGTCTCTATATGCAAAGGAAGAGTGGCTTTATAATGTTCATATATATGCTTTCCAAATGCATTTTAAATCACTCATGTTATAAAATTTCAATTTTGTTCCCTAGTTTTTCCAAAAAATATCCACTGAGCATGTACTAAGTACATGGAACCATATGATATGAAATGAGGAATGCCTCAAAGGGTGTCAGAGCCATGCAATCTGATGAGACATGAACAGCTAACTTCAAGATATTCTGTCTCTGGGCTTCCCTGAAAAGCTGGCTAAGGCACAAATTAGGGACGGGGTAGAAAGGAACAGCCTAAGCAGATCTGAAAGTAGGAGGACACAGAGTATGTGCTGGAAATACCAGCCTGGCTGCAATTACCTGCACAAGCAAAGTCTGGAAAAGGTAAGCTGTGGACACACTGTATATCTTGACTCAAAGACTATAAAAGGCTACAGGTCATCAAGCCAAGCCATTAAGTTTTCAAACAAGCATCTCATATGCTAAAAGCAGTTTCTTAGGGAAATATTTAAGGTTGGGGAGATAGTAGGACCAGCAAGATTAATTAGAAAATTGCTGTTAACAGTTCAGGGGAGAAATAGCCAGGGTCTGAGCTATGGTGCAAAGGCAGGAGCAGTCTTTTTAGGAGACTAAAAAGGAATCGAGAGGCTCTGCAAGTCACTGCACGGAGAGGAGATGAGAATTAACAACACATGAACAGGGACTTCCCTGATGGCACAGTGGTTAAGAATATGCCTGCCAATGCAGGGGACACAGTTCGAGCCCTGGTCCGGGAAGATCCCACATGCCGCGGAGCAACTAAGCCCGTGCGCCACAACTACTGAGGCTGCGTTCTAGAGCCCACGAGCCACAACTACTGAGCCTGCATGCCACAGCTACTGAAGCCCACATGCCTAGAGCCCGTGCTCTGTAACAACAGAAGCTACCACAATGAGAAGCCCACGCACGGCAATGAAGAGTAGCTCCGCTCACCGCGACTAGAGAAAGCCCGCACACAACAACAAAGACCCAACGCAGCCAAAGAAATAATTAAAAAAAAAAAAAACACAACACATGAACAATGCCCAGTACATAATGAAGCCAGCTTACTTGGCCACCATGAGGGCCTGGTTCACATTAATGAGCCCAAACAGAGAGGGCCGGCCAGCAGGGCCCTGAGGCTCCCTGGAGCCCAGAATTAAATGAAGTGCAGAGAAAAGAGCCAAGAGCTGCCACTGGCTGGAAAAGAACAGGCACCCCAACAGTTAAAGGTGTGACGAGACTAGAGTAATTGTGCAGAAAGTATTACCACGTGCTTAAAAAAGGAATTATCCTCGTGGAAAATTACAAAAGCTCACCTGGAATAATAAGAAATAACTGAGGTTTACCTGTATGGCCAACTTGTAAAATATTTTGGCCACGTGGGCGTAACCTGAATTTATGAGGTCAACACTTCCTCCAGGGAAAAGGATCCTGAAACAACATCAAACAGCATGCATTTCAACCCCTCCCCACTCCCAGAAAATAAACAATCATTTTATTTTAAAACAACTTTCCCTTACTACATAAGCAGCAAGATCATTAGAGAAAATGAGAAAAATTAGGCAAAAAGAAAATACAAAAAATTTACAATCCCACCCATTTGTAAACTATTGCAGTTAACAATGAATTTGTGCATATTCTACCAAACCTCTTGGATAAACAAGTTTATTTTTGAAATAGAGTGTGGATAAATTAAAGTAAAATAAATGGGGGGAGGGGAGGAGAGTACACACAGCTAGAAATCAAGTAGAAATAAAATTCCAAGTATAGCTAGGTTTACATTAAGATGATCAGAGATGCCAAAATCAATTGCAGGCCCGTAATCATGAGTCAGGCTTAGCTCACAAAAAACATCTGTTTTAACAATAAAGAACAAACTAGTCATAAAAATATAGTAGGCTAGAATTAAATATCTATGGAATTTAAAATTTATTATTATTACCCTGAAATCTCTTCAGAAATAAGAATGGTGTTAGAAAAATTTGAAAAAGAACACAATTACCATTCTAAAAAAATTCTAGGAGAAAAAGGGGAGTCACAAGCGTTTGACTTTATTTTACCCTACCCATAAAGGAGAGAGAGAGAAAAATATTTATGTTTTCATATCAACTTTGTAAACTAACTCTAAAAAGCTCTTAAAGTAACTAAGGATATTCAAAAGAGATTACAAAATTATTAATTAAATATAATTTATTTAATTTAATAAATTAAATAAATTATATTTATATAATTTATATTATATATAATAAATATAAATATTTATATAATTTAAATATAAATATTTAAATATTAATTAAATATTAATTGATATTAATTAAATATTTAATCAAATAATATAAATATATAATTTAAAATAAATATTTATATAATTTAAATACAAATATTTATATTATAAATATAATTTATATTATATATATAATAAATATAATTTATGAATTAAATATATTAAAATTTTTGAAAATACTTAAATATGAATTTGAGACATGTGAAATATCACCTTTGAGACTGTGTTCATTCAGTAATAGGTATTAGCCCACAGACACAAAGATGGGTAATTTTTGCTGTTAGTAGGATCGTGGTCTAGTAGGAAATATATAAACTATAAGGCAGAACATCTGCCACAAAACCAAGCAGAAAACCCTACAGTCTAAAGTGGCTTAATGAAGACTCATTAGCAGTTCTCCCTTTTCATTGACTCAGTATTTAAAAAGCTGCCTCTGAACAAACTTGGTATGTTTAATCTCAAAGTCCATTCATAAAGTAAAACTTGACTGTCCCTCTCGGTTGACAAACTCCTTCAAAGCAAGGCTCTGCCTTTTCATCTCTGCAAGCCCCGCCCCCCCAAAATAAAAACTGCATACAAGGCTCAGTAAAGGTGTTTCGGAAGTGGCATTAGAGTCCTGCTCATTGCCTGCTGTATATTTTTGAGGTTCTACCATATACTCTCTCCTGGACTTATTTATCTTTGTCCATGCCAAAGTACACTGCATATAACAGGCATTGTAAATGTTTCACTAAATTGAACTAACTTCACTGTAAATATTTACTGATCCAAACTGAGGTGAATACAAACGACTGTTTTGAACATAGCTTTTTTAAAAAATATATTAATAAATGAACAGTTTTCTAAAATTTTTAAAAAGTTCTTTTTATAAAAGCTTTACAGTAAAATAGACTCCCTCTATCCCACTCCTGATTAGATATAACCACCATTATGGGGCTTCCCTGGTGGCGCAATGGTTAAGAATCTGCCTTCCAATGCAGGGAACGTGTGTTTGATTCCTGGTCAGGGAACTAGATCCCACATGCATGCTGCAACTAAGAGTTCGAATGCCACAACTAAGGAGCCTACAAAGCCACAACTAAGGAGCCCACCTGCTGCAACTAAGACTCACTGCAACAAAAATTAATTAATTAATTATTTTAAAAAGATGGGTGTTCTTTTAAAAAAAAAAGAAATAACCACCTTTAAAATTTGTTATGTTGACCTCATATATGCTATACATATCTCCTCACCCCAACTTTAAAAACAAAAGTAAATGGTAGTATACTATACACACCACTATGTGCCTTGCTTCTTATCACATGGTTCACAGAACAATAGTGATTCAGGGCAACATCTATAGATAGCCTCATGTTTAACCTGTGCATAATATTCTATTATATGCATATAGTCTATTTTTTTATCCAATTCCCAACTGATGGACCGTTGGATGGGTTCTAAATCAGAAGTATTTTAAACAATTCTACAATGCATATGTTTGGGCCTAAGTCTTCACATAAGGGGGGATTATATTTTTCTTTCTGTTTTATTATTTTCTTTTTACTGAAGTATAGTTGATTTACAATGTTGTGTTAGTTTCAGGTATACAGCAAAGTGATTCATTTTTTTATACATATATGTATGTATATGTATGTATGTATATATATTCTTTTTCAGATTACTTTCCTTTATAGGTTATTATAAAATATTGAGTATGTTTCCTGTGCTATATAGTAGGTCCCTGTTGGTTATCTATTTTATATATAGTAGTGTGTATATGTTAAAAGGGGTGATTATATTTGTAAAATAAAATTCCTCTGAAGGGTTTCCTGGGTCATATGGTATGTGCATTTTTAATTTCAATAGATACTGTAAAACTGCCCCCAAGGGCTTCCCTGGTGGCGCAGTGGTTGAGAGTCTGCCTGCCAATGCAGGGGACATGGGTTCGTGCCCCGGTCCGGGAAAATCCCACATGCCGTGGAGCAGCTGGGCCTGTGAGCCATGGCCGCTGAGCCTGTGCGTCCAGAGCCTGTGCTCCGCAACGGGAGGGGCCATAACAGTGAGAGGCCCGCGTACCGCAAAAATAAAAAACAAAAAACACAAAAAAAACAAAAAAACCTGCCCCCCAAAGACTATATAACTCACCCTGATGGAAGAAATTTTCACCTATTGAGGTATGGGGACATCATCCTGGCTGACACATGATTTGGCTTGAACTTTACGCTAACTAGAACAGCCTATCTTATGGCGCATCAAACAAGTGCTGTACAACTGCTTTAACCACTAAGAAAATAATACGTTATCCAGAAGTTTCAAAAAAAGTCCACTTTGAAGACGGGGATAAATGTTTCCCCTTCCTATGACGCCCATGCTAGTAGTCCTTCAAAGATAAGGTTCCCTTCCCAGACACCAAGGTCATGCTGACTCGCTGTATATGTGCTAATCTGTCTGTCAAAACCCTGAAGGAATGTACCCTTGTTGTGTTTGATGTTCGTTCTTTGCTCTGTCAAGATATAAAATCGTGTTTTTCCAGAGCACTTTCCTCCTGGGCTATAGTCCTCCATTTGGCTCGAATAAACTCTCTTCTGTTCCTTAATAATTGTTTATTGATTATTTGGATCAACAACTCCCATAAGTAAAGGATAAGAACACTGTTTCCTCACACCCTCACCACAGAGTACTAGCACATTTTCTGCTCTTTGCTAACTTGATGGTTTTTAATTGCTATAATTAGCTTTCCTCTAATTGTGAGTAATGTTGCACATTTTTTCATATGATTAAGAGGGTTGCTTTTTTTTCTGCGAGCTAAGCAATCATATCTTTTGCGGAGAAGCTAGAGGATATAAAACTTTTTTTCCAAGTTCTATCCAAGTCACCTTCGGAAAAATAACCAATTAATATTCTCATTCTTAAGACTTACACATCCCCTAAGCAAGCAGTATGCCACGGCCTCCAAAGTGGCTTCAAAACATTTAAGACAAGCATTAAAAGAATAAAGACTATGTCGCACATTAAAAAAAATTGTATGTTGTCTACTGTGTAACATTTATTTCTTAACCTGCCTTCTCTCTGCAGGACTTCTGCACCTCTCAACTCAGAAAACTAATATTACACCACTGTAAGACAGCTACATAGAAACATGTATTAAATTTATATGTACTTCTTTGCATTGCTTAGACCTCCTACACTATATTAAACCAATGTTGGCAACTTACCCATTAATAGACTTGAAAAGCTTTTCATACTCTTCATCTTTAAGATCAAGCCTGAAAACAATAAAAATAATTACAAAACATCCATTTCCAAAACTTAAGAAGAAAAGTAAGCCTCTAAATGAAGTCACCACATTAATTTTTAAAAGCCGGGTGAAAAATAATTCTTAAATACTGGACTATATCACCTCTCTGCCTTCCTAGAGGCATTTTTTTCAAACTACATGAAAGCCACATACTTATATCCTTGTTTTGCTAATCAGACAAGTAAACATGTTTTCTTCTGGTCTAATGTAATTTGATATTGTGAGGTACATGTTAATATGCAAAACATTAAAGACCATGAGATTTGGGTACCAGTAATTTCTCTGCTAGCCAAGATAAAAAAAAAAAAAGTAAGGATATTCAGTAGTTTTAAGTAAAGACTAAGAGATTTATTAGCATACCTATCTTAACTACAGGAAGCTTCGGCAAAAAATATAAATGCCAGGTCTCTGCTTCAACCCACCCCTACCGCCAACCGCAAAGGTCTCAGAACTACTGTGTATTCACAAGTCAGAAGAGTTCAGATCTAGGCGGTACAGACTACATGCAGGTCCCTGTAGATGGGCCTAATTTGCCCAGGTAATTATTCTGAAGTTCCCTTCATCAAACATCTGGTAAGGTTTTCCTAACAATCACCACGTTACTGATGATCTTATTCCCTTCTCCAGAGAAAACCCACGGGATTAGTCTGTGACAACTGGCTACAACCTTGACTTCTGTCACAGTAAGACAGGTTACTCTTCCAGAAGTTCGACGGAATGAAAGAACAAGGGAAAAGAGCATCCTATTTATGAATTCCTGCAAGAACTGTGCTACGTTCAGAGTCTTCTGGTTGCATAAGAGAATAAAAAGGCATAATGCCTTCTCAAATATCAACTACAGTCCATTTCTGCCGCACAGGAAAGTTCTAGAGGCATTAGGACACTTCTCCCATTATTAAGGAGATACCCATGATGCCCGGACATAGCTGTGCTTTGCCAGAAAACCCCTCTAGGCTCTCCTCTAAGCCCAAATGAGCTGTGCTTTCAGAAATTCATAATAATCCTCCTCTGGCAGAGAGCCACAGAGCAGTGGGTGACACTGCAGTGGTGCTTACCACTATCTTAAATGGAGGATAGATGGGCAGGTGGCTGTGACTTGGGAAGTGATAGGAAGATGAAATGTCAGTCCCAGTATTCTGCCAGTTCAATCTCCCCAGATTGTGTCAACAGAGAAGGAACCAGCAGGGGCCCAGAATCTTCCCCATGGATATTTAAACCAGATGGGCAACTACCATCACGAGGAGCCAGAATGGATTCAGATCACTCAGCTGCGCTCCAGGGACTCCTACCAGCTAGCCATGCAGCCTGTTTCCAGTCACTTCAGTCATTCTAAGTAAATGGCTCCCCCATTGTCCATGACTGAATTTTCGGGCCCTGTTTATCACTATTAAGGGGCTTAACTGTTGGTTGGGGGCAGCGGGTGTCACAAACTCAAGCGCCTCAGAGGCCTTGCAGGCAAAACAGACCAGGTCACATTCTTTGACCACAGACGGTGCTTCCATGTTATCAGACTTTCTTGAAACGAAAGACCCTCTCAATAAGTTCTTTTTAAAGAAAACAGCGAAAGTCTGGTAATGATGGCAAATGACACAGCTTCAGCAACGTGAAAAGGAGTGACAGGCGCTGTTGCCAATGGACAGCACGTGCTCCGTTTAAAATGAGCTCCAGAAAACCGCCTTCAAAAAAAAGGAAGCCAAGAATTCAGACTTTTACAAAGTCTTCTGATTTGTACATATTTTAAGCACTGCGTGAATGAAGCACATTTTTAAACCAAGAGCAGCCTGTGGGCAGCCACATGCCAGTTCTCAGGTGGGGGACACTCGGTGGGTCTCCCTAGTCCTGCGGCGGAAGATCATTATAACCTGAGTATAGCGGCCACCGAGGGCGAAGGCGGCAGGCAGAAGGCGGAAGGACACCAAAGACAAACTTCTTCAGCTGCTCCAGGATTAGGTCTCCCATCCTCCTCCTTTCCCTTCTAAACTGCAGAAGCTGGTCCCCAGCATCCGAAATTCAGAAATGAATCCGATGTTACCGGGGTGATCACTTGTCTTGTTCTACATTAGGCAATCCTCTGCAGGTTCCTCTGGGAATTAAGCTGCCATGCATTACATTGTTTTTACAGGATCACGTGATTCTAATTCTGAGCAATATACCTTCAAGTGAACTTTGGGAACCCAAGCTGGAAATTGACCTGAATGCTGACAGTCACGGTTTCAGTATCTCAGGCTTAAGTCCCAGTATTCTACAAATCATCAGTTTCAAAACTTCCCTAGTTTCAAAATTTCCCATTTCAAAACTTCTGTCATTCTCATCTATTCCTCCCTGTGCCCGTTCATTCTATTACTCATCAGGTCTTACTGATTTTTTTTTAAAGAATATTTACCCATCGATCCTACAACCACTGCTCTAAGACAAGCCCTTCTCGCTTCACACCTAGCCTACTCACACCTAGCAGCCATCTCTGCACTGGCCTACCTGCCTTTTTACTCTCCACCTCCCACCTGTGTTATCAGCACTATGTCCTAAAAGAAGAGCTTGCAGAAAAAGCTTCCAGGATCAAAACTTTGCAACACTGTCCTAAGGACTGTCCAGAGCCTCTGCCTCAGCTCTAAAATGCTGCTGTTACCTGGGTTCCAAATAAGATTTCATTTGAAAAATTAGATCTGCTACTATAAAATTGAAGACTAATGTCAAAAGCGAACGTTCATCTTGGAGTAGAGACAGTTAAATGTAAAAGATCAAGCAAAAAGACAATCCTTATGACTCTAAACATAAAACCATTTGGTGGTACCATTCTCAAAATTGTAATATTTGTATTTTTAGTATTAATGTTCTTTTTGAGCAGTACTTTTCTTTGTTACAATTGTTTAATGCGAAATTATTTACAAAAACAAGTTGCCCAGAGCAAACAGTTGTGTTTTGTGTGTGAAATCACTTATAATGGATTAGGTGAGGGTGCTGGAAGACCCCCAAATATAACCAATTTTGGATGATAAGATAATATCAATACTTACAAGGTTTCTGTTAAAAAATTCAACTCTTTCCAAATCAAAATGACATGCATCATTTATTATCACGTCATGTCATGAATATGACATGAGTCATTTTCTTATTCTAGGTCATTATATCACAAAAATAATGTACCTCCTTTAAAATTGCAATACCTGTAATTTATACTGAAGCAACACTGCTGTAGTAGTAATTTCCAAACTTCTATAAATTTATTTATTTATTTATTTTGGCTGTGCTGGGTCTTTGTTTCTGTGCGAGGGCTTTCTCTAGTTGCGGCGAGCGGGAGCCACTCTTCATCGCGGTGCACGGGCCTCTCACTATCGCGGCCTCTCTTGCCGTGGAGCACAGGCTCCAGACGCGCAGGCTCAGTAGTTGTGGCTTACGGGCTCAGTTGCTCCGCGGCATGTGGGATCTTCCCAGACCAGGGCTCGAACCCGTGTCCCCTGCATGGGCAGGCAGATTCTCAACCACTGTGCCACCAGGGAAGCCCCCAAACTTCTAGAGTAGAGCGCAAAGGTGTTTTAAAAGTCCTCTTCTAGAACACTCCTTGATTCCCTAAGTGTTTCCTTACCCTAATATTACGGGATGAAGTGCCGCTGTAGATGTCTTCACTCCATTACTTCCACGCTGTCTGATGAGGATCACCTTTTCTGGGGGAAAGGTGACTCATTTCATTCTCCGTCTAATACATATGCCTCATGTCTAATGATATCACAGATGCACAGAGCTTCACACCTTAAACGACTTAATGAGAGACTCCTAAGCATTAGATGTGTGACAAAAATCAGGTGTGATGTTAACACACTTGAATGACGTGATCATAGGAGAGAAAGCATTCATTTTAGAGATAAAAGATAATTTTAGAGATAAAACAGCAGTTGCAGCTTGTATTACTCAGAGTAAAAACTATCGAATCATACCTTATGGGCACAACTCTTGCACCTGCGGATTCCAGATACTTTACATAGGATGCAGCAATATAGTATTTTCCCAGGATTTTCATGTTCTCACTATGGCACGTTTGCATTAATATTCCTAAATTACAAAAAAAAGAAGTTTCACTTTCAAGCAATTTCCTTTTTTCCTGCTCAGAAACTGAAACACATCACCCTAGAAATGTCACTACTCTACTCATTTAATTCACAGAATTAAATATGAAGCTTCTCCTGAAAGCACGTCTATAGAATTTGGGAAAGGAGTAGTGGAGGCTGATCTGAGTTTTAAGTAGCCGTCTCTCTTGCCTCATTAGGGAGGCCAAATAAGCCCCCAAAGTAGGTCTACAATAGCACCAGCCTTTTTCACAAAAGCTAGAATCAACTTCAGAGTACAGATCCTTCAATCTAGAAGGAGGCCTCTCCCTTCACACACACACACACACACACACACACACACACACACACACACACACACACACACACACACACACACACACACGCACTCTAAGGCACATCGTTTCCTTGACAACAAAGTAAAGGAGTGAAAAGATCTTCTATCCATATCTCTCCAACATCATCACCACCACCTTAATCCAAGCAACTAATATCTTGCGTCCCCCCGACCCCAGACTATTATAATAGACCCTTAAAAGGTCTCTCTGCATCCTTTCTTAAACAACTGCCTTCCAACTCCAACCAGTTCTCCACATGGAAAGAAATCCGATGACATCACCATTCACTGTTTTGGCATATATTACTGAATCATACTATATACCAGGCACTGAACTAGGTGCTGGGGACACATGAGTGAACTGAACAAACCAAATCCCTGCTTTTTCGTTGATCCTTTGCACTCCTAACTCAGTGCCTTGCACACAGGTATTCACTTAACTATTTTGTCTTAACTGATCAGGGTAAACCAAAAGCTTACTTACTTTTTCTATATTTGACCCTGGACTTGTTTCCTAGAAACCACTGTTTCTAGCAAAGGGAAAACAATCACTCCTCTTCTTTCCTTTTTCCTTCCCCTCTGCACCCACAATTCCCAGCACACTACATGAGATTATACTTTGAGTTAATTCCCCTGGGAGATTCTAACCACTTTTTTTTTTTTTTTTTTTTTTTTTTTTTGCGGTACGCGGGCCTCTCACTGCCGCTCCGCGGCATGTGGGATCTTCCCGGACCGGGGCACGAACCCGTGTCCCCTGCATCGGCAGGCGGGCGCTCAACCACTGTGCCACCAGGGAAGCCCCTAACCACTATTTTAAGTAGCTTATAAAATAAGGCATTCCGGGTTCCAAATACTGATACACAACACATTTGAAAACTGGGCACTACCAATATACACGAAAAAATGCTCATCTACTTTCTATTTAGTCACACAATACAGTGCCCATCTTCGGGGTGGGAGGGAACACACAAAAATCAATATGAAAGGCATAACACTACAGCTAAAATGAGACCATTTTACCTGTCCACACACAAGTTACTTTCTGCAAATTTAAAATCCGGGCCGATTTCTCCTGGGTTGCTTTCCCCTGCCCAGTATCAAATGTCTATTCTGGCAATGCAAATTGATTTTACTCTCTTTTTAAAACATACATTTGTCGAAAACGAAAAATGACATGCTTCACTTTAACACCGAACAGAACTGCCATTAGGATCACACCAGCCGCTGCTGCCCTCCTCTGCTGGAGATGACAAAGACCAAGGCATACCATTATTTCTTGATTATCTAGCCAATTCGATTTTTATACGTTATAATGCATCGTTCCTCGAAATGCGCCCTCAGCCGGTGAAATTTTAATAAAGATAATGCATGTATAGAATTCGTTTAATCAGTAGAAATTCCTAGCTAAGTACAGACAATTAAACCATCCGCAGGATTCTTCACAGTGCACCTTCCTCCCTTCCAATTTTAAGAGCCTTGGAGTTGAGGAAATCAACGAGGCATT
This sequence comes from Lagenorhynchus albirostris, assembly GCF_949774975.1. Classification (NCBI taxonomy): domain Eukaryota; kingdom Metazoa; phylum Chordata; class Mammalia; order Artiodactyla; family Delphinidae; genus Lagenorhynchus; species Lagenorhynchus albirostris. Next base: position 9,169,630 of record NC_083111.1, read on the forward strand.
AATTAGCTATATTTCAGCACGATCCAAATGATGGCTTGGCCCCTGTGCTACACAGGAAGGCACACATCCTAAACCTGAACTTGGCTCTTCTAGGACAGGACGCAGCCGCCGGAGCGCAGCTGCTGGAAGCGCCCACCGCGGTCCCGCCCCCGGCCCCCGCCGCCTCCTCACCGATGATGGGCTTCTTGGAGGTGGGGGCGGGAGAAGCGGACAGCCCAAGGCTCGCCGCCCCGCACAGGACCAGGCCCAGCACTCTCAGCAGAAGACCCAAGCTCGCCATCGCGCTCGCCGCCTCCCGCCGCCTTTCAAAGGCACGGCCGGCGCGCAGCCAAGTGACTCAACCCCGGCCTCCCGGCCGATCCAGGGCTTAGGGCGAGGGCGGTGCTCCGCCGCAGGGGCCTATGGGAAAAGCTGTCCCGGCGCGTGCGCGTGGCTGCCGCGGGGCGGGGCCGGGGCGGAGCCGGGGCGGGGCCGGGGCCGGGCGGCTCCTGGGTACCAGAGACCCTGCGCGCCCCATCACGGCGCCGCCGCCGCTGCCGCCGGTGCTACCGCCGCGCCCCCGCCCCCGCCGCGCCCCGCTGCGCCTGCGGAGACTCGGGAAAGTGCCGGGTGGGCACGGGGCGGTCTCCGCGTCCTCGAATCTGCCCTTTCAGTTGTTTTCTCGACGTGACCTTAAGTCACCCAGAGCTAACTGGGGCGCCCGGTCCAGCGGTCGAAGGGGAACCGCAGGGTCTCTGCCTGACCGAAATGGTAACCTGGCAGAAGGGGAAGCTGGCGAGAGGTTCTAGAAGTCGCCTGAGAACTTTGCGCCATCGGCAACCCCTGCCTAAAATCGTCGGGAGCTGCTAAGATCGTCTTTAGGAAGGCTGGCAGCCAAGTTTGACACCCCAGCGTTCCATACAAGGATGTACGGTGACTTAGGAGGTAATTTCCACATCTTGCCATTTGTGTTCAGGGTCGAGGCTTATGGACGATACGAAGGGAAGACGAGGGAAGGACGATGGATGCGAACACGGCCACGGACGCACCGCCCCAGCCCCGAGCTGGGTCGGCCCACCGCTGGCATCGCGGCAAAGGGGCAAGGCCAGGCCAGGCCCGCAGACGGTGCCTCCTAACTTCAATGTTGACCCCAAGCACAGACTGTCCTACAAACGGGGCAGAAAGGATGACTTGGGTTCCTAGTCATTAGAAGTTTTTTGAGGTTTCTGTTTAAAATTTTAAAAGACATTTAGAAACACTAGGCATATTTTGGTGGGAAAGTAGATGAAAGACAGAGTGAAAACCAAAATATAAAGATTTGGCTTATACTAGGTGAGCGTTCCCACCTATAAGGGTCAAATTCAGAATAAAATTGAAGAGTGTTTGAAAATCAACTCAATGCCAAGTATGGAGGATGCAAAGACGAATTGGACAAAGTCTGTTTTCATAAGTTTACAATTTAGTAAGGAAAAAAGAGAACAGGACTTGTGGAGAGAACGTGTTTCAAGAAGAGTGAATGCAATATGTAGTCTGGTTTGGCAAGAAAATAATGCTGCTGTAGAAGGGCATGATGAGTGATAAGCTCCATGGGTGCGGTTAAAGATGTTGTGAAAGGCCTCACATTCTCAGCTGGTTTTGAACACAATTGAACAGAACCTTTGTAAGTGTGAATTTCTGGTACTGGAGAAATTGACTCTCCACATAGGAAAAAATTAAAGTATTACCTGGCAAAAATACAAAAATAAACTCCAGGTGAGTAAAGATGTAAATGTAAAAGGCAAAATATACTTTGATAAGAAAATATAGGAGTGTATGTTCATGACTTTGGTGGTCAGCAGGATTTCATACAACATTATATTTTAAAAAAGACATCTTAGTGGAAAAAAATGTAGATTTAATGATGTTATAATTTGAAAACTTCTGTGTAACTAAGTAAATTAAAGATAAGGCACAAACTTGAAAGGTATATTTACAAAATACAGAATTTCAAAAGTGTTCATTTCTAGCACATACTGAAGAACTAAAATCAACAAGGAAGAAAAACAACCTAATAGAAAAATTGGAAAAGAATATGAAAAGACAAATCAGACCTTCACTAGTCATCAGGGAAATGCAGATTAAAGACAAGATAATATGTCATATCCATCAGTATGACAAAAATGTGAACCTAAGTCAAGGGTGTAGAGAAATAAGAATTTTCTTAACACTGCTGGTAGAACTGTAAAGTATTACAACTGTTTTTGAGAGCAATTAGGCAATATCTGGTAACGGTGAAGATGCACATATTCTGTAACACAAACACTTTTTAGACTTAGGTATGTACCCTAGAAAAAGGCTTGCATGTGTGAATAAATATATACAAGTATGTTCTTTGTAGCATTTTTTGTAATAGTGAATTATTACATGCAACTTACATCATTATCAATAAAAGAATGAATAAATTGTATAATAGATAATTATGATGCATGAAAATTAATAAGTTGGAGCTGCTTATGAACAGAGTTAAATTTCTTTTAATAAGAAATAACAGGGACTTCCCTGGTGGTGCAGTGGTTAAGAATCCGCCTGCCAATGCAGGGGACACAGGTTCGACCCCTGGTCCTGGAAGATCCCACATATCACGGAGCAGCTAAGCCCGTGTGCCACAACTACTGAGCCTGTGCTCTAGAGCTCGCGAGCCACAACTACCAAAGCCCACGCGCCTAGAGCCCATGCTCTGCAACGAGAGAAGCCACCGCAATGAGAAGCCCAAGCACTGCAACAAAGAGTAGCCCCTGCTCTCCGCAATTAGGGGAAGCCTGTGCACAGCAACGAAGACCCAATGCAACCAAAAATTAATTAATCAATCAATTAATTAATTTTAAAGAAATGAAACAACAGATAAGTTATGCTGGGGTCCAGAGGATGTCAACGGCCTGAACCAGAATCTGTCCACACATCTTAATAAAAAAAATCCATGAGGTGTACAAAGAGTACAAATAAAGTTACACATGATTCATGCGATACTAGGAGTTGGAGGGTATCACAAACATCAAATTACCAGAAAATTTGGTAAGGAGCAAACTCCAGCAGGAGCAAGCTTCCTCCACTGCTGCAAGACTCTAGATGCTGAGAGTAGAAGATGCAGGGCTTCAGAGAATCTTGGAAAAAGAGGAAAGAGTAGTGGATGATATAGACGTAGCATAGGCAAAATCAAACCCTGAGAGAAAATGTCAAACATTAAGTGCCAAAAGACTGAACACAGCCTGGGTCTTGGAAGGTGGTAGTACTGGCTCTCAGGAAGGAGCCAGAGGTGGCAGCTTCAGATAAACATTGCTTCTGAGGGGGACGCAACTGCATTGACAAGGGGGTGGTGTCCTTTAAAGGCACGACGATGAAGGGAAAGGAGGAGGTAAGGGGAAAAATGAAGAGGAGTCATGCCAGCAGCCCCACCTCACCTCCACGTACACACAGCTGCCGCCACTGAAAGCGTCTGTTAGAGGAATTGCACTTCACTGTACCGGCACAATAGAACGCTTTCAACTAGGAAGCGTCTACAGAAGGCCTTTTTTTTTTTTTTTTTTGGCCGCACCATGCGGTTTGTGGGATCTTAGTTTCCTGACCAGGGATCGAACCTGGGCCCACAGCAGTGAAAGCACAGAGTCGTAACCACTGGACTGCCAGGGAATTCCCCAAAAGGCCTATTTTAAAAAGAATCAAACCAACACAAAACTACTCAGAAGAAAACAGAGAAGGTGAATGGTAACATTTCACCTAATGAAAATTCTCCCCCAAGGAAACAGACAGACAAGCAAACAAAACCATAAGACCAAGCTCCAAATTAAAATTAAATATCCTTAAGCAAGTGTTAGATAATACTGTGCACATATCAAATCTAGACCAGAAGTTTACAGCCCAAGAACAGAAATGGACAAAAATGGGATATAAGTGGTAAATATCTATACATATACACATAGGTAAGATAGAAATACAGAGATATATCTTAACCCAAACAGAGATACTACTTAGCCCAAAAGAAATATCAGTGGAACTGTTTGCAGTTATGTAGAACTGGGAAAAATATTGGAAAATATAAAGTACATGCTCATAGCTCAGCACACGTGACATGTGCCGAGTTCTGGAGTGGTACCAGAGACTAGAAAGGCTGAGTAGGAAAGGGAGTGAAACACTGAGTTGTCTTGCAGAGCATTGGAGATAAAGTCCCATCGGAGGGGGAGGGAGCCTGAAACAAACATACAGCAGAACTCCACTTCCAGACACTTGCCATATTTTGAATCTGCAAAGGGTAGGAAGTAAGTTTAGATTTGCAAAAGGCAGAATTTTCAAGGCTAAGAAAAAAGAAAATATCCAGGGTACCAATCAAAAACCCAAGTGGACCAATCCTGAAGAATGGGAATGAACCAGAGATGGACTGAATCCTCCTAAGTCTGCAGCCCAGCTCAAGACCTGATTGGATTTACTTGCGTTTCATGCTATCTGACAAAAGAAAGGAAGAGTCATCACTTGATGGGAGGTATTACCTGGAGCCTCTATTAGTTAAACACAATGACCAACATAAAATGTTACTAAAAATACGAAGAAGCAGAAATGTGTAATAATAATCTAAAAAGAAGGGTGAAATAGGAGACCCATAGATGGGAGTTAGAAGAAAAGACTTCTATTTTAATTTTGTATTGAAATATAGTTGATATACAATATTATGTTAGTTTTAGCTGTGCTACATAGTTATTTGATATTTGCATACATTATAAAATGTTCACCACAGTAAGTCTAATAACCATGTCTCCCTACAAAGTTATTGCAATATTATTACTTATGCTGTATATGACATCTGGATGGCTTATTTCTTTTCTTTTTCTTTTTCCTCCCTCCCTCCCTCCTTATTTCTTATTTAAGTGGAGGTTTGTACCTCTTAACCCTCTTCACCTATTTTGCCCTTCCACCACCCTCCCCTCTGAACAACCATTGGCTTGTTTTCTGTATCTGAGTCTGTTTTCATTTTGTTTGTTTTGTATTTTAGATTCCACATATAAGTGAGATCATACAGTATTTGGCTTTCTCTGTCTGACTTATTTCACTTAGCATAATACTCTCTAGATCCATCCATGTTGTCACAAATTGCAATATTTCTCTTTTTTATGGCTGAGTAATATTCCATTGTATATGTATACCACATCTTCTTTATCCATTCATCTGTCAGAGGACACTTAGGTTGCTTGCATGTGTTGGGTATTGTAAATAATGCTACAGTGAACATTGGGGTGCACATATCTTTTTGAAGAGTATTTTTGTTTTATTTGGAGAAATGCCTAGAAGTAAAATTGTTGGATCACATGGTAATTCTATTTTAAATTTTTGAGGACTCTCCATACATTTTTCCATAGTAGCGGTGCCAATTTACATTCTACCAACAGTGCATGAGAGTTCCCTTTTCTCCACATCCTTGCCAACACTTGTTATTTGTCATTGCTTTGATGATAGCCATTCTGACAGGCGTGAGGTGATATCCCATTGTGGTTTTGATTTGCATTTCCCTGATAATTAGTGATGTTGAGAATCTTTTCATGCATCTGTTGGCCATTAGAATATCTTCTTCATTGGTGCTGTACTGTGTGTATATGTGTGTTGGGTGTGCAGGAGTAAAGTTAGTCTGACACAGTGATTGAGTGAGGTCAGAGTCCGCCAAGGGAGGCCCAGACACATCAGTTCTGTGTAATATTCCCGTGGCCATGGGCTGAGTCCAGCTGAGGTAAAACAGTTGCTCACAACCTTCCCCAGAACTTCTCTGTTGACTCCAGACAGGGCACCTGCCTACGTGTCAGGGAATATTGGGAGGCTTCTATCAACAACAAAAACTGGACAAGTAAAGAGGTGGATTATCCTGGCTGTTGCAATATAGACAGCTCCCCGGATCTGACTATCAGGGTGTTTCACTCACGAGGTTTTGCCTTAGACCTTCATGGAAAGGGGTGAACAGTGGCTTCTGGGGGTTGTTCTGCAAGCAGAAGTCTCAGTCAGGTATCCGAACAGGAAATGCTTTTCTCCGCAGTCAACAAGTTTCAGGAGGACAAAGAGTTGTAACCTTGCCTAACCAGTCATGACAAGTGGTTCTAATCATAGCTAATTACTCATGAGCCGTAGAGCAGGAAACTGGAGACCTTGTGAGCAGGTTTGGGCAGAAGAGAAAGGTTTGTGTTTGCTGATCTCGTCAAACAAACATAATTTGTCTCCGAACAATGTAGGGATTAGAGTAATTTCTGAGGAATTTTGGCCAGGATACAAAATACACACACTTCATCTCCCTTGCCCCTTCCCCCTCCCCCTCCCCCTTGCTGCTGATTCTGAGAGGTCTTGTGTAGAAAGGGTGATATTTTTGGAAAAGGTTGGTGTGCCTAGAAATAGAGACACAGATGTAGAGAACAAACGGACACTAAGGGGGGAAGGGAAGAGTGGGATGAACTGGGATATTTGGATTGACATATATACACTGATATGTATAAAATAGATAACTAATGAGAACCTACTGTATAACAGAGGGAACTCCACTGTACAGTAGAAACTAACACAACACTGTAAAACAATTATACTCCAATTAAAAAAAAAAAGGTTGGTGTGCCTAGCGTATATGTGAGGTTAGGAGTCCTGCGATATAAGGATGGAAAAACAGATTGGGCCTCATCGTTAAGGGCCTCAGGTGCTAATTAGTAATTTAACCCCGTGCAGTGTTTCTCTGGCGAAAGTTCAGAGAATGAAATCTTGCAGAAAAATAACTGCAGCAGTGGAGGGGTATATAAAGGCAGGACCAGTGAGAAGCTGGTAGTCCAACAAGAGAGGCTATGACAGCAGGTAGGATGAGAGATGATTAGCCTTAGAAATGGGTCATGGTCAGATATTTTCAGGTAGGACTGATAGAACCTGGTGGCCATTGAGCCCTGTGGCCTGTGGAACTGGGTCTATTAGGAGCATGGTGGTGTTGCAGAGAGCGTGGACTTTACAGCTAGGCCGGCCGAGTTCAGTATGATTCTGGCATTTACTAGCCCTGTGATTCTGAGCAAGGAATGGACACTTTCAGAGTTGAGTTCTCTTCTGTAAAAACAGGCATAATGCCACTTACTTCTTTTTTTCCGCAAAGATTGAGTGACACATGTATGTGAATCTAAAATAGGGCCTGGCACAAAATAAGCAGTTCATACATTTGAGTGCCCTTCAGCTGACATTCAAGGCTTCCCATATTTTGTTTCCCAAGCATCCTTCTAGGCAGAAGGCCCACGCTCCTGTAGCATTGCCCTCCCTCCAAAAATATAGGCCTACGTACGACTTCTCAGACGTGACCTACTCCTTCTGGTCTCTGAGTCTCTGCTCATGCTATTCCTTTGCCTGGACTAGCCTCCCTCTCCTCACTTCTGATTGCTCTCTGGGGGAGTCCATTCTTCTTACAGGCTGTGCTTCAAATAGTACCTCCGCTAAAAACACATCCTCTAGATCCCTGGGTGGAAATGATCTTTCCTTCTGTGAAACTCCTAAAGCACTTTATTGCAACCACTCTAAAGATTCTTACACTATACAGGTATCCGCTGCTTTTCGAAAGGCTGCTTTACACCACTTCACTTTTGCAAAAACCTATATTAGTACCTGTTTTCACTAAGCGAAAGAAATCCCTCAAGGATTTTTGCTTTTACAAAAAAAGGCTAAAGGCCAAAATAGCGCTCAGTGTTTGTTTTGCCATGAGCCATTATAGAGGCAGCGCCACCCAGAGCAGTGAGAGTGACACTGCCACGCTCCTTCCTGGAACCACACTTAGCATCTCAGCATCCAGCATCCATAGCTTTGAACTGTGTCTATGAGCACCTGTGCTTTCTATTTATTTTGTGCATCGGTTAGTGTTACCCCATTTTGGCTTAAGCAAGGTTTGGTAGGAAAGCTCTACTCTCAGATACCAGGAGAAACCTGTACTGCACTTTACCTGGCTATTTTGTTTTTTTTTCCTTAAATATCCATTTAGTTTTTAGTTAATTGATTAATTTTTGGCTGCGTTGGGTCTTCCTTGCTGCACATGGGCTTTCTCTAGTTGCAGCGAGCAGGGGCTACTCTTCGTTGTGGTGCGCGGGCTTCTCATTGCGGTGGCTTCTCTTGTTGCGGAGCACAGGCTCTAGGCATGCGGGCTTCAGTAGTTGTGGCATACGGGCTCAGTAGTTGTGACTCGCGGGCTCTAGAGCGCAGCCTCAGTAGTTGTGGCGCACGGGCTTAGCTGCTCCGCGGCATGTGGGATCTTCCCGGACCAGGGCTCGAACCCATGTCCCCTGCATTGGCAGGCGGATTCTTAACCACTGTGCCACCTGGGAAGTCCTACCTGGCTATTTTGGATAAGTATTTTCTCTCTTCTAGTTAGCATCCAATTAGTTTTTCTATTCACTATAGTACTTACTTCAATGTACAGTGTTATCAAAAGTAGATATGATTGACTTGGATAGAGAAGAGGCGAGCAGTCAATCAAGTGCTAGCTCTGGGGGAGGGAGAAGGATGGGATGTGCCCTTGCCAACCAGAACATTAGTGGGGAGGCACTGCTGCCAATCCTTATTTTACTGCCATCATTCTAGTTCAATCTTTGTAACTCCTAATTCCTCCACAGCATCTAGGTGGGGCAAAATTCAACACACAGGCCAGGAAGGAGTGTTTCAGACAACACCGCCTTACTAGTTTGTTGAGTTTTGGGCTTGTCTGTATGTCTGACCTGTTTCGTGAGCTACTGGCTTAATTTAGGTGGGAGACAAGATATTCTTTGCTCTAGAACGTGTTATTTCTGTAAGAAAAACATAATTTGACAAATGAAATCGTGATCTGGGCTCATAGCAGTTTCAGAATCCAATTATCTGATTTAGTGACACACTCTGGCTTTTCTCACTTAGAAGTTTTAACTTCTGAAGTATGCATGGCTTAGTTTTATGAAATTAACTTTGGGTCCCTTTCAGCACAAGAAGACAGGGGAAGATGGTATTGAACTGAGCAGCAGGAAAGCCAGTCTGCAATTGAAACATTTAAAGAAAACACTGGCATTTTTGTCATGGACAGCTAGATGCGATACTTTTTTCTTAACCTCTTCTGTAAGGAAAAGCAGTTTTTGAAAAAGAATGCCTAATATTCATACTTAAAAATGAAAAACAAACAGCTATAGTTTGCGTGAAAGATCTTTATTTTGTTTTGAACAATATTAAAACAAATAAATGATCGGGCAGTTCAGTAACACAATGAGCACACGTTAGAGTTAATCTTTTAAAAGGCACCTCTGGTGCAATTACAGTAAAGTAATAGAGACAATTCAATAGCTATTTATCTTGCCACCTTATAAAACTGCCCGTTCATTTTACATTGTTCTTTGAATGTTCTTCAGTGAATCGCTGCATTTCATAAAATATTCAAAGTCCTATAATGAAATGTACTTCTACTGATTGACTTATTTTAATTCTATTTACTGTCAGTAACATCACCAATGAATCATATTTAAAAGACATTTTAAAATACTATCCTTTATTCTTGTGCTAAAGTAATCATTCCTTCACAGAGTCAGAAGAAAGTGTTTTAAGCACCCAAATGTGAATGAAGTGGAACTTTGTGATGTAAATCTTCTAGGAATAAAAGTTGGGTAAACTAGAACTTTTTGTTGTTGCTATTATTTATACTTTTTAAATAGTTTTATTCTGTCATTTTTAATTATACAATTTTAAATTGTATGATTTTGTAAAGAAGATTTTGACATTTTTTAGAAAACAGGCATGATCTAATATTTTAAATTAAATTTATAATATAAAGTTACCTTCCCAATGCTAAATCAAAATCGAACACGTTCTCTAAAGAACATTCACAATCACTCTCAATTTTTCACAGATATACGTACAGAGAATCATAAGTATCAGCTCATCTGATTAGAATAATTTTCTTATAAAGAAAAACACCCTTTACATATTCTTTCACAAAGATACTATTGTATGATTAATGTTGAAACCCAACTAAGCTAAAAAATGTTTAACAAATTTTGTATACTGTGTTCTTTCATTTTTAAGTTTAAAATAAAATTTAAAAATTATAAAATACGATAAAAATTGTCATAAGTGGAAAGCTATATTGACATATCTTTCTCAATAAATGAAATATGCTTTAACATAGCTACAGTACAAACAGCACATTTTAACTCCTGATTTTTTTTTAAGTAAATATGAATTGTAGGATTTGGCTAGAATGTTCTGATAATACAGTAAAACCCAAATTTCTTCATGCATAATCTGAAAAGTTCCAGATGTAGTTGACAGTGATTTTAAAATGTAAACATTTCCTCTCCCTTGTGTAGTTGTGTTACTGTTCGATTAAAAAATAGAGTCCACGTATACGGCAACCAAATATTATTCCACCTCTGAATCTCTATGTAGTTAACTGTATCAACATGAATAATTTCATAGAGACCTACTGATGCTACACATAAGAGTTTATGGCGTACAGACTCTTCAATCAGAAGTTTCTATTGTGCAAATATGGTAAAATAGAATTTCCCTGAGGTGAACTACCTTGCTGGCCCACAGAAATAACTATATAAAACTGTATTCAGATTTTAATCTGAATTATAGTCTATCTGACACGCACCCAAAATGAGTGTGAATAGATTTTTATAATCAGTTGATTTGTGCTAATATTTCTTTTCAGTGGACTATTTATTCATTTATAATCAAACCAGTGTGACCAGAAAAGTTGTTTAAAATAAAACTTTTGAGAAACACACCAAAGTGCGCATGAAAAGATACTTCAGAGATAACTTTCTTCCAAGTGCAAAAATCAGGAACCTCTTCTATGCTTTTAAGGTATAATAATATTTAATTACTTTAAAGGTAAGGAAAAGATATTTAAAAAGTAAAGAAATTTCCCAAATATCCATGTTGCTCAAGTTAGAAGATTTTTACATTGAAAAAAATCAATCGGAAAAGCATTAGTTTAATGATTCTTTTTCTTTCATTCATATAACCAGGTAGGATCTTACTCATGTATTTTTAATTAGGAAGTCTCTCACATTAAATAACTTCTTCTCCTTTAGCGGTCTGTGAAATGCTGCTGAGATAATTTTCAGACTTCATTATAAAATTTGTCCACTCCTGACAAATGTCCTCCATGGAGTATTCTTTACCACCGTATTCCACTGGAAGAATGTCTGGGAAATGCTGAAGTAACCTTTGTTTGTAATTGTCCCCATGCATATGAATCTGAAACAGCCAAAATGTTTTAGAAGGTATGCCCTCTGCCTCTCAGTATATCAGATGCATTTCCAATGGAAAATCAACACTGTAAGATAAGATGCTCTCATCACTTCTAAGATAGGAGCACATGTATAGATACTATTGATACATCCTTTATTCCTCTGCTTATGAAGCTAATAACTATACTTATGTTTAGATTGTGCTGCTTCTGAATCTGATCAATTTACTGTTCTCTTATATTTGCATCCTTGTAACTATACAATATTTACAAAAAGCTATTCTTTTTTCTTTCAAAAGTAGATTTTTAAAACTCTAAATAAAATCATTTTATACATTCTATTCCCTAATGTACAGGTGATTCTTAGCAAAAGATTGAATATCCTGGGATGGTTCTGTAGATGATAAAAATGTTCTTCCTTTTATTAGTTCATATTAAATAAAAGCATATATCTGAGCACACAATCAGGTACGCAGGGAATAATTTATGTGGTACAGTTGACAGATAGTCTTGGCTAATAAAAAATTAAGAGAAATTATGATAGTTGTTGTGTTGAGAACTTTAAATTTTTCAACATTTTAAACTATAAAAATTGATCCTATAATGTCCTGAAGTTAAAATAAAGACTTGGAACCTTTGATTAAAAGCACATCTTATTAAAAATAAATACCTAAATACCTTTATTCATCTGCTAGGATTCATCTGTACATTCAACAATCATTTAATAAGCACCTACTATGTGCTTAGGATATGAAGACTGAAAGATGAATGAAACAAGTTTTTTGCACTCAGGAACCTTACAGTCCCAATCCTTGATTTTTTTCTGAAATGTTTGAAATATTACCAGCTAATTGAAAAGAAATTCAACCATCTCTTCAGGAAGGGAGAAATAAAATCATTCATAGAGTACTGCCAAAATGTTTAAAGGGAGAAAGTAGCTAGATTTGGTCCTTCCTGCCTTTCCCATTTTGGCAAGTCTGTTTCATGTCAATTAACTTTCATTGAAATGCTTCACTTCTCAATTTAAAATTTTTCTTCTCTTCTTGCTCATGTTCTCCTGTTTATTAGGTTCAGTTTATTGTTGTATTCGTTTTTTTGGTCCAGAATATAACCCAAAATAGAAATACTTATTTTTACGTCTGTCAGCGTTCAACAGAAGATGGCCAGCTATTGTCAAGCTATACTGAAGAGAGGAAAAAAAGAATAAACCAAAAAAACCCGGCTTTTATAAGAATAAAAGAATCTTCCGTCGGGGCAGTTCTTCTTGAAGACAGACAGAAATACCTACTGGAAAACCTCAAAAGAAGCTCTAGGGTCGTCATTTTCTGACCAGATGCAAGATGTTACATTTTCTTAGTATGAAAGAATATACTTTGTAACATTCCAAATATGCTATTATCACTCACATTACCAGTATTTCTATTTAAATAGTTTTTGAGATTTAAATTGTCAATACCTTTAAAACCTGTTTTTGTTCATGCATTAGATGTTGCCAACGTTTGTCTAAATAAATGCTCTAAAAATTATCCTCTACAGATTCATGCAGAAGACTGGTTGCCAGTTTGGGAACTCACACTCTATTGTCAACACTTGAAAAATCCCAAGTAATATTGATATTCACCTGAGATAAGACTCTGCAAGATAGGTAAAAAACATCAAATCGGGCTTCCCTGGTGGCGCAGTGGTTGAGAATCTGCCTGCCAATTCAGGGGACACGGGTTCGATCCCTGGTCTGGGAAGATCCCACATGCTGCGGAGCAACTAAGCCCGTGCGCCACAATTGCTGAGCCTGTGCTCTAGAGCCAGCGAGCCACAACTACTGAGCCTGCAAGCCACAACTACTGAGCCCGCATGACACAACTACTGAAGCCCACATGCCTAGAGCCCGTGCTCTGCAACAAGAGAAGCCACCACAATGAGAAGCCCACTCACCGCAACGAAGACCCAACGCAGCCAAAAATAAATCAATAAAATAAATTAATTAATTTTAAAAAACCATCAAATCTATTTGCTTTAACTAACGACATTAAGTCACATACCTTGGGTACTATGGTTTTCAGTTACACGTGTCTAATTTAAGCATGTTTATTATTTACATAGGTAATACATTCACACGGCTAGAAATCAAAACAAGATAAAAGGTCCACAGTGAGCTGTCTTGCTCCCAACCATATCCTCTGCTACCCCATCCGTACCCCTCTTTTGTTCCATATAGGTAACCACTTTGGTTGTTTCTTTGCATAGCCTTTAAAAATAACTTTTATGCCAATATAACTATAGATTCTGATTTCTTCCCTTTTTATACAAAAGATAGTGTAAACACGATTCTGCATGTTCTTATTTCCCTTCACAATACATCCTGCAAATCTTACTGTGTTCCATTGTGTCGATGCATCACAGTTTATTTAACCAGTTCCCTCGTGATGAGAACTGGGTGGTTTCCCATATTTTGCTACAATGAATCCCCTTGTATATGTAATTTTGTTTATGAGCATGTATATCTGTAGGATAAAAATCCCAGAAATGTGAAGGCTGTGATTTTGATAACTATGACCACACTGCCCCCTACAGGGAATATATCATTTTGCAGTTTCACCAGCCATGTGTTAGAGGTCCAGTTTTTCCACAGCCTCACTAACTTGATTTTTCAAAACTAAAAAGAAACTTTATAAAAGTAGTTGGGTTGTTAGATAAATATTCAAAACACTGGGACAATGCTGTGTGTGTTGGGGGGAGGGGCGGAAATAAGAGAGCAATTTTTAAATAACAAAGGAGTGGAACATTTGGTACAGAAGAATAGTGACTTGAATATGTTTTACTTACCCGTTCCTTAATTTTTTCAGTCAGAAATGGTTTAATCATGGAAAAGACAGCATGGAAAATTATTGGCTCGTTTATCAAATGGATACCACGAACTTTTAATGGAAAGGAATCCTTTGAAAATAAAGAAAATGTCTTGTTAATAACAAAGCATAAATCAATATGTAATCGTATCGACAAGCCCCTTCTTCGAACACTTGCTAAACTTACAGCAATACCTAAAGTGTGATTTTATTTTCAAAATTATTCCATCAACACAATAGCCTGCTTTATAGTTCACTGTCCCTAGATTAAGAAAAGGTCTCTAAAAAGGTTGCACCTTGTAGTTTAGGCCAAGTATTTTAAGAAATACCTACATCTTTCATAAGCAGGACACAGAAAATATCTTCCCCAATCACATATAAATGTGCTTTTGAAAAATCAATGAGTCATTTGGATACTTAACCTTTTCCCCTCAAATTTTTATTTTGAGGAAGAAAAATCAAACTTTCATAAAAGTTGAAAGAATAGTACAATAAACACACACTTTTAAACTTTTGACACGGGTATAAGTCTTTCACATCAAAGTAATATCGGCTTTTTTCTAAGGTTTAAAATGTTAAGCATTCAAAGAAAAACCCCATCAGTATTTTCCCTACCCAAAGATGTGTTGTTAATATAGAGATTTTTCCTGCCAAGTTTCTTTCATGCAAAACCCTTTTTTTTTCTTCTGCACATAGCTTTTAGAGATGTGTTATCAATTGTGATTTTTCCTTTCAGGTTCTTTCTATGAATAATTTTATTTTAAACATAATTGCTAATATGCTCTCTAAATAACTTGCACCCCGTTTTGTTTCACTGACATAATACAATTTTTGTAAACATTGTGAGCTTTAATATTGATGCTATAATTCATCAAATGGATGTACCATTATTTAAGTAACGCTTTTCCTATTTCTAGACAAATAAGCTGTTTCTAATTTTTTTCTATAAAAATTGATGCTATAGGGGGCTTCCCTTGTGGTGCAGTGGCTGAGAATCCACCTGCCAATGCAGGGGACATGGGTTCGATCCCAGGTCCGGGAAGATCCCACATGCCGCGGAGCAACTAAGCCCGTGCGCCACAACTACTGAGCCCGTGCACCGAGAGCCCGTGCACCACAACGAGAGAAGCCACCGCAAAGAGAAGCCCGCGCACCACAACGAAGAGTAGCCCCCGCTCGCCGCAACTAGAGAAAGCCCGCGCGCAGCAACGAAGACCCAACACAGCCAAAAATAAATAAATTAAATAAGTAAATTTATTTTAAAAAATTGATGCTATAGTAACTATCTTTATGCATAGAAGCAATGGTGGTTCTAAGTACAGCTTTTATCTTCAGATATCCTGGATTGGAATCCCTGTTTCACTGCTGACAAAATGTGTATGCTTGGGCATTGCTATGTCACCTCTCTGACATAGTAAAATAATTTGTAAGATGGAAAAATTAAGTCATATGTCATAAGCTTTGGTGTAGCCATTAAGTGGTAATGCACTTGAAACACTTAGCAAAGTACCTGGCACACAGTAAGCTATTATTATTATACACAAAGTCTTTGCTATATTTAAGATTATTCCTTGGCTAGGTTTCCAAAAGCAGGATTACTGGGTCAAAGATGATGGCCATTTTTAAAACTTTTTTTTTTTTTTCCCCCGGAAAGAACTGTATCAATCTATCAACCTGTATATCAACTGTATCAATCTGTATCAACCAAAACCTACATGACACTTTGTTGTATGATTGCTATAAATATTATTTTTTGAGTCAATTTTTAATTTAGGAAGAAAATTTTAGTGACTGAAAGATAAAATCACCACATTATTGTTTAAATATATGAATTCTGTGGTTAGAAATTTTGAACATATTTTCACAGTTTGTTGCAACATTCTTTCTTTTTGAATTAATAACACTTTACTTCCTCTTACCGTTATTGAATTCTATGTATCATTCCTAAACTTGTATTTAATTTTCTAATAAATGTACTCTCCCTTCTCTTTAACATATAACTAAGTATTGTACCGAACAGTTAAAATATACACTTACTGTAAGAACAGCGGCAATCTTCTTGGCTACAGATGGAGTCATCTGAAAAGCATGAGAAAACTGCCAGCCTTCCAAATCAAAGACAGCCTTGATTCCATTCCGTTGTGTTTCTACCTCCTGTACAATAAGCTCGGACGTGATTAGACTTACACGAAACACATCATAAGCTGTGAAAACTTTTGGGTCCCAGTGTGCTAAAAAAAAAAAAAATGTAAAAAATCATATCTCAGCACTGTGTAAAGAATCAGAAAGATTTACAAAAGGAAACGAATTCTTTTTAGACTTAAAGGATCAATAGAAATAAAACACGTACAAAGATCATGAATTGAGTATCAGGTCAAATTGGTGGTCCAAGAACACGTGCCTGTTTCTCCCTCCCTCCCTCCCTCCCTCCAATCCCTAGCAAAGAACAGATTCTTAAGAGCACGGAGAAAATAAGAGAATAAATGCAGCCTGGATTTGATGGCCAGATGAAGCTACAGCCCAAACTACAGCAGGATGGAACTGTGGCTGAAGGTTGGAATACCTCTGGGTATGCTCCACGCTCGAAGGTATTGAAAATGGGAAAAGCAAGGCTCTGAATTATGAAGAATAACTAGGGCCCCATCGTAACCACAGAGGTTGCTGCTAAGGGAAATGTGCGAGGAGCAGACAGGCAGGTGGGTCTCTCTGACACCCTCCGTGACGAGCAGCGTGTAGGAGAGGCACGTCCATATAGGCTAGAAAAGTAGTGTGCGCTCGGAAGGGTAGCCAGCTCCCCACACCCAGGAAAAACAAGGAATACCTGTGCTAAGAAGAGGAGCTACTGAGTTCTTGTCCTCTCCCCTCCCCAACCAGTCCTGGGGCAGGCCGCGTCATGCAAAATTGACAGTAATGGATAGGCAAGCAGGTGATCTTTAAAAAAGGTATGCAACCACTAAGAATTTTAATAGTTTTAAAGACACAGACACACAAAGAAGAGAGGATCCAAACTCAATAGACAAAGGCACTAAAACTGAAGGAAGCAGCTAATAAAGCAAAAGAAACATTAAAAGAAACAAAATTGTTTCAGTGAGGAAAAAAAGATACCATAGGCTATTGTCATGAGAACAGGCTATTATGAAAAAGAATCAGTTGAGATGTTGGGAATTAAAAGATGACAATCCAAGCAAATCTCAGTTGATGGGATAAATGTCAGAAGAGACACAGCCAACGATGGAATAATGGTTTGGAACATCAAGCTGAGGAAGTCTCTCAATCTCAGCACAGAAGACGACCCAGGAGTCAATATGTATGAATAAAAAGTTAACAGACATGCAGCTAGATCCAGAAGTTTCAAAACCCAACTAATTAGAGTTCTGGAAGGCAATAATACAGAGAATAGGGAACAGAGGAGAAAGGAATAGTAACAGAAGAGAAAAATTTTCCAAAGCTGGAAAAAGATGCAAATCTTCAGATTACAAGGTTCATGCAATACCTAACAAGATGAAGGGTTAAGAAAAAAAAAAAGATTCATGACTAAGGAATGGTAAAATTCTAAACATACCAAAGTTTCTGGCTTGAACAACTGGGTAGAATGGTAGTACCATTTGTTGAGATAGGAAACACTGGAAGAAAAGTGTTGAGGAAGGAAGGATCATAGGCAGTTTTGAACACGTTAGAATGGTGACTGTGAGATGTCCAGTTGGATACAGCTGAGATCGGGAACTGGTCGTACGGAGCTTTGGGAACAAAGAGATAATGGGGGTGAAGATACAAATCTCAGAGTTTCTGTGCTTATAGGTCTATAGCAGGGAGTACCATGGACTTATGTTTCTCTCTGTTATGGTAGAGAGGTAAGTAGCTTAAGAAAAGGAGGCTAAGGCCAGTGTCCTAAGGAATTTCGGAATTTACAGTAGAATACGTAGTGCCAGCAAAGGAGACTAAGAAGAAACAGTCAGTTTAAGTTGGAGGAAAACACCAGGAGTATGTGGCATCAGAGAAGGGAGGCAAATACCTCAAAAAAGAGGAAGAGGTTTGCTATGTAAAGAGGTCAAGTGAAATAGCACTAAACACGTCCACTAGATTTGGTGAAAAGGTCACCGATGATTTGCTAAGGTCATTTCACCAGAGAGGTGGCAGTGAAACCAGACCAGGGGGCTTTGAGAGGACCTGTGAGAAAATGTGGATGGTGAACATAACTAACTCTAAAAATGTGGCTAAGAATGAAGTGTGGGGAGACGGCTAGGGTGGAGGCTGGAGGGTCTTACGGGATTAAGGAGCTTTTGGATGGCTGATCCTAACAGATTTAAATGTTAATGGATAGTGTGTAATAGCAAGGAAAAATCTAGAGATGAAGAAAGAGGAGGGATAATTAGAGGTATTCCTAGAAAGGTACAACGGAATTGCCCTTTATTTTTAAAAGCCTCAGATTCCTGGTAAGAATGTGAATAATCAATCCATGGATAAACCAGTTCACGTGTACTGTACGACTTCAGACACTGGCTGAAAGCTATAATGGTGCAAAATATGAACAGAATGACTGAAAGTCTGCAGTTCAGAAAATAGTGACTGACTTAAATTTCTGAGCCCACCAACATAATTGTCTAGACCTGTGCTGTCCAAATAGTAGCCATTAGCCATATGTGGCTATGTAAATTTAAATCAATTAACATTTAAAATAATTAACAGTAAATAAAATAAAAATTCAGCTTCTTAGTTGCGATAGCCACATTTCAAGTGCTCAACAGCTACATGTGGCTAGTAGCTACTGAGAACAATTTCACCATCATAGAAAGTTCTATCGGACATTGCTGGTTTAGACTCTGAGCTCCTTTAAGGCAAAAGAAAAGATTGCCGTACATTTTTAATTCCTTCTCCAGCAACTATCTAACATTTATTGAGTGCTTAGTACATACCAGGTAATTTTCTAATTATATTTTATATATACTGTATTGCAAGATTTAATGCTCACAGAAACCCTATGAGGAAAGTTTCTGCTATGCCCATTTGACAGATGAGAAGATGGAATCATAGCTGCACAGCTTTCCATGTAGCTAGACGTAGCAGAGCTGGGATTCCGACCCAGGCAGCATGCCCTAGAACCTGTGTTCCTGAGAACCAAGCCAGTCAAAACTTAATGCTCGCTGCTAAATTTTACTTTTGCTGCTGTAGTACAGTAGTGAGTCTCAAAAGGCATAAAATTATATCCTTTGGCTTATAGGCCAATAATGGCAAAATTTTAGTTTCACCTTGGGTTGTCCTGCTGGACTGGAGGAAAAGGTTCTGTGCATTTTCTCACTGCTTACACTGCACAGAGATGGTACCAGGGAAGGAGTTATGCTAACGTTCTACCCAAAAAGCTCTACCACAGATTTCCTTTTTTTAGTTCCTCCCATTAATTCAATTAAATTTAGAAAATGTATAAATATAAATTTATCCCATTCTTTCATTTTACTCATAAAACTCTTCTGAGTTTCTCCTTTCGCCCTGGAGTAACATGTTATTCTACATAACACTCAGAAGATTTGCTGT
Organism: Lagenorhynchus albirostris; assembly: GCF_949774975.1. Lineage (NCBI taxonomy): Eukaryota > Metazoa > Chordata > Mammalia > Artiodactyla > Delphinidae > Lagenorhynchus > Lagenorhynchus albirostris. The sequence goes on from NC_083111.1 coordinate 9,189,217, forward strand.
ATACTCTCCTGTCTGACCGTCACTAAATTGATATGTTTTCTTGATCTTAAAATCTCTTTGAGTTAAACAGTACACTTATAAATTAATAACTGCAAGAGGCTACAGGGAGATCAGCTCGGTGCTTTGTGACCACCTAGAGGGGTGGGATAGGGAGGGTGGGAGGGAGACGCAAGAGGGAGGAGATATGGGGATGTGTGTATATGTATAGCTGATTCACTTTGTTATAAAGCAGAAACTAACACACCATTGTAAAGCAATTATACTCCAATAAAGATGTTAAAACAAAAAGAGGCCCTCGCTAAACAATAGAAGACTGTTGACTTCTATTAGTTAAGGTGTTTCTGATCAAAGTAGCACATTTGCTTTTTCACTATTAAGGTCTCATTTTTACTTCTTAACATGAGGAGACCCCAAAAAACCTCCAGCCAGGCATGCAGAGCCAGGATACTCGCAGAAGGAATCACCTGTAGGTTTCCATCTTGTGCTCCTGGGACCCCTGAGTAGGGTTGCTAGATAAAATATAAGAAGCCCAATTAAAGCTGAATTTCAGATAAACTGGATATATTTTTTTAGTCTAAGTATGCCCCATGCATACTAAAAAAAATTATTCATTGTTTACCTGAAATTCAAATGTAACTGGACACTGTAGTTTTCATAAAACAGTTTCTCTTGCTACATAAAACACAGATACTTCGCTAAATCTGGCAACTCTAACCCTCAGGAACTCGGGGAACCTCATGCAACTTCCTATAACACCGGTGAGGCAACGACAGGACAGAAGAGCACCTGTAATGTCTGGCTTACAGACAACGACTTCACGATTAACCCAGCTGTATTTGACACAGAAGCTGGAGCAGAAAAACAGAATCATTCTACTTAGTCTTCTGCTACCTTTTCAAGAACTGAATGCAGGATCTTCTTGCAAGACAGCCAAGTGCTGAGTTATAGGCAGGTATCTTATCTATAAGCAGGCAGGAAAAGCAAATCTATAAATATCTTTAAGTTCCCTAGAATATTTACAGATGTGAAAGTTTCCGTAAGAGGATAATTCATAAGATTCTGCTCATGAAATGTTGGTTATCTTTGTCATTCCAACCGGGCCAGGAAAGGATGCTGGGGACAGTGTGAACCCTCCGTTTCGTGCCATTTTTAATCACACACAGGTCGAAGGGAGGGGCAGAAGTTATAGGTTTCCAGCCTCCAGGAAACACTAGGAAGACCTAGGGGTGAAAAGAGGAAACAGTGAAAAGAAAGAGCGGGGGCTTCCCTGGTGGCGCAGTGGTTGAGAGTCCGCCTGCCGATGCAGGGGACGCGGGTTCGTGCCCCGGTCCAGGAAGATCCCACATGCCGCGGAGCGGCTGGGCCCGTGAGCCATGGCCGCTGAGCCTGCGCGTCCGGAGCCTGTGCTCCGCAACGGGAGAGGCCACAGCAGCGAGAGGCCCGCTTACCGCAAACAAACAAACAAACAAACAAAAAAGAAAGAGGGGAACGTGGAACAGGGGTTCTTTAATACTTGCCTGGGTGCTGCTTCCCACGGCCCCTTCCTCCCCTTCCTCCACCTGGAGAATGAGCCCCTCGCTCCGCAGCCTGGGGCAGGACCCAACCACCGTTCACTCTGTCACTCACTCCAAAAATATCTCATAAATACCTACCATGTGCCACGCCCTGGTTTCGGTGCTTGGGAAACATCAGCGAACAGAACACAGACAAAATCTATGCTCTCGTGGAGCTTGTATTATTATAGTTCAGAATTCTTATTTGAATTTTTGAAACACTTTACCTTGATCTTTTTTACCTTTTCCACCTATTTCTCTTCTGTGTTTTCTTTTCCTCTTACTTTATATAGTTAACTGTGTGGAAGAATGGAAGTGGGATTTTCATTGGTTTTGGATAATTTTCTCACAACGTCCAGTTTTATTCTATTTGGGGGACCTTAAAGACTAAATGAGGGATGTCCCTGGCAGTCCAGTGGTTAAGACTCCAGGTTTCCAATGCAAGGGGCGCGGGTTCGATCCCTGGTTGGGGGACTAAGATTCCACATGCCACACAGCGCAGCCAAGAAAATATAAAAAATTTTTTAAAAATTTTAAAAAAGACTAAATGAAACCCAAGTTAAAACCTAAAAAGCTAAATTCTTAAATATGAACTCATGGAAGCTTCCGATATGGCAGTCAAGGAAAATAAAAAAGAGGAAGTGCTGTGTGTGACCTACCAATTCTGTAAATCAGAACTTTGCTGCCAGTGGGGTCTCGGGCTCTCAGGACGCCGACGTAGCCGGCCTTCAGAAGGCCAAGAACGCTTCTAGGATGGAGATCTGCACTTACTTCTGGACATTCTGCTCTCCACTTATAGTAGTTTTCCAGTAACTGGAAAATAAAATAAAACTTATCTACAGATAGCATACATGGTAAGCATTTTGTCAGAGCGATAGGAAAGTCTTGGCATTATGTAGGGCCCTTGCCATGTATTATGTCAGGATTCTAACCTGGGGTATCTTTTTAGCTGTAAAAGCTAAAAGCACACTTCATGCAGGATCTCAGGTGATAGGAGTTAGTCACAAATTCAAAGTTGAGGAATTTTTATTTGTCTCCTGTGGTAAAGAGTCTCCCAAAGATAGCTGTCAACAATGCCTCCCCTCCTGGTGTGCACATGTCATTCCTTCCACCAGCAGGTGGAGTCCATTTGATTCCTTCCTCTCGAAGCTGAGCTGGCCTCCTGTCTCGCTTTGATGGAAGTGACACCGTGCTTGGTTAAGAAGCCTGAGACCTTCTCTTTTTGCTTTTTGGGATCCAGAGACCATGTAGGATTATTAAATAATGAATCTCTGCAGAGAGAGGCCCTGGACGATGAGAGGCCATCTCAGATAGCCTGACCTCAGCCATGGTCCCATCTCATGCAACGTGGAGCACAGACGAACCATCCCCGCTGAGCCCTGCCCAAAGTGGCGCATTACAATAAACAGCCGTGGTTTAAGCCGCTAAATTCGGGGTTGGTTTGTTACTTAGCAATAGAAGGCTGAAACATCCACCTTTTAGTCTTTGTGAATAAGGAAGAAAAGAAATCAAGCAGATGAATTAACTCTACAAATGTTTTTGAGCATCTGCAATGTTCCACACACTTAGTGAGGCACCTGAGGTATAGCAGTGGGCAGAATAAAATCCCTGTTCTCTTTGGACCTCACCGGTTGGTGACAACTGGATCATACAGGCCATGCTATGTAGTGAAGAGCTTGATTCGCAGGCTGCTGCTGCTTCAGGAAAACCTTGACTCCACCACCTACTATCCATTCGGTCTTGGCATGTATTTAACTGCTCTGAGGTCATGTTTTCTCAACATGTGTCTTGCAGGGTGCTGGGTAAAGCATACATGGGCATAACGAGTGGTAGTCAGCCTTGCTGCTCTCTTAATAGGGAAAGTTATTTAGATTAATTGCTCATCCAAGCTTTTAGTGCAGGTTTATATTAAAGATAACTAAAAATTTTTGGTTTTTATTTTCTCTCCTAGAAAAAAGATACAAAGGAACATTTCTATACTGTACTAACAGAAAACAACAAAAATCGACCTTGTTAACGGTGGTATACACTCGGATAGCCTGTGGAACAGTCTGCCTGGATATTAGGTCTTGGCAAAATATGGTTTGAAAGCACCGCATTTTCTTTTTTTTCCCAAAAAAACCACCAATAATGGTTACTCTGCATTTACAAATAATACAAACATTGCCAGTGTATTGTGGAGAATACTGACATCAAATTACAGTTAAAATTTATTATATTTCAATTTACCTTTCCATGATTTTCAGCATTCTCAGTTTTTCTAAAACGACAGTATATTTGTTTTGAGTTTAAAGAAATCTATTAGCAATGTGGAATCAAAGTTCAGATGAAAGGAAAGGACAAATTTTGCATTTGAGAGACACTGGAATGAACATGAGAACTGTAATCACGAAGTAGTCATGATCTGGAGGAGAAACTGCAAAAACAAGTTTAAAAAACCAAGTAAAGGGTGAAATTCCAAGCCCTGGGGGACGTCAACGGCTGGGAATGGCTGGAGGAAGAGAGGATCTGGTTGGACCACAGGAGATCTGGCACCACAACGTACAGAAGGGAGGGAAAGGGATCTGTGTTGCTCTACTCCTCACTTCTTTCTCTCTGATACTGTTTCCCTCTCTTTCTCTTTCTTTCTCCCTGTCATTTCTGCATTTAAGAAACTTTCCCTAACTGTTAAAAAAAAAAGAGAATGTTACTAAGAGTTAAATGCAACAGAGAGGTTAGAAAGAAAAAAAGTCAGTAAATTTGCCAACAAAGAAATAATTGGTGACCTAAATAGCAGATTCCAAAAGCAGTAAGAAAAAAAGACACCTTGTAGATCCTGATATATTCATTCTCTTCTATAAGATGAATTTCTCTTCCTTCTCCTTTCTTAGGGGGCATCAGAATAAGTGTTACTAGCATTTTTAATGTTCATTACTTTTTTTATAGTTCCCTCAGATGGAAAACTAGTCCTTTTAATTCTAATTCAAGCAAAACACCAGAAGCAGCATAGGAGCTCCAATACAGAAATAACAATTTTATTTTCCCGTGGAATAATAAAAGTTATAGCTTCATTAACAGGGATCTTTTGGGGGCTTCCCTGGTGGCACAGTGGTTAAGAATCCATCTACCAATGCAGGGGACACGGGTTCAAGCCCTGGTCTGGGAAGATTATACATGTCATGAAGCCCGTGCGCCACAACTACTGAGCCTGTGCTCCAGCGCCCATGAGCCACAACTACTGAGCCCATGCGCCACAACTCCTGAAGCCTGCACACCTAGAGCCCGTGCTCCACAACAAGAGAAGCCACCGCAATGAGAAGCCCACACACCGCAACAAAGAGTAGCCCCCGCTCGCCGCAACTAAAAGAAAGCCCGCACAGCAACGAGGACCCAACGCAGCCAAAAATAAATAAATTTATTTTTTTTAAAAAAAGGGATCTTTTAGGGAATAGAGGCAGGTTCCTCAGCTTATTGATCTCTGCAGAGTGCTGGGCACTTAGGAGACAGGTACATGTGTTGAACGAAAGAATAAATTAATACATGATTAAACCAGCTGGGTCCACATGCTTGAAAAAAATGACTTTCATAAAGATGCACAAATTGCCCTCATACTTTTGACACTTGACTTTTGCAAACTGAAGGCTCTACACCCGGATCTTTGATTATTACTTTTCCACTGATAAATACATTCAAAAGTCTGGTTGACATAAATAAATTATGTAAATGACGTAAACTGCTACCAGCAATTCTCCAACAAACCACATAAAGTCCACGGCAGAAATAAAACTGCCTGCGGGTGAATATTCATTACCGAAAAGGCACCTGTTTTGTACCACCACTAGCAATAAATAAATATAAAAAGTTACAGCTTATTTTAACTCTGCTTTGTAACAGAGTAGGTTTCTCCTTACATTTTTCGTGTACTTTCCAACAAAATTACAACCATATTTGTGCCACTTTTCTGGGGTTTAATGGCATCATTTCAATTCCCGCTCTCGAACATTCTAAGAGGTAACTATTGTTACCCCATTTTACTGATAAGAAAACTAAACTGGAAGAAATTACACATTTGTTTCAGGGTAGTAGCTACCAGGAGCAGAGCGGAGTCTGAAACTGACACTTGATTCAGTGAATTTTACAAAAGAAGCTGCATTTAGTGGGAAATGAGCAGGGAGTGTCAGTGGAATTTTGAAAACACTGAAGTATTTAGGAAAACTATAAAAATAATTAAAGAATAAAAAACGTATCACATAGAGCAAAAATATAAGGAGGAATATTCACATGTGACAGATAAGATTCTATATATTCACAAGAATATATAGAATAGACAGAGGTTAACAGTTGGTTGTTTTAAACAGATGGGGCAAGTAGAGTTCACTTGAGAGTGCAGGCTCCCCTGAGCTCAGCTCAAGTTCAAATTCTTGCTCTACCCCTTCATAACTGCAATTTAGGATAGTTACTTACTCGTTACATCTCAGTTTCTTCTAAAATGAGAAAATAGTGAGATAATCCACGTAAACACTACTTACCAAAGTAGCTGGTACTCCCAAAGTTATTAGAATTCACAAAAGTCACTAATTTGTTATAATTTCAAATACAAAAACTAGAATAATGAGAAACTTCATTAAAACTGAGGGACTGGGCTTCCCTGGTGGCACAGTGGTTGAGAGTTCGCCTGCCGATGCAGGGGACAAGGGTTCGTGCCCCGGTCTGGGAAGATCCCACATGCCGCGGAGCGGCTGGGCCCGTGAGCCATGGCCGCTGAGCCTGCGCCTCCGGACCCTGTGCTCCGCAACGGGAGAGGCCGCAACAGTGAGAGGCCCGCGTACCGCAAAAAAAAAAAAAAAAAAAAAAAAAAAAAAAAAAAAAAACTGAGGGACTTATCAAGGTTTCTTCATACACTAAAACTATAGGGCTTTCATATTTTAAATAAAGGAGTGTAACTGAATTCACTGCCTCTGTGGAGGAAAATGAAAAAACAGTTTCATACTCTTAACTCTCCCTTTTTCCTTTCAAGTTGGCAGAAAAATAGGGCAAAGAGTTCACAGAAACTTGATTCCCATCCCGTAGATTTGGACACAGTCCTTAGCCAGCTCCTCAAGGACATGATGCAATGAAAACAATTCAGGAAAACAAATAATACAGGGAAAAAAATATACAACACAGAGGCTGGAGGTCAATTTTATTTTATCTTCTATTTAAACATGCTCCGGACGCGCAGGCTCAGCGGCCATGGCTCACGGGCGCAGCTGCTCCGCAGCATGTGGGATCTTCCCGGACCGGGGCACGAACCCGTGTCTCCTGCATCGGCAGGCGGACTCCCAACCACTGCACCACCAGGGAAGCCCTAGACGTTACTTTTTTTAATTGGAGTAGAGTTGCTTTACAATGTTGTGTTAGTTTCTACTATACAGCAAAGTGAATCAATTATACATATACATATATCTATTATTTTTTAGATTTTCTTCCCATTTAGGTCACCACAGATAACAGTAGAGTTCCCTGTGCTATACAGTAGGTTCTCATTAGTTATCTATTTTATACATAGTAGACATTATTTTAAAAAAGTAACCAAAACGGGGACTTCCCTGGTGGCACAGTGGTTAAGAATCCATTTGCCAATGCAGGGCACATGGGTTCGAGCCCTGGTCTGGGAAGATTCCACATGTCGTGGAGCAACTAAGCCCATGCGCCACAACTACTGAGCCTGTGTGCCACAACAAGAGAAGCCACCACAATGAGAAGCCCGCGCACCGCAACTAGAGAAAAGCCCGCGCGCAGCAACGAAGACCCAACACAGCCAAAAATAAAATAAACTTAAAAAAAATTTTTTTTAAAAAGTAACCAAAATGAAATCTGTAAATCATACACTTTTAATTGTTAGTTACCTATAAATGTTTAATACCCCATTAGAGCTACACTTTTCATTGGACCTGAGATTTTGTCTTCATATCTAGTAGCTGCTGAGTAAGTATGAGGAGAGCTTAGTAGACATCTGATAAAAGAAAAGAAATAAGTAGGCTCCTATTTCATTCCTAATGTCAAAATGAAGTGCAGTAGATCGACAACTTCAACATAAAAAAGAGAAGTCATAAATTACTAGAGAAAATTTTGCATAAGGGAAGAGCTTATGAAACTAGAAGCAATCACAGAACAATCAAATCAATACATTTGATTACATAAAAACTTTAAAATTCTTCACAGAAAGAAAATAGCATTGACGATGTCAAAAGACGAACCGCAAACTAGGACAACAGCCTATTTTCTTTAATACACGAAGATATGAATAAAATGTTTTATATTTTATGTAAACAACGTGGAAGAAAATAGCAAAACAAGCAGTTAATTAGAAAGGAATTTAAAAATGATAAATACATGAAAGATGATTAACCTCACTTGTAATTAAATAAATGCATATTATAATAATAATGAGAACCAGTTCCTCATTATTATTATAGTAATGAGAACCAGTTCCTAGCAGGTTGACACACAGATCATAAATTTGGTGACACAGCATGGGTGATAATACGGGGAAAGACACCATTATGTATTGATAACATAGAAGTGATAAAATAAGTGCAAACACTTTGGAGGACAGTTGGTCTATTCATCAACACTGAAAATGCACATTGCACTTCATCCAGCAATTGTGCAAGTTCAACTTATCCTATAAGGATTTTCCTATTTTTGTATTGATACAATGAAAAAGACATACTAGAATACCCAGTTGGTGTGGAAGAAACCCTATGTGTCTTGGTTTCTGTGTTTTGTGAACTGTCAAGCAAATTGTAGAAATTCAAAAAATAATCGTTGAATGAAGGAATGAACAGCATGCACGGCAGCACTGCCAATGTCTGATGACAACTCCTATGTCCAATACAGGAGACTGGTTAATACATTTTAATATAATAAATTGAGACAATGCAATAGTACACAGCCCCCAAAAGAATAAGACACATGCTGAAACAGATTCATCTCTATGATAAATTATGTTAAAAAGGCAAAATGTAAAACACATACATATGCTTGTGCGACTGTAGATTACACCTGGAAAGGTAAGAGACAGGTAACAGTAACTGCCACTGGGTAGGAGGCTGGCAAGCTAAGGTCTGGGGTGAGGAATTTTTTCCCTTAGAAAGTTACTTTTAGGAACTTGCTTTGCATTCTTTACTATTTATGGATTTTTTTTTTTTACCGTCTGTACTTCTTACTTTTTCAATTAAAAATTAGTTACCAACAACAAAAATCCTCATACTGAGACAGCTGGGACTCTGCACTCTAATACTTCCTCTGCCTCCTAGCTCGCCGTGTGACACTGAGCGAGCCACTTGGAGAAAGGGCTAGATCAAGTTCAACTGCTGAGCACTTCCTACGTGCCAGGCTCTGTGCTGGGTACGTCCTGTTCCGTTAAACTGGTTAATGTTCAGTCCTGGAAACCAGTCATCGCGGGAGGCCCTTTCACCGTTATTTAACAGGTGAGGATGCTGAGTCCGAAGTGCCAGAACTCAAGGTCGCACCCCTCTTTCTGATTCCTGTCTTCCCACCACCCTGCTCTCAACCAGCTGTCATAACACACCTGGAGCCACAGAAGAAGTGCCGGGCTTCCCTGGTGGCGCAGTGGTTGAGAGTCCGCCTGCCGATGCAGGGGACACGGGTTCGTGCCCCTGTCTGGGAAGATCCCACATGCCGCGGAGCGGCTGGGCCAGTGAGCCATGGCCGCTGAGCCTGCGCGTCCGGAGCCTGTGCTCCGCAACGGGAGAGGCCACAGCAGTGAGAGGCCCGCGTACCGCAAAAAAAAAAAAAAAAAAAAAAGAAGCGCCTCATCCGCATCCCCCCACTCAGAACACTCTGGACTGCTTTACCGTCTCGACACTTAAGTGTTACTATTAATAATACTCTTTTGCTAGGATTTGGCTTTAGATCTTCAGTTTTACTGGCAATTTCATTTCCCCCACCAAACGTCGAGTTACCTGCTAAGATGGAATAACTCTAGGCTTCCCACTTTTCAGCTGTCATTTTCTATCTCACCCTCTCTGCCGCGGAAAGTGAAGCATTTCCCCCAAACTTTATAGGTTCGGGAGACTCGTGCAGGGCAGAGTTCCAGTGCTTGGGGTCAAATGGGCCCTCTCCCTAGAAGGTTCCAGCTTTTTTCGAGGTTTCCCGTTTCCATGACCCAGAGAAACTGCAAGGACCAGCGCGGGAATCCTCAGAGCTCCCGCTTCCGCCGCGCGGTGCGCTCGGGCCGCGTCCCCGCCGAGGTCCGGCCGGCGAGCCGGGCGTCGGCGAGGGTCCGGGCCCAGCCGCGGCTTACCGGCCTCTCCCCCGGGTGCGGCCCGGCGGGGAGAACCCCTTACCCGCCAGGCCAGGTCCAGATCGAAGTCCCGGGCGCGCAGGAACCGCAGCAGGAAGGCGTCGCTGAGCGGCCGCCGCGCCAGCCGAGCGCCCGCTTCCCCAGCCCGGCGCCGCAGCTCGGCCAGGCTGGGCTGCAGCAGCGGCGAGTGGTCTGGCAGCCCGTTGAGCTGCGCCCCCGCCGCCGGCCCCGGCCGCGCCTCCGCCATGCCCGCCGCCCCGCTCCCGCCGCTGCCCGGGCGCCGGGGAGAGCTCGGGCCCGCCTCCGCCCCTCCTCCGCGGGCAGCCCGCGCACGCCCCCCGCCCGCCCCGCCTGCAGGGGTGAGCCCGGCCGCTCCTTACGCGGAACCATGTGGCAGCCCCGACGTGCTCAGCGTTCTGGAAGCTCCAGGTCGGAACCCCAGCCTTCCCAGTAAGGAAGGCACTGATGTTCGACGTCAAGGGGAAGATGACAAAGTTTGTTTGCCTTAGTTGATTGTGATTGGTTGGGATGTGTTTTTTGTTTTTTGTTTTGCGGTACGCGGGCCTCTCACTGTTGCGGCCTCTCCCGTTGCGGAGCACAGGGTCCGGAGGCGCAGGCTCAGCGGCCATGGCTCACGGGCCCAGCCGCTCCGCGGCATGTGGGATATTCCTGGACCCGGGCACGAACCCGCGTCTCCTGCATCAGCAGGCGGACTCTCAACCACTGCGCCACCAGGGAAGCCCTTTTTAGGTTTTTTTTTTTTTTTTTTGGGGGGGGGATGTTTTCAGAATAGTCTGCTAGCGTACTTTGCTTTTTCCCCTCCCGCCCTTCCTTCCTTCCTCCCTCCCTCCTCCCTTCCTTCCTTCCTTCCTCCCTTCCTTCCTTCCTCCCTTCCTTCCTTCCTCCCTTCCTCCCTTCCTCCCTTTCTTCCTTCCCTCCTTGTCCTGAAAATGGAAGGAGCCTTAGAACCACCACTTCACGTCTTGGTGACAGGCTCGCCGCGGAGCCCTTCTCCCTACCCCTTCCGCTTCACACCGACTCCTCACCTCAAACTGTGTTACAACAGTGGTTTCCAAAATACACATCCCAAAATGGCACCTTCACCGACTCACTGCTTTTCCCCTTCCTCCCAATCCAGGCAAAGTCTTCTCAGTTCTTGGCACTTTACTCTGTTAGTGACATATACCAATAAATGACTAGTAAGTGCCAAAAACAAATCTTTCTAAACACTCTATACTTCCTCTGTTATGCTTCACCACCATGTCTAGTCCCTCAACAGAGAGTCCAGAATCCTTATGTGACCTCATCTAAGTGATCCTGGGTAATGAAGACGGAGCAGGAAAGTGATGTGGAAGCCAGAAAGGTCGGTAAGTTGGTCTTTTTCTTGATCTCTGCCCTATCCCAGAGTTGACCTGTTTCCCCAAGGGGGAACCCATGAGACGAATTATTATTGAATATATAGTATGCGACAGGTAAATACTAGAATCGCACAAATAAAACCAAATCTTTGCCTTTAAGATGTCCAGTGGCAGGTGAGAGAGACTGCCATTTCATTCATGAAAAGAATAGTTATTAAGCAGCTTCTGTGTCCAGAACTTGTTCCAGGTACCGAGGGTCCATCAGCAAACAAAACAGACAAAACCCTCGTCTTGGGGGCTTTGATTCTTGTGGAGGGAGATAGACAAGGAATGAGATAAACAAGCAATAAAAGAGAAAATGAGAGGTGGTGATAAGTGCTCTGGGAAAACATAAAGCTGTGAAGAAGGATAGCACCTACAGTGATGTTTGAATCAACACCTGCAAGGGGTGAGTAGGCTGGACCAGGGATAGCCTGGACTAGGGATGGGGGGCGGGGTGGGGGGGACGGGTGGAGCAGGCTTGGGAAGCCAGCGGAATAAATCATCAGAATCCAGTAAATAAGCTGTGGTACTTACTTAAATGAGGGCTAGAGATTCCAAGTTTGATTTTTACTTGGAGTGAGATGGAAAGCTATTGGAGTAAAGGCTTACAATTCAACATGAAAACTGTCATGAAAGAGGCAGAGAGAAAGTGCTGTAGAGAACACAGAGGAAGCCTTCCTGACTCTGCCTAGGAGATCTGGGAAGGCTTCATAAAGAGGGGACATTTGCTTGGGCTTAGTGGACGCATTGGGAAAGTATGCCAGGTGAGGGCGAGAGGGGGAGATCAGGAAGAAAGTACTAGCCAAAAGGTGTAGGCTGTGCAAAGCCTTACTTGGAGCTCTGACTAATGAAAACTACAAGGGAAGCCAGTCTTTTCTAGTAGAAGAAAGAGTATACATAGCATATTTTCTTCTCTTTCAATTTTTTTAACACATTTTTCTACTTGTTCTTAGTAATTAGCATCTGCTATTTTGAAATAGGGCAGGAAGTTTAGTGAGAGGGACTTCCCTGGCAGTCCAGTGGTTAAGACTCCATGCTCCCAATGAAGGGGGCGTGGGTTCGATCCCTGGTCGGGGAACTAAGATCTTGCAAGCCATTCAGCGTGGCCAAAAAAAAAAAAAAAAAAAAAAATGTTCAGTGAGAGGTCATGGACATAGCTATAGTATCATGGCTATAACATCCTTTTTTGGAAGTGAGCTATATGGGGTATGGAGTCCAATTTGTTTAGGTCTGCACTGGTAAAACTCTTATAAGATAAGCACAAAAGAAGGTTTATTGATTGATTTAGATTGATAAACATTAAACTCAGTGAAAATGGAACCAACATGGAGCCCAGATGGCTGTGAGAGACGGCTCCTAATAGCCAAGAGGTACAGTGGTAGCAGGGCATATCTGTGACCAAAATGTGAAGCAGTTCCAGTGCCTACAGTTAGTACCATTGAAGAAAGAGGAAAAGAGAAAGAAAAATAGATGGAGAAGTGGTAGAGTAGACTCCTACAGGAAATCTTGATTACTTTCTTTTTATAGATCTTTATTGGAGTATAATTGCTTCACAGTACTGTGTTAGTTTCTGTTGTACAACATTGTGAATCAGCCATATGCATATGTATATCCCCATATCCCCTCCTTCTTTCGTCTCCCTCCCACCCTCCCTATCCCACCCCTCTAGGTGGTCACAAAGCACCAAGTGGATCTCCCTGTGCTATGTTGCTTCTTCCCACTAGCTATCTATTTTACATTTGGTAGTGTATATATGTTGCTGCTACTCTCACTTCACCCCAGCTTCCCCCACCCCCCTCTGTGTCCTCAAGTCCATTCTCTATGTCTACATCTTTATTCCTGCCCTGCCACTAGGTTCATCAGTACCATTTTTTTTTTTAGATTCCATATATATGTGTTAGCATACGGTATTTGTTTTTCGCTTTCTGACTTACTTCATTCTGTATACAAATAACTCAATTTCGTTTCTTTTTATGGATGAGTAATATTCCATTGTATATATGTGCCACATCTTCTTTATCCATTCATCTGTCAATGGACATTTAGGTTGCTTCCATGTCCTGGCTATTGTAAATAGTGCTGCAATGAACATTGGGGTGCACGTGTCTTTTTGAATTATGGTTTTCTCAGGGTATATGCCCAGTAGTGGGACTGCTGGGTCATATGGTTGTTCTATTTTCAGGTTTTTAAGGAACCTCCATACTGTTCTCCAAAGTGGTTGTATCAACTTACATTCCCACAAATAGTGCAAGAGGGTTCCCTTTTCACCACACCCTTTCCAGCATTTGTTGTTTCTAGATTTTTTGATAATGGCCACTCTGACTGGTGTGAGGTGATACCTCATTGTAGTTTTGATTTGCAGTTTTCTAATAATTAGTGATGTTGAGCATCTTTTCATGTGCCTCTTGGCCATCTGTATGTCTTCTTTGGTGAAATGTCTATTGCAATCTTGAGAAAGAAAAACGGAGCTGGAGGAATCAGGCTCCCTGACTTCAAACTATACCACAAAGCTACAGTAATCAAGACAGTATGGTACTGGCACAAAAACAGAAATATAGATCAATGGTATAGGATAGAAAGCCCAGAGATAGACCCACACACATATGGTCACCTAATTTACGACAAAAGAGGCAAGAACATACAATGGAGAAAAGACAGCCTCTTCAATAAGTGGTGCTGGGAAAACTGGACAGCTACATGTAAAAGAATGAAATTAGAACACTATCTAACACCATACACAAAAATAAACTCCGAATGGATTAAAGACCTAAATGTAAGACCAGACACTATAAAACTCTTAGAGGAAAACATAGGCAGAACACTCTATGACATAAATCACAGCAAGATCTTTTTTGACCCACCTCCTAGAGTAATGAAAATAAAAACAAAAATAAACAAATGGGACCTAATTAAACTTAAAACCTTTTGCACAGCAAAGGAAACCATAAACAAGACGAAAAGACAGCCCTCAGAATGGGAGAAAATATTTACAAATGAAACAACAGACAAAGGATTAATCTCCAAAATATACAAACAGCTCATGGAGCTCAATATCAAAAAAACAAACAGTCCAATCCAAAAATGGGCAGAAGACCTAAACAGACAGTTTTGCTAAGTAATGCAGACCATCCTTCTGTCTTTCAACAATGTATCTTAGATCTGAAAAAGCATTTAGAATTCCTGGCATGAGTTTTCTGGAGATGTTACTCACTCTTTGTTTTGAAGTGTCTTCGCTCATATATTGCTCTGGCAAGCTCACCTGCTTCCTGCACATACATCCAGGCCTCTGATACAAAGATTCCAGAGGGGTTTCTGGAACTAGTGGCATAAGGAAATGAAAACAAAAAATGGAAGGAAAATTAGTTAATATTTGTACAACTAACTTACAGTTTACTCTGAAATTATTTAGCAACTATTTATTAACATGTAATAATTCATAAGTATACCAATTATTTTACTTTCAGCTTCACAAAAAGACATAAATACTATTTATTATCATTAAGAGATAACTTCCAAAAACGTACAATTATGACTCTCATACAGATATAAAAATGAACATGTGTTAAGGATTTTTTATTTAACTTGTAAGCAGGGAACCAGGCAGATGTTATGAGGCTCAAAGGAGAAATCAAAATAGCACACATTTACATGGAATAAAGGATGTTGAAATGAATGTGCAAATGGAGACAAAACTAACTTCTTCCACCGTGAAGGGAGGAGGCCAATTGAAACTCTACCAGGTAGGGCAGAATTTGCATGCTTTTAGGTAGCTATCATTGCCATCAGTGAGCTATAATTTATGGTGTTGTGAAATAACCTAGATAGAATCAGAATCAGATCATTCAGAGGGAGTGCTCTGGAGTCCATACAGTGCACAGTTTTCCCCTGAAGCACAATTTTATCCTACATCACTTGGAATGATGTAAATTTATTTTAAAAATTTTAAAGTAATGTTTATGGTGGAAAATTTTAAACAGAAAGAGACTACTAGTGAACACTAATGAACAGGCTGCTGCAGCAATCAATGAGATTTTGCCAGTCTTGTTTTATCGGTCTCCTTTGCTTTTATTTATTTATTGATTGATATTTTTGGCTGCGTTGGGTCTTTGTTGCTGCACACGGGCTTTCTCTAGTTGTGGCGAGCAGGGGCTGAGCAGCCTCAGTAGTTGTGGCACACAGGATTAGTTGCTTCACGGCATGTGGGATCTTCCCAGACCAGGGCTCGAATCCGTGTCCCTTGCATTGGCAGGTGGGTTCTTAATCATTGCACCACCAGGGCAGCCCTCCTCTGCTTTTTTAATAAACTGTAACATTTTAAAGGATCATTTTCCTGGTAAATACTTAAATGTGCATTTTTTTTCTATTATATTATCAAAATACCATTTTTCACACCTAAAAAAATTAGCAACAATTCCCCAATATCATCTAATACCCGGTCTATATTCAAATTCCCCTGCTTGTCTCAAAAATATCCCTTTTAATCTATTCAAATTAGGATACACCTAAATGCGCACGCTTCATTTGGTTGGTTGGCCTAAGTGTAAAAAGGAGCTCTCCTCTTTTTTTAAAAAAAAATTAAATACTTCGTTGGAGTAACCAGGTCAATATTCCTTAGGATTTGCCACATTCTAGATGTGGTGGATTGCTTTTTTGTGGTATCATTGAATTGTTCCTCTTTCCCCTGCATTTCTTATGATAAGTGTTAGGTGAGTCCATGCGGGTTGTGAAAGAATTCACAGAAGTATTAACAAGGGAAGAAAAGAAAGTTTTTATTCACTTTGCAAGGGAGGAAAGGGGCCAGACGCACAGAGTGGCGTTGACCCCAAATGGTGGGGCTTTGAGTCTTTTATTGAGTTTCAAAGAGCAAGGTGCAGCAGGGAGGGGTGGTTCACATCTGTTCTGGTCCACAGCTGTATCTGCACTGGCTGTGCTTCTACAGGATGTGCTGAGAATCTGTAACTTTTTGTCTTCAGTAATTTTCCAGTCCTTAGATGTCTGAAAGAGACTTGATAGTAGCCCTTGACAGGCGCTACTCTATTCTGAACAGTGTTAGATGGGTTTACAATAAGTAGATCTAGATGTTTGATTAGATTTAGGTAGTCTTACTCTGGGAAGACTATTTCATGAGGTGACTCTTCCTTGGATCTTTGCATCTTCTTTGCATAATATCCGTGTGGTCCATTTGGTTTACGGTACTGCTTGATTAGCTGGTTTAGATGCTGTCACCCCAATCCATCCATTTTAAAGTTTTCCATTTCCCTTTTACCCAGTGGTTTTGCATTTGCTGATGACAATCTGTGCTTAGGCCCATTACTTTATTAGGGATTGCAAAATGGTCATTTTCTATCTTACCATTCTCTCCTAATTTATTAGAAAGAATCTTTCTGGGAATAGGAGCTTGCCGTTATGAACTATTTCGTTAACTTGAAATTTAGTTTTTATGGGAAAGGTAAGATAAATGCTTGACTGTTCTCATTAACTGGTTGGCAATATTTACTAAAGCTGAAAATATTCATGCCTTATGACCAGCACTTTCACTCTATGTATATGCACATATATTCATATGTATAACATGGGTGTAACAAAATGTGTCTATATATGTAGAATACATATATTCAACAAAGAGTACCATATGTTCAACCAAAAAAAATGTAAAAAAATGTTTGTAGGAGCTCTATTTGTTGTATCCCAAGTTGGAAGCAATGAAACTGTGGACTTAAAAAATTATTCACAACCTAAAATTTGAGAGTTATATTTCATTTGGAGGGAATTTTTAGGACATCAAGCCCAGGAGGCAGCATCTCAAGTAACCCGGAGAAAACTCTCCGAGGAGACAAGGCGACTGGGGAGTCAGGTTATACAGAAGTTTTGCAACAAAGGGCAGGTCGTTGGGAACATCAAAAGATTGTTGTAAATTAAAGAAAACCAGATATCCCAAGTTTAGGAATTTAGCGCTTTTCTATGTATGGGAAGACGCAAGAGTCTGGTCTCACTGAAATTCTTCCTTTGATATGCACCTCAGCTATCTGGGGTCAGTATCCTGTATTTTCACATCCTAGGTTTCCTCAGGGCTCGCCGTAGGGAGTGGCTGCAGTCTGATGGCTGCTAGATGGCAGGTATTCTTTCCTTCCGGAGTTTCCTCAGAGCTCACAGACTCACGTTGGAGGGCTGCAATTGCTGATGACTGTGAAATCCTTTGCTTATTGATACGGCAGGAAATATTCCATTTCTCGAAACTGTCCATCAACAATAGGGGGGATGAATAAATTTTGGTATATTCAGACACTCAAGCACTCTATATAATGAGAATGAACAAACCAACCACACACAGCGTGGATGCATCTCACAAACATAGGTAGAGTTAGAGAAGGCAGGCATTAAAGAGTTCATGCTGGATTGTTCCATCGATAACAAGCATAAAACCTGGCAGAACTACTGTGTATTAGAAACGTGGGTCCCCATGGGGGGCAGATGGTGATTGGAGAGGCACAAAGGCGCTCGCATTCTTGCTCATTTCTACTGGAGTGTCTTGGTTTCTAGGTGTCTTTAGTGAACAGAAGCAGAAAGTGCATTGTTTTAAAGCAGAAGATGCTTCATGAGTCCAGACCTATTTTTCCCAAACTGAAGCTTGCCATGGTGTTACTGACCTTTGATTTTATATTTGTAACCCTGTTCCCTTACACTGGATATCTTACCCCTTACTGATATTGACATACTTAGATGTTTTAATCATATAATTTACATGTAAAAGTTTAAAATTAGCAGTATCAATAATACTGTTAAGAAATAAGATCACTGAATGCTGTTAAAGATTTCCTTGTGGTCCTTTTTGTCCTTAGGATATGTCTGTGGGGAAATTAAACTTGCCTGGATTGCTTGTTGTTTCTATAAAAAGACCTAGGCTCACAGAAACATCTTTACATACCATGAGGATTAGATTATGTAGCAGTGTGTCTAGTTAATTGCTCTGACCTGAAAGGATAGGAAGACTTCTCTAATCTCCTGGAGAAAGCCAGATGACCACATCTCAGTCCCTAGGTTAAGTCCCCACAGTGCCAGGAAGACTGGAATGGCTATCCCAGAATGAGGAGACAGCTCTAAATAGTAGAAGCTGAGAATCAAAGGGAGTAGATCTCTTTAGCTCCTGGGGAGATTTTATATACACACCAAAGGTCTGGAGGTCTAAGGAGGAGACCCTTTTAGGAGGGGTGGAGGACAACCTCCTTTTATGCAAAGATGAATCATTTTTCCTCAACACTCCTTAGTAGGGGTGTTTGGCCACTCATGTAGGAAAATTATCCTTTAGTATTCATCAAGTTGCCCTGGGGTCAAGGAATGGGACAAGGGGAACCAACCCACTTAATTTACTGTAAATGTTTAGTAAGAACTCTGTTTCTGACCCAAAACACCTTGTGTGTACAGGATAAAATGAATAAAGATGAATAATAAAAACCTTTCTTTATTTTTCCAACTATATCTTATTAGGGATATACAGTCAAAATACTTGCGTTTTAAATTCACTTAAGAAATGCTGTTTTCTGTGGGGTTATGCGACCAATTTAATACAGGAGTTTATTTGTCCGCTCCTCCTATTTCCAAATAAGGTCACGGTCTGAGTTCTGGGAAGGACATGAATTTTGGGTGGACACTAAACCAGTACCAAACCTGAGGGTGGTAATGACTTTGTTTTCCACCTCTTCACTGTTGTAAATAGTCCCTTTATTAAACTATATCCTAAATTATCCAATTTGAGTGTGCCATCTGTTTCTGGTCAGAGCCCTGTCTGACCAACCAGTGTGGCATATTAAGACAATCAAGGTGTCTGGATGAAGTAAGAAAGCAAGAGAGTTTGCACAGCCCCGGGTAAGATCTGGATCCCAGCTGCCTAAAGGCAACTTGCTTCTGATTATCTTCACTGATAGGGGCTTGGAGAGCCCTTTTTCTTAGGTCAATAGCACAATGTTTATTTGCTCCTGTCAAGAAACCACATCTTGGAACCTCAGCTATAACTGGCATCACCACCGGCTCACGTTTGTAATAATTCAGAGTCACCTTCTAAGAACCATTTGGCTTTTGCTAACTGAAGGAGCAAGTTAAATAGCCCCAATTTCTGCAGTTACCTAGGGATGTGGTCCTGCTTCTGGGTTACTACCTTGGAGATAATACGGGAGATTGGCATTGGGGGTGGGTGGAGAGAGAGAGCAAGGTGGTCCGTTTTGAGGGATTCTTTTTGGCTCTTTGTACTAAAATAGCACGTACTCCATGGGTCATGACCGATATGACCAGATACCAAATATGCTTATTCCCATTATCTATTCTGCGAGTGAGGAAGTGACCATAGGATCAGTCTTCTATCCCATCAGATTCACTAAAATAAACTCAGGTCAAGACTTCATCTATCACTTATCTCCATAAGCCTCATTCTGATGGAAACCATAGAGGTATTTTGGGGCTCTGGGGATTAGCTTCATAATATCTGGGAGCCCTTAGAACTCAACGTGGTCCTTTTTCTCCATTGCTCTGTTACTCTGATAGATAGCTTCAGGTCCCTCTGGGCTTGATATGGGGGAAAGATTTGTATTATACACCTGTTGCAGAACAGGGAATGTTCCAGAAGGACCTAGCTTCCCCCTCAGTCAAGTATCCCCACGTCTGTGGACTGTGGACTGAGGGTGTAAACTGGGTACTTACTGGTCCATTCCTGTGGTGAGGGAAAAGGACCTGGGCTTTGGAGTCAGAAAGCCAGAGTTGGACCCTGATTCTGTTTGGCAGCAGACGTGACCCTGAGGAAGCGCCTGGCTCCTCTCTGAAAGGGGTTCCTTTGATTACCTCATTGGGATGTTGCAACGGTCAAGTCAAATGAAATAATATAGGTGAAAGTGTGTTGTAGTAACTACAGATGCAGGGTATCAAAAGAGCATCCTTATGTTTGTTCAAGATCTGTTCATTGTCAGGTTCATTACGTGTATCACATATATTTAATATATACTTATGTAGATTATATGTCATTATTAAGTTTTTTGCTTCAACGTGCCAAAATGCTCACACACATTCTTTGCTTTGTGACTCTGGCACTGAGTTCTAACTGAACTGATTACTAATTTAAATCAGCTAATTTTGTGTCTGCTACTTTGCTACCCACGTCGCCAAGTGAATTTATCTCAGGATCACATGTAGTCTCTTCTGATTACTGTCCTAGTGACCTTAAATACCGACACCTAATTCTAGCCCAAGTCCCTGACCCTCATTTCATTCCTTCTGAGGCACACATTTTTCATCTCTGAATTTGGGATACATGTAAATGGCTTCTTACAATTGCTATTGTCCAGGCCATGGTTGTGACACAGTAGATGTTGCCTGCACACCGCAAAAAGGCAAGCATGAAGACTTACAGAGGGAGTGTGCATGACGTGGAAGCAATCTGAAGATAAAATAATGGTGCAAACTTTTTTGTGTGTGGAAAAATATACATAAGAAAATATGTATCAGTTCAATCATTCATAACTGTACGATTAGGTGGCATTAAATACACTCACAAGGTATTCACCACTACCTATTCTTCAAACTTTTTCATTACCCTCAACCAAAACTCTGTACTCAGTAAACAATAACTCTTCTCCCTGCCAGCCCATGTAACATAATGTTTTCAAGGTCCATCCATGTTGTAGCAAATATCAAAATTGCATTTCTTTTTATGGCTGAATAGTATTTCATTGTATGTATCTACTACATTTTCTTTATCCATTCTTCACTTGATGGGCACTTGGGTTGCTTCCGTCTTTTGGCTATTGTGAATGATGTTGCTATGAGCTTTGCTGTACAAGTATTTGTTTGAGTCTCTACTTTCAAGTCTTCTGGATATATACCTAGGAGTGGACCTTCTGCACTGTATTGTAGTCCTATGATTAATCTTTTGAGAAACCACCAAAATGTTTTCCACAAAGGCTGCAGTTGGTGCAATCTTTTATCCTCTGTCAACCAAAAGATCAGCGGTGCAAACCAAAAGGTCATGGGCAGGAGATGGGGGCATTGGTGAATCACATGTAATTATCAACATTCCTAATGTCAAAATAAAGTAGTTCTACTAAATTGTAAACCTGGCTTAGAGTCCAGAACAAACGAGGCTTAGTTCTTTCGAGGACTCTTTTTTTTTTTTTTTTTTTTGCGGTTCGCGGGCCTACCACTGCCGCGGCCTCTCCCGTGGCGGAGCACAGGCTCCGGACGCACAGGCTCAGCGGCCACGGCTCACGGGCCCAGCTGCTCCGCGGCATGTGGGATCCTCCCGGACCGGGGCACGAACCCGCGTCCCCCGCATCGGCAGGCGGACCCCCAACCACTGCGCCACCAGGGAAGCCCTCGAGGACTCTTTTAACAAATGTTGCATTTTAATGCCAGATGGGAATAATAATTGTATAGAAAACCATGGACATGGATGACTGTCAGTTAAAGAGTGATACAAAAGAGATCGTCCCTGGGTGTGAAGATGTTTTAGGAATGCATTAACCGAAGTATTTTGTTCACATCATCTTTCATTGAAGCTACGGTGCCATGTATTGTAAGACTACATTTCTTATATATGTTATAAAAGTAAAGAGACATTGAACTACGATGCATTGCTGTGGCAACACTGATTACAATATACTTACTGATTTCTGCAATGTAAAAATATTTTTTAAAAAGTCTTAGACTCACTGAAATGCAGTATTTTGCTTTTTTTAAAATTATTTTATTTTATTTTTATCTGCGTTGAGCGTTTGCGGCTGCACGCAGGCTTTCTCTAGTTGAGGCGAGCGGGGGCTACTCTTCCTTGTGGTGCGCGGGCCTCTCATTGCGGTGGCTTCTCTTGTTGTGGAGCAACGGGCTCTAGGTGTGCGGGCTTCAGTAGTTGTGGCTCACGGGCTTAGCTGCTCTGCGGCATGTGGGATCTTCCCAGACCAGGGATCGAACCCGTGTCCCCTGCGTTGGCAGGCGGATTCTTAACCACTGTGCCACCAGGGAAGTCC
Organism: Lagenorhynchus albirostris; assembly: GCF_949774975.1. Classification (NCBI taxonomy): domain Eukaryota; kingdom Metazoa; phylum Chordata; class Mammalia; order Artiodactyla; family Delphinidae; genus Lagenorhynchus; species Lagenorhynchus albirostris. Next base: position 9,211,463 of record NC_083111.1, read on the forward strand.
CAGTATTCTACTTTTTAATGTATTTACAAGAGTTATTGAGTGGTATATGATAATAATATTTATCTAAGTCTAAAATAGTTCGTTCTATAAATATAAAATATTTGGGTGATAAGAAAGCAGTGTATCATAATGTTTTTCTAAGTAATACACAAAATAATGCTGCCATTTACAATCAATGGCATCTTAGGTTTCATAAATAAAATATCAGCTTTATCTGTGTTTTTGATTCTGTTCACTCCCTTCTTCTAGACTTGAATTATGACTCCTGCTTACCAGGAATATCCATCCCTGTTTTGACCTTTCCTTTAAGAGGTACAGGGCTTCCCTGGTGGCGCAGTGGTTGAGAGTCCGCCTGTCCTACAGTTATTATTTAACATCAGATTAAGAATAGGAAAAGAAAAAAAAGCTAATTTGTCTTTTTTCATAGATAAATGTTAATACATAATATTCCTGTTACATGAAAATTATTTATATAGGTGGCCTCATTCTGGAAACAGGAATAAATATCTGTATGTGAAGTTTTTAGAAGGAATGAGGCAATCAGGCACCCACAGTCAGTTTACTTAATGGTGGCCTTTAGTACACTACCCAGCATTGTAAATAACCAAAAACCAACTCCAGAGAGTGTTTACCTAGCCTTGCCCTGTGAGTTAGTTCTGGAAATCAGTTATGCAAATTAACCAAGTTCAAATAGTGCTTCAAATAGTATTTGCTTCAGTTTGTACTACATGAAATTGGAATTTTCATAATTCAAAGGTTTCCAAAATGTATTTCTATAAAACTTGATATTCATGCATCTCTAAGAAGTTTGCATAAACTGTAATTAAAAAAAAAGATGAAGGGACTTGATTAAAAAGGAAGATGTAAATGATTGCTGATAAAAGCATTAGGAAATCAACCTAAGTTTCTGGTGGGAGGGTAAGCTGGCAGGACCTCTCCAGATCGTTTGGCAATCCACAGTCCTGAAAACAAAGGTCCCAAAAAATGCCCTGGGGAAAAAAGAAAAAAAAAAAGAGGACATGCAGTTCAACCCAGAGACTTAGATCTGAGGAAATAATTGCTTAAGAGTACAACGATCTACATAAAAGAATGTTCATTTGGGGGGTGGTGAACTCCAAGATTTCTCACTAAATATTTAAAAGTTAAAGCCCCAAGGCTCTGCTGTGGGGTCCTTCTAACTGGACATAGCAAATGGGAGAGGAGGCAGCCTCCTGGCTCCGGCCCCAGGCGGGCGGGCCGTGCTGTGCTATCCATGAGAGGCTGGGACCATGGCAACGAGAATGTGCCCAGAGCACACCTGGCGGGGTGGGTACCAGACGCTCAGGCAGAGTGCTTGAAGCAGCGATTGTCTGGTTGAGCCAGTAGAGAGACAGTGAGGGCAGCCGCCCCTGATCTGTGAGTGTGTGTATACCTGCCTGGGCCTCTCTGAAATACCTAGTTGGAGGGAGGACTTTTTGCGGGAAGGGAAGATTCAGGTATTAATACGATATGACCTAATTTTTATCTAAAAACAGGGCAGAGCTGGAGATATGGGAGTTGCATGCTTTAGAGTTTTAAGTATACAACTAGCAATCACAGATTTAACATTTTTGGATTCGACTGTCTCTCATTCAGTAAACAGTTGAGCACCTACTACGTGCCGGAAATTCTTCTAGACTCCAGGGCCACAAATGTTGGGGATCTGTCATTCTCCTTTTAGAAACTGACTCTAAATTAATAGTATATTAAATTGCTTTTTGTTGTAGATGGATCACATTACCCAGACATGGAATTTGGAAAAAACTTTTAAGCTAAAAGAAATAGTAACAGTTTGAAAATTCCAAATCCTGCTATTGACCAATATTATTCTTGAAAAAATATATGTAAATATAGTATCATTTATTCAAGTTTTGAATATTTTATTTTTCCTATGGACACAGGTAGTACATGCCTTGAACATTAGAAAATAATCTAAGAATTCAAATTTATTGCCCCCAAAATTGATATTTTTAAAATGAAAATACTTATGATCAGAACTGAGCAGAAGATTTATGAACATATTATCACAGCTTCAAATTATGATTCTTGTATATTCTAATATTTACTATATGATGATCAATGTGATGAATGACGCTTGTGTTTCATTTCAGGACAAACCTTATCTAGGCTGTTGAATATACTTTAAAAACTGCAATTCGGGCTTCCCTGGTGGCGCAGTGGTTGAGAGTCCGCCTGCCAATGCAGGGGACACGGGTTCGTGCCCCGGTCCGGGAAGATCCCACGTGCCGCGGAGCGGCTGGGCCCGTGAGCCATGGCCGCTGAGCCTGCGCGTCCAGAGCTTGTGCTCCGCAATGGGAGAGCCCACAACAGTGAGAGGCCCGCGTACCGCAAAAACAAAACAAAACAAAACAAAACTGCAATCCCATACGTTTCTTTATAGGCCTTAAATTTTTTTCAGTATATTTTTTTTTTTGGCCACGCTGCATGGCTTGTGGGATCTAAGTTTCCTGACGAAGGATTGAACTCGGGCCACGGCAGTGAAAGCCCAGAATCCTAACCACTAGGCCACCAGGGAGCTCCCTTTATAGGCCTTCATTTTGAGGAAATTTAGAGCTACACTCAATGTCCAATTCAAAAATAAGCTCATTTCAGGTCTTTTGTTATATATACCTAGATTTTCTTTAGACAATTATACCTCTTTTGGTTTCTTTAAAATGTCCTGTCTAGTTTTTGCATCATAGTTAACTTACTCTGTGCCTCACTAGGCAATGTGGTAAAGACCACTGGTACCAGCTGGTAGCAGGACCACCTTGATCCGTGTTCTCTTTGGACATGGGAGCAGTTAGACCACATCTCCCAGGACACCTCCTCTTGAGTTGGGTGAAACATGACTGAATTCTGGCCAGTGGAATTTAAGCAGGTGTGATGGGTGATGTCAGGGACCAGTTAGGAAAACGGACATTACTCTAGGCATTTCAAATATAGGCAACTTAATGCAGATTATTCCTTGCACGACTGTTGGAAAAACTGAGAGAGTAAGAACAAGAATGAAGTAACATAACGTACAGTATGATGACTATGGTTAACACTGCTGTGTGGTGTATTTGAAAGTTGCCAAGAGAATAGATCCTAAGAGTTCTCATCACAAGGGAAAAAATATTTCCTTTTTTCATTTGTGTCTATATGAGATGTTTAAACCTATTGTGGTAATTGTTACATAACATATGTAAGTCAAGTCATTATGCTGTACACCTTAAACTTATACAGTGCTGTATGTCAATCATATCTCAATAAATATAGGAAAAAAATTTACGTAGAAAAGAAATCCAGAAATTAGTAACTGAAGGAAGCACGTACCACCCCTAAAACTGGAGGAATAAAGGGACTAGGTGGTGTCACCACAGACCAGAACTATGGGGACATGCCACCTCGGCTGTTCTCAGAGGAGGGGTCCTCTCCCTGGTGCGGTATCCACTGAGGAGCTGAGGTGTTGCCACGTGCACTGCTGGAATCATAGGGAAGGGGCCCTTCGCAGGTGTTAGGGCCGTGGACTGGGGTTTCAGGGCTGAGGCTAAGACTGAAGAGGAGGCTTTGCCCAGTGGGTGATGGTGCCACTAAAGACACTCTTCCACAGCCGACTGCTGCTGCTGCAGGGATACTGATACGATGGAGAACAAGGGAGTCTCTCTTCCTCTACCCCCATCTGCCTGTTTTTCAGTAGTATCTCTTTAGTAGAAGCCACTAGAAGCCAGCTGCCGAGGGAGTCTAGGAAGTAAAGGTTGCAAGGTCTCCACCGCACAAGTACCTGTCAGAACACGGAAGGAGCAGATGGACTCAGGGCTAAGAGGCTGGTGACAGGCCTGGAATGTCCCACGAAGGAATTTGGACTTTGTTTCTGAGGCAATGAGAAGCTCTCTGAAAAAGAAGAAATAGATTAAAATTTCTGGAAGTCTGTGCAGTGCATTGTAAAAATATTTAAATTAAAAGAGGAAGAGAATGTGAGTATGAATCAACTTTGCACATTTTGTTTTCACAGGACATTTTTTTCTATTAAAAACCAATACACGCTTATAATAGAAAATTTGAGGAAAACAAAAAATTATAAAAAAGAATTCTGCCATCTAGAGATTGTCACAAATAATATTCAATTATAATTCCTTCTACTCTTTTGTCTAGAAATATATATTTTCAATATTAATGTTAATATTATAGGGTAAAAACAGACTTTACAGCCTTTTCTTCAATCACCATTATGTTGTGAGCATTTCTTCAAAGGGCAATATTCTTAATGGTTACTTAATACTGTACCTGATGAAATACACTATAAATTATTTAACCAATTACAACATTGTTAAATGTGGAACAGAGGGATAAAGTGGAAGTTTACTAGATCCTAAGGTACTCAGATATCAGATACCAAAATGAATTGTAAGACAAACTGCTCTGTCAGAATACGAAAGTCACTGTCTGAAAACTGGCTCCTAACTCCTGAATGCTTTATCCTCATCTAGGGTATAAAAGGGTCAAAAGTGGAGATGACTTTATCCTTAAGCAAGTTCAGTGAGGTCCTCTGAGAGCTAGTATGATTGGCACCCCTGTGGTTAGGGCGACCTAGTAGACGCGTATCTGATTCTTGACTGGAAAACACAGGGCAGAGACCTGTGGGCAGCTGCTCTCAGGGTAAGAAGAGAGGAGAGTGGCTGGGCATTCCCATTCTGAGTTTGTGAGGGTAAAAGATGCCAGCTACGTCCCAAGGACAAGATCTGGGCTGCACCTGTGAGAAAGAGCTGGCCTGGGACTGCTTTACATTCTGTCCAAGAGGGGCTACCTGGGGACACTGGTCACCAAAGAAGTATGTGTGAAGTAGACCATGTCATGTGCTGAACTGTGTCTAAACAGCCCATTAAAAACAAAAACAGGAGCTGGGAGGCAGAGTTCAGCTGGAGGAGAATGCATCATCTGTATCAGTGTCTCTCAACCGGGAATGTTTTTGTACCCTGGGGACATTCGGCAATGTCTGAAGATTTTTTTGTTGGTAACAGCTGGGAGTGAGTGGTGTGTTACGGGTACTGTGCACAGAGGCCAGGTGTGCTGCTAAGCATCCTATGATGCGTGGGACAACAGGTGATGATTTGACCCAAAGGTTAAATGCTACGTTTGGAAGCCCCTGGCGTACATGATGCAGAAAAAAGGAAAGAGCCAGTATGAAACATCTGCCAAAAAATTGCTAGTGGGGCAGTCGCACAACTCTGTGAATATACTTAACATACTGAAAACTTTCAATAGGTGAATTATCTTATATGTAAATTATCTCTCTATAAAGCTGTTATAAAACAATGGGTGGGAGTTCCCTGGTGGCCTAGTGGTTAGGATTCCAGGCTTTCACTGCTGTGGCCTGGGTTCAATCCTTGGTGGGGAAACTGAGATCCTGCAAGCCAACATTATAGAAATAAATTTATAATAGAAAAAAAATTAATATATGTAAACAATGCCTTGAATAAGCAGGGCTCAAGGAAGTTAATCGGAAGGAAACTTTATATCTGTGTCCCACAGTGACTTTACAATATGCCCATTCGAAATTTTTCCTCTGCTCCTGGAAGATTTTTTTGATCATTTCCAGTTAATAAAATTTCTGTGATCACTTAATGTCACCAAAGTAGTCTCAATTTAGAAATTAGAATGTTTAGTCTACACAATCAAAACTTTGAATGGTATTTTACATTAATTGATTTCCTAATGTTAAACCAAGCCTGCGTTCCTTGGATAAGGTCCACTTAGTCACGTGGTATAATCCTTTTCATATTTTGCTACATTTGGTGTGTTAGTATTTTTGTGACGATTTTTGCATCTCTATTCATAATGGGATATTGGTCATTAGTTTTCTTGTGATGTCTGTGTGGTTTTCATGTCAGGGTAATATGGGCCTCAAAGAATGAATTGGGGAGTGTTCCCTCCAATTGTATTTTTTAGTCGAGTTTGTGAAGAGTTGGTATTAATTCTTTAAATTTTGGATAGAATTTAACAATGAAACCATCAGGGCCTGAGCTTTTTCTTTGTTGGATGTTTTCTGACTACTAATTCAATCTTTTTACTTGATCTAGACCTATTCAGATTTTCTATGTCTTCTTGATTCAGTTTTGATTCAGTTTGTGTCTTTCTAGGAATTTATCCATTCATCTAGATTATCTAATTTGTTAGCGTACAGTTGTTCACAGTATTCACTTATAATCCTTTTATTTCTGTAAGATATGTATTAATGTTCCTTCTTTCATTCCTGGTTTTAGTAATGTGAGTCTTCTCTCTTTTATTTCTTAGCCTAGGTAAACTTTTGTCAATTTCATTGATCCTTGCAAAGAACCAACTTTTAGTTTCATTGTTTCTACTGTATTTCTTCTTTTTTTTTTTTTTTTGATAAATTTATTTATTTATTTATGGCTGTGTTGGGTCTTCGTTTCTGTGCGAGGGCTTTCTCTAGTTGCGGCGAGCGGGGGCCACTCTTCATCGCGGTGCGCGGGCCTCTCACTATCGCGGCGTCTCTTGTTGCAGAGCACAGGCTCCAGACGCGCAGGCTCAGTAGTTGTGGCTCACGGGCCCAGTTGCTCCGCGGCATGTGGGATATTCCGAGATCAGGCTCGAACCCATGTCCCCCACATTGGCAGGCAGACTCTCAACCACTGTGCCAACAGGGAAGCCCTACTGTTTTTCTATTTTATTTATCTTCACTCTAATCTTTATAATTTCCTTCCTTCTGCTACCTTTGAGTTTAGTTTGCTGGTTTTTTTTTTTCCTAGAACAGCAGTTCCTTAGAATGACAGTTCCTTATGGTGGAAAGTTAGATTATTGATTTTAGATCTTTGTGCTTTTCTTAATGTAAGCATTTATAGCTCTAAATTTCCCTCTGAACACTGCTTTCAAGGCATTCCATACATTTTGGTATGTTGTGTTTTAGTTTTCATTCATCTCGAAGTATTTTCTAATTCCTTTCATGGTTTCTCCTTTGACCCATTGGTTGTTTAGGAATGTGTTGTTTAATTGCTACAGATTTGTAAAATTTTCAGTTTTCTCTTTGTTATTGATTTCTATTTTGGTTCCATTATGGTTAGAGAAGTTACTTGCTATGATTTCAATATTCTTAATTTATTGATACCTGTTTTGTGGACTAACATGTGGTCTATCCAGGAGAATATTCCATGTGTACTTGAGAAGAATGTATATTCTGCTGTTGTTGGGTGGAGTGTTTTATTGATGTCTATTTGAGCTATAATATATTCAAGTCTTCTACTTCTTGTCAACCTTCTGCCACACTATTTTATTCATTACTGAAAGCAGGGTATTTATTTCGTTTGTTTTTTCTCTTTTATTAATATCTCCTCTAATATTGGTTATATTCTTACAATGCCCACTCTTGTATAAAATCTATGTAATTACGGTTATTTTCTGAGATACCTAGCATTATTGGTCAAAGGGTATGAACATTTAAAAATATCTTGATCCATGTTGCTAAACCTTCTTCCAGAAAAATTGAACTAGTTAATAAATCCATGAGAAGTAGCACGTATTTTTGCAATGTATTACAATGTTTATATTACAATAATATAGGCAGGTTAGGATTTCAAAATAGATGCAACAATGCTATATTAATAGGGGTAGGTAACTGAGCAAGAATCAGATATACAAGTATCAGTATTTTAATTTCCTATCACCGTTATAACAAACTGCCACAAACTTAATGGCCTAAAACAATGCAAATTTATTTTCTTACATTTCTGGAGGCCAGAAGTCCAAAATCAGTTTTACTGAGCTAAAGTCAGGGTGTTTGCAGAGCTGCATTATTTTGGAGGTTCTTAAAAGAGAATTCACTTCCTTGCATTTTTCGGCTTCTAGCCTGTATTCTTTGGCTTGTGGCCCCTTCCTTCATCTTCAAAGCACATCACTCCAATCTCTGCTTCCATAGTCACGTGGCCTTCTCCCCTGCCATTGACTCCTCCTGTGTCCCTCTTATAAGGACTTGTAATTACATCAAGCCCACCCAGAAAATCCAGGATATTCTCTGCGTCTCAAGATCCTTAATTTAATCACAACTGCAAAGTCCCTTTTGCCATATAAAATAACATTCACAGATTCCAGGGATTAGGATGTGGACGTTTGGAGGTCATTATTTAGTTTTACCACACCAACCTTTTATAGACACTATGTGTTAGATTATAGAAAAAAATATACGTATGTCTCTGTCCCGGGTTCCTGGCACAGAGCTCCCCAAACCCTTGTAATTTCTTAAGTGATAAGAATACTAGGAGCACCTATTGTTCTAATATTTGTCTTTGACCCCATCCCTGGTCAAAACTCCTAAAATGTTTGAAACTTCCTAAATGATAAGGGCACTAGAAGCCCCTTTTGCTCTGTGGAGGTGAGTCTGAGTGGGCTCCCGGTTATAAGTTCGGAATTTCAGCCCCATCCATCATCCTCCAGAGAGGGGAGAGGGCTGGAAATGGAGTTAATAACTGACCATGCCTATGTGAGGAAGCCTCCATAAAATCCCAATGGGAGGGGCTTCAGAGAGCTTCCAGGTGGAGGAACACATCCACCCCGGGAGGGTGATGCACCCCAACTCCATGAAGATAGAAGCTCCTGGGCTTGGGACCCTCCCAGACCTCACCCTGTCTATCTCTTCGTCTGGCTGTTCACCTGTATCCTTTATCATATCCTGTAATAAAATGGTAAATGTAAGTAAGTGTTTCCCTGAGTTCTGTGAGCTGCTCTAGCAAATTAATGGAAGCTGACGAGCGGGTTGAACGGACGTCTGATTTATATCCAGTTTGATCAGGAGCACGGGTGATAACCTGGGCTTGTGACTGCCATCTGAAGTATGTGACTGTGAGTGTGTGTTGAGGGGAGTCTTATTGGATTGAGCCCTTAACCTGTGGGATCTGACTTACCTCCAGGTCGATAGGATCAGAATTTAGTTAAATCGTAGGACACCCAGCTGGCATCCCAAAGACTTGCTCTTTGTTAGTGGGGAAAAGACCCACATTTCGTGACCAGAAGTGTCAGGTGTGAAGTGTTTGATGAGAGTGGGAAAGGAGACACACAGGAGAGGAACACACAGTAGGGAAGAACTGGGTTTTTCCCTACACAGGAAAAAAAAAATTGGGGTTTTTCTTTTTACTACATAAATTTATTTATAAGTAACGAATTGTGACATATTTTTGCTAAATCTTTCTAATGGCACAGTATTACAACTCATGACATTTATTGACAAAATTACCAGGAAAAAAAGCTAAAGAGCATATATTATTAGAATGAGAAAATTTTGTGATGTCTGAAGCCATGAGCCAGAAAGATCCCTGGGGGACAAATGTGCAGCAAAAGGAGAAATTTACTGAGCCTCATCAATAAAGGACCTCTGGGCCACAACACTTCTGGCCTCTGCACGGACTGTCTAAATGCCATACACAATAGCATGCATTTAATCGTCAGTGTGCCATTATTTTGGATTCCTGTAGCTCAAGATCCGAATCTTGAGAATGACTGGTAATTGCAAAATTAACAATCCAAAGTTCTTAACGTACTGTATTGTAAATTAGTGGTTCACAAAACATGGTACAGGTACCTCCAGTTATCTCCAAGGACTCATGGTTATCAAGGTTGGATATATGTCTGTTTAATGTTTACAACAGACCATTGCTTATATTATCATTCAGCATAAATCAATGGATTTTCTATCATATTTAATAGATGTCACCTCCTTAATATCACATTAAATCAGCACTAGAGGTGCAGTGAGGTGATCTGTTTTTGTTAATTGGTAATGACACCATGAAGAGATTGACTGGGGGAAATGAATAGTGCCTGGAATTCCAAAACAGGATCTAAAGTTTGAGAACTAGTGGATTAAAGAAAAGAAAAGGAAAAAAAAAAAAAAAGCCATGATTAATTCCACCGTAGCACCACCTAGTGGAACTTTAGAAGAAATCAATTGGTTTTTCTACAGTCTTGGAAACGAGGAAAAATGTAAAGTGACCCAGGATTCATTAAAAGTAAGCTCAACACAAATTGCACATCCTAAAGTTATCTGGGAGACTGATATGCTCTCTTTAAAAATAAGAAGCAGCTTTATATTTATAACTAAAAATCCAATTTTTCTAGTTATAAATTCGACATACTCATTTTATGCATATTACAAAACTAAGAAAAAGTATACTAGGATAACGGTCATTCATAATTCCACCATTCAAGAATGTATATCATTTTAACATTTTTTCTATGTCTGTATATATATTTATATTTTAAAATAGAGTTTATATATTTGTACTGGTTTCATTTAACGCTTCTTTGGTTACATCAAGCTATTAAATATTTATCTATATAATAATTCTGGTCACCAATTCTATGTGTGGGTTTTTTCCCTCCACCAAAAAGCAATCTTGGGGCTTCCCTGGTGGCGCAGTGGTTGGGAGTCCGCCTGCCAATGCAGGGGACATGGGTTCATGCCCCGGTCCGGGAGGATCCCACATGCCGCGGAGCGGCTGGGCCCGTGAGCCATGGCCTCCGAGCCTGCGCGTCCGGAGCCTGTGCTCCGCAACGGGAGAGGCCACAACAGTGAGAGGCCCACGTACCGAAAAAAAAAAAAGAAAAAAAAAAAAAAAAAAGGCAATCTTGGACACCACGGGCCTAGCCGCTCCGCGGCATGTGGGATCTTTCCAGACCGGGGCACGAACCCGTGTCCCCGGAATCGGCAGGCGGACTCGCAACCACTGCGCCACCAGGGAAACTCAAGAAGTCTTTCTTTAAAACTCATGGCCGCTCCCAAAGAATTGATACAAGGGAAAGCAGAAAAGAATTATTATATGCTATTTAACAAATATTTATTAAATAACTATGTTAGGCAATTGAGACAAAAGTTTGAATAAAATATAATCTCTGCCCTAAAGGGGTTTATAATCTAGTTCTAAGAATGAGATAACATATATTTGTACAATGCTTTTTAGTTTGAAATGTACTGTCACACAGTACAAATTCTCTGCTCTGTTCCCTTTCCATAACCAGAAAATAGAGGCCATCAACCAAAAAAGGGCTCTACAGAGATTCAAAGGGAAGCGATTCCTTGCAGTTGAGTGGTAAGGGTGGGCTGGGAAGAGAAGACTTCATGGAGGAGGAAGCAGCCCAGGTGAGCTCTGAAAGGTGGACATACTTCAATAGACAATGATTGGTGGCTTTCATTATAATAGTAACTTTTGCCTAGCATAACTTGTGCATAGCATAACTTGCAAAGTCAAGAGGACATTAGTGACAAGTTTAGGGGAAGCACGAGGACCATAATTTGGCTGCAACACAGGAGAAGAGAATAAATCTGGAAATAAACATGTACTTAATTTGTCCAGATTTGGGGCTAGCAAAATTAAATGAATAAACTGTACTTTAATCTGAGGTAGGAAGATAGGTTTAGCTACTTCAAAAGAATTCCTCATTTATTTCAAGCGATCCCTGTATTCCCACCAAATTAATTTGATTTTCTGTGCTTCCCTCCAAAAGTCCAATCAAGACAACTCTTTTCCTAATCTGTCCCTAATCGACTCATATACGTCTCCCCTCCCCCCATCCTCTCCCACCTAACAGCTGTCTCTAGGACAGTGACATTTTGACTGTTTCTTAATTTATTTCTTTATTTGTGGTTTCTGATTTTCTGTAAAGAGCAGGAAGTGTTTGAATAATACAAACCTATTTTTGTAATAAAATGTTTATTAATACCTTAGAATATATCCTCCAAGGTTCTTTTACATAGAGCCTATGTATTTTTTCTACAATCTAATATCATGCGTACTCTTTGCAATTTACCTATTTTTAAACATCTAGGTTGTACCAAATTTTTGAAATGACTAATAGTGGAGAGCAGTTAAAATTAGATGAAAATAAATTAGTATAAAAAAGTACAATCATGTTCCTGGGGGGGGAAGCAAAATGGGCAACAATTCTTAAAGATGCATAAAACATTACAAGCCCCCCCACCATGACCAAAACGACATGTCGTCCAGCTTGCTTTCCACCAAACTACCGTTGACAAACTATTTTCAGCTGAATAGTAACGTTGCTCTATGTACTGAGTCCTGTGCTAGGCAATGATAACATGAAGATGAAATCCCCGATCCTTATCCTCAAGGAGCTTAATGACTAGTAAGGGACACAGCCTACATAAAGGATGCTCAGGTTGCTATGGGAACACAGAGAAAGGTATCTGATTCTGTCTGAGAGGATCCAGGAAGGTATCCTTGAAGATAGTCAAGCAAATGAGTCCTGAACCATGGGTATGAATTAGGCAAAGAACGGCTGGGGGGAGTGGGAGTGTAAAAGAATTTCCAAGCAGAAGCAACAACCTGTGCAAAGATACAGTCAAGAGTGACTATGGGAATTCCCTGGCGGTTCAGTGGTTAGGACTCCCCGTTTCCATTGCAGGGGCACGGGTTCAATCCCTGGTGGGGGAACTAAAATGCCGATGCTGCACCACCAAAAAAAAAAAAAAAAAAAAAAGAGTGACTGTGGTAGGTGAGAGAATTCTAAGCGATACACTGTAGCTCAAAGGTACAGTATATGTGAGTCTGTGGGAGTTCAAGGGAGTATAGGAAAAACTGTAACTTTTATGTATTTGCAGTTCAGTTTATATTTAAAATTGTTCTTCTTGTGATGCAATTTATATTAGACCTAATATTAATATAATAAACACATGTTATAAAAAATAAATTTGGCCATATTGGGTTTGCATGCTCCTCATTGTTTTTCCGGTTAAGGGTACGAGTTCACTGAGATTTGGAGACAGCTGCTTTGGGTGAAGGGAAACAGTGATGGGTTTTAAGGAGGAAAGATTGGCAACAAGATGGAAAACTTTGGCAGCAGGATGGAGGGTTGTTGATGGGAGAGAGCATGCAGGCAATTTGGAGGCATTAGTCAAAGTGAGAAAGGCTAAGAGCCTGAACCAGGAAGCAGCACGGGAATTGTGGGAAAGGGACATTCAGAAGGTAATGTAGATAGGGCTTGGTAGACTGACATTGTGTGCACTGCAGAGGAAAAAAGGATAGAAATAACAGAAACAAAAAGAAGGGGATGGATGCTTTGTAAGGTAACCACAAGTGGGCCGAATCAAAAGTCAAATGCAGAACAAATTAATTCAGCAATACTACAGGATGCATATCCTCGTTGAAGCCACCGTTCATGATAGTAGTTTAATGCAAGAATGCATTTTAAGTTGTAAATTTCCAGCCCACACAGATGTAACACAAGAAATGTGTTGTTGGAGACTGCCAACCCAGAAGTGAAATAAATGATCAGATTCTGATCAAAAGAACATGTGAAATGTGCTGAGTTCCAATGGAAGTGGTACAAAGTTCTGAATTCAGTTACACTTGTAAACACCATAACATGTTGGGAAGATAGTGACATAGTTACAAGAGCATACAGTCTTTACGACCTTAAGAGAACCCCCATCTGGACACAGTTATGAAACTACAGATAATGTCTAGAAATAGGCATAGGGTGTAGGAGTGAAAATATTTTTACTCTAGAACTATCAGTCATTTCAAGTGAATTTGGGGCATTATGATAGAATGCTACTTTAAATAATGGCTAGACTTTCCCCCTGGTTTTAGACCTAAATATGCTGCATTATCTGATTTTCCAGCCAACTTACCTAGCAAAGAAATAATATCATAAAAATCTAAGAACTTTTTTGAGCCGAAGCACTAATATCCTTCCCTCTGCCCTCTATGCCCCAACCGTGCCGCCTGTCACTCGCAGTTCTGAAACTGCCTCTCCCTTTTTCCCCCTCTACCACTCTTCTCCTGATCACATTTCACCTTGGGCGTATTCCTTCTAATTTCTCATGTTTCAGCTTAAGCGTAATTTTCTCAAGGAGGCATTTACCATACCGCTATATAGTCTAAATTCTTCTGCTATGTGATTCCATGAACTTCCCTTTTGGTAACATTTATTTGACTTGCAATTACTTTTTAGTACCCACCACCCCAACTGGACAGTAAACATCATGTGGGCGAGAACACTGCCTGCCACATGGCAGGCACTCAATAAACATTGATTGGATTAAATTGAGCTTTATAGTTCAAACGGATAACTCAGGTATATTAGGCCAGGATCTCCATCTACAAACTCATACGTGCATGAAATGTACACATAGAAATTGTAGAATTACTACAATTCAACTTCTATTCCAAGGCATCGTTTTACCAGGCTGGCAAAAATTTTGTCTTGGTCAATTCAGTATCTTCCCCTCTTTTCCCCTAATATTTGCATAAAGCCAAGATATTGAGATGAAGCTCATTTCCATGTCATCTGGACCCTCGATCACTTGAGATATCAATTCCCCACCTGGACCTTTTGGATTAGGCCAAGCAGGTTGCCCTGGAGACTGTCTTTTTCCTATCCCACGACTCCTTTGAGTTAGGATTGCTCTTCTCTGCCTCCGTCCTTGGGTCTCATTCCCAAGGATGAGTGGGACTCATTCCGCTGCTTGGTGCTCCAGGCAGCCGCTCCCTCTGGGTCCCGCTAACGCCCAGGGGTCTCCCCCAGAGCTGAAGCTTGGAGCTGCTGGCTCTGGGACCTCCACCCTACCTGGGATGCGCTATCTCTTCACTCGGCAGGGAGAGTGCTCTTCTCTGGGACCCTCCCAGGCTCCTCTCATTTGGACACTCAGGACCCCTCTGAGCCTTGGGGATTCTTGTTTGAGGCTGTTGAGAGACTGTGGAAGAAGGAGGGGAAGCTGTAATCGTTTTGATGCTCCCTCCTCAGCCTTTTGTCTATTAATCCATTAGTTTTTATCCTTAAAACTCAAAGGCCAGCACGCGCCCCCACCCCCGCCCCCCTCCGCCCCATAGCTACATTCCTTCCCTGAGGACAAACAGAAGTGCCTAGGTGCTGCTTTAAAATGGATAAACGACCAAGAAGACAAAAGGAAATGTTGAGACTGGACAATTTATAACAAGGGTCTACTTGGGAGTATTAACCTTTCTGAAATCATGACATCTGATTCCAGATGTTAAAGCCTTCTTGAAGTACTTCTTGAATTCTGCTTCTTTATGCCTACAATGGCTTCTCTCAAATGAAAACACAGTTGTTTTTAATTGTTCAAATAAAGGCCTCAATGCTATTTTAGGCTGTATGTGTTCTAGTTGTACCCTAAATATATGTGTATTTGTTACATATATTCATGTGAATGTGTAAATATATACACATATACATATCACAATACCATGTCATATAGTCCCATATTATTGTTCAAATAAGTTGCATATTGTACAATATAAATGACCTGCTTCTATCAGATGTGTAAGCTGTTTCCAGTTTTTTAATTACAAATGAAGATGTGATTAAATTCCTTTTACTTGAAAAAGAAAAAAAAGGAAATGTTGAGAAAGAGGAGAGAGGCTTGGATGAATACTGACAGACACTGTAAAATCAGTGTTCTGCTTCATATTCACAAGTAAAAATCTGACTCCTGAATGGAATATTTGTGATGAGTTACTAAAGGGGAATGTAGGGATTATTTACATATTCTTAATCTGAGATTGTGGTAAATTACCATCACCAGGCTGGGCAGAACCTCCCCTGGCATCTACTCAGAACTACCATGTGCCAGAGTCCCTGCTTGGTCCCAGGTGCTGGGAAAACGCTTCTCAACGACCCTGGGACGTAGGCATGATGAGTCCTTTTTTTTTTTTTTTTTTTTTTGCGGTACGCGGGCCTCTCACTGCTGTGGCCTCTCCCGTTGCGGAGCACAGGCTCCGGACGCGCAGGCTCAGCGGCCATGGCTCACGGGCGCAGCCGCTCCGCGGCATGTGGGATCTTCCCGGACCGGGGCACGAACCCGTGTCCCCTGCATCGGCAGGCGGACTCTCAACCGCTGCGCCACCAGGGAAGCCCGATGATTCCTTTTTTTTTTTTTTTTGGCGGTACGCGGGCCTCTCACTGTTGTGGCCTCTCCCGTTGCGGAGCACAGGCTCTGGACGCGCAGGCTCAGCAGACATGGCTCACGGGCCCAGTCGCTTTGCGGCATGTGGGATCCTCCTGGACCGGGGCACGAACCCGTGTCCCCTGCATCGGCAGGCAGACTCTCAACCACTGCGCCACCAGGGAAGCCCGATTCCATTTTTTAAATGAGGAAACTGAGCACGTTTTAACTCAAGTTCACACAGCTATTAGGTAGCTTGGCAAGAATTTGAAGCCAGGCACATGTGACTGAAAAACCCATGTGTTCTTATTATTTTTCGTTGCCTCTCATAGATTTTTGGACTCATGAATAGTATTGGTCTAAGATAGTATTTTATTCTTTTCCACTTTATGGTTCTTTAATTCTCCAAAATAACTCTCTTATTTTTTAAAAATTAAGATTATCGAACATTCTTGAAAGAGATTCATAAGGTATTATATTGGCTTCCTAGGCCTGCTGTAACAAAGTACCACAATCTGGGCAGCTTAAAACAACAGAATTCTTTTGTCTCACAGTTCTGGAGGCTGGAAGTCCAAAAACGAGGTGTCCGTGGGGCTGTGCTCCTTCTGAAACCCATAAGGGAGAATCCCTCCTGCCTCTCCCTAGTTTCTGGCGGTCTACTGGCAATCCTTACCAGGCCTTGGGTTGAAGCTGCATCACTTCTGCCTCTGCCCCCTGCATCACGCACGGGGCCTTCTCTCCAGTTCTCCTCTTATAAGAGACACCAATTGTATTGGATTGTGGGCCCACTCTACTCCTACCTCATCCTAACAGATTGTATCTGCAATGGCCCTACTTCCAAGTAAGGTCACATTCTGAGGTACTAGCAGCTAGGACTTATCTTTCAGGGGACATAATTCAACCTACAATAAGAATGTTCTAAGTACTTTAAACAGCAGAGACACTATTTTGTATACAGTGAACTAACAACTGGTCATCAACATCTCATAAAGTGAGAAGAACAAAGATACTAGTAAATATCTCATATTTGTCATCATTAGCCACATACCTTTGGATTTAGTAACGTTTTTAAACCTCAGTGTGCAAGCAGTGTATAAAATGCTGCAAAATATTTAAAGATTAGCTCATAATAAATACTATTGATACAACATGTTTGTGAAGCACTTGATAGTTTCACCAAGTATTCTTGGGTGTGATTTCTCACTTAGCTCTCAAAAGAACCCTAATATATTTTTCTCATTTTGAAAATTAAGAAATTAGAATGGAGAATGTTAAATACTTGTTTAAGACAGCCTTTCTAAAGAGGCAGACTTGGGACATGAATCCAGATGTTCTTAGTAAAATTCTGGAGCTCTTGCCACACATCTTGGTACCTTTTAATATTTAATAATAATGATGATGGTGATAATGATAACTGCTAATGTTTATTGAATGTTTACTATCTGCCAGGGACAGTGCCAAGCACTCCACAGAATTCTCTCTCATTTAATTTTTCCAAGAACCCTAAGAGGCAAGCACAACACCAAAGCACAGAGCCAGTGAGGAATTAGCCACAGGCCACAGAGCTAGTAAATGCGAAAGCCGAGATGCACACTCAGGGGGGCCTCCTCCAGAGCCTGCCCTCTTAACTACTTGTATATGCCTAGCTGACCTTAGGAAGCCTTCCTGGGCAGTCTCTATTCCAGAGTCCTCGTCACCCGAGTTCTTGTTGCACCATTATTAACCAGCGTGACGGTGTTTATTGGCATCTTACAAACCAATATATCATTAGCCAATTACTTTAAGCAAGTGACTTAATATTTCCACTGCCAGCTGTCTCATGTGCCACATGGAGATATACTGCAGTGAGGGCTAAGTTATATAACACATGTAAATGACCCAGCACACATCAGCCAGGTAATGGGCACTCAATTAATTGTACTTATGAGTCAGGCTGGTAATGATAATTTATCGTTTAAAAAGTACTCTGGGGGTTGGAGGAGGGGACAGTTAATCTTGACGGGTGGGACTGGAGATGTTATGGGGAAAAGTAACTGTAGGGCCTTGAAGAATAGAAAAATGTTAACAGGTGAAGGGCATGCTGTGGTCTGAATGTTTGGGTCCCCCCGAAGTTCGTATGTTGAATTCCTAATGCCTGATGTGATGGTATTAGGAAGTGTGGGCCTTTGAGAGGAGACTAGTGTTCTGATAAAAGAGACCCCACATAGATCCCTACCCCTATTGCCACGTGGAGACACGGCGAAGCTGCAGGCCATGCACCAGAAAGAGGGCCCTGGCTGGAACGCAGCTGTGCTAGCACTTCCAGCCCCCAGAACTGTGAGAGACACACTTCGCTCCTGCACACGTGTATAGGCTACCAGCCTGCGGTACCCTGTTACAGCGGCCCAAACAAACAGGGCATTGTACGCAGAGAATCCTGCACAAATGAAATGACGGTTCCAACAAGTGAGCCCTGCCTGTAAGCACAGTCGGGATCACAATACTGAACACCCCCTACGGAATTAGGAACTGTGACCCCCAACTGCCTGTGCTGTGGATACTTAAGGAAACCATCACCTCTGCAGCCATCGAGTCTGTAATTCTCTATTCACGTGTGTGGACCACTGCCATCACCCACGTATCACCGCGCCCTTTACCGACGGAGGGCCACACTTGCAGTGGCAGGAAGAGCTGGTTTCTGCACTGGCCCTCTGGCCTCCACATCCTGCGTCTGAGGCACCTGATCCTCTTCTTCCCTAAGGACTGTCCCGCCTGCCGCCTGAGACAGTGGCCACCACATCTACAATAGGGAAGAGCACTCCCTCGGGTTTGGAGTTGGTGGGGAGGGCAGTTACTTATTTCCACATCCACCCTGGGCTGAAGCCCGCGGTAACTCATTTCTCACCAGCCATGATCCAGGGACCCCTGGACAGCACTCTGCTCTAGTTCCGTTGCACTATTGGGAGTGGGGAAGGGAGAGGGTGAGAGTAAGTGGAGTTTTCCATCAGAGTCCTAAGGTGGCCTGGGAATCAGCCCTTCTTCACAAGTCAGCACATCCAGGATTCTCGCCCCTCCTCCCCCATCACCTGATGCCACCGCCGAGTTCCGGCTTCCACGCTCTGCTCACTGCTTTCCCGCTACCTAGACTTTTCTTCACTGCCCGTGTAAACGCCATCCACTCTGCAACCTCTGTTGATCTCGTAAAACTCCTATGGCACTTGGCACATGAATTTTACTCTTTTAGAAAAAGCAGAGACCTTCCTAAAAAAATTGCCTAAAACTTGATTAGAAGACTGGCCTAACCACCTGAAAGGTCTATGTTCTAATTCCAGCTCTATCATTACGTACTGTTACAACCTAAGTCTAACTTTCTTCTCTTATGAATGGATTACATCCTAACCGTCCTGCCTCAGAGGATTGAGACGTGCTCATTTAACAACAGATGTAAACCATTCCTGAAAATTGTAAACCACTATCCAACTGAGGTGATAAGGGCAGGTTTTATCTTCAAAACTAGGAAAGTTCTTTAGAGGATAAGGGCAATGTCTGATTTGCATCCCCCCAAAATGCCTCAGAAAGTGCATCAATTACAGAAGGCATTCAGTATTTGTTGATTAATGGGAAACAATATTTTTACCAAAAAAGAGGTCTTTTAGTGTAAAGTTTCAGCTTTATACACTTAGTTTTAGTAAACAAGATCTAATGAACATATTTAGCATTTTAAAGATCCAGTGATTTTTCTGACTTTTGAATGACATTTACAAGCATTGGCTTTTGTATTTTTACAACCTAAATCTAATTTCATTATGCTAGATTTATCAGAAACATCAATATTTTCCATTTGAAGCTCCTGATTAAAAAAATCACTTTGGAAAAACCAGAATAAAACTGGAATTCGTCAACATTTTCACGTTAAAGTGAATAGTTTTCCTTTTAAAGTATTTTACTTGATGCATTTGTGAAATTCAGGGAAGCACAAATCTCATTTAATAGCATGTAGTGAGTCTTCCAGCTTGTGGTGGGTTTAGTATTGACAAAAATGTTGTAACTTTCTTTATTTTGGCCGCACTTCATGGCTTGTGGGATCTCAGTTCCCTGACAAGGGATTGAACCCAGACCACGGCAGTGAAAGGGCCGAATCCTAACCACTAGACCACCAGGGAACTCCCCAAAATGTTGTAATTTTCAAACGTTTAAGTTAAATCTAATTTTCTCATGGGCTGGGAGGTTATGTCCAACTTTCTATAACCCCACCACCACTTATAACCAACTACAGATGACATTTGTTTCATCTGCACATTGCTTTCTAATGTATTTAACTCACTAACGTAACTCACTTACATGAGAACCACAGTACTCATATCAAATTTTATTGAATAATTCAGCATCTTCGTCTGTACCTACAAAAAGAGAAAGGAACACTTAATTATCACTTATATTGCGTCAATCATTATACTTGTCACTTTAACTTGTTGACGCTTATTATGCCTGAATTCTGTATTTGTAGATATGCCTACTTAAAATGTATCTGTGGGGGGAAAGCGGCGGGGGTTGGAGGTGGTGGGATCAATCGGGCGATTGGGATTGACATGTATACATTGATGTGTATAAAATGGATGACTAATAAGAACCTGCTGTATAAATAAATAAATAAAATAAAATTAAAAAAAATTTATTTGTAACCCTCAGATCAATATTCCAGCAGTTTTGAGATGGTGGACATACACATGGGCAAATTGGGGGAATCTGATTTGCTAAGGGAAGCACACGCTCCCCGCTGAGGTCTGACACGGCTACACACTCTCTTCTTGT
The DNA here is from genome assembly GCF_949774975.1 of Lagenorhynchus albirostris. NCBI lineage: Eukaryota > Metazoa > Chordata > Mammalia > Artiodactyla > Delphinidae > Lagenorhynchus > Lagenorhynchus albirostris. The sequence continues at coordinate 9,232,185 of NC_083111.1, forward strand.
TTCAGCTCGCATACTGTATACATACATCATTTTTGTAGTCTATTAAGTGCTGATTATCACATTTTTGTGCTTTTTGTTGCTGATCTTGCTGTTTAAAATGGCCCCCACCTGTAGCGCTCAATGCTATCTAGTGTCCCTAAGTGCAAGAAGGCTGTGATGTGCCCTAAGGAGAAAATACGCCCATAAGATAACTCTGTCCAGGCATGAGTTCAGTGCTGTTGGCCCTGAGTTCAATGTTAATGAATCAACAGTATATATGAAACATAAATAAAACAAGGTTAGGGACTTCCCTGGTGTCACAGTGGTTAAGAATCCTCCTGCCAATGCAGGGGACACGGGTTCGAGCCCTGGTCCGGGAAGATCCCACATGCCGCGGAGCAACTAAGCCTGTGCACTGCAACTACTGAGCCTGTGCTCTAGAGCCCGCGAGCCACAACTACTGAGCCCACGTGCCACAACCACTGAGCCTGCGCGCCTAGAGCCCGTGCTCCACAACAAGAGAAGCCTCCGCAATGAGAAGCCCGCGCACCGCAAGGAAGAGTAGCCGCTGCTCGCCGCAACCAGAGAAAGCCCGCGTGCAGCAACGAAGACCCAACGCAGCCAAAAATAAATAAATATATTTTTAATAAATAAATAAAAATAAAACAAGGTTATGTTCTGATTGGCTGACAAAAATGTCATGATTAGAGGCTTGCAGGAACCTAACCCTGTGATTCCCTAGGAGCAATGGCTCATTGTTTGCTAATTCAGTTTCCCCGAGACTTTATAGAACCTAACTACCAAGAATAAAGAGAATCGACTGTACATTTGCTTGTTTTTAATGAACAACAACAACAAAAATAAGGTAACTCTTCTTTTAAAATTTTATTACGGAAAACTAAGAGGGAGAATAGTAAACGGACCCCCAGGTACCTAGGACCCAGACTCAACAACAGCCAGTGTCGTTTCCTCCTCCTCCTCTCTCTCTAGCTGGATTATCTGGACACAAATCCCAGACATATACCATTTCATCCATAACTATCTTATAGGTAAATTCTTGTTAACTCTTTAAAACTGTAGAGTAAAAAATCTGGAAAACGAAGTTACAAAGAAGGAACTGACCACATAAATTGATAGAGTTAACATTTTGATTGATTTCTTCTCAGTCTTTTTACACATAAACAGAAAGATTGGAACCATATTGATTAGCTCCTCCCTTTTCATTTAACATTAAGCCAGTTTTCCATATCTTCAATCTTCAAAAATAAAATGTAATAATCCTTTGTACATCATCTCATTTAATAAGAGGCATGTCATTTTTTCCTGTCTGCTTCATTTTTATCTTGAGATAATTGTACACTCACATACGCTCTAAGAAATCATCCAGAAGGCACAGTATACTCTCTACCCCACAATGGGAACATCTTGCAGAGCTATAGAGCAATGTCACAACCAGGAGAACGATGTCCATACAGTCAGGATAGAACTTTACATCACCAGGAGGATCCCTCCCGTTGCCTTTTTACAACCATACCCACTTCTCTTTTGCCCCCAAATCTTCCTTAACCCCCTGGGAACCACTAATCTGTCCTTCTTCTATAATTTTGTCATTTCAAGAATGTTATATAAATGGAATCACATAGTATGTAAAGTTTCAGGACTGGCTTTTTTCACTCAGTGTGAGACTCAAGTTGTTTCGTCCGTCAGCGGTTCCTTCCCTTTTATTACTGACTAGTATTACAGGTGTGGACATAGCACAGAATGTTTAACTATTCACCCACTGAAGGACACCTAGGTTGTTTCCAGTTTGGGGCTATTATGAATAAAGCTGCTATAAAAATGTGCGTACAGGTTTTTGTGCCACAAAAGTGCATTACTTTCCTATTGTGGCTGTAATATATTACCACACACCTAATTCAAAAACCTCAAATTTACTATCGTGCTGTTGTGGAGATCAGAAGTCTGAGTTCCAGGCTTCCTTGGTGGTCTAGTGGTTAAGACTTGGAGCTTCCAATGCAGGGGTCAAGGGTTTGATCCCTGGTCAAGGAAGTTCCTCATGCCATGGGGTATGGCCAAAAAAAAAAAAAAAAGTCTGAGTTCCTTCTGGAAATTCTAGGGGCGAATCTGATCCCTGCCTTTTCTTTCCAGAGTTGGCTGGAGTTTCTTGGCTCATGGCGGCATACCAAGTGTTGCTTAAAACATCACAAGATCTTCTGACTTTGGCCCTTCTGCCTCCCTCTTATAAAGGCCCTTCTGATTATATTGGGCCCACTTGAACCATCCAAAATAATCTCTCCATGTCAAGATCGTTAACTTAATCACAACTGCAAAGATCCTTTTGCCATATAAGGTACCATACTCACAAATTCTACGGATTAGGATGTGGGCCTCACGGCAAAGCCATTACGTAGCCAACCACAAGTTTTCGTTTCTTTGGGGTAAGTGCTCAAGAATCCAACTATCATTGGTGGTTGCATTGGTGGTTGCATGGTGCAGTGGTTCTAAAACTTTAGTGTGCCTCAGAATCACCTGTTAAGCTTGATAAAATATAGCTTGTTGGGACCCAAGCCCAGAGTTTCTGATTTTGTAACTATGGGGTGGAGCCCTGGGGAATTTGCATTTCTAACAAACTCCCAGGTAGCAATGATGCTGTTATCCCAGGACCATACTTTGAGATGCTTTAGGGAGACCTTAGGGCTACTTGATGTTTTCTGTTGCCTTTTCCTTGTCATTGTAAATGTCCCTGTAGTAAACATTAGAATGAATCAAATAGTTGTTGTGCTCCAAAGTGAAGTGCTTGGGGGAAAAAAAAAAAAGAACGGGTATGGCAAAAATCAATCTGATCTCCCAGTGGCCAAAGCTTGGAACAATCTGAGCAACTAAATAAATTACGACAGTACTGGATTATAACCCAAAGAATAAATATCCATGAGTCCATAGTGATAAAAATAAATATGGAAGAAAGGACAAACCTTCCCTGCACAAGAATTCTAAATACTCCAGGAGGTGGAGCTTTAATCCCCTTCTCCTTGCGTGTGGGCTGGATTTCCTGACTCACCTCCCAAGACTATAATATGGAAAGTGGAAAACCTGGCAGACATCCCTTTAACCAAATGACCAAGATTAACATGATCAGTGGTAAGTCATATCGATGTCACATGCCCCCTGTTATGATGTGATAAGAAAGGCATCTCACCTTTGGTATTGTTCCCCTAAATCCACGAGCCCCACCTAGTTGTGAGGAAGGAAACATCAGAAAAACTCAATTTGAGGTTCGTTCTAAAAATATCTGCCCAGTACTCTTCAAAAGTGTCAAGGCCATGAGACAAGACGAAGAAACTCAAAAACTGGGGGAGACAAAGAAAAAGAACGTGAGTGAAAAAACTGGAAATCCGGATAGTCTGTAGGTAATAGTACTGCAACAATGTCAATTTCCTAGTTTTGCTAAATATACCTGGTTAAGTAATTTGTGAAAGTTAGGGAAAGCTGGGTGAAGGATACAAAGGAATTCTCTGTACTATCTTTGCAACATTTCTGTTAATCTACAATGATTTCAAAATAAAGAAGTTCCCCACCCAGTTTCTGATTTGGTAAATGCAGTGGGTCCTGAGCATTTGCATTTGTATTAAGTTCCCCGGAGATGCTGTTACTAGGGAAACGCTCTGGAAAACACCAGTTTACGGAAACCTTAGGGCTACTTGATGTTTTCTGTTTCTTCCTGTCATTGTAAATTTCTCTGTAGTATACACAAGAATGAAAAAAAGTTGTTGACTTTTCTCTTTCAAAGCAGGTTTACTTTTCTTTTTGGTGGGAGGAGGGGTTTATTCACTGTTCTGCTCAGCTCTTAGTTTTACCTTAAGCATGATATTTAAGGATTCCTTCCTTCTAAAAATGCATCAATCAACCCTCACATTGAATTTTCCATGCTTGGTTCACTTATACTATGTTACTTAATGATAACAAAAAGCCTTAGAAATTGTCTTAAATATTGGCAAAAATTCAAAGAGAAGTTTAAATGCTGCTAGGTAAGGAAGTGAATCTGGGTAATTACTATGCACACAGTTTATTATAATTTGTCTCTCACTATCCACTGTCACCTTCTTCCTTAATAGTAAACTTTGATTTTTAACTGAGCACATGGCCAACCAGAATACATCAAAATATATCCTCCAAGTTTCCTTAAGTTGGTATTTTCGTAAGACTGTGCCCTAGTTAGGAGACAGGCAGAAGTGCAATTTCTACAAAATGTCCTTAAAGGGGAGAAAGGTGCCTTTCTTCACCTTGCTTTCTGCTGGTAGGAATGACTATGATGGCTGGAAGTTGAACAGTCATCTTGGACCCCAGGTGGAAGTGTTATCACGAGGATGGTGGCAAAACAGGCTGTAAGAAGCCCAATACCTGACTCTGTGACAGCAGCCCAAGCCCTGGACTGACTACCTCCAGACCAATTTTTTTAAAAAATTTATTTATTTTTGGCTGCGTTGGGTCTTCGTTGCTGCACGCAGGGTTTCTCTAGTTGCGGTGAGTGGGGGCTACTCTTTGTTGCGGTGCACAGGCTTCTCATTGCAGTGGCTTCTCTTGTTGTGGAGCATGGGCTCTAGGCGTGCGGGCTTCGGTAGTTGCAGCACGCGGGATTAGTAGTTGTGGCTCGTGGGCTCTAGAGCGCAGGCTCAGTAGTTGTGGCACACGAACTTAGTCGCTCCGTGGCATGTGGGATCTTCCCAGACCAGGGATTGAACCCATGTCCCCTGCATTGGCAGGCGGATTCTTAACCACTGCGCCACCAGGGAAGCCCCTCCAAACCTCTTTTGTATGAAAGAAAAACTGACCTGTCTTAAGTTCCCGTTATCTTGGACTTGCTATCACCTGCAGCGGAACCTAACTGGAACAGATACAAAGAGTCATGCAGAAGTGCAGGGCCCACGATTGCCCCTGTGCAGAGTGGAAGCTCACTGGATAAAGGCAGTAAGGTGGCTGAGGAGTGAAAGGGGGCTGAACTCCAGCCTGCCCTCTCCTTTCCAAGCTGTGACCAGAGCGGGTATTCACTAGGAGGCTGAGATGCCTGCGGCCCTGTGCAAGAGTGAAGCACTGTCTAGAATCTAGACTCTACAGCTAGAGTCTGCACACTTCTGGAGGCAGTGGGGAGGATCTGAGATAGTTCCCACAGGTACTTAAAACGTATTTAATATTAAATGGGCCACATCTCATGGTAGGTAGTGCTGCATTCTGCAACTTCAGACCTCCGGGCTAGTTAGGATAATATGGAAGGAAGGAGTTTGTTGGGGGACAGAAAGAGAACAGCAACTCACGAGAACATGTCATTAGGCAGCATTACATGGTGGCTACAGTACAAGCTCTGGAGCCAAACTGCCTGTGTTCCAATCCTGGCTCTCACAGTGATCAGCTGTGTTATTTCAGGCACTTTTCTTAACCTCATTGTGTGTCAGTTTTCGTCAACAGCACTTAATGCCCAACGATGCACTGAGGATTTTAGTGATTATTACAGTGCCTGACACGTAGTGATGAATAAATGTAAGCTATTACCACCATTCTGGGAATTCTTTAGCAAAGGAACCAGAAATTAGCCCTGTATAGCCACTGCTTCTTGAGGGCTTAAGCTCTGCCAGGAATTATCCATATCTGACCTTATTTTACTCATGGGGGAACTAAGGCTTAGAAAGGTTCAGTGACTTTCCCAAGGTTATACAACTAATGTATCTAGCCCAGCTGTAATTCAAACTCAGATTGGTTTGGATCCCAAAGCCATGCTTTTTAACTAAGATAATTAAGGTTGGAAGGCAAAGCCTGTAAGATTTCACATGTTTCCTCTTGTATACCCTCCGTTTGTTTCCCCACTCATAACAGGTGCTGTAGTAGCAAACTCTTTCAGGCTAAGGTCTGTAAGGTGGGAGGATGGACAGACTGGAGAGATTAAGAGCAGCAATTGGAAGGGTGGGGTAGGGTGGAGCAGGGCGGTCTTGGGAAATTGCAAAAGCATTCAGCCTGAGCTGAGAATCAGGCAGAGTCCCACTTGGGACTTGTGGCAAAATGGGAGAGACTGGGGAGCTAAGCAGACCTGCAAAATGCCTCTTGGTGATGTATATGAAACACTGGACTCTCGAGATAAGATTCACTTCTCTTCATTGCTTCTAAAATATTGTTGCATTGTTAAACACAAAGTCAATCCTATAACTTAGCAATTTTATATTTTATAAACTATCACTTATCCGATGGCTTTTAAGTAAAGTAAGGATTTGGCCATTTAAGTAATTTCTTTACATTGAGTCTAAATATTTGCCTTTATTGCAAAGACGTTGTTTCAACCAACCATTCAAAATGTTGTAAATCAGCTCCTATGGTTTTGCCAATTTGCAGAAAAGTAACTTTACCAGTTTCTCTTGAACCTTTAAACTTCTGTCCTTTTAGGACTGAAAAAACGTCCTGCAACTGTGCTTACCTTTCCCAAGGTAACTTTATTCATTCATCAAAATCCACGTCAGGGGAGGGTAAAGTCTGACTTCAGAGGTGACGGTTAATGTGAGTTATTCCTACCATGCTCCTGGGGTTTGGAGAGAACAAACACTTGCCGGGGCACCTCCTATGTGCTTTTAAGTGTCGGCGCCCAGAGCCTCAACCCAGCCACTTTCGCTGCACGTGCTGGCTCGCGGTTCGCCCAGCAACTCCGTACCGAGGGCCTCTGACTCATCCCGCCGCCCACGTGGCCTTGGACGGCCTCGGTGGAGGCCTGGCCGCCCCGGCTCGATCACCTAGGGGCGGCCGCGGCTACCGCCGCGGAGTTCCTATCCACCAACGTTCACTCCGCCGCCGGGAGGGCGCCGCCGGCCGGGCTCTACAATCCCGGGCAGCGCCCGTCTGCCGCCCACGCCCACTTCCCGCCCAGAATGAAAAAAGACTCCGGCTCCTGCCCAGCTCCCCGCTGCTGCCGCCGCCTCCCGACGCGCGCCCTACAACCTCCGAGCGCGACAGAAGAAAGGCACCGAGTCGTCGCAGAAAGCCGGCGCTCGCAGCCGCACAACCGCGCTCCGCACGCGGCGCATGCGCCGAGGGGTCGGCCGCGCGGGCCCGTCTCAGATCACGTGAGGGTGCGGAGGCGGAGCCAAGGCCTGTGGCGGGAGGGTGGGGAAGGAAGAGCGAGGTGAGCGCGGACGTCAGAGTGGAGAGCGGAAGGTCAGGGAGGCTCAGAGCGGAAGTGAGACTAGGGAGCCTGTCCGCCATTGTGGACCCGAGAAGCGGAGAGAGAGAGAGGGGAGGAGAGTGTGCAAGCGGAAGAGACGGGCGCCTTCCACCGACTCCCGAGCGCGAGGCCCTCTTTCTGGCTTCTTAGCGAGCGGCGGCGGCTGGAAGAGTCTCTCGGCCGAGGGCGGCAGCCAACTGCTGTGAGTGCACGGGGAGAGGCCCAGGCGGCGGCGGCGGCGGCGGCGGCGGTAGCAGCAGCAGCTCTCGGGTTGCGGTGAAGAATGTCAGCCACTAGCGTGGATCAGGTGAGGGAGCAGAGGCCGCAGGCTCAGCGAAGGCCCGAGCCCCGGAGCTCCACCCTCGCGTGGGGCTCCGGCTCCTCCCCGTCGCCGCCGCCGCCGGGCTCGTAACGGTGCCCCGGGCACGACTGGTTGCGGTCCCGCCGCCCGAGCCGGGGCGTGCGCCCGGGCCGCGGAGCCTGCGGTCCAGGCGGGCGGCCGCGGGGGCCGCGGAGGGTGGAGGCAGGACTGCGCTCCGGGGCCTTCGGACGCGTCCTGAGGGCGGCAGAAGTGGGGCTGACCCCGGGCGAGCGCTGGGAGACGGCTTCCGAGTGGCGGGTCGGAGGGCTAAGCCCCGGCATGGGTGGGCGGTCGGTGGCGATGGAGGATGTGGTGGGTTTCACTCCTACGCGGATTGTTTAAAATAACTTGTCTCGGATAACGTCTCTGATTAACACGCTTTTCCTCTCTTCCTTTTTTTTTTTTTAATTTTTCTTATTACCACATCTTTCATCTTGCTACACAGAGACCTAAAGGGCAAGGAAATAAAGGTGAGTTTGGATATTTTTTTACCTTTATTTATCATTGTTGGTTTGATGTTACTTTTAAACTATGTGAAGGCCTTTTTGGTTTTGATATTTTGTTTTTGTTTTGTTTTGTTTTTGTTTTTTTGAAATGTAGGATTAGAGAAACAGTTCGTCTCGGCTAAGGCAGCCAAATGCTGTCCGAAAGTTTGGTAGGTCCTTGGTAGGTCTTTATAGAAACCAAAGTGATACGAGAAACCGTTTTATTAGCTTGTATTTCACTTAAGGAGGTATTGTTATGAATGTAGTGACATTTCTTTAATTTTACAGTCTGTATTATGTGACTTCTGCCACAGATTCTCCCAGTGTATGTAGATAAGTGGACATTTTCTTCCTGTCTGGTTTACGTTGGAACGCACAGCCCACATAGAATTTTGTGTTCCAGTAGTGGAAATTGTACCGTTAGTCACTGGTTCCGTTGAAGTCGGTCCCATTGAGGCAGTAGCCAGTTAGAGATCAGGACGGAACAGGCATGTCATCTTGCTTTGTAGTCTTGCAAGGTTTGACTCAATATGGTACTTTAGAAAGGATTGGGAAGGAAATAATTTGTGAGGTTCCTTCCAGGATTATATGATTTACTCTTTAGCTAAAAGAAAAAAAAAAGTACTGCTGAAAGTCAAGCATTTTTAAAAAATTAGTGTGATTTGTGTTTATTAATATGGAACCATACAGTCAGCTGACTGAAACATGACATTAATCATGTGACATTAGTAAGGGTAGAACAATAACTGCTTTCTTGGGACGGTGCCAATTAAATAACATTACAGTGAACTATGTATTTATTACATTTTGTAATAGGGCTTGAAATTAGACTAAATAGAATTATGCTTCGTGTTTCTTATTTCTGTAGTGAAGTATTACCTACAAAGTAAGATCTACAGTCGCCTTTTAGATGTAAAGTTTAATGTCTTTTATTGGTGCTCCTTACGTTCTTAGGGTTTTTATTAGCTATTGCACATTTGAAAGGAATGGGTTCTGTATGCACAGCTTAATTTTCTTTTGAGTTGTAGTACAATATTTTTGAGAATTTTTACATACTAGTTATATGGCACTGTATTAGGTAACAAATTCATTGCTTTATTTTGATTAAAGATGTATATAAACAGCAATTTTAAATTTTAGAATTTAATTTTAGAATTATCTTCTGTGGTGTAAGCACAAAGCTCAGAATTTGATATTGTTGATTTATTTTAAGTGAGTTTTAAAAAATTTATTTGTAAATCTAAAAAGAATGATCCATTAATTTCTTTTTTTGTTAGTCTGCCCATTAGGAAGTATATAGACTTGGACATATGTGCAATCTGTGGTCATTATTGCCTAGCATAAATTATTTTATCCTAGATCTGTGGGGAGGTGGCACTTTGCAAGGCTATTTGAAATGCTAAGTGTTTTGTGTTACCTGCTTTAAGGTAAGTGCAAGTTCTATGAAGTACTTAACTTGTTTGACAAAACAAAATAGAGCATCTACAGCATTGTAAGCTATTACTGTATTACTGTAAGTTTGATTTATGACAGTTATTTCACTTAGGTATGTCCTCATGACATCTTTGATATCAGAGATATAAATTTTCTATAAACAAAATTGTGTATCAACTACAAATAAATATTTACTGGTTAGTAAAATTTTTTTAATCCGTTTGTATCACCTCTGTTAGATGTATTTAGACACACATACAAATATTTGGATAGTTGTTTATTCCAAGAAATTTTTCTTGCTTTCCCCCATACTCTTCAGTTCATAATTTCATCCATGGATAGAACAATGGACTAGGATTCCTAGGAGACCTGTGTTCTCATACTGCTGACTTGCCAAGTGAGCTTGAACACATTGTACCTTTCCGTCAGAATTTCCCCTCTCTCTGAAAATAAAAGTAACAATTCTAGCCATAAATCCTATTGTATGTTACGAGGGTTGTAGTTAAAATAGTCCATTGCTCCAGTAGCCATGATAATTGCTGCCTCACCTCATCTATTTATTGTTAAGGTGCAGGAAGACTATTGCCTAAGACCTGGCAGGAGGGAAAAATTCTGTTGGCCTAAAAGTATTGGTAATCATTTAAGCTGCTTTAAATTGGTAGATACTACAAGTGTACAAATACACATACACATTACTTGTATTTTTATGCCTCTGAGAATTACAAGGAAAAGGCAGCAGTTCCAGTGAACTGATACAAGTAGCTATATGTGTGTTTAAGAAAAACTACTCTGCCTTAGTTGACTTGGTTTTCAAGCTAGTAAAATTGTTTTATAATTTTTCTGTTTACTTTTATGAAGCAGAAAGCAAAGTTATTTTTCTTGAACTACAGTCCCAGTGTTCTAAGAATATGAGTATTAAACTTGAATTCAGAACTTATCAACCTCAGGAAAAATGCATGTCCCTGAGGAATTACCAGAATTCTGAAAGCATAATCCTTTTTAGTTGACTTAATATGATTTCAGGGACTGTGTATTTCCTTTCTTAATAGTCTTCAGTTGACAGCATTAGCCCAACACCTGGCTTCAGTGTCTTTGATTTTCTACTAAGTATTTTTCTGTATGTCCTTAAATACACTAAAGGAGCAAAAATTTAAAAGGAATTCTATATCAATCTCTTTGTAAGGCAAAAATGCTCTTGTAGTATAAGTATACTTCTAGGTTTACTTGTTTATAAGTTTGAATTCTTTTTAATAGATTGTCCCTATGTTAAATATTAGAACTCTTTTATCCTTGGCCAGGGTAGTACTGAAGGATAGTAGAAATTTAAGGATAGTTATGTACCTATTGGCCCATAATTTAAAACTGACTTCATATCACTTTTATTTATTTAACAAGTGGAATTTTTGCTTGGCTGGAATAAAAGTACCTTTCCTTTCCCTGCAGGCACCACAGATAAAAGTGTCAGATCCCATGCTTCTAGTAGCCTCAGGCCTTGCTGCCTGCTTCCTCCTATCCCTTAAGTTTATAAATAGGCAAATATATGGAAAGGAATTTATCTTTTCCCTCCTCTCCTCACCTGCCCCTCCCAACAGAGGGACATAGTCATTGTTTGGTACTGCAGTTTAAAAGAATTAGGCTGAATTTGGCTATCTTTTAGTGTTTCGGAAAAGTAGTGGAAAATGCCTTGTATTTTGGCAATATCTTTTGTATCCTCTCTCCACCCTACCCCTAACCCCTCGGGAAATGACTGCAAAGCACTTTACTGTTATTTTAGGCTTCATTTTATTAATCCTCAAAACATTCCTATAAGGAGATAGAGGGTATATGGTATTGTCGCTGTTTTTGTAGGTGGGAAAACATGATGCACAGATCTGTTGACTTTCCTAACTTGATGTAGTCAGGACCAGAGCAAAGAATCACCTGGCTCCTAAGGCCCATGTTCTATCTTGATTTGACTCTGCTTCATAGAGCAGAGGAAACAGGCGAAGAATCATGTAAGTCATCTGTTCTTTTTTCCCTGAAGAACTTGTACAGACTATGGGACTAGCTTGGATTTCATTACTATTTAATGGCTTTCAGTCTCCAAGACATTAGATTGTCATTAAGTAATGTTCAAAACCTGAAGTCTTTAAGACAATTGAATTTCTTTAAGAAAGGTATGCTTCTGAAACTCTAGGGCTAGCTTCTTATTCAGATTCTAATTTGATGCAAATTGCTTATCAGTATGCGTGAAATACTTAAAACAAAATAAAATACTTTTTCCTTAGATTGCCATAGTCCTTGAATGATCTTTTAGGACTTAGACATTTTAATGCGTCATTATAAATGACTATAGACTATTTACTTAGTGTATGAGATTATTTTCTTAGTCTTAGCCTCTTAGAATTAGAAGAAAAGATAGAACAGAGCAGATGAGTAAGAAGATCAGTATAATATATATTTGGATAAATTTTAAGTAGGTACTTTTTTACTGTTTTAGCAGTGTGGACTAAACTTATGATAATCTAATGAATACAAGAGATAATAGTTGTAATTTTGAGATGGGTAGCTGTTTCAGATACTGTTAAACACGTACGTAACAGTGACAAATATGTACCAGTCTAGGCACGTAATGAATTCTTTTTCAGGAGGTAATAGACCAGGCATAACTATCCTTGATAGAGGAGTGGTAAAGGAGAACAGATATGTTAGAATCTCTTGGGCTGAAATGATTAGCCCACCTGAAATAACCTAAGGTACCCTCCGCTTTAATTTTGTTTCTAGTGGCTGTTACATATTTAAATTCTGGGGAGCACATTTAGCTCAACTCTGGCATTGATGCATTCCTTATCAAATGCAGTTAAGCCACCTCAGTGGAGCCAGGATCACGGTGACCTTGAGGTTTCTTTTGTAGTCTCTGAGGGGCAGTGTAGAATCATGAGAGGTCTACTTTGAAGACTTCACAGAGTAGTATTTTTTTGAGTGATCATTGCTACTCAGTGGGTGGCAAAGAACTAAGGGATTTTACCTATTTTTGCTCCCATGACTCTGTCAACTTGTATATTTCATTTATGTCTCTGAACTCATTGGAATGATTAGGGAAAATAAAGATGTTATGATATTATAGAAGAACACACAACGTAAATCCATTGCTCCTAACCTTAATTTATAATATTTTATATTTAAGTATTGTATTTAAAAATACTGTATTTTTAAGCAACAAATCTTCAGGTATTGAGGGGCTTTTTTTTGTTTCCAAGAGATTAGTCGATTAGTCATAAGCTTGTTTATGTGGTCCTAAAGTAATTTTTAGTCCTGTTTGGATCTTGTAATATTTTATGTGATAATAATATCCAAGATTATTAAATACTGTCATTGAATACTCAGATGAGATGAGGTAGGTACTATTAATAACCTCCTTGAATAGAGAAGTAGAGTTAGACAGGCTAAGTTACTAACTAGAGATTCCCCCAACTTCTCTGTGTTGGACTTGGGATTCAAACCCAGGATCTTTTTACCTTGAGTCTGTGCTCAGAGGCACTGAGACAGTGTCCAGAACAACAGCTTGATATAGAGCATTTATGGAAGTGATCTCTGAACAAATATGGCATTATAAATCACTCTGACTGGTTTTCTCGTATGTTGCAAGAGTAATCATGGTTATCTTTAGTGTCTTAGTTTTATTTATACTTTCTTGTGAAAGTCTTCATGGTTTTTTGTTTAGAGTAAAGGCCCTTTTTATTTAGATTTTTTATGATAATATTTATTTATTGTGATATTGCTTCAAGTGAATTTTAGCCACTTTCTTTGAGTGGAGACACTTAAGATATTTATTTTAACGTCGGTTACCAAACAAGGTTACTTATTTACCTTTATTGGACTGAGTAGTAAAGTGATTTAACAAAGGTAGAGAACGTTCAGAAATCTATCTTGTCAATAACACTGCTTAAAGTGGTTATTTTAGATTCGAACATAGCATTAGCAAACCCTTCCAACATTTTAATTTAACTGCTTACTACAGTGTTGAAATTGGGATATTTACGTTATGTTTTTAGTAATGAGAAGTGTATATATACTTTGTATTTATGTAATCTTGGGCCTATATATACAAGATTTGTAAGTTTTTGGTGGCACATAAATATTTATATCCAAAATTAAGTTAATCCTAAAGGGGGTTTTTAAATGAAAAGAACAAAGAACGCAGGATAAGTTTCCGATTTGATTTGAAAAATACTGAAAATATTAGGTTATTTTGTGAGTTTCATAAAGATAATTACAGTACATCTAATACAAACATATTTTTTAGTTTCAGTACAGAACGGTTCGATTCATCAAAAAGATGCTGTAAATGATGATGATTTTGAGCCATACTTGAGTAGCCAGACAAATCAGGTAAGTGTGACAGTCACATATTTAGGAAATTAAACTTACGTTGGTATTAATTGATTTTTTAAAGTAGGTATTTTAGTTGAATGAGGCGAACCCTAACATGAATTAACCCAGTGTGCCTACATAATAGTGAACAGCAGCCGCAGGCTTTTGGCACAAGAGGGTTCTTTGGAGATTGGAGATGGCTGAAACTAGGTTACGAAATACAGGGATATGAAGATGAACATTTGTATGTATTGTAGTTAGATTTTTTTTTTTGACTGTTGAATTTAATCTTTTAATGCTGCTGCCATATCTTCATAGCTAAAGCACATTATAAGGTTTAATTAGCTAGAAGTTTGTGGGAGAAGACTAGTTTGTGCCTGAAATTTTTGGTTAGTATAATTAAAGTTTTAATATAACCTGGTATGTAATCTGGTAGCATAGGAAATAGAATTAAAGATATTATAAACACACTTGCTTATATATTGTAGGCATGGAGAATTTCATCAAATCAAATAACTGGTCGCTTTTGAGGTTCTTCTGTGTTTGAATTTTTCACAAATAATCTTGTGATTTTTGTATATAGGAATAATTTATATTTAAACATTGACCAAAAGAATGGTATTTCTTAGTCTCTGTATACCAATTCTGCATCTCTTTCTGTTTGTTAATAAAAATGTCGCTACTAGAAATAAATTAAAAAAGAAACTTTCATTATTAACCAGTTTCGTCAGAGAGAACATTCTGGAATGAAACTGCTTAGTTGTTTTGCTTATAAAAAGACATATGAAAAATGTACCTTGAAATCTTAACCTAGATTTTTTTAGCTTATAAAAGAATAAGGAACCAAATATTGTTACAGAACTTTGCAGTTGCAGAGAAAATTTGAAAAAAAAGTAGTTTCCAATTTGTGGAATGTACAGTTATTTTTAGGACTTTGGAGAGCCATGGTTATGTTCAACCTGATCTACATTTATTTCTCTTTAACCACCCCCTTCTATCTGTTGATCTACATCCCTAGCGTATGTTGGGAGGGAATAAATAAATAAGAAAAAATAAAAATGGGTGATAAAAATCTATGAAAGTTTGGCTACTTTAAAAAAAATGAAAAAGTTCATTTCATTCTTATGTAATCTACCTTTATGATCTCAATAACAAATTTACTTTCCACCTAAAGGTTGTGAAAGAATATATCACTGGAAAATAGGGCAAGATCATTTGTTGTGAAGTGTAGTGCAAGTTTTAAAAGAAATATATTCTGTTCTATTTGGTCCCATACAGTAATCTCAGTTAACATCCTTATGGCAGTGTTTCCAACTTTTTTGAGAAATTCTGATATAATGAGGTGTAGTAGATATTCTCCTAAAAAGATCTCCATGATCAGATAAGTTTGGGAAATTTATTTGGTTTACATAATTGTTTTTTGCTACTTGATTTTATACTTTTTGTATTTTAATGTAAAATGATTTTTTAAGACAAGGGTATGGTATGAATATTCTCTGACTTGTTCAAACTCTATTTTCAAGAAATTTTAATGGATTATAAATGTTTGAGAATTGCTACCTGTGAGAATCTTCTCGTTTTATTTGATAACAGATGTTTCATAATTTATTTGTCACAGGGGCTTAGAAGATTGGTTTTTTGGCATTCCACAGAGATGCTTCAGGTCTGCCTAGGGGAGACCTGGGGAGGGTAATCTGGATCCTACCCGTGCAGCAGCCAGAGCTGTGCTTTGCTTTTCATGTGTTTTTATATGTTGGAATTCTGCATAAGATTTCACATAAAGTGTTGGAAAGTCATTATTTTTTAAGACTATAAGGGCATTTACCTTAGTGAACCCAGTTTTTAAATTGAATCATAAAAGTTTCCTTATGTTGGGGCAAAAACATCTATAAAAGGTTTGTTTTAATGTGATGTTTAAATGGAAGGTCTTATACTTTATATTAATTAAATCACTTACTGATGTTAGCATCAATGTAATGTGTTCTTTAAAGAGAAGTCTTAAAGTTTAATACCAGTACGGCTATATTTTACCTCCCTCTCCTTGCCAGTGCTGATGAATAGGTTTTCAGCAATTATCTTTCTGTAATAACTAAAAATAATTGTCTAACCAGGATACATATTTACCTTTTAAAGAATACTAGCACTATAGAATATTGAAAACTGGGTTTATTGGAGAGCAGAATTGAAAATTATCTGAAATCTTAAAGGTAAGCTGTACAGAATTTAAATTTATCGTAGTTACTTAGCTAAAATAGAAAAGTTTTTACAAATTGACCTTTTAAAGTACACTATTGAAAAGTGGATTTATTGATGAAATATCTAAAGTAATTATTTTCAGATGTAAAGTTATACAAGTATTTGTTGTACTGACCTAGCTGAAATAATTGGCTAATTAAAAAAAATTTTCAACTAAATATACAGGATGTCTTTAAAATTAAATCCCTTCTTCTGATTTTAATATTATAAATAATAAAAATGATATTCTTTAGTCTAGAAAAGTTTTTAATGTTTGTTTTATATGCTTAGATCTAAATCAGATCAAACCCAGGGATGCTTTAAAAACAGGTTGTTGGCCTTTTACTTCTGTGGCAGCATATTCTATTTTCTCATGTTCAAGTTCTCAGGGAATAATTTTCATAGTAATTTTAAAAGTAAACGTATGTCCTTCAGGACTTAAAATTAGTTCTCTGTAGTTCCTCGGAATAATCTGACGATTAAGTTGATTAAAAATTCAGGTTTAATTGTTACTGTTCAAGATGCTGTGTAATTTGTGCATATACATTTGAAGAATAAATTGAAAAAAATGAAGTTTGAATTGGTCTGCCTGTATATATGGGGAAATAAATTCCTAGCCATGCTTATCAGAGAAGAGGTATAGAGAACTAAGACAGTAACAGATTTTTTCTGTCCGTGTTATTACTGCCCTTAGGTAAGGTTTTCATTATCTCTGCTGTTGGAGTGATTTCTTAACTGGTAATTCCATATTGCCACTCAGCAGTCCTCTTAAAGTCCAAGTCTGTTGCCGTCGTCATGTTAAAGACTTACCAAAGCTTCACCACAGTGGATGTATTCACTATATGAGAGCCCTTAAAAGGGCTCCACTTCCCTCCGTGCCTCATCTTTGGTCAACTTTATCCATGTAACTTATTTAGGGAATAGGACTTCTTATTTTCTGAAAATATAAGTATTTTCTGAATATTTTCTTTCATGATCTCAAGCTTTCCATTTATATATATGATGCACACACACAGACTCTCATGTTTGTCACTTCATGAAGTCTTTTGATTTTCCAGTTACTTGCCCCCTCCTCTTTGTACTAGAGTTTTTGTTTTGCTTTCTTCTTATTTCTGTAACAATACCTATCAAATTGCAGGGTAAATATGTCTTCCCTACTAGACCTGTGAAGCGTTCCAGGTCAGAGACCATGTCCTTTATCTTATTTTCTAGGTTATCCAATGTACTCAAGGATTCTAGGTTGATTCTAGGTAGACTGGCACTGTATCTGGCATGTAGTAGGCATTCATTAAGCATTTATTGAATAAGTAGATTAGGTTAACTGCTAGAATTAGGGAATGAAGAAGTATGCTTGATGAAATATTCAGATTAATTGAGTATAATGTATGATACATTTTTTCTTATGACATCTATGTGATTAAATATGCGTGTATTTTACTTTTTGAGAAGTACAATAATATTTTTAAAATAACAGAAGAAAATGTACATAAACATTAAAAGTATATTAAATTTCACTTAACTTTTTGTTAATCTAGTAGTTAGTTCTGGGGTTTGAAGTACCTCAGGTTCTTAATGGAAAACAGTTTCCGTTTTTCTATGCAGATGTGCTGTTTTTGGTGAATAATACCTTAACCGTTTTTTATTGAACTTCTAGGACATTGTACAATGTTCTTTCTTGGAAGTTTGGATATTTATGAAGTAAAAATAGGTATTAAGTTACTATAACTGAAAGACTCAGTTATAATTGAGTTGTATTAAAGTGTCCTCAGGTCAGAACAGTAATCATGAACTTTTTCTTAGTATTGTTCAAGTTTTCTTTGAGATAATAGAAAAACAATTGACCTGACTCACAAGGCTAAGAAATGATAATTATAAATGATTTTGAAATTCAAAGGAAGAGTTTTTCATCTTTTCTATATTTTAGTTTTCAAATTAAAACAAGATTAACTCCTGTACTTCAGTATAGCACTTTGCAGTTAACAACTAGATTTTTAAAGATATGTAATTGATTAGAGCATTTTACCGACGAAGAAGCAGGGTTAGAGAAATTAAATGATCTGATGATCACTGACATAGAAACTGCAAAAGTAGGGAATAACTACTGTTGATTGAATATTTAGTGTGTCCTAGGTACATTATCTTTATTTCTTTTTAATATTCGAGAAAACTCAAGTTTTAAGTAACTTGATACTGGCTTCACACAGCTGATAAGTACTGGGTTGGGATTAGAATTTAGTTACCTCGTGGTTCACATCCATCTTCAGGTTGCGTTTCTAAGTTTATGCTCTAGGTAAAGGGTTTGTGGATCTGTTACTTTACAAGTATGTTTCATTATATCCATTGATTATTATATATCATTTTTTATGTGTACATATTGTTATTTTCCCCTTTTCAATTAGTCTTTTGAGGAAGTGCCACACATTTCATATCACTTTCTTAAAGGTTATATATCTTTACACAACAAAGTAAAATTTCACTATTACTGACCAATTTCAGAATTATGAATAAACTATTTTAAAGTGATTATTTGGACATAAACTGTTAAATTGATTGTACCTCGTTGTACCAGGTTTGAAGTAAAAGGTGAAAGAAAGTTTTGAGTTTCTGTTTTCCATCATCAGTAGGTGGAAATTTTGTTCCCCTTCATTCCACTTAGCTAGCAATTAAAAATCTATCTTACATTTAGCAAAACGTTTAAAAATATTTCCAATTATAATTGAAGCTCTGCTAATACAAAATGTGTTGACCATATCTTACTTTTAAACGTTAGTAGTTTCCTACAGCTTTGTTCTTACTAGAACCCAAACCAAAACCCTTGCCTTTTGGAAGGAGACTGCTTAAGTTACTTTCGTAAAGCTGAGGAAAAAACATCTCATTCAGCTAAAACTACTGAAAGAATTAGGAAATAAATAGCATTGTTTGATAAACAGGTGAAAGCAGGCCATTTATCCAATGTACTCAAGGATTCTAGGTTATCCACTGTACTCAAGGATTCTAGGTTGGTAGCATAGAAACACTGTGGATGGCTCTGTAGTCAGGTAGGGACAGCAGTTGCATCTCTGCTCATTAGCTTGAGCTGACTGTTTGACAAGGCCCTTGTGATTAATGGAGCACATTTTAAAGTAATTTAAACTTACCGTTTTGACAAAATTAGTAGTTTAGGGGTGAAGTAGTAAAACCCATGATTTAAAAAATAATTGAAAAGATATTTAATAAAAGGCCCCACAACAAAAGAGTGTGGACCTGCTCCAGCCCCAGAAGTGGCAGAATTGGTGAAAATTTGTTACCCATTTAATCTAATAATATAGCTTGGGGGGGCTTTTTTTTTTAATAGGAATCAGTATATATTAGATAATGTATTAAAACCGGGTTGACAGACTGACCCAGGGACCAAAACTTGTTTTCTTTGAGGAAACCCTTGAGCTAGCAGCTTTCTAAAGGGTTGTTAAAAGAAGATGAATATGGGACTGCAACCAGATGCCGTATTGGGCTTTTGCAGAGCTTAAAATATTTGCCTTTTGGCTCTTTAGTTTGCTGATTCCTGAGTCATGTGATGGATATAGACAAATTAGGAACCTGATGTGTAACTGTTGCGCAAAATTCAGCATTTGTGAGGGTGAAGTAAGAATATTCAACATAAGTTACGAGTATAATTTTGCAAACACTTTATCATGATGAATGAACTTAAAAATTTTCCACCTTGTCTGTTTTTCCACTCCCACATCCAGGTAAAGACTTACTAAGTCCAGATTTCAACGCCAACATTCTAAATTAAAACTTTGAAACTGAAAGTGATTACCTCCATATTCAACTCAGCTTCCTTATTCTTCCCTCATGTGGAATATATTCACTTCCCTGTGCAATGTGTCTTTAACTGTAGGTTTTCTTTTAGAATGAATATTTTATATCAGTATTTTTCACAATGTACGCATTCAGTAAGTGTTTGGTTAAAAAAGTAATAAAGGGAAACCTTTAATAACTCCAAAAAAACTTAAAAGTTAAAAAAATCTTGATTGTGTATGTTCATTAATATTGGCTAAATTTGGGGGCTTTCTCAACAGTGACTTCAGTATGAAGTACTATGAATACTTTTACTTTCAATAAATAATTTGGTGATTGAATTATAAACAGGTGTGTGTGTATATCCATGGCTGCTGAAGCTTACTCATTATTAATTTCTTCAAGAATTTTTTTTTCCTTCGAAAACCACTGTTGGTGACTTTGAGCTTCCCTCAGGCTTCATTTCCTTCATACTAATATTGTGAGCATTCTTTGAATATATTTTCAAATATGGTTAACAATTATCCAATATAGTTAAGGAATATGTTCAACTAAATTAGTAAATGGTTGACACATATATTTCCAGTTTTGAATACAGTGGAATATACTTAATATCAAATGTGTTTAAAGTCTTTTTTTTCTTTAAATAATGCTGACATAGTTGTTTTTTGTTTTTAAGTTCAGGTTTTACTGAAAACACTCAGTAAATCTATGTCTTAATTATTAACTTAAATACAGCCTTTATTTGATTCTCTTGTCATTTTTATTTAATTATATGAGAGTCATTTCAAAAGGCAAAATATGAAATTAGCTTTCTTATGGACAGTGGACAGTTTTAATAGTTGTAAGGTATGTCACAAGTAACTTAATAGTAATAGTAAAGCATTTTAGTTTTCAATAATAGGCCTTTAAAAAATAAAATGAATTCCAGGTAGTATCTATGATGTAATTGTCACATATTTATATTGATATACTTTCTTGAGTGGGAAAGCAGTGGCAGAATAATCCCAAGAGAGTAACAGCCAAAAAAAACCAGAATGGATTTGCTCCATTTTGCACTTTGCTCCATTGCATTCTCCACTTTGCTCCAGGGAACTTAGAATGTCTATGTAAATAAAGTGAATAATCAGCCTTCAAAATGGTATTGACCCTTGGGAGGGGAATACAAATTGTCTTGACTAGATATTAGCTTAGTTTTTTCATCTTGCTTAATTTTACAAATTCTGAAGCTCTGTCCAAGGCTTTAAAAATCACACCTAAATCATAGAGTGAAAATCTATTACAGTTGTCCCTTGGTGTCCCTAGGGGATTGGTTTCAGGACCCCAGCTGATACCAAAATCCACAGATGCTCAAGTCCCATATATAAAATGGCGTAGTATTTGCATATAACATGCACATCCCCTGTATACTTCAGATCACCTCTAGATTACTTATAATACCAAGTACAATGTAAGTGCTATGTAAGTAGTTGCCCGTGTGGCATATTCAAGTTTTGCTTTTTGGAACTTTATGGAAATTTTTTTCCTGAATATTTTCGCTCCATGGATGTAGAACCTGTGGATTGGAGGGCTGGCTGTATCAGACATATTTTTGGCATAAGAAACGTACTTTCAAAAGAAATCTGTAGAATATTTTATTTTTTACATTGGCTAGTAACAAATTTGACTGAGTTTTTTCTTTAATAAGCTTTGATTTTTGGCAAATCACTAAATGGATGATTAATTTTATTCAAAATAAAGGTCAATTTAATTACAGTAATTCTGGAAAAAATGATAGGAACTTAACTATTTCTAAATTAAAATTCTGATTAGGAAGGTGATAAATTTGTTACGTAAAATTTAGAAAATAGGCACCTGTAACCAACCATTAAGAAACCATTAGGATTTTGTTTTCTTTTTCAAAATGAGCAAGGCAAAACAAAAATATGGATCATGCTCTAAGTATAATCTTGAATCTTTTTTTGTTTTTCCTCTCAGAGTGTGAACATTTCTCTATTCTAGTTTTTCTTTATGAAAGTACAAAATTTAATTGCTGAACTGGATTCCATCATAGAGATAAACTGTAATTCCTCTATTATTGGGCATAGTTTCCATGTTTGTTTAATCCTTGCACATAAATTTTTTGTTCATCAGTTGCTAAAAATAAAGCTAACAATCAGTGTCTCTGCAAACTTTATAAATCAGTTTTGTAGAAATTAAGAGTATTTTTAAATCGTGCACAGAGGATCTGGCTCTTAAACAAAAATAATCCCCACCATATCCCCCCAACCCACGTACCCCCGCAAAAAAATACCCTGTAATTTCATTACAGATAAAATAAAAAGTCATCAGTAAAGTTTTTCCTTGATAAAACGATCTGAAATTTTAACTTTATCTGGAACAAGTGCATCTGTTTTCCATTTATTTAAAACTATTTGATTTTACTCTTTCAGATGTTTCTCTGCCCCCTAATCTTATTTCTGTCCTGATTGTGGTCTTTTGTTTTCCAGAATAACAGCTATCCACCAATGTCAGATCCATACATGCCTAGTTACTATGCTCCATCCATTGGATTTCCATATTCTCTTGGGGAAGCAGCATGGTCCACAGCTGGAGACCAACCTATGCCATATCTGACAACCTATGGACAAATGAGTAATGGAGAACATCATTATATACCAGATGGTGTGTTTAGTCAACCTGGGGCATTAGGAAATACCCCTCCATTTCTTGGTCAACATGGATTTAACTTTTTTCCTGGTAATGCTGATTTCTCTACATGGGGGACAAGTGGATCTCAGGGACAATCAACACAAAGTTCTGCTTATAGTAGCAGTTACGGCTATCCACCTAGTTCTCTTGGGAGAGCTATTACTGATGGACAGGCTGGATTTGGCAATGATACTTTGAGTAAGGTGCCTGGCATTAGCAGTATTGAGCAAGGCATGACTGGACTGAAAATTGGTGGTGACCTGACAGCCGCAGTGACAAAAACTGTAGGAACAGCTTTGAGCAGCAGTGGTATGACTAGCATTGCAGCCAATAGTGTGCCGCCCGTTAGCAGTGCAGCGCCTAAGCCAACCTCCTGGGCTGCCATTGCCAGAAAACCTGCCAAACCTCAACCGAAACTCAAACCCAAGGGCAGCGTGGGGATCGGGGGCTCCGCCGTGCCACCACCTCCTATAAAACACAACATGAATATTGGAACTTGGGATGAAAAGGGGTCAGTGGTAAAGGCTCCAGCAGCCCAACCAGTTCTGCCTCCTCAGACTCTAGTCCAGCAGCCTCAGCCGTTAATTCAGCCGCCACCATTGGTGCAAGGCCAGCTGCCCCCGCCGCAGCCGCAGCCGCAGCCGGGAGCGCAGCCGCAGGCCCAGCCTCACCAAGCGCAGCCGCAGCCGCAGCCGCAGCCACTGCAGAATCGCTGGCTCGCTCCTCGGAACAGGGGGGCGGGCTTCCACCAGAACAGTGGAGGGGGAGGTGAAAACTTTGGTTTAGGTGTTGTTCCTGCCAGTGCTTCACCTTCAAGTGTAGAAGTGCATCCAGTGCTGGAAAAGCTAAAGGCCATAAACAACTACAATCCCAAAGACTTTGACTGGAACCTGAAGAACGGACGGGTGTTTATAATTAAAAGCTATTCTGAGGATGACATTCACCGTTCCATTAAGTACTCTATCTGGTGTAGTACTGAGCATGGTAATAAGCGTTTGGATGCCGCTTACCGTTCCCTGAATGGGAAGGGCCCACTCTATTTGCTCTTCAGCGTGAATGGCAGTGGACATTTCTGTGGAGTGGCTGAGATGAAGTCTGTTGTGGACTATAACGCGTATGCCGGTGTCTGGTCTCAGGATAAGTGGAAGGGCAAATTTGAAGTTAAATGGATCTTTGTCAAAGATGTTCCCAATAACCAGTTACGGCATATTCGCTTAGAAAATAATGACAACAAACCAGTTACCAATTCAAGGGACACCCAAGAGGTACCCCTAGAAAAAGCTAAGCAAGTGCTTAAAATAATTGCTACTTTCAAGCACACCACCTCAATCTTTGATGACTTTGCACATTATGAAAAGCGTCAAGAAGAGGAGGAAGCCATGCGTAGGGTAAGAGTACAGTGATTTTTGTGTGTAGGGTCTTTTTATTGGGGTGGTGTGTATGGATTGTAATCTTTAATGCCTTTTAATATTACATTCTGAGTTTAAGAACTTTACTCTGAAGGCAACCAGCCACTTAGCTTAAGAAACAGAACTCTGCAGACCCCCGTGAAGGCCTCGGATGCCTTTCCAAGGGTAACCCTTACTCTGAATTTGCTTCCTGCGTGTTCATACTCCTCAGGTGATAAAGGTCTTTATTCTTTATCAGAGCCCTGAGTTGTGCATTTGTAATTAAGCAGACTTAAGAACTGGCTAGGGATTCTAGTCGCTAATCTTAAACTTTAATTTTACGGGAAAATGTATTTGGAGTTTGAGACAAATAGCTTTTAAAGTACTACGTATTTTGTATTTATGATAAATAGATATTTTCCCCCAAGATTCCTGAGGCTTGTTCATAACTTGTACACTTAAAGCACTTGTACAAAATATAGTAAGGATTTGACTTTATAGGAAGGCAGCTTAGAATTGAGAAGTGGACTTAAACTCTGCAGAATTTGATTTCTAATTCTGTTATTTGCCCACTGTAAGACTCTTAAGGGAGATGTATCCTGAAGTTACACACTGTTTATTACTTGCGTCAGGTTGGCCGGGATTTGATCACAGAGCCCATAGAGCAGGACAGGCTGAGGAATATTTTCTGTTCCAAGCTACAAAAGTAAATTGCAGAGTCCTATTTATAGGAGGGAAAGAGAATGGATGGAATAGGCAACTAGCAGATTTTTCCATAGACAATACATTTAAATTTCAAATGAAGCAGGGCTTAAGTTAGAATCTTCTCCAGTAAATTATGTTGGTTACTATGGAAAGCTTCTATGTAGAAATTAAGATAAAGCACGAACTTCAACTTTATCTGTATGTAAAACATCAGTGATTCGTTTCTGTTTGTGTGCGCCTGAGTATCCTGTGGCTTTTTAGTCTGTACAGAAGAGGGAATTGTTCAAATAACAATCCTCACTGCTGAATAATGTTGAAATAATGATCCTGCCAAACCTTATGGCATATAAATATCAATTAGGGTGCTCCCTGAAAATGCAGCTTCTTGAGACCCACTCAAGGAAAATCTGATATATTTGATAAGGGACCTGGTATTGTTACAGGCACCTCAGGTGATTCTGGTGCTAGTCACTGCTGCCCTGAATTGTTAGAAATTTTGCTTTGGAATAATACATATGACTCTTAAAGGCCCTGCTCAACCTTTCCAGTGAATTGCTGAATATAATTGAGTTTTCTCCAGGTTAAATGTGGGAAGTGAGGGAAAAAGGAGGATCAAGAGTAGCTTCTGAGTTTTTGAGCTCAGCAGTTGAGTAGATTGTTCCACTGTAAGTGCCTTTACAAATAGTGAATCAGGAGAAATGATTCGACTTTTCTTTTCTTCCATCACCCAGGACAGGTCACCTTGTACGTCTTCCCACACTTCTCCTCTACCCAGTCTGAAAATTTATCTTAGTTTTATTTTTTTTATTATATAATTGTCTCAGGAATTATTTATGTTTTATAATCATATATACAACAATGATTTAAACTTTATTTTTTTATTTATTTTTTGTGGTACGTGGGCCTCTCTGGTTGCGGAGCACAGGCTCCGGACGTGCAGGCTCAGCGGCCATGGCTCACAGGCCCAGCTGCTCTGCAGCATGTGGGATCTTCCCGGACCAGGACACGAACCCGTGTCGGCAGGAGGACTCTCAACCACTGCGCCACCAGGGAAGCCCTAAACTTTATATTTTTAAACTTAAAAATTTTACATTTAAATTGTTTCATGGCTTACTGCCAGTCTTTTTATAATGTGTCTGAACCCACCTTTGACATTTTAATTTGGAGCCTAGCTTGTTTTATTACCATCATCTTTTTTTTTTTTTTTTAGGAAGAGTAATTTGATGTAATATATTTATTAAGCGCTTCTAAATCCCGAAAATGCCTTTCTTTGGCCATGATATGTGAACAACAGTTTTATTGGATATAGAAATCTTGGGTCACAGTCTTTTCATTCAGGCTTTGTTTTATAGTTTTCTATTTATAGTCTATTATTTATAGTTTTATATTATGGAGAAGTCTGGGGCCAGCCTAAATTTTCTTTCTTTGGAAATAACTATTTCTGTCTGTGTGCACAAAATTTATTCTTGCTATGTGAACATGTATATGGAATGTGCACAGTATGGGTCTCTTACAGTTTTCCTTATTCCTTCATCTGTAGGCCAAATTTGTTTCTTTTTCTTTTTCCTAGTAATGTCAAAAAATATATTGAATCTTTGTCCTTGAATGCCATTGTTTCTTATCTTCATTATTTTTCTTTGCGTTTGGAGAGTTTCTCAAAATTGAATTTCCATGTCATTGATTTGATTTACTTTGTGTTGTTTCAGTGATTTGTGAGGTTTTGTATTTTTCAATGACTGTTAGTTTGCTTACATTACCACATCTAGTTCTCCCTTCACACCTGTTGTTTTTTTACCTGAATCCCTTGTTCCAGAGTCCACTTTGATTTTTTTTTTTCCCCCTTCTTGGCCATTCTTATCTTGATTTTATTGAGCACAAAGATGACTGTTGAAAGCTTATTTCTGCTTCCTGTAATTATCATTTTTAAATTCCTTCGTCTTACATGTCTTTAATTTTTTTTAATTAACACACAGTAAAATTGTAAATTACCTTTTGCTGCCTCTTTCTAGTCAAGTGCTCCCCTCCACTAGTAAGTAATTCACTGATCTGTTCTCTCTCTCTATAAGGCGTTTTCCATAATTTTACATGAATGAAATTACAATGTGTAATCTTTTAACACTGGAGTCTTGTACTCAGCACGATGTCCTTGCAGTTTATGTTGCTTTGTGTATCAGTTCTTTGTTCCTTTTAATTCTGTCTTTCCATTGTATGGATTTACCAGTTTGTTAACCATTCATTCTTCGAAGGACATCTGGTTGCTTTCAGATTTGAAGAATGTAAATAAAGCTCCTATAAATATTTGTGTATATACCCTTAAAAAATTTTTTTTAAATCATACGGTGAAAGTCACTTTTTTGGGCTGTACAGTTTTATGAATTGTAACACATTTGTAGATTTGTGTAACCACCACTATCAGGGTACAGTATTCCCCCCAAACTATCTTTTCTTTCCCCTTTGTATTTTATCTTTCCCCAGTGTCTATCTGAACTCATTATAGTTTTGTTAGTATCCTTTTTTTCTGAAAAAATATTTTAAGACTCTTTGCTTTTTTTTTTTTTCTGTCATCATTAAACCAGGCAGAGAATCATCCGGATCAGGTATTTGCCCCCAGATAGGTTTGTTTTTGTGTGTGTGTGCTTTAATGCTTGGTGTTAGTTGCATATTCTCTTTCCATTGCAAACGTGGAGATGGGAGAGCCATGATGTATGTTGACTTTACCAGTTAAGTGATTCATCAACCTGTGAAGAGTAAGAAGGGAGAGCCAGTGCAATGGACATGCTAGTAGTTGAAATTTGACTTTCCTTTGAGTTTGAAACCACCATGTCAGGAAACCTTTTCCCCTGCTTATTAACTGTTTGGCATGTGGGATATCAAGTGTTCTTGCCGTTTTCTTTCTGGAGCTGTTAAAGTCCTTGTCCAGGCAGAAATTGTAGATACTCATTTGTAGATTTCCTCTTAGGTACGCTTGTGTTTGCACTTTGGCTTTCCAGCAAAACTACTTTCAAATACTCTTGGCATCCCAGTGATGAAGGATGTGCCTCCTGTCTATTCTAGGTCCTCCTTGGCTCCATCAGAAAGGACAAATTAGTGGTGTTTTGCTAGGATTTCCTTCACTGGTTATGCCTTTTTTCTTTTTTAAGTAAAAGGAGTTGCAAGTTATTATTTATGTTCTCTTTTAATGTGACCCCATCTGTCTTGTGTTCAGCTGAAATTCCTCAAAGCTTCTGATATGTCGAGGTCACATTTTCCCAGGTGCACATCCTTCAGAGACCTTGGGTAAAGTAGGGGTTCTTAAGCAAGACAAAAAATGGCACTACTTATAAAAGAAAAGATGGATAAAAATTTGCCTAGATTAAAATCTGTTCATCAAAAGATGCTTTAAAGAAAGTAAAAAGACATGTTAGGAACTGGGAGGAATTTGAACATAACTGACCAGAGACAGTTGTCGAGAGCATTTAAAGAACTCCTGTGAATCAGTTTAAGAAAAAAATAATCCACTACAAAGATGGGCAAAAGATATGGATAATCCTTTCATGAGAGAGGAAATAAATGTGGGTAATAAGTGTAAAAAGATATTCAGTCTTAATAATAATTCAGGAAATGCAGATCAAGACTATAATGAGAAAATATTTTATATCCACTCATTTGGCAAAATTAAGAAATTTGATAATAGCAAGTATTGGAGAGACTGTATAACAACAAAAGGTCTTATACAGTTGCAGGTGGGAGCATTGAATTGATATAGCCATGTGGGTGGGTAGTTCTGCATTTTCTTACAAAGCTGAATGTTTCAGTACCTTGTAATTCAGCAGTTGTCCTCCAGGATATATATCTATACCTAAGAGAAACTTCGCGCATACCCCAGAATACATATAAGAATGTTCTTAGGTGTACAGTTGACACTAGTAAATAACAGGGAACAACTCAAATGCAATCAGCAGGAAAAATGCTTGCTTTATGGCTTTTTTGAGCAGTTTGAGAGTACGTTTCATACGTCATGGCTCTTTACCCCAAAAAAGTATCGTATATATTTCCTAAGAATAAGGATATTCTCTCATGTAACCGTGATATTCTGTCACTTGGTCCAGAGTGTCCTTTAAGCCTTTTTTTTTTTTAAATCTTTTTTTGTAGTATAAGATCCAGGCTAAGATTAGAATAACCAAAACAGTTTTGAATAAGAACTATTTTAGAAGGCTTATACTAACCTGACTTCAAATCTTTGCCTTCCCCAAGTGTGGAAAAATTTTTTTGTGTATTTTTTAATAGAAGTTTTGTAGTTTAAAATTTTACATTTAGTTTTGTGGTTACTGTAGCTTTCTTTCATTTCTCTTCTTACTGTTTCATTTTTCTCTTTAAGTTCTTCAGCCTATTTGTGATAGCAGAAAAGAAGTTTAAAAAAAAACGAATTCCATCTTGTCATTGCTGGGTCTTTTTCATTGACTGTTTTCTTGTCCCTTTTCTGGTTATTTTAGCAGAGGAGGAATTCCCCAGCTTGCTTTGCCAGTACAGCAGCCTATGGAGGAGCTGACCAAACATACCCTGTCTGTTCATATAAAACTTGGAAAGTCAGATTCTCTATCTTAGACTGAGGGGTAGTCGTGAAACTTAAAACTGCAGGAAAAATCCATGCCAGTTATTGCAGTGTTTGTATAGTTCTTCATTCTTAGATTTGAACACATAACTTTGATATATTTGATTAAAATCAAGCTTGATGAAAAAACCAAGACAAATCCTCTAAAAGAAATAGGTATTCAGAGAGCAGAAGGTAATTTATACAACAAGATTTGATTTGTTAGGGTTCACATGGAAAAAGAAAAGAAAACCAGAAAATGTTTTTGGAAATGAGAAACAGGATTGTCAGCAGTTTTTAAAAATGTTTCTTTTTAAGCAAGTGGATTAATAAAATGTTAATGTTTTAGATCCAGTTAATCATCTGGAATTTCAAATCAGAAATTTCCAAATGTGGAATAATAGAGATGAAAAATATAAGGTGTGAAAGATGTGGTGGAAAGGAGGTCCACTATATCTAAAGGAGTCTTTAAAAAGAGTACAGGAAGAAACAGTTGGAGGGAAGAACGACTAAAGAAAAATTTCCAGAGCCAAAAGATACATGTTTTCAGAATGATGGGCTCACTGAGTAACCAGCAGGATTATTTAAAATTGTAAAAGATAAAAAAGATAAGATAAAGAGAAAAGCTTTCGGAGCAAAAGGCCTGTAAGAAAGCTACACAGGAAGGAGAGTCGGACTGTTACCAGAATTCTGTCATCTACAACTCTGGACACATATAAAATCATATTTTGTAGTATAGGGGAATGGGGCATAGAATTATGTTCTTAAAGATGAGTGTCGAATAATATCTGTGAGGGAGGAGTGCAAAATAAAGATTTCAGGTGTACAAGAGCTTAGCTACATACCCTTCATAAGAAACTTGAAGAGGTATTTCAGCAGAATGAAAAAGGAATTTAAGAAGGATAACACCTGGTAGCTGGTTATACTAGAACCATCAATAGGGACTCCGTATGCATTTTGAGTCAGAAGGTTCTCATTGTATACAGTGGACCTCAGGGCTGTAAGCCTCCGTCTGTTAAATGGCATTGTGGTATTAGAAAAACGACAGGAACCCTCAGTTGGGAAGCACTGACCTTGGAGATGCTCTTTGAGAGTAGGACTTGCTTTGTTCTTTGCTGAATCCTTAGCACCTAATGCTTGGCGCATAGTGGGTGAAGTCATAAGGACAGTCACCAGAACTAAAGATAGAGTGAGTTCTATTGTAGGGACGGGGAAGAGGAGAATATAACGTTCACTGTGATAAATTGCTCGTCATATACAATGGGAATTGATAGTGTCCGAATTGACAAGTCAAGAAATGTATATATTAGCATGCCACTTAAAGTCAGTAGTGGTAACCTATCAGAGGAAGTTGAAATAGAAAAGACTAGAGGGGGATAGGGGAGCTTTACTTTTTTACTTTAACTTGCAATTGTATGTATTACTTCTAACGATAAAGCTAGTTTGATTGGAAAATAAAGAAAACAAAAAACTGCTAATGTTCTGAGTATATTATGTCCAGTATAAATTCGAGTAGTCTACATAGCCATAGAGTCTACTTTTGACTATTTAGATAACGTTTTACTGAAATTTTACCTTTGTTATACTGAATGTGCATCATTTAGCTTCTACTATATTCTTTCATTCTTATAAATCCTTATTGATCAGTAAACAGTCTGAGGTGAGATTTTTAGTTTAATAGCTTTTAAAATTCCATATAGGAAAAATTAGTCTTTTCAGGTACCTGTAACTTTGAGATGAACTTAAGGCATAACTGTAATAAAATCCTTATTAGTTTTAATTTCCAGAACCGTCAGTGTATTTTAATCATTTATGCTATTTTGTGTCGTTGAGCCTTTCCAAAGAGTAAAGTTTAGTCCCTGATATAATTTTTTTCACAATTGGAATAATTTTGATTCTGAGATGAGATGATGTTTAGGTCTGTCTCAAAGTAATCAAGTTTGTGCTAATATACAAGAAATTACTTCAGTTGTAGTTATTTTAGTAGTAGTTACTGTTGTTAGCAGTAAGCATTTTCCTGACAGTTCTGTACTTCTTTTTTCTCAAGTGGAACATTTAGTTTAATGCTTTCCCATTAATCAGATTGCAGTTCTTAGGATCAAGAATGGTTGAAGTCTCTATCTGATGACCTTTCAGTAAACTCTTCTACAATTGTAGTTGTCTATTTGTGAGTTGATTATGATGAACAGAAACAAATTCAGTGTATAAAATCTTGCTTTTCCTTTCATCTTCACTGTAAAATTTAAAGAATATTTCTCTGGAAAACAGTTTTTGGCCCAGGATGTATCACACGTGACAGAATAAACTTACATTACGTATTTAAGTGAGTAATTCTATGATAAGACATGGAGTGATATTTGAATAATCAAGATGAATCTGTTTTTATTGTAGTAATACTCTGTTCTGAGCTTAGTAATAATTCTTTATAAGCCAGAATTGGGAAAAGAGGTACTTCAATTAGCATTTTATAACTGATTTTTTTCCCCCCCTCAGATTTATCTTGGCACCCTATAGGAGAGTTAATAGTGGCTATGTTAAGTTCCAATGTTGATAAAGAAATTTATGAGTTTTTAGGAGATGGATTATTGGGTTAATCATAGATCTTTGGGAGAGATTTGTTTCACATGGATTATGGTGTGAACAGTCATCCTTAAATTGAGTGGTATCTCAGTTGTCTATTTTTCTTTAGCAACAAATGCATGATTACAGTCAGCCCTCCATATCCACAGATGTGAACCTGCAGATAATGGAACCTGTGGATACAGGGGGCCAGCTGTAAGGGCCTTGAGCATCCTCGGATTTTGATATCCATGGGGGCCCTGGAACCAGTTCCCTGCAGGATATAGAGTGTGTGTGTGTGTGTGTGTGTGTGTGTGTGTGTGTGTGTGTGTGTGTGTGTGTGTGTGTGTGTGTGTGTGTGTGTGTGTGTGTGTGTGTGTGTGTGTATATATGTAGTATATATATAATATATATATATACACACACACCTAGGATGTAAAAGCTACAAGTGGACAGTTCCACTTGTGAACAACAATCTGGAGTATAATAATTTTATTACTTTCATTTTATCATAAAGAGTTCAAAATCTCACTCCAAAATACGGTTGCATATTGATTCGTTCGCTCGGCTTTAAGACCTTGTTACTGGGTTCCAGAGAAGTAGTGTCATCCCGCTCCTCCCACACTCCACGGACAATTCTAGCCTATGTCTTGTGTTCTAGTCAACCTTTATCACCATATATTTAGAGCCTGCGTGTTCTTTTCTTAACTGTTCCCTTATTCATTCAACAGATAAATGTTAAAGGTTACCAGTAAGCCACTTAAGATAAATAGCTCTTACTCTTTTTAAAATTTATTTATTTTATTTATTTATTTTTGGCTGCGTTGGGTCTTCGTTGCTGCGCGCGGGCTTTCTCTAGTTGTGGCGAACGGGGGCTACTCTTCGTTACGGTGTGTGGGCTTCTTATTGCGGTGGCTTCTCGTGGAGCACGGGCTCTAGGCGCATGGGCTTCAGTAGTTGTGGCGCAAGGCCTCAGTAGTTGTGGCGCACGGGCTTAGTTGCTCCGTGGCACATGGGGATCTTCCCAGACCAGGGCTCGAACCCATGTCCCCTGCATTGGCAGGCGGATTCTTAACCTCTGTACCACCAGGGAAGCCCCAATAACCCTTTCTTTGTAGAACTCAGAGGTCTTGGAGAGACAGACATAATTTCTCTCAGTAAAATTTTGTAGTTTTCACTGTTGAAAACCACATGGCTCTTACTGAATTTGTTTCTAAGTATTTTATATAATTTTTACTGCTATTGTGAATGTAATTTGTATTTTCAGTCTTCCCAGTTGTTTGCTACAATTTTAAATCAATAGAAATGTCCTATATTGTGTGACCTTGCTAAATTCACTTATTAGTTCTAGTAGTTCTAATAGAACATCCTTAGGATTTTCTGCCTAACAGATCATATCATCTGCAAATAGAGACCGTTTTACTTCTTTTTGATCTTTATGCTTTTTTTCTTGTAATTTTATTACTTGTATTACTTAAACATAAAATTAAGTGAAAACTCTAAAACCAAAATAAAACTGCACATAAACAAAAAATTTAGTGTGATGAGTGATGTTATTTTGCCGAAACTAAATCACAGCTCAAAGCATGAATTAGTCTTAAGTTTTAGAACCCTGTTTTTACTCTCATTTGGACCACCTAAACTAACACATGTTATGACTGTCCTCCACCATTTTCACTATTTGACCACCTTCCTAACTCTTCCATTTTATAGTACACTTTGAGGTTATTTGATCTTTGGTACAGATGAATAGTTTTTATATTATTAGACTGCATCTGTTCTTTTCTTAAACTTGACACACAATAAAGCATCAAATGCAAATGTGGGCACTGGAATCTTTGTAAAGTAGTTCTTTACTATAGTGTGGTCATGCAGAAGGATCAAGAATGTTAGAGTCTTCCTTCTCCCTCTTTGTAGAGGGCACCACTGTCCGCCCTTCCAGTTCAGGCCAACAATACTGGACTAATTCGCAAATTCCTCTTTCACACTCCATATCTAACCAATCTATCAGTAAGTCTTATTGGCTCTGCTTTCAGAATAGATCCAGAATCTAAACACTTTCCACTAGCTCTCCATCCTCCATTATTATTATTATTGTACTGGATGATGATTGTGCTAGCCTCCTTACTGGCCTTCCTGCTTCTACTTTTGCTCCTCTATACACTCCGTTACCATCAGAACAGCCCTTAAGAGGTCCTTCTGACAAGTGAGACTGGACTCAGTTTTCTCCTGCTTTTCTGAAGGTAGTATCAAAGTGTTGCCAACCTCAAGATACATCAGGAAATACTCCTTTTTCTAGTCTCTGGAACAGTTGGTATAAGTACAGAATTCTTGTGAAACCACATGAGCCTGGGAGTTTTTCTTTGGGTTCGATTTTTAATTGTTGGTTAAAGTTCTTTAGTTATTATAAGTCTTCAAGTTTTCTTTGTACTCTTGAATTTGTTTTGGTAAATTTTATTTTTAGGAAGTTGTTTTGTTTTAAGCTTTTTTTCGTATTGGCATTAATATTATTTTAATTTTTTTTAGCTGTGTGAGTCTTCACGATATTATTTATGCTTCATTTCTTTTTTTTAAATCAGTCTTTCCAGAGATTTTTCTATTGTCAACTTCTTTTACCCCCCAAACACCAGTTTTTATTTTTGTTCTCCTAGGCTCTCTTTATCTTTGTTTTCTGTTTCTTTATTTTCTCCTGCTGTCTTATTTGATTCATTTTACTTTGGGGGACTCAATGCTACTTACTTCCTAACATATTGAGTTGGATGATGAGCTCATTATTTTTCAGTTTTAAAAAAATGTTTTTTTAAATTCTATACATTAAATTTCTAATTTTATTTTTCAGGGCTTATTAGATTTAGTATATTTATATTGTACTGGTGTAAAAAATTTTGAATTTTTGTTATGATTTTTTGGGAGACTTTTAGAAATGTGTTTTAGATTTTCCAAATGTGGTAAGATTTTGTTTGTTGTTACCTGTCTTGCTGTTAAAATTGATGTCAGAAAATATGCTATGTATGATACTGACTCTTTGGTATTTAGATTGGTTTTCTGGTCTGGCATATAGTTCCTTTCTGTGGTTGTTCATTGTGGACCCTGTAATGATTTGGCTCCGTTTTCTGTATTCTGTATATTCAGTCTTTATTTTCATTAACTTGTCTGCTTTATCAATTACTAAGAGAAATGTGTTAAATTCTCCTGCTATAATTAGGAACCTGTCAGGTTTTCTTTGTAATTCTGAAAACTTTTAATATATGTAAAGTTGTATTTTTAGTTTAATACTGTTACAGCTTTTTATAAAAAATGTTTCTTACTTAGTATGTAGTGGTTTTTGCCTCAGTGGTTTTTGCCTTAGAATCCACTTTATCTGATATTAATATAGTTGATTAAGTCTTCATTTGGCTTGTTTTATGTTTAGGGTAAATTTCTTGTAAATCATGTGTAACTAGATTTCTTTTTTTAATTTTGAGCTCTTTTGTGTTTTCGTTAATGAACCTCCATTTTTTGATTGCTTGATAAAAATGTATAAATAATATAAATGTGTATTTCTGCCATTTTATGTTTTGTGCTTTCTAATTCACCTAGATCTTTCAAGCTCCCCTCTCCCTCCTTTCCTGTCCTACCACAGGAAAGGAGTTTTTAAAATTTTTCTCTTTTCCTGTCCACTGAGTTAGAAGTTATGCATTATGTACATAGATTTAATCTGTATATTTTATTGATTCAGTTAAAGGTGCCATAATTGATTACAGTTCAAAATGAAACAGCATCTCTAACTTCTATTTAAATAAAACATGGTCCTCATTCATATACCTAATCATCTCCCTCAGGTTAAACCTCTCTTTGTCTAGCTTATCCTTAAGTAGTATTGCCCTTTTTTTCTGTAGTTTTGGGGTTTTTCATGGAGTTGATGAATTTCTCTAGTTTTGATCAGTCATTTCATGGGGAGGAATAAGCAGTGAGCTGTTACCACTTTTTGCTTCATCTGTAATACAGTGTTTTATATCCAGCTAATTAAAGCAGGCTTCAACATTTCTCATACAAATCTGTTTCCTTCAGCTGAGAAATAAATTTCCTTTATGTTTAGGCTGGTTTTTTAAAAGCTTTAGGGCCTTTGTAAAATTAGACTACAGATTCCTGGTTCCAAATTCTTTTTTTGTCTTTTTTTTCCTTTGTTTATGTTGTTGGATTTTTGTTTTTGTTTATCCTTTGGAAACATGATTAATTAGCTGGCTCTGTGTCTGTTTTCATTTTTGTTTTTTTCTTTAGGAATATCTCACTGAAGCTTATGGGTGTATGAAATAATTCATTTGTAGTTATAGTAGGGCATTTATTTGTTAGCTTTCTGTATTAAATACTGTTATTCTAGTCTAGGAATATATAAAGATGAAAAAGAAAGGACTTTAGTAACAAAGAACTTAAAGTTCTCTTTGGAATTTATTTTTATAAATTGATTGATTGATTGATTGCTGTGTTGGGTCTTTGTTGCTGCGCCCGGGCTTTCTGTAGTTGCAGCGAGCGGGGGATACTCTTCATTGTGGTGGCTCCTCTTGTGTGGAGCACGGCCTGTAGGCGCGCAGGCTTCAGTAGTTGTGGCTCGAGAGCTCTACAGCGCAAGCTCAGTAGTTGTGGTGCACGGGCTTAGTTGCTCCACGGCATGTGGGATCTTCCTGGACCAGGGCTTGAACCCATGTCCCCTGCATTAGCAGGCGGGTTCTTAACAACTGCGCCACCAGGGAAGTGCCCTCTTTGGAATTTAAAATACAGTTTTCTGATGGTGTCACAGGGGATGGGACATTAATTTGACCATTGGCAAAGTATATACATATTTATTATGGAGCATGTGTTACTTATAGAAAAGTGGGAGTAGTGAAACCACAAATAGAGAGTCTTATAATGTGTTAGACACAGTGGCTTTCAGTGTGGTCCTTGGACCAGCAGTATTAGGATCACCTTGAACTCGTTAGAACTGCAGGCTCACAAGTTCAGCTTCAGACCTTTGCGGCCCAATAGTGAGTGTTTCCACAGCCATCCAGGTGATTCTGATGCTTGCTAAAGTATGAGAACCAGTGATGACACATTAAAGCAGATGGTGGCACAAACAAACTACGTAATGCATTCACTTGACAGGCATGCAGAGTACTAGTCATCCTTTTTTTCAAGGATAAGTGTTACACGTGGATTATTTGGTTAATAAACATCATGAAAACATCACTCAACTTATGTTCAAGGGGTTTCTGCTTTCTTAAAATAAATTATAATAATAAGTATTATTAATATTTCTTCATGTGAAAAATTATGCTGAATCTGAGAGTAGGATATGGAGGAAGCTTGTGATTCAGTGGGTTTTTTTGTTGTTTTTTTTTTAAGTTAATACTGAAAGCTTAATTTAATGCAGTTTAATGCAACTCTTTTCCTTTCCTCCTAACCCTACCTCGGCCAATAGTTTTCAAATTGCTTCAGAGGACTTCTGGTCTATTTTGATACCTCACCATCAAAAACTCACTGAAAGGGCTAGAAAGACATTATTGTAATAGTCTCACCTAAACAAAATTCTGTGGGAAAACAGAGCTGTGGTGAGGACCTATAATCTCCTGAACTAGGTCTTTGTGTTTGGACTTCTTTATTTTAAAATGGTTTGTGGTAACCACACTGAGGTGTGTATAGGTAATAGTAAATCGGTTTTAGCTAATTACTTGAAAATTAGTATTTGAAGAACTTCTTATGGAGATGGTTTACATTATAAATGCATATAGTTTAAATCATTAAATAATGATGGTGTTTTGTTAAAGGTCTTTGTGCTTTTCTTTCAGGAGAGAAATAGAA
Source organism: Lagenorhynchus albirostris (assembly GCF_949774975.1). Lineage (NCBI taxonomy): Eukaryota > Metazoa > Chordata > Mammalia > Artiodactyla > Delphinidae > Lagenorhynchus > Lagenorhynchus albirostris. Next base: position 9,269,737 of record NC_083111.1, read on the forward strand.
ACAAACAATAACCATATGAAGATGTCCTGTTAGAATTATACAACACTAATGATGTAGACTCTGGAAATGCCTAATAAGTCAAAGAAGACGTTATTAAAGCTTTTTTCTGCTTAAGGTGACATCTTTGAACTCTAACACAGAACTGACTCTCCTTGTAATGGTTTTCATCAGCGCGTCTGCCCTTATACTCTCACCAAACACACTTGAGAACTGTAACTTCGTCAAGCACTTTCTGTCCTGAAGCTTTTACCAGTATCTGCTGTCTTTTGTAATTATGCATCCTAGCTAAGGCACAGAAGACTGAATGAATGCAAGGATTCATTAACTCTTTGAATTTGTTAAATACTAACAGTTAACCATTAGAAGTGGTTCAATGATGTAAGAGTCACACTGCTTCAACTTTTTCTTTGTTGTAGTTTTTAAATTGTCAATTTTTAGCTATTTGACAGATTAAAAGCAAAATAATCATGCCATATTTAGTCCTGGAGTTCAAGTCTAAATGTTTATGTGAAAATTATTGTAGTAAACTTTTAATATGGCAAAGCAACCTTATGCTCTATTTTAGCCAAATGAAACATAATCTGAGATTATATTAGAACATTTCCCTTGTCTTCAAACTGTTTGGTGTAACAGAATATTGATATGCAGCTTGGTGGATTTCACCAGTTAATGCACATTCTTCTCCCCTCCTTCCCCCAATAATATGTATACTGAAAAATGTGCATTTGTCTGAGGAATTATTTTGTTTGCTACCACTTAAAGAATCTCAAAATTTTGAGTAATGTACCTCAGTCTAATCAGACTTTTTATGACCTTTATAACTACATTTAAAACCCTTAATTCCTATTTCTGGGTGTTTGCGAGCCTGATTGCTATCATGAAGTAAAAAATTTATTACTCTAGGTATTCACTAGCTAAATAAACATAGTTCTTGTTTAGCAAGCATATATTGTTCCTCAACTCCTTTCTCCAGCTTTTGCAGTGTCCTGGCATCCTTAAAATATTTGAAAATATGGCCTTGATCCATGGATTAAATCAGTATCTAAGTGAATGTGTTGATGTTTTATTGATCAGATCTATATAAATGGGAATACAGCATATATCTGGGTATTCTTATAGTTATCTTTTTAACATCTTATTTTTTTCGTTAATTACATATCAACATTAATTTTGTATCTTGAAACAAATTGATTTTGTATAATTATGTGTCAGACATCTGTATTAACTGATCTGATGGCACATGGTTATGAAATAATGTACTGCCCCTTATATTACTGTTCCAAAAGGAGAAAGCTATTTAGAAAGATATGTTAAGGATGAAAATAGCAATACAGTAGATTTGAGTACCTTGATGTTTTGCATTTACTCCACTTATGTTTACATCATGTTTAGAAATGTTTTCATTTACTATGGTCTTTGGTCACTTCGATTCAAAATTTAGTGACAGATATTTCTTTGAGGCTTTCATTTGTGTGATTTTTTTTTTGTACAATGTTTTCTTAAAATGTACAAATACTGTATTCAAGCGAAAACCAATACAGTATTTGTAGCTAAATTGTAGCTACTTCACAGTGCTTTGGTAGTCCCAGGATAGTTACCAGTGTTTACTGAAGGGAACATCAAAATGTTAATAGTATATTACAAAATAAAGACTTTCTTAAAGGAAAATTGCACCTATTTTACCTTTTTTAAGAGTAAGCCATGAAATCTTGTAGTAACATGTCTCGTAACTATTTGTAATGAAAATTGGCATTTGGGTATAGTCACCACAGCAGCGTTCTGCATCCCTAGGATTATATAGGTAGGACATGTCAGAGAGGGGACACTGTCACTCGGGAGGTCCTGTTAGAGAAAACTGTACAGGGGTGACCTTGTGGAAAGGATCTGAGTCTTCTCTCTGAGGTTCTCTTCTTCTTGGTGCTTTATTAGCAACTCTGAATATTTTTATAAAACTAGTTACATTATACACGGATTGAAACTTGTTTAATTTATATTAGGTTTCTGTGTAAGAGATGTCACGGAAACACTCAGCAAGCAGGCTGATTGCAATAGCAGACTCAGAAATGTCAAATGTAACTCAGCAGTCTACTCATGGTGAGGAGTACATCCCAGTGCCTTTAACCTGGATTTCTAATATTAAGTGAAATGGGTGCAGCATTCCTTTGGGGAAAAAACCAAGACAAAACAAAAACTTTTCAATTGGTCAGTTTTTTTCCTCATTTAAATTTTCTTCCGAGTGCCTCTTCTCTCTCCCTCCTTGGTCTGTCAGTGTACAGCAAAATGTTTTTCCTCTAAGTGAGATGATCAGAAGTTGTCTCAGTAGCACAACTAATGGAAGGTTTCTTAGCTGTGGGGACTAAGAGGGAGAGAAACTGGGCTCTAGAGCAGGAGACTGATCCAGTGTTCTGAGTAATCACAAATTAAGACATTATTGGCCCAGTAACTTCCTTGCTTAATGTTTTTCCAAGATCTGGTTTGAATGTTTCTTAATTAAAGTTATCTTACGTGGGTGTTTTATTTTGAAAGGTATTATATAGTTTGTATATTTAACAGTAAGGGGGAAAATGTAACCAAAATTAGTATTCTTTCTCTATACATATTGGTACTTGAAGATTCCTTTCAGAAGAAACCCCAGCCTTTTCCTAAGTTCAGTCCTCGTTTTAACTTAAGTGATCTTTCTAATTCAAAAGCTGTGTTCTTTTTGAATACCATGCATGGGGGTTAAGCTGATGTTAAAACAGTTTGCAATAAAAGAAGAATCAGCTTAAGTCATTTAATCATTTCAAGTGCATTCTGCATCCTATAAAAATAAGTTTGAGAACTTTAAGAGAATTGTGTTTCATTAAGTTTTGCATATCTTTTGTTATGCCATGTAAATTCCCTTCTTTTTCATATGATTAAAGAAAGGTTATGATAAAATGATTAGTTCATTTACATTCACTTGTAGCAGTTACATGAGAATTTAAATTTTGTCGTGTTTGGGTTTGTTCATTCCTGTGAATGATGGTACAGTTAGGTGAGATTTTCTGTTATGGTACCCAAACTCACCATTTGGTCCTCTTTAATCTTTGAGGGTTTCAATAAAAATTGTTCACTCATATCTGTGTTCTTTCCATTTTATCTTTATAAATACAGATTGCCTTCCAGAAAACGTAACATTCTTGTCAGCTCTGTTACAAATTTCCTGATTGACATACCTTTCAAGTACAAATAGATTATGTCATTCGATTTAGTTGGCCATTTGAAATTAAGTGGGGAAATTAAAGAGAGGAAGGATCACAGTTTATCCTAATCTTTATCCACTCCAGTGAGCTTACTGAATTACATGCTCTTAACGCTAAACTTAGAGCAAAAGAGAAAGAGGCTTACTTAACAGGAGGAAGTCTTGGCACCAGCTGTCTCATAACCCTAATCCCCCATTCTTGGTACCAAGGAATGCTTTTTAATAGTGTGGACGTTTTCCTTTGGGCTGGATAGAGCTTGTGGAGATGGGATCGTGGTGACTCTGAATGGTGCGTTGATAATCATTGCTGGGCTCTCTAAGGCACTCGTTCAGATGGGGGAAACCAGAGTTTTAGTTTTGTGCTGCATACCACACTGTTAGCCTGCGATCAGAGCACAGTTTTACAGCACCCCAGGTGTCCCACATTGCAGCAGCATCTCCTAAAGAGGGTTTGCATCTCTTCAGCGTACTTATATTTGAGGCTACTCATTTTTAGTTGGGACCCTAATTCTTACTGGCTTTGCTTTATCTTGCTTAGTGACATTAGATTTAGTAATTGTAGTCTAGGAACTAAAATATTCTTGCAGTTAGAAGTTAACTGAGCAATTCAAGGTCATTTGCTTTCTAATCACAGAACAGTTAATCCGTGAACAACACAGGTTTGAACTACATGGGTCCACTTGTACACAGACTTTTTCCAGTAGTAAATACCACAGTGCTGCACAATCTGAGGCTGACTGAATCTGTGGATGCAGAGGAACCTCGGATGTGGAGGGACCGTGTGTGAGTAGGGCCGACTTTAAGTTGTATGTCGTGAAGGGTCAGCACCCCGAAACCCCTGTGTTTTTCAAGGGTCAGTTGTACTTGTCATTGCGTAATCATGATGTGTATTCTTTCCTCATTTCTCTTGGTGCAGTGATAGTGAGGGGCAGAACTCCCCTGTAGATCACCCACAGGTAGTAGCGGCAGTTTAAATACAGTTTGTTTATAAATTGTGCACTAAGTTCAGAATTTTTCTACTCCATATTTTGAGTTACTTGTATGTATAACATTGGAGCTAAATGTAAATGAAAACTGTCTTTATAAAAGTCAGTGTACAAGGAAGATGTGAATGCAGAGTTCGAAACACTGGGGGAGTTCCGCATCCCTTCCTGCCACCCTGGGCCGCTTCAAAGAATACCCCTTACACAGACACACTTAGAGCTTTAAGTATCTGAACGTCATTTGAAAACATCATTGGCTGTTTCTGACACATCTGTAACCAGAATGGAATTACTGTATAGGGGAAGATCTTAGAATTGGGAGTTGGAAAGACCAGACTTACATAGTTACTTCTAACTGGTAGATTGACACTGAACAAATCACTTCCTTTGTTGTTAGTGCACTTGGTAAATTCAGGAGATTGGCATAGAATGCATCTTAGGTTCTCTGCAGTTCTGAATTTTTATAATTTTATGATTTATATAGCTTTGTAGGCTTATTCTAGCAATAATGAACTTTTAAAAATAAGTTTGGAAACCAGTGAAATTTGTGATAGTCATTCTTTGTTTATTTCAGAATATAAGTACTGAATACCTCCAATTGTATTTTAATTCATTGACTCTGATAAAATATAACCATTACTTCCCTTTAGTGAGTTTTGAAGTCTAGTGGTTCAAAATCTTCATCTTTTCCACAGTGTTGGTAAAAAGAATCAAGAGAATGTGTGTCCCAAAGAAATCCAGTCCAAGTTTGTTTGTTTTTTAATTCTACTGCCGTTTTACATTATCCTTTTTTTTTTTTTCCAAAGAGACTATATTTTAGAACAGTTGTAGAGAAAAATCGGGAAGACAGTACAGAGAGTCCCCATATAGCTCGCATCCAGCTTCTTCTCTTCTTAACATCTCACATTAGTCTGGTACATATGTTGTAATTAATGGACCGATATTGATCCCTTATTTTTTTTTTCAGATTTTTTTTTTTTTTTTTAACCAAATTGTCCTTATTCTGGTTCAGGACGCCATCAAGGGTAGATTCACGTTACTTTTAGTTGTCGTGTCTCCTGAGGTTCCTCTTGGCTGCGATGGTTTCTCAGACTTGGTTTTGGTGACCTTGACAGTATTGAGGAGTAGTGGTCAGATATTTTGTAGAGTACTCCTCTTGGAATTTATCTTATATCTTTCTTATGATTAGATGGGGTTATGAGTTTTTGGGAGGAAGACCACATAGGTAAAGTTGCCATTTCCATCACATCATGTCAAGCATGCATACCACCAACATACGCCTGTTGATGTTGACTGACCACTTGGCTCTGGTAGTGTCACGTTTCTCCATTATGAAGTTACCCTTTTTCCCTCCTTTCCACACTGTACTTTGGAAGGAAGTCACAGTATACACTTGAGTAGGCAATTATGCTCTCCCTTATCCTTGTATTTGTAAAGAGGGATACAGGAATCTGTTTTACTAGAACATAGTCTCATCCTGGCAGGCTTGTGTGTCCTTTTTGCTTTTATCTCTTTAGAACTTCCCTCCCCTCCCACTGTCTTTCCTCATTTCTCAATGGAATAGATGGATTTTGGAGGAATTCTAATAGAGACTCATACCCTCTCCCTGAATGGATTCTAATTGTGTGTGGAGATTTTAGTAAAGGGATTGAAGTTATATCAGTAGAGAAAACTTAGATGATGGCCAAATATCCTGATCTTACGAGTATAGGTAAGAAGAGATAGTCATTCAAATTTGACTGGATTGAAAAACCAAAGGTAGGAGTTAAACAGTGTTTTATGGTTAGAATGATGCATTCCTTTAAAAGGTGATTTAAGTAGCTCTGCCTCTGTTTTTTGATGGAATGCTTTTGAAATACTTCGGAGGCTGCTGCATAATATTCTGGCCGGGAGCATGGACTTTGGAGGCTGATAAGCCTGTAATGGAATCTGGGTCCACTAGGCTCCAAGCCTAGATTTCTTCATCAGTTAAAAAAGATGAATGAGAATGGAGCCTGTAAGGATTAAATGAAGTAATAGGAAGTGGTGAGCACGAACCCTGAGCCTGTGGCAAGCCTTCCGATTGTTAACTGTTGCTCTCCTCTTCTGTTTCTTATGGAAAATTTAGAATTTATTGTTTACCGTTGAATATTTCTTACGGTAATCTTTACTGCTTAGATGCAGTTTAGAGGTTGTAGAAAGTTGATTACTTTCAGTTCATATTGTTACATGATTGAGATCCTGAGAAAAGGGACTACCTGAATAAAGCTTTGTTAAATTATCATTTATCTTCGTTTTTTGCAACTTCTGATTTCCGGGGTTTTCAGTGACTGTCAGCCATGCTTTTTCAAAGTACGTAAAATCAAATGAGGGGCTTCCCTGGTGGCACAGTGGTTAAGAATCCGCCTGCCAATGCAGGGGACATGGGTTCGAGCCCTGGTCTGGGAAGGTCCCACATGCCACGGAGCAACTAAGCCCGTGCGCCACAACTACAGAGCCTGCACTCTAGAGCCCGTGAGCCACAACTACTGAAGCCTGGGTGCCTAGAGCCTGTGCTCTGCAACAAGAGAAGCCACCGCAATGAGAAGCCTGGACACCGTGATCAAGAGTAGCCCCAGCTCGCCGCAACTAGAGAAAGCCCGCTCGCAGCAACGAAGACCCAATGCCGCCAAAAATAAAATAAATACACTTATTAAAAAAAAAAAAATCAAACGACATAGTTTATCCTGCTAGAGCTGAGCAGATGGCAAAACCAAAGGAAAATTAGACCAAAAGGAAAGCAACTAGGAAGAATAACAAGAAAATCTATGAAAACTAGAAGAAAAGCCAAAGATGAAAATCAGATCAAGAAATTTTTTGCTTTGCTTGTTACAAATGCCTCGATATTAATGCCACTTAAGTGTATTAGTAAATTATAAGAGCACACTGTGAATATTTAGTAACAATTCAAAATGGAAACACTGTATGGATGTGTTACCTCCGTATTTCAACTTTACAAGGAAGAGGTATTTGACAGTAGTTCCAACTATTCGTGATATCGTACAACTTTAGAAGGAAAAAGTATTTGACAGATAGTAGTTCCAACTAGTATATATTCAAGATTATATTTCGAGGTAAAAAGTTTACAAATAAAGCTTCAACATATGTTTGCGTGCTGATATTAAAGCTCCAGTATGTTAAGCTTGTTCTGCTTGGCTTTTGCGGCAGTCACTGACTCTGTTTCCTCTGTAAAGCACCCAGTGCTTACAGCACAGTTAGTACTTGCATCTCAGAGCTGTTTTCTAGTTTGCCCATGTATGTATGCTTACCAGTGTCATCTGTGGTTCCTTCTAAGCTTGTTTATTCCAGTTGTACTTATTTCTTTTATTATGAGATTTAAATATGTAAACTGATAAAATGTGATTGATAGTTGTTGCTATGAAAACTAAATTGACTTCTTTGGAAATACCTGACAAAAGTGAGTTGTCTAATTAGGTATAGATCAGAAAACAGTAAAAACTTGGCAGGAAAATCATTAAAATGTAGAAGTTTGTGTGCAGTTTGCAAGTGTATTTTCATTTCTTACTCCAGTGGGAAATGTTAGATGGTGCCTTAGAGGTGAGGTATGGTTCACAGAAGAAAGACATGATTCTTATTCAGAGAAGTCTTGGACCTAAATCAAATCCTTGTGGGATACTAATTCCCCAACCAGGATCGAACCCCGGGCCGTCGGCAGTGAAAGCGCAGAGTCCTGACCACTGGACCTCCAGGGAATTCCTGAAGTATTTGTGTTTTAAATTAAAATGTGCAAAGTTTGTATCACTTATGAATCTACTCGTTGACTGACATCTTTCATTATTTAACACTTTATTTTAAAGTTTTAACCTAAATTATTCTTTTTAAAGTCCCAAAACTTTTTTCCTTCTGCATTAAGCAGCTTAACATGACTGCATGTGTCCATGTGTAATAAGCTGCTAGGATATCTTTGCAAATAAACGTAATAAAGAGAAAGAAGCATTCATACCACTTGGAAACTACAATGTGCCAGCACTTCCATATTTATTTCAAGTATCTAAACCATGAGCAATGTTTTCTGTATGAAATGTTCCCACTAATAATTTCTTGTATCTAAATTTAAAGCCAACTGAAACCATGTCAAGTCTTGAGTGAAACCATTCCTCTTTTGGAAAGGCACAGAGCTTATGTAAATTGATGGTCCTCCCCACGACCCCTGCCATTACTCCTTTAATAAGGGGAAAAAAAGGCCTGAGAAAGAGGAACTTAGATATTCAGTACCTGTCTTAGAGTTATGTAGCCTTGGCATGTTTCTTTGTTTTTGTTCTTTTTTTTAAAAATTTTTTTTTTCAAATTTCTTCAGCTTTCCAGGCAATAGTTGAAAGGTCATGTGTTAAAACCAAATGAAAAGCCAAAGAAATGAATATCAGTAGCATACGTGTGTATGTGAGTGTGTGTGCGTGTAGAAATAAACTAGGTATTTGCATCTGTACTTATTTTCAACCAGATTAAAAAGAGATTTCACAGAAGGCATTTTAAACAGCTTTCTGACAAAGGTTCAGATATGAAAAAAGACATTAATGCTGAGTTTCTTTCACATATAGACACAGCCTCTTCTTCCCCTTCAGTTCCTGTGTTTAGTTTGGTGAGGAAACATCCATCCACAATGAAAGCGCAACTTTCACTGTTTTAAAGGAAAGCCTCCAGTGTTTCATCATTGTAGATCTATTTTTACATCATTCAGGAGTGTTGCACAGGCCCAATGCTAGACAGATTACTGCCTCACAGTGGTTCCTGGATGGTTTTGATGCTTGGATCTATTGTCCTGGTATCTAGTCTTAATGTAACTCCCCTAATTTATTAATAATAAAATTATCACCAATCAATATCATGCTTGTAACATTTCCATCATGTTTATAATATATAATATTAATAATCTCAAATTTATTAACAGCTTGGGCAGCAGTTCCCAAACTTTTTAGTCTCAGGACCCTGTTACCCTGAAATGATTGAGTAACCAAAGAGCTTTTGTTCATGTGGGTTTTATCGATATTTACCATACTGGAAACTAAAACTGAAAAAGTTTGAAGCGCTTATTGTTTGACTTAATAGCAGCTGGATTTTCATCTTTCTTGTGTATGTAATCCTCTGGAGAACTGGACTGTACACTCAGGAGAGAATGAGTGAAAAGTCCTGGTATGAATCTGAGTATAAACTTGTCACTGCAGACGCCCTCTGGGAACCACGGCTCTGGGGACACTGTTGGTGTGCTGCGTGGTGTTCGCGGTCCCCTGTGTGAATGGCTGTCCTAAGATCTTTTGGGTCCCGTTGGGAAACTCTCCACCATTCATGGGTACACAGCCCCCCACCTTCCTACAGACACACACCAATCTTTTTCCTTCATGATCTACTAACAGAAAGTCCAACACGCATCTCGGTTAACATCTTCATTACAAGGGATCTATTGATTCATAGCTTTTAGTTAACACTGAACTTTTTTCCTGTAACTTCATATCATTTCCTTACCCTATCCGCTGCTTTACTGCCTACAGAAATAAGAACATGAGTGGTTTAACGCTCAAATTAGTTTTGATTTGTATTTGTAAGGGGTTTGTGTGGGGATATCTGCAGGGGAATGTTTGCTTTTATCCTTGGTCCTCCTTGCCTGACCTGAGCCGGCTCAGCATCCTCTGGCTTCCTTTTTCCTCTGCTCTTCTTTCCGTACCGCCGCTCTAACTTACCAAGCCGCAAGCAGAGGCGGTGGTAACAAACGCAGGGACACCAGCAAGCGAGCAGGGGTTCCCCCTGCCCCACTTTGCTCAGCTGTGTTTCTCCCGTCCAGGTCGGCCGTCCTGCTCATGTCCTTAACCAGCCCGGACTGCCCTCCGGCCTCAGATCCCAGCTCCTTCTTTCTGCCCTGGCCCTGTCCTCCAGCCACACTGGCTTGCTTTCTTCCCACAAACTTCAGTTTCATTCCCACTTCCAAGTTCTTCCGTCCTCCGCCCGGATCAGATATTTGCTCTCTTCTACGGGGCTCCGCTAGGTTTACTTCCTCAGAGAGGACGTCCCTGGTCACCACAGCTGAATCAGTTACTCTGCCACTCCATTCTCTTACCCTCTACCTTCTTCCTAGCACTCATCCAGAAGTGTTCGTGTATCGCTTTTTTCTTTTTGAAATTAAAAAAAAATTTTTTAAAGGCAATAGTTTATTTATTTATTTTTGGCTGTGTTGGGTCTTCGTTGCTGCGCGTGGGTTTTCTCTAGTTGCGGCGAGCGGGAGCTACTCTTCGTTGCGGTGCACGGGCTTCTCATTGCAGTGGCTTCTCTTGTTGCGGAGCACGGGCTCTAGGTGCACGGGCTTCAGTAGTTGTGGCACGTGGGCTCAGTAGTTGTGGCTCACGGGCTCTAGAGCGCAGGCTCAGTAGTTGTGGCACACGGACTTAGTTGCTTCGCGGCATGTGGGATCTTCCCGGACCAGGGCTTGAACCCGTGTCCCCTGCATTGACAGGCGGATTCTTAACCACTGCGCCACCAGGGAAGCCCCTCACGTATGGCTTTGTAAACTGTAAGATTCGGAGGGAAGGGACTTTGTCTGGCACGGAAGCTGCTCCATAGCTACCGGCTGAATGAGTCATTGACGCCTCCCATCTGCTCCTGGATTGGGATGGATGGAGCCTTTGCTATCGATCTGCGATGGCGGCCTTCGTTGCTTGAGATCCAGAAGTCAGTCTATGAACTGGTGATGCAAAGAGCAGGGAAAAGTTGCTGCTGCTAATTATTGTTTGAGAAAAAGCCATGTGACTTTCATTTTCCTTACCAAGGACCTGTTGACTGCCTGACCATATCTCCATTCCATCTCAAGTATTCTATTTGGCTGCTCTTTTGAAATCCGCCAGCTTCCCTCCCTCCCTCCCTCCCTCCTTTCTTTCTTTTTTTCCAAAATTGCCTTTGATTGTCATTTACACTGGATTTTGTCTGGGTCAGATAAAGTGGGGGAATAGAGTGTGACTGGCCCTGCGATGGTTAAGAGTGCTGGGAAGCACCGGGGAGGCCATTGACTCACATCTTTCAGTTTATAGAGGAAGAAACAGGCTGGGATGCTATGACTTTCCCAGGGTCCCAGTTAATGACAGGAGGACTTCCAAGCCCAGATTTTCTAGCTCCCACTTCAAAGCCAAATGCTTCTAAGTCTGTGCCCAAACCCTCTCCATAGCTGTTGACCAACCAATTAAACGCCTCTGTTTTCTTGTTTGTAAAGTGAGAAAAATCCTCGCTCAGACTTGTTTGGAGCCTTCAGTGAGAATGCGCGCTGCGGGGCCTGCTGAAGCCTCCGGGGTGTGTCAGCACTGGCTCCCTGCTCTCCGCTCTCCTGCAGTGCTGGCTCCTCGAGTAGAAGAACCTGTTTTTTCCCTAATTGGCCTGGTGTTTGTCTCCTTCTCCGCATTCAAACTGTAGATCTTCCACACCCTTTCCAAAGCCATGGGTGGGCTTTTCAGCTTTCACAGGGCCAACGCTGTCTAGACAAGTGAATTGTTAAAAGTTTTGTTTTAAAAAATGAGTCTGATCTTTAGAGATTGATGTTTCCTTATTATCGAAACATATATATCACTTTTCACTTCAGAAATGTAGCTACGTCTTTAAGTTACCCTAATACCTCTACCATATAGAAAAATGTTCCACCATAAGAGAATCCGTATTTGTGATACAGGAGTGACGCTTCCAATTTCAGATAAAGGAGTAAGGATCTTATCAACCGGCTTCTGTACTGCCCAGCTTAATGTGGTTCGTAACTGAGCAATTACAAAATAAAACAAAAAATTTTTTTAATTACATAAAACGACAGAAGAGGGAGCTATTGAGGTTTGATTACATTTTCCATTGCCCTGGTTGAGGTTTTTCTTTAAACTATAATATTTTGACTTAGATTTTCTCAATTGTCAACAGACAGGAAAAGTTTGATTATACTGGAGGATGCATATTCACTTTGGAGGATTACAAAAAATGAGTTTATTTTTTTCTATCATCTGGCCCCCTTCCATTCTTTATCATTCCCCAAACTCCTGTAAAGGTAATTGGTATAAGAAGAGTCACGGTGATCTTACAGTGGTAATTTTAGAAATGAATCTACTCCATTAGTGTAAATCCGGGTCATCGGGATCAGCTGTTCTACGAGCCGCTGTCCTAACTTGTGCTTTTGTCTGGCTTCCCGGAAACTTCTACTGGGCCTCAAAGTCTTACAGGGATTTTTGCTTGCATGATATGAGACCTGAAAGTCTTGAAAGTCACAGGCACGGTTGACCTAGACAAGACACGCCGTGTGCATGCGCGGGTGGCATGTGCAGTGTGTGGATGGATGGGTGACGGGGAGGGAGGTGGAAAAAGTTTGTTTCGGGCCTTTCTCCACAATCGTCTTTAGGTCACGCCCATGTGTGTGATTTACTCCTGCTCTCCAGGCCCTGCGACCTGCTGGCCCTGTGCCCCCTAACTGGACCCTCAGCTTCGGAGCTCTCCCCACTCCTAGCCCACCCTCCCCACTTCAGCCATCGTCGTCATTTTTTTCAACACAAGTTGGAATTCCTCCTCTAGGAATTTCTCCTTTTGTGCATAAGTGCCTAAAAAAGGGTGTGGGGATGTGGGGATACTCCTTGCAGTGCTGTTTGTAATAGCAAATTAAACCATAGAAACAAGTCTGCTGGTCTAAAGAGTAAATGGTGTAAAGAGTAAATTCCTAACAATGAAACACTGGGTAGCCATTAATGCCGATGTGGGAAGATGGTGATGAATTTTCTTAAATTAAAAAAACTCACGGCACATATGATTTGTACCATGAGTTTTAACTGAAATAAAAGATTCACATATAATTTTAATACATAATTTAAGCAATTTTAAAAGGATTTTATAGCTGAAGTTCTTTGAAGTATACATAGGACATTCATAACAATGGCTACTTCTGAAGCATGGTGCTAGCCTTTCTGGGTGTGGAGGAGGAAAGAGGAGAGGCTTTGCTTTTTGTCTTATAACCTTCTTTGGTTTGAACTATCTACCGAGAGCTTATACTTGTAATTAAGAACATAATTTAAATGCAGATGAAAGGGGAAGGGTGGGGTGAGGGATTGGGATTTTGGGATTGACATGTACACACCGCTATATTTACAACAGGCTTCCCTGGTGGTGCAGTGGTTAAGAATCCGCCTGCCAATGCAGGGGACACGGGTTCCAGCCCTGGTCCGGGAAGATCCCACATGCCGTGGAGCAACTAAGCCTGTGCACCACAACTACTGAGCCTACGCTCTAGAGCCCGTGAGCCACAACTACTGAGCCTGCATGCTACAACTACTAAAGCCCACGCACCTAGAGCCCGTGCTCTGCAACAAGAGAAGCCACCGCAATGAGAAGCCGGCACACCGCAATGAAGGGTAGCCCCCGCTCGCTGCAGCTAGAGAAAGCCGGCATGCAGCAACGAAGACCCAACGCAGCCAAAATCAATTTAGTAAAGAAAAAAGAGCATTAAAATAGATAACCAACAAGGACCTACTGTATAGCACAGGGCACTATACTCAATATTCTGTAACAACCTAAATGGGAAAAGAATTTGAAAAAGAATAGATACATGTATATGTATAACTGAATCACTTTGATGTACACCTGAAACTAACACAACATTGTTAATCAACTCTACTCCAAGATAAAATAAAAATTAGAAAACAAACAAATGAATAAATCTGCTGACCTTCCCAGATTGAATCACAGCATCAGTGTCTCCCTGAAGCCTTTCATGTACCCCTGGGTCTGCTTTAGATGGTGTTCCTCTGTGGTCACCCAGCTGGAATCCTTCTCTCTGCTTGGGGTAGCTTGTATACTAGAACCAGAAGGGTTCTGATGTCAGGCAGAACTGGGTAAAATCATGACTCAACCTTTACCTGACGTGGACAACATATTTAACCTCCTTTAGCCTGAGTTCCTTCACCATAAACGTGGGAATATTGATGCCATTTTGCAAGATTATTGTGAGGGGCAGAGTGAATTTATGTGAAAGCTCATCTGATGACAGGCAGATATAGGTGTTCAATAAGAGGTAACGGAATTTTTAGAGAATGGAGATTGCTTTCTCCATTCTCATAGCCTTGCTACTTTGTCAAATAAAAGTAGTAATGCTTTTTACACAGGTTTTTCTTCTGTGGCATGACATCATTCTCTAGACTCCTGTATCGAATTTTACCTGTGCTGTCTCTCAGCTAGCTATTTGGATGGACAGTCTTGATTGTGGCCTAATACCAAAGCCTGCTGCCATGTGTCCAGTGGTCCTTTAGTGGCTTACCTCCAAGGTGAATCCAGTGGTGACATCCAGGCACTCTATTAGGAAGAGCACAGTTATAGGAAACTCAGCCTGAAAATTTGGCATTCTCCAATCAACTGTATAGGTAGTTTCTACTACCAATGGTGTGAGTTTTGTGTGGCCGGCATGGAGCAGAGAAGGGCAGGTAAGCTGAGTTGCTGCATCAGAGAGAGTGGGTGGTTTCACAATTTTAACAGTGTCACCCCCTCTTATGAGTGACCTCTCTTTAAAGGCACTTCGCCCATACTGCTTTTTATGATGCCTTCTTTTGAAACTGTAAGTAGCATTTGTCCTGTGGCAGCGTCTCGTCAATGCAAATTTTTGAATGAATGAATGAATCCATGATTTTTGCCCAAGTTTGATAATCTTCCCAAGCATCTAATTTTATGTCATTTTGTTTAATGAGGTATAATCAAACATTTTCTTTTGCTTCTTGGGAAACATTTAGATGGCAAGAACCACAGATCAACTTGATTGTTCCATAAAGATATAAATGCTACTGGCAGAGTTCACTGATTTAGAAGATGTTTCTGGAACATGGTACTGCATGAATGTGATAAGGTGATGTATCCAGGTGAGTGAAATACATGTCAGAAATATCTCCTACAAAAATTCAGTGCTGTCCGTCTCCTTTAGTTCCTTTCAGCAACAAGCTGGAAGTGTGCTTGGTTTCAGCTTTGTTTCTTTTGACACTTTGCTTTTTATCAGCAACAAGAGATGTGTTGTTTTATCTTCTGTTTTGAATCTGTTTTAAACCGACCTCCCCACCCCCGATGCCAAGAACAGATTAAAGGGCTCTTTTTCTTGATAGCTAAGATTGTTATCCCAGGAAATGAGTCAGTGAAAATGTGTCTGCATAAAATAGCAGTAGCAAAATCTGTTCTTAATGAAATGCATTGCTCTGGCAAGAGCCCGGAGCTCAGCAAAGAGGTCAGATGATTCTCCCAGATCACCACGGCCAAAACTTTTGCCAGTCAAGTCAAGATGCCAAGTTATATACCTGGGAGGAGATACTTCCGAAAGTACCTCTTCAATAAGCCTATTTGGGATGAAAAAAAATGGCCACAGTTCCTTTGTTATGCCCCTGATTGGGAGTTAGAGTTTATCTTCCCCTGGAATCTGTCCTGTCCTGTGACTGCTTCACCAACAGAAGGCAGCTCAAGTGACACTTGCCTATGTGGATCTAAGCATTAAGGTCTGGAAGCTTCATTCTGGGGAGCCCTAAGTTGCCATATAAAAAATCTGGCCACCCTGGAGAGACCACATGACACTACACGGAGAGAAAGTCCAATCCATCCCAATGTCCAAGGGAAACCTCTAAATAATTTCAGTCTCATTCCCCTCCTGATTACAGTCTATCACAAAAACTTATGACCTATGGATTTGGCTTTGGGACGGGTAGAATCTGGAAGAGACTCAAGGGGATTGTTAGTGACACCTGGAAGGACAGAGAGAAAATTGTCATTGGAGGTTGGAGAAGAGGTGACCCAAGTTACCTGTGGCTGAAAACTTGGCAGAAAGTTGATAGTGTCGACTGAAAAAAAATGTACGACCTAAAAGTTGAAAATTACGTTTTATTCAGCAGACTTCCTGGAAGACATCCTCTCAGATGGCTCTGAGGGACTCCTCCAAAGAGGTCAGGGAGGAGCCAGGATATGCAGGAGTTTTGGCAGAAAAAAACTAGGCAATCGAAACATCAAAAGATGACTGTTTATTAAAGAAACCCAGGCATCTCAAGTTAATGAGTTAGCGCTTTTCTCTGTATGGGAAGATGCAAGAGTCTGGGCTCACTGAAATCATTCCTTTGATATGCACCTTAACCGTCTAGGGCCAATATCCTCTTTCTACCCATCCTGAATCCCTTCAGGGTGCACAGTCAGGGGAGCTACAATGGCTGATGGCTTGATGGCCGCAACATCCTTTGTTTACTGATCTAGCAGGCCGCATTCTTCACCTGCAAAAGTATGGAAAATAGGGGACTTCCCTGGCGGTCCAGTGGTTAGGACTCTGCACTTCCATTGCAGGGGGGCCCAGGTTTGATCCCTGGTCGGGGAACCAAGATCCTGCAAGCCGTGTGACCAAAAAATATATATAGAAAATAGAAAATACACCTAATGAACTTGTGGTTAGAGCTTAATGCATACATTCACTATACCTCTCTCAACATCTTTGCAAGGATGGCGTCAATATCCTTATTACCGAGGTGAGGAAGTTCAAACTACAAGAGATGAAATATCTTTGCCCCATATCCCACAGCTGGTAAGTGGCAGAGTCATGCTTACAACGCATTTTGGGTAAGGGGATTGCCAGGCGGAATAAAAAGTTCCAGTGGGTTTCTTTTAGCTGTAAATGAAAAGGTATCAATGGTGAAAGAGGAACTAAGAAAGAAATTATTGAGTTTTTGAGAGAAGTTAAAGGAGATATTTCTTAGCAGGAAACTCTTAGAAACTCAGCCGGTGTGTCTGACAAGAGAAAAGGAAAGGTTCTATTGTAAGAGGGTGACTGGCAGTAACTAGGCTGTCACACACGTGGCCAGTGCCTTGAGCCATTACGCAAATGATTTAGTTGGAACAGAATCATGCTCCACAGAAAGGCTTTGGGTTTCTGTTTCAGTGACTACATCATGGCCAACACAGGGAGACCTCCTCCAGGCTGATAAATCCGTGGAAATGCCATGGAGTAAGCTCTTCAAAGCACGAGACCTACAGGTTTCCCTGACTAGCTGCACAACGGACAAAAAAGGCACCTCGAATAACGAGCCCCATTCCTACAGAATGGCTGATGAGTTCTCAAACTCGGCCCCTCGGTGTGGAGAACTCCACTGGTTTTGTTGCTGGTATTGGAGTCCCCATTCTGGAGGCTGTGATCTCTGCCCAGGACAACGACTGACCTTCCCACCCTCCAAACGAAGCACTGGCTCTGTAATCTGAATCAAAACCCAAGAATGGGACTAAAACCAACCCCCCTTCAAAGGAACCCAGCAATAAGGCAATATGCTGATGGATTAACAGGAGCTTCCCAAGGAGAGATGGAGGGGGTGAGCTTTGGAGAAATTTGGCCCATATGGCAACTGGGGGAAGTGGGTTCCAGGAGGCAGCTGTCCACCTAACTGAAACAGAAAGTGCCTCTTTAAAGCCAGATTCCTCCGTGGTACTTGACCTCCAGCTACTGGCGAGAACTGATCAGGGAGCTGCCTGACCCTGCATTCCTGTGTCCTGCTTTAACAGCCTATAAGGAAAAGGTAGGCTAAGGGTGAGACCAAGAAGGAACCGACCGTAGAAGGAACTCTCTGACCCTAGAAGGAACTGAAGACCTAATACTCCATTGAGGGTACAATGGGATAGAATGGAAGGGCTGGGGCTACAAACTTTGATGGCTCTTTTGTCTGTCTTCTCAGGTTCTTTTGTGGGGTGAGTGCCCCTCATTCAATTGGCTGGATTTGACAATAGGAGTGAAATGTGGAAGGGAAGTGACTGTCATTTAATAACACTGTCACTAACTGGATGGGGCTGTCTCGCCCCTGTGAGGCACCGTTGTTGCTCTCATTGCTCATAATGCTTATAAAGCATAAGAGGGTTCTCCCAATGGAGGGGAATTGCTTGTAGAAGGATAACAGTGGGATGGAGGCACTAACCAGGCTTCCAGTTCCATCCATGTTATGCAACAAAAGCGATATAGAAGTACTATCTAGAAATAAACATCTTCAAAGCCATGATTAAGGACTTTAAGACAACAGAGGTATTGAGAGATGTAATTCTTTGTAACAGTTCAGTGTGGCCATTGAAAAGGCTAATGGAGGCTGGACACTTCAGGTGGATTATTGCCACTGAATTCAGTTGTTATAGCCCTGGCTATCCCAGGTGTTGTGTACCAAAACTGGTGGCACCTGAAATGTCATCTAGGATATTGCTGATTCCTTTTTTCTTTTTTTTTATAAATTCGTTTTATTTACTTATTTAGCTGCGTTGGGTCTTCGTTTCTGTGCGAGGGCTTTCTCTGGTTGCGGCGAGCGGGGGCCACCCTTCGTCACGGTGCGCGGGCCTCTCACTGTTGCGGCCTCTCCTGCTGCGGAGCACAGGCTCCAGATGCGCAGGCTCAGTAGTTGTGGCTCATGGGCCCAGTTGCTCCGCGGCATGTGGGATCTTCCCAGACCGGGGCTCGAACCCGTGTCCCCTGCATTGGCAGGCAGATTCTCAACCACTGCGCCACCAGGGAAGCCCCCTGATTCCTTTTTTGAAATGCCTTTGGCCTAAGGAGATCAAGATCAATGCCTTTACCTGGCTGGGGCTTCAATAGACATTTATGGTACCACAAGAGGAGTATGTGAGTTCTCAAGTTATTTGCCACCAGTAGGTGACCTGAGACGTGAATCTCTCTCCCTTCAGGGGACTGAGTGTCACTGCAATGATGGCATTATGCAGACAGGCCCTACATTAGTTATCTATTTCTGGGTAACAAATTACTACAAACTTGGTAGCTTAAAATAATACATATTTATTATTCATAGTTTCTGGCATGGCTTAGCTGGGTCTTCTGCTTCAGGGTCTCTCATGAAACAGCGGTCAAGGTGTGGGTCAGGGCTGGGCTCTCATCTGGAGGGTCAGCTAGGAAAGAATCTGCTTCCAAGCAGATACCCTTTGCCACAGAGGGTCTTTGTACTTACACTTTTTTCTGCCAGGAACACTTTTCTCCAGCTCTTTGGAAGTCTAATTCATTCTCATTCTTTACATCTTTGGTTAAAGATCACCTTCTCAAAAAGGCCTTTCTTGACCACTCTATATAAGCTAACCTCTGTCGGTTATTACATAACCATGTTGATTTCCCTTGTTTATACATTTATCATTTAACTTTCCCATTTCAGAGGAAGTCCTATCAGTGCAGGATGTCTTGGTCCTGCAAGGGTGCTGTGAATATCTAAGAAAGGGCAATATAAGATTCTGTTACCGCTGCCATAGCTATGTTTAGTCACATCAGGGTCAAATCTTCTAGAATGTAAACTGTTAGAATGTAAGACCCTTACATGTGTATATGGACACTGGTGGGCAAAACTGAATGCTTAACAAATACTCTTTCACTATGATAATTGTGCTTTGTAGTCAGTTATTTGGGGGTAGCTATGAATACAATAAATATAAAATTAGAATGTCGAATTAAACTTTTGAGAAAGAATTTACAAGTGTGTATGACTGCACAATGTATTAATTTAGGGATTAATCTTGAAACATTTCAAAATTGGTTTCAAATGGCTGAACTTCTCTAAATTGAGGGAGATTTTGTGATTGGTAGCCAGCGCATCAATCATAAAGCGTTTTTTTTTTTTTAATTTTGTGTTCATTTCCTGCATTACCAAAGATCTTTTAAATATGTTATCCCACCAGAGTAACGCAGTTAGATTTCTAATAGGGATTTTAAACAATATAATTTCATGTATTAATTTTACGTTCTAAAGGGAAAACAGTGAGAGATGAAAAGCAAAAGGCAATGTGGCAGACAACTTCTGACAGAGCTTGCAATTACCCCACCTCCTGGTATTCCTGTCCTTGTGGGAGCTCCTCCCTTTAGGTGTGAGCTGGACTTGATACTTGCTCCTAACGAGCAGAAAATGGCAAAGGTGGGGAACATCACTTCCAAAATGAGGTTATAATAGATTGTGACTTCTGTCTTGCTTGCACTCTCTTTGGCTCCTCTCATGGGCTTGCTCTGACGAAACAAGCTGGAGAGACCCATGTGGGGAGCAGCTGAGGGTAGCCTCAAACCCATCACCTTTAAAAAGCTGAGGCCCCCAGTCCAACAGTTGTTGAGGAACAAGTCCTGCCAACAACCACCACAGTGAGTTTGGAAGCAAACCTTCCCCAGTTGAGCCTTCAGATGAGACCGCAGCCCAAGATGACACCTCGATTGAAGCCTTGTGAGAGACTCTGACACAGAGGACCATATCAGGCTGGGCCCAGATTCCTGATGCACAGAAACTGTGAGCAAATAAGTACATGTTGTTTTAAGCTGCTAATTTTTGGCATAATTTGAAACTCAGCAATAGATAACTCGTATAGCAAACTTTTATAATAATATTAAGGGAATTAGGTAAAAATATTAGTTGAAAGTATATTTTGTGCTACACCTTTATCTGTATTATCTCATTATTCCTCAGCTCCAACCTGTTGTTCACTTTTGACTGGCAATTTCATGGACTTCAAAAAATTAGCATAAGCAGTTATTGCACTCTGAAATTTCCATTTGGGCTTTGTGCCAGTCATCAATTTATTGCCCGTCAGCTCCAAATTCATCTTTCAATATCTACTCTGTCATAAAGGACAGGCCAACTTTAAACATTTTTCCTTTATAGTGAGCATGTTAAGTTTTCTCATAGAGGGCACCGGAAGGAGTTTGCAGAAGGAATGGGCTTTTGTGTTGGTTCTGGTGCCTACCCTGTCTGTCAGCAGTGTGGGTGTGAGAACGTCACTGGTGCTCTGCCCCGGCCATGAGTCAGGAACGCATGGTTCTCTGACGATCCTGCATCCCTGGCCTGGACTGATGATCACAGACACTGCACCCTAGGCCCCCTGCCCACACTGGCACCCCACCTCCCTCTGCGCGCCTGCTCCCTCCGTCTCTGGTTTGTCTCCTGAAGCTCTCCTGATGTAAACTTTAGGCGCTCCAGACCTCTTACCTGCACTGGTGCCCCTCCCCCCTTGCACACCTGTGGGCATGCCCACCAGCCACAGCTTGCTTGTGTCACAGAGGCTGCTTCCTGTTTGCCCTGTGATTGTGGGCCCACAAATCTGTCTGCCAACTAGTGGCCTGAAACCCTTCCTTCTCCACTGAGATCTGGACCCCAGCCTGGGGGAGGGGACCACCTCCTATGTTTGTCTTCCCTCGGGTACTCTCTCTTATATAGTTTCACCCTTGAGTCATAGTGTAGTTATGTTAAACTTCCTCTGCTTAAATTGCTTGGAGATTCTGTCTCCCGATTGGACCCAGACTGACGTAGGCCTGTTGAGGAGCATTGGCTGACCTGTGGTACCTTGACACTAGCATGTTGTGGCCCCTTTCCCCAGTGATGCAGAGAAGCAGCATGGTAGAGGGACAAGCACAAGCAGCAGGATCAGGGGACCAGGGATCTCTGGTTCTATGACCAACTGACTCTAAAAGTTCACGTAGGCCATTCACTTCTTCAGCATCCGTGTACGGAGAATCGATTCTGTCCCTGCCATTGCACTAAATGTTGGCGCTTCTGCTATGAATAAGACACCATCATCCCCATTTGCCTTCAAGGAACTCAGTGTCTAGTGGAGATGGGGGAAGACAGATATGGGACAAAGTATTATAATATTTCTATAATTGATGTATGCACAAAGAGAGCTCAGAGGAGGAGAAGGAAACCAGTTACTGTTCTGGTAAAAAAAGAAAGGCTTTACAGAGGAGGTGATATTTTGAGGCCTGAAGAATGAATAAGCTGGGGAAGGGCATTTCAAGCAGACAGGGCAGCATGTACAAAGATGTAGTGGTGAGATAAGGAAATAAGAATACTAATAACTTACAGAGAAGTTACTATATAGCACTCACCAGGCTGAGAATTGTACATGGAATTTAAGCCTCGTTAATCAATTCTAATGAAGTAATCCTCATATAAACCCTGTGAGGTTGGCTAGAAAGTTCTTAGTATTGTTGAATCTCAGTAAGGATGTGTTGAAGGACCGAAAGGTGAGCTATCCCTGTTTTGAAAACGAGGAAATGGAGGAAGAGAAACATGCAGTCTGTCCATTGCACTTAGCTGCTCTGTTCTAACTGGCATGTGACGGATGGCAGAGGGGCATGGGCTAGGGTTGGAAAGGTAGGCAGGCCTGCGTCACTGAGGAGCTTTTGTGATGTCACCTCTTTGAGCCCAGTTTCCTCAGCTGCAAAGTGAGCATGTCGGCCTGGAGGCCTCTGGCTCACAGACTCTCTGAGTACTCCACAGTCCACCATGCTCTCTGGGATAAGATTCTGTAAACTTATCTTAATTACCCATTAGCCTTTAATATTCTTCTTCCCATGGAATTTTCTGAGCTTAGGAGGAGGAAATGTGTATTGTTTTTCCCCAAGAAAAGATAATATGGAGTTGGGTCATGACTAATTCCCTGAGGTCACTTGCCTGTAAGTCCTGGGAGTCTGAGATATTGATAGTGGCTGGTGGGGAAAGGGTGGGGTGCCATTCACTGACTGGGGCAGATGGACCAAGTGTCCTCCTACTAGATGAGTGTCTAAGGAAGATGAACTGATGGGGTGCGCAGTTACGTCTTCAGATCCACCCCACAGATGTTAACAACCACAATGGCCTTGTACGAATAATACCGAGTCAGTGACTCCAAGCCAGATTATGGCTGTGAATGTGGTGGGTTCTCTGTGTTAGGCTGTCTCCAGGACAACCTTGACTTAACAAGAGACACATGACAGTGGAGCAGAAAAAGCACGGGTTTTGAAGCTGGCCATGGCTGCGAATCCCTGCTGTGGCACTTACTAGCTGTTTGCCCTTGATCATATTCTCTGTACCTCTCCGAGCGTCAGTCCCCTCATCTTAACATGGTGAAATAAATACCTATTTCACAAACTTGCAATTATGCTTAACTGAGATATGATATGAAGTGTGATTCTATTAGAAGAGGGGCTCAACGAAAAGAAGCTGGGGTTAGTATTAGTCGAGTCCTCTACTCTTGCTAAAGCAGAGAAAAGATGAGGGAGGCAGCTTGAATGAATGATAAGATGAGGGCTAAATATAAAATTTTAATGGACATAGACTATTTGAATGATACTAACCTGAATTCAAGTTAATTTTAGTCTGCAGACTCGATGTCTGTGTTAAAACCTCCTTCCCTGGTATTCGTGTTCCTCAACCATTGTTCTCTAAACCTTTAATACTGTCATCATTCTTAATTCCTCGGTGACGCCTTATGCTAACCCAAAGCCTCAAAGTACATCCACTGTAATTACTTTCCCAAGATATTTGGTGACAAGTTTGATCTCATTATAAATTGCTGAATGGTTGCTGGAACCAATTTTATTGACCTTGATCTTTTGAGAAACTGATATCCTTCTTTGTTTTCTGCTTGACTTGGTGGTGTGCTAACAATTACTGAGATTTATTAAGGTGTTTCAGAAACTGTTTCTTCTGTGTTGGAAACATAGCCTCTTGTCTTTTATAACTCAGAAGACATGCAAGCTTTTGTTGTTGTTTTGCAGAAGCAAGCTTTTCTTGGAACTGGGTAGTTTTGCTTTTAGGAGAAGCCTCTCATCAATAGATTATCTGAGATTTCATACATACTACAAAAAGCTTAGAAAATCAGTCTGTAGGCACATCAGCTTAAAAGATTTCAATGTAGTCAGGTAAGATCCTGAGCCATGTAGGCCATGTTCAACACTGGCAATGGGTTGTTCTTGTTTTTAAAAAAGGAAGAAGTGGAGGAGGGAAGGATAAAGAAAAGAAAAATTACAAAAACTAAAAATGCACTCCCATTTGGGACCAAGTTGTTTAAATATCTGATATTGTTGAAGGCTGTCAAGGTTGAGTCTTGAGTCACTAGTAAGTGAAGTAGTTGATGTGATGTAAGTCTGAAAAGGCTGATCACCGAAGCCAATTTCTTCTCTCTACCCGTCTCTCCCTCTCCTTCTCCCTACCTCCACCCCTTCCATCTTCTCCTCTCTTCCTCCTTCCCTTTCTCACTTTTTAATTTTTTAAATTAAATGTTTTTCTTTATATGTACACACACACATATATACATGTATATATATAATTGAATGTAACTGCTTAAATGGAATCATATCATAATCTGGGGAGGCTGTAACATGTTTTTTTCCTTTGTTTGCCTCTTCTTGCTTCTCTCCTTTGCTCCTCCCTAAATCAGGCAGACCTTACCCCTTATGAATGTGTTTTACTCCATGCTCTATAATTATAAACAAGCTACATATAGATACACTTCTGTATGCACATGAATACACACAGAAGGCCATTTTTCAGTTCTTTTTAAAAATGGCATTATATTATTCCTACTTTTATGTGTTTTCTTTTTCTCAAGAAAACTTCAAGGAACTCTCAAGTATGTAGTATCATTCTAACCATTGTTTTAAGTGATGCAAATTATTTCATGGTGTAATTTTATCTTAATATATTCAAGCATCCCCCAGATTGATAGACAGCCGCTTTGCTTGTAGTTTGTGACCATATCGACAGTACTGCAAAAAACATAGCTGTAGATATTTTTAGGTGCCTTTATTTTTATGTGATAGATTACCGGTAGAATTGCTCTCATCCAAGGGGGTAAGTCTGTTAAATTTTATTAGGTGTTGCTAGATTGTTTTCCAGAAGGACTATACAATTGACCTTTCACCTAGTAGTATGAGTCTCCCTTCCCCCTACATTCTTGTCAGTAGTAGGCATTTATTGCACTTTAACTTTTGCTGGATGTGATACCTCATTGTTACATTTTAGTTTTGTATTTTTTTGCATTTACTTGACTACTAGTGAATCTGAAATCTTTTTGTGTGTGTGCTGGTCACTCAGATTTGCTTTTCTGTGAACTATTTTTATATCTTTTCCCATGTTATTGCAGATGATAACACTTTGTCAATCTTCACATTACAGATGATAACACTTTGTCGATCTTCAAAGTTGTGACTTCCCCCCCCACCCCAAAGCACTGCTTGCCTGTGCTATTTTTTTTTTTTTTTTGCGGTACGCGGGCCTCTCACTGCCGTGGCCTCTACCGTTGCGGAGCACAGGCTCCGGACGCGCAGGTTCAGCGGCCATGGCTCACGGGCCCAGCCGCTCCGCGGCATGTGGGATCTTCGCGGACCGGGGCACGAACCCGCGTCCCCTGCATCGGCAGGCGGACTCTCAACTACCGCGCCACCAGGGAAGCCCTGTGCTACCTATTGATTTTGTTTACGACCCTTTCACCTTAATGAAAAAAATTGTATTGTCAAATCTTCTTTTCCTCCCTTCCTCATTCCCTGTCTAGTTTTTTTGTTTCTTTCTTTCAGATTTCAGTTTTTCTCACTTGGTTAATAAATTTTCTCCATACCTAGATTACATATGCAGTCTCTTACATTTTCTTCAAACATTTTCATTTATCTTATTTATTTATACAGATAACTCCTGTATGCACCTGGAGATGACTTTGTATATAGTGTAAATAAAGGCCCGCCCGCTTTTACATTCTCCTCGTGGAGCCCTGGCTATGCCATTATGCTTTTGAAATGAATCAGTTCATTACTCGTGAAATTAATGTATCCCCTTGTGACATATACACTGGGATCTATTTCTGGATTGTCTATATTATTCCACTGATTTATTATTTTTAATATATTTTCATGTCAATACCATAATGATTTTATTACAGTGGCTTTACAGTACATCTCCCATTGTCATTAGATTTTTAAATAGTTTTCTTGGCTATTCCAGATATTTATTCTTCCCTATGAAATTCAAGATGATCCTAATGAAATAAAAGATTCTTTTGGGATACTTAGAATTACACTGATTTACATTATTACTTTTGGGAGAACTGACATTTTTATTATTGTCTTCCTATGCAACTATGTTATATCTTTGCATTTGTTCCAATTTTGTTTTATGTCTTTTAGTAATATTTGTACTGTTCTTCACATCTCTGCTGTTCTTGTATTGTTACTGCTTTGTAGTTTTTGTCACTTCTGTGAATGGAATATTTTCTCAATTTGTATTTGTAAGTGTTATTATTTCTGCAGAGAAAAGCTTGAGTTAGTATTTATCTTGAACCCATCAGACAGACTATTTCAGTGAGTTTATTGATCATATTTACCATCCATTCAACAGCTATGTATTGAGCACTTTTCTAAGCACTAGGGATAGAGCAGTTGATAAAACATACAAGACCTCTGCCCTAATGGAACTCACATTCTAATGCTTATAGTAACCAGAGTGGGGCATATGGTCTCAACCCTTGAGAGTGAGTGGCATGACAGGCTGAAGGAACAAACTCAGGGTATTTATATGACTTAGTGGTGGCCTGCAGGATATGGCAAAGTGACAGTCAACTAGGATAGAGAGTCTCCCTCACAATCTGACTTTTCTGAATTCTCTGTGCTGTGTTCAGAGCTTTCCACACTTTTCCCCCTCAGCGCACCTCTCTTTCCCCACGACATCTTTTCTTTTCTATGTCACATGCTTTCAGAGGGCAGGTGCTCTGAGACAAACCTTTTAGCTTATGAAGTTGGGATGCACCCAAAATCCTTGTGTGGCCATTTGGAACTCAAGAAGAAAGGTAACAAGAAACAGTACTGTTATTTATCTAAGCCCTTCTAGAAACCAATTTGTTAATTACCATGTCATCTTTAGTTCCTTTATCCATATATTTGTAGACCTTTCATGGATTTTCATCATGAGTGCTATGTTAAGGTGTAAATAGATTATTATTACTCTGGTACTCCTATGTACTCATTCAATTATGTCAAAAGACATGATGTGGTCTGATGTAGCTCAGGCTCTTATAAATATGTGCTGATAACCTGGCTACATATCCTTCTTTCCAAGATAGACAAAATTAATTTCCTTGTTGTGTTTTCAAATAATTTTTAGATACCAAGAAACAAGTCATGTTAGTGGTTCACCGTTGACTCTGTCTCTTCTGGAGTTTGACTTACATCATTTTCTACAGCTCTGAAATAATTCCTTTGATGACTATAATAAATCAAAGATATCTTTCCCAATAATTTTCTGCCTCATAATCCTGATAAGATTGTTAATCTTTATTATTGCCTGTCTAGACTCTCACATCTAGGGGTTGATTATGACAAATCTGAATTGTGCATTAATCCCTCTCTAGTTTGTTTTCAAGCTTATTAACTGAAATTTATAAACCAATTTCTGTTTACACGCCTCTGGAACAAGAATATGATGCTGGATTGTTTCAGAGGCTCCATGTACATAGTAACTGTTGATCAAGAAAGATTCTTTTTTTAAATTTTTTTTCCTACTTACTTAATTAATTAATTTCTTTTTGGCTGTGTTGGGTCTTCGTTGCTGCGTGTGGGCTTTCTCTAGTTGCGGCGAGTGAGGGCTACTCTTCGTTGTGGTGCGTGGGCTTCTCACTGCGGTGGCTTCCCTTGTTGAGGAGCACGGGCTCTAGGCACACGGGCTTCAGTAGTTGTGGCACGCGAGTTCAGTAGTTGTGGCTCGCAGGCTTAGTTGCTCCGAGGCATGTGGGATCTTCCCGGACCAGGGATCAAACCCATGTGCCTTGCATTGGCAGGCGGATTCTTAACCACTGCGTCACCAGGGAAGCCCAAGAAAAGATTCTTTAAGTGATTTAGCTATTTAACTTTTTGGGGGCCAAGTAGACTATGGGATGAACTACATGGCAGACGGAAGGGTGCTGAGGCCTAATAATCACGCTTACTGTGAGTGAGAGACACTCAAAGATGAGAATCATGTCAGTGTGCTCTGATCTCTTCCTTCTCCTTGTTGCAGAGAACCATGCACTCTCTGCATTATAGTAAGGCAATTTTTTAGTATTTCCCTTATTACTACTGATTTCTCCAAGGTGGACACGATGTTTCTTGAAAATAAAAATTATGTCTTTACTTATTGATTTCTGACCAATCTTTATCACCCAGCCCATGAGCCACACAAGCATACATATGACACTTAATGAAAGTTGATGTGTGGGCTTGGAGGGCTGAGCCAGGCCAGGTGGTCCTGGGTGAGGTTATGCAGTTGCTGGTTGTGCTACATCAATACGATTAAACCTCTCATGCAGTTTTCCTGCTACCAAAGCGTCTTAACACAGAGATAACAACCTAAGGCTAAACATCTGAGTCAAGTCCTTTCGGAAACCAGATGTGATGAGTCAGTGTTCGCTCTGGGAGAACAGGGAGGCCTGGTGGGGGGAAGGGGGCAGCGAATTACCTCTCTGAGGGCATAGCAGGGGGGTAACAGCTGGATGTCCAGATGGTGCCCTCTTCTGCTTCAGGATGCTCAGACAGGTGGCGAATTACCAGAATCAGAACGTCCCTCTACACTGGTCACTGGGAGCAGTACCTTCGGCTGAGAACTCTGCCCTTTAAGGAAGTAGTTTAAAAGGGTAGGTTGAATTCAGTGGCTGTTTCCCATTTTCCCCATGTTTGAGTGTGGATTCCTTATAGTCTTGGCTATTTAAGAATACCAAGAAATATTTGCCTTTCAAGAGGCCGGAGTCACAGTACAAGGAGCAGTTACGAAGAAACTCCTCCTAAGTGTTTACACGGGAAGGGTAGAAAGTTGGCGATCGGTTTGCACTTTAGGTAGAAACTGACTGAAAATTTAGGGTTAGAGTCCAAACAAGAAGTCTGCTTTCTTCTTGAGTCTCGTCTGTGTTGCCATTTAGGACAGAAATGCTAGTAATTGCTACCATTAATTATACGCTTATAATATCCATAGTGAATCCGCACAACAAAACTGAAAGATAAATGCAATTGTCCCCATTTTGCAGATGAGAAAATGAGGTACAGAGCATATAGAGCAACTATGTTATTTACCAAAAGTCACTTAGCTAATAAGTAGCAGTACCTGGTACAGCTTGAATCTATGGCAATAGAACTCAAAACCCCATGAACTGTTAAAAACTCTATATTATGCTAAAAAAAGAACATGAAGCGGCTTTTACAGAGACTATTCCTCATTGTTTTGGGGTTGTATTCATAGGCAGGGACCTTGCTCTGTACAGTAATTAATAATCCACAACAGAACATGTTTGAAGAATTTCTTTGGGCATATCAAAAATATAAATGGGCATTTTTACAGGTAATTATCTAAATCCCTACTTGCACTTGCTTTATGGCAAGATATTTACATCTGCAACAGCATACCCATATTGGTAGAGTTCAAATTGTTATGTTTCTATACAGGTAGTTTTAATTTTAAAATTATTGTAGAGAACCACTTTGGCCACCAGATGGCAGCAATGCAGGATTTTGAAAGCCTTTCAAATAAAATCTCAGAGAATATATATTTAAATTTTACTAATTCAGCTTGTGCTCTACTGAAATATACCTTTACATTATCTTGAGAGAAAGGTATATTTCATTTTGGCATAGGGAAAATAAGATTAAACTCTGAATTACTGGAAGCCTGGATTAATGAGGTTTTAATATATAGACGTGTTTACAATAATTAGCAGGATAGATTCTTTTTTAAAGAATCTATCACATTCATTATAGCATATAAATGTGTAATTCCAAGTACAAATGGTTCTTATCTTGAAGCAGAACAGACAGAACTGTATTTGGTTGCCCTTGTTAGCAGCAGCTTTAAGTTAGACTGCAGACTTTACGATAATAACACTACATTTTAATAACACAGTGTATGATTTAGGCTGTTCTCTCACAGTTAGTCTGAATTAGTGTTTATTTCATTATACGTTTCAATACCAAATTCAAATATGGTAATGGTAGAAGTAGCAATAATAATGACAATAATAATATATCACATCAAAGGAGTTCTGAATAGTCGACCAAGCATTTTCCTGTAACCTATCTCATTTTGTGATTGATAGAGCTGGTGGACTGATTTATGTGTAAGTTCAGATATTACAGAAAGATATTACAGTATTTGTTCAGGAAATACATCTCTCTTTCTTCCTTTCCTAGATGACGATTTGGCCCTCCTAACCAACATAAACAGCTCAGTTTGAAAAACATGGAGGAAAATAGATGCATAATTTTGTGGAGGATCACCTCTGTCTCAAACTCTTAGAAGACTGATTCCTAAGGGAATCCCTTTGGTAGGAGTTACTGTGTCCCTCCTGTGTAACCATTAGTGAGGTTCTGTGAAATGACAGACAGCATTCTTGGATTATATTCAATTTCAAATTACAATTAAAAAAATTAAAAATCACTTAACTCCACATCTACTGTCAAACCTGTGACTTAACAGGTTTCCAACACATCTGAGAATTCATTAGTGTTCCTCTTCCTTTGTTCTTTGACTTGTCTTGACTCTATGTGCAGTGTACTGATTCTTCCTCAGCCATGCAAGAAGACCTAAAAGTATCTGTCTACAATACTTATTTTTTAATTCAGAACAATTCCTCTCCCAAGGCTAGTGCTAATTATACTGTCAGGATGCAGTGGTGGAGTTAGCTCAGTTAAAAAGAAAGACAGGGAAGAAAAGCTATTGATAACTTGAGGCAAAGGTCTGAGTGTGAGAACACAGCAGAAACACTTGGTGGGCGGGGAATTAAATTTCCGTGTGACTCTATGTGGACGTGCATAGATGACTTAGTCAGTTAAGGATGATAATTCCTTTTTTGCTTGGCTCCATATCTAAGGCCCTCCAACTGATTTCTATCTCAGAAGAATGTCCCTATCTGTCCTTAGAGGATAGACGGGGCAGACTTTCTGCTCCCCGCTCTTTGTTTGGGGGTCGTATATACTGTGTCCTGGGACCTAGCCATCAGTTCCACTGTCTCTAAAATCCAGCTGCTCATCAGGGATGTCCCTCTTGTCCCCACTACCGGGGGAACTCCACAAGGCTGGGCCACCCCCTGCTGGGTTGTCTTGAGCACCCCCTTAGGCTCTCTGAACCTGTTTCATCTTCAGTAATGTCGGGGTGTGAACACCTACATGTTATCATGTATGCAAATGTATGCAAAGAGCCCTCGTATAGTCTGGGGTGTTTCTAACCCCCTTGCTCCTTTCTGTTCTTTTTAATCTTTCCTCAAATTCTTCTTCCAAGAGGGATAGCAGTCAACGTTTTGCAGACAGACAGTCCCCAGTGCTTCCTTCTTTCTCTGCATATTGTCTTTTTCTTTTAATGAGGTATAACTGACATAAAATTATTAGTTTCAGCTGTGCATATTGTTTAACTATAATGATTCCAAGAGTTTTGGATTTAGTGGGCTTGTAAAATGTAAAGAAAGTTTTGAAGGCTGATATAAGGTTGCAGACATTTTATTTAGCCAAGTACTTAAAAAAAAAAACCCCACTACCACCTACTGTTACCGTCATTTAATAAAAGATATATTTTAACAACCAAAAGGTAAAGAGGATGTAAGTTTGAAATAAAGGACAGCTTTAAATGTAGTACATCTAGTACGACAGGAATGTAAGCAAAGCTGCTGCTGAGAGTCTGTGAGGAAGGAAGGACCCTGTGTCGCAAGCAGTAAGAGGCCAGGACCTCCTGTCCCAGGCCTGGGGGTGACAGGTAAGGTGTCTCTCCCCCCCAAACACATACACACACGCACAGACTGGGGAAGCGTGAGAGGGGGCATCGAGGTATATTTGAGAGGTTAGGGAGCCACTGGCAGGGAAAAGAAAGGCACAGAGAGGGTGAAGGAACAGGAGAGAGAAGGAAGCGCCCTGAGCTCAAGAGGCAGGAGCTGGAGTAGAGGCAAGAGGCCGGGGGTACAAAGGTGAGGAAATGGGCGGAGAGGACTTCGAAAAGTTTTGATATTCTTCCCCCCAGAAACTAAGGTAAAAAAGTAAATTATTGGGGGAGGGATAAATTAGGAGTATGGGATTAACAGATACACACTACTATGTATAAAATAGATAAACTATAAGGGTTTACTGTATGGCACAGGGAACTATATTCAATATCTTGTAATAACCTATAATGGAAAAGAATCTGAAGCTATACACCTGAAGCTAGCACAGTACTGTAAATCAACTATAGTTGTAAATCAACTGAATTAAAAAAAAAGAAGAAAAAGTAAATTATTTTTCAGCGATTTAGGATAATGGATTTTTTTTTTTTTTCTAAGAACCTTTCTGTAGAAGCAAGTTGCCTCAGTTTTGCGCAATTCACATTCACTTTGAGGAAGTATCAGTATATACATTGTGCTTCTCCTCATTGGCCATAGGTGGAACGGGGTCCCTGTGTGCAGGAAAATCACCTTAGGCCTCTTGCCCAGGGGTGGACGCTGATGTCACCAATGTCTGCCACACTCCCTCAAGCCCCAGCCCTCACCTGCTCTCCTCAGGGTCCCGGGCCGGCCCCCGGGTGGCACTCTTGTTCTCAGTGACAGGTAAGTGACTCTACTGTTGTCTCCAGGGCCACTCTCGACTCGAGAGACTTGTGGCTCCAACCAGGGCCAGTTGGGAGCAGACCCTCTGCTTCACTTTACAGATTTTTAAAAATTGAGGTATAATTGACATATAACATTGTATCCGTTTCAGAGGTACAACATAATGATTCGATATCTGTATACATTGCAAAATGAACCACAGGTCTAGTTAACATCCAGCACCACACATGATTACATATTTTTTTTGTGTGTGATAAGAACTTTTAAGATCCACTCTTCTAGCAACTTTCAAATACACATTACAGTATTATTAACTATAGTTGCCATGCTGTGCATTACATCCCCAGGACTCAGAACTGGAAGTTTGTCAATTATGACCCCTTTCACTCACACAAATTTGGTACTAGGTCCTCCAAAAGGGTGCTGGGCTTTTCAGGTTTTAAGTCTCCTGAGAGTGGGCCAAGGTGCACTTGAAAAATACCACTCAGAAGTTCCTCTTGTGTGCCCAAAATGTCTGGGATCACATTAGACAATAACTCACTCCTAACGCCTGTCTGTCTGCATTTCCTTCTCATCAGCAATATACTTTTTTTTTTAATTTTTAAAATTATTTATTTATTTATTTTTGGCTGCGTTGGGTCTTCATTGTTATGCGCAGGCTTTCTCTAGTTGTGGTGCCCGGGCTTCTCATTGTGGTGCCTTCTCTTGTTGCAAAGAACGGGCTCTAGGCACGTGGGCTTCAGTAGTTGTGGCACACAGGCTCAGTAGTTGTGGCTTGCGGGCTCTAGAGCGCAGGCTCAGTAGTTGTGGCGCACGGGCTTTGTTGCTCTGCGGCATGTGGGATCTTCCCAGACCAGGACTCGAACCCGTGTCCCCTGCATTGGCAGGTGGATTTTTAACCACTGCGCCACCAGGGAAGCCCAGCAATATACTTTCTAAATATTGGTAACTTAGCTGGGGTTTCCTAGGAAACAGGCTCTGGATGGAGATTTGGATGCAGGAGGTTCTCCAGGGTGGACCCTCGGGATCAATCCCTGTGTGGCGGGAGGCGGGGAGGTTGGTGAAGGCAGCAGAGCCGGGCTCTGAGGTAGGGACGGCCTTCTGGCCTTTATAACCACCAGCCAGTTATTGGATGCAGCCTGTGCGGTGAAGTGTGACCTTGGCCATGTGGCTCTCCTTAACTAGGGGCAACTCCTGGGTGGGCATGGAACTGAGTGCTGCCTGCCACCAAAGCTCTCAGCACGGAGATGTGCTTCAGTCCTAAGGAGGGTATCCGGGCGCACACACCACAGTATCCCCTAAGGGGGAATTCACCCCTCCTTTCCTTCAGGGGCTGAGGGCATCTGCAATGTAGGATCAATGAAGTTTCCAGAACCGACCACAGATCCCAAAGTCCTTGTCACCATTTTTTTTTTGGCCGTGCCACACAGCATGCGGGATCTTAGTTCCCCGACCAGGGATGAAACCCACGCATGGAGTCTTAACCACTGGACCGCCAGGGAAGTCCCACCATTTTTTCTTTTTTTTTTTAAGGAAGCCTAGTTGGACTTATGCAAAAGGATTTTAGGAAGTCTCAGTGGAAGTTCTGAGAGGTCCCTGAGTGGGTGGGTTTACTGTCCTGGTCAGTCCATCTGAATAAGCATCGAGACCTCTGCAAAAGGTGTGGCGTGCCTGGAGCTCACAGTCTACCTTTCGTGTTTTTATAGATAAGGAGGCCGAAGCTCAGTAAAGTTAACAACCTGCCCAAAGCTGCATGACTAGTCGTAGAATCAGAATTAACTCTAGAACCACCTTGCTCCCGTTACCCTCCTCAGCTTCTTCCCCATCTGTCTCCGTCACTTCACTCCTGATGAGGGGAACATTGATTATATGTCTCTGAAATTGCTTTTACTCAAGTGCTTGGCAGTCTTTCTTTTTTTTCCTCAAGAAAAATCAGAAGGTTTATTAAAACATACTCAGCTCAGACATATTGACTTAATGAAGAGGTCAGTTTCCCCCCAAACACTAACCTTTTTCATTTTCTCTAAAGGTTAAAGGCTTATGGGTTGTTTTATAGAAAACAGCAATACAGTGCTTAGAGTACATACCAAAGGACCTACCCTCATTTATCCTTTCCACGCCGTCAGGTTAAAACTCTTTGCTTTGAATCGTTGCCAGCTATTATGCTGGCCAAACAGTGCAGAGAACGTGGGGTTTTTAATGGCTGGGGTGTTCCAGATGCCAAATAAAGGAATGACTTGCTTATAAGACAGACGGAAACCATGACAGATACAATGGGCTTTGAAGAGAACCATTTTCATGGAACTTGCAGAAAACCAAGACAGAAATGTCTCCCACGCTCTCCCAAAGCAGCAAGAAACCCTTGTGTTCTCCACCCCAGCCTGGACCGCTCACTACATCTGCAGAGAAGACCCAAGAACTCACTGCTTGCTAGGGAGCAGGTGTCACCTCTCCACCCCGGGGCACCCCTGCCACCTGACAGTATTGTGGAAAATCTGCCGTGGCATCTGCCTCCCGGCCAAGCCAGGATGCTTCGAGCTGGTGGCCCCATTTGCCCTCCTCAGTGAAACGGTCACAGCTCCAAGAGGCCACCTGGGGTCTGGCTCACTTTCTCTTCTCCTTTCTAGTTCATCTTTCTTTGTCCATTAAATAGTTCTGTTTCCTGAAGTTTGGTTTTTATGTCCTCTTATCTTTTCACTCTAGATCTTCTTTCCAGAAGATCTTTTTTGCTCTCATGAAATTAGTTACCTTTTATAGGCTAATGACTCTTGAACCGATATTTCTATCCTAGATTCTATTTTTGAACCTTGCACCCAGCCAGCTGCCTGCTGAATATACCGACTTGGACGCCCTGCTGGGCCCACTTGTCACTTACATTGTCCGGCACTCTTGGGTTGCAAATTCATATTGAACTGAAATCACATTTGAACTTGCTTAGGCCAAAATGGGGAATTCATAGGATTAGGTGACCAAGTCCTGGACACCTGGAGTCAGGGACTACAGTGCATTGGACTTTGCCTCAATCACTTGTCCTGATTTCTCTTGGTATGTTGGCTTTATTCCAGCCAAGTGTTTCCTGGCCTTTTCAGTATGACTGCTGGCAGCTCTTAGGTTCCTATTTCAGAGCTCATCTTAGGAGAGGACAAAAGCTCTTTTCTTCAGCTCCGTTTCCACAGCACCTGGGAAGGACCCTGCTGGCCCATCCTCACACTTAATCCTACTGTGACACCTACCACATGCTAGTGCAGAGCCCAGTTCAACTGACTGCAAGCTCCTTGGGACTTGTACCCTTCATACGCCTTTCCCAGCGCCTGGCATGACACAGGCTCACATAAATAGGGACTGAATGTGTGACAGAGCTGTGACTTACCTTCTAGGAAGCTGAACCTGACACTGTGGGTAGGAGCAGGGTACCATCAGAGGAAGGGATCGTTGCATGGACCGCATCACCCTGGCGAGCCTCCAGCTTCCATGTGTCCATGGGAGCAAAGACGAGTGTTTATGGTATGGGTCTCCCAGTCCATACTGTGTCTCAGGTCTCTAACAGGAACCCTTCAGAAACTGGATGAAGATAAAAGATAATGTTGCAAGGGTTTATTTTAAAAAATGGCTGTGGAGTCCTTGCTCGCTGATTGTGGTCAAGGCCTTTTTATAGCCTCTGCCTTTGGTTCTTCAAAGGAGGACATTTCAAGAACCCCACGCCATCCTCCTACCCCCCCATCACCAGTAATAACTCCACATCACAAATTTGCGTTATTTCTCCTTCACTGAAACTAAGTCAGTCTAAAGGCATCCATTTCATGGAGAATGATTACATATTATGCTGATGCAGAGCACATTTAATGGCAAGAGATAAAAAGGATTGACTTTACTGCAGGCGTGTCACCTCTGATAGTCTAGAGACTTTTATCTCCCTGTTGTGTGGAGAATACGGTGTCATGTCTGATGTGGGAGCCACCACACTCATCACACGCCCAATTCTTCCATCCATTCGCTTCTGCAGTTGATTTTTTTTTTTTTTTTTTTGCAGTACGCGGGCCTCTCACTGGTGTGGCCTCCCCCGTTGTGGAGCACAGGCTCCGGACGCGCAGGCTCAGCGGCCATGGCTCACGGGCCCAGCCGCTCCGCGGCATGTGGGATCTTCCTGGACCAGGGCACGAACCCGTGTCCCCGACATCGGCAGGCGGACTCTCAACCACTGCGCCACCAGGGAAGCCCTGCAGTTGACTTTTGAGGGCACATCAAGGTATAGAAAAGGTTTCCCCCTCCCCCTCCAAAAAAAGAAACAGAAAAACCCCACACTGATTTACTTTTACTCTGGTAATGGAAACCACAAAGCCTCTAACTGGAATAGATAACAAGGAAGATTCTCTGGCAGGAACAGGAAGCATATGTTGGGTGTTCATGCTTCCTCATCTCAGTGCCATCCGATTGAAGGGAGGTGAGACGTTGCCACTCTGCTCGTGGTTCCTGGAGCCCGAGGGAGCTGAGCGGGAAGCGGAGGAAGGGCTTTTATCTTTCACGACAACAGTCACTTCTGTCTTGTTCACGGAGCCGCGCTCGCTAAGATTATCACTGGTAATCGCGTGTCTGCTAAACTTTGCTCACCACAGTCAGAAGTGTTGGCCCAGATCCTAGTAACAAAGGACAGGAAGCTCTAGCTGGTGGTGCTGCCTTTGGCTGGGCCTGTGTACCTTCAGCCACAGCGTGAGAATTCTTGGGCTACTGCCTGAGGGGCAGTGTGGTAGAACAGACAGATTCCAGGCTCCAGAGCCCCCAGACCAGTTCCTGGCTGTGTAACAGTTACTAGAAATTCCTAAGTCTCAGTTTCATCACTTGTAAAATAGGCTCCATAATTTCTACCTTGACACTTTATTGTGAGGAATCAATAATAAGAAAAATAACTAATGAAAACATACTGAGATCTTGCTCTAAAACAGCTCCATGCTGTGTCTTTTATAAACACATGTGATTTAAACAAATGATGGCATTTCATCCTGATGAGCAATAGGGTGGTTTCTTGTTATTCCCATTTACAAGTGGAGAGCAGGTTTACTGGGGTTGAGGAACTTCCGTTACATCAAACAGCTAGTGAGAGCCAGAGCCTGCGGGAAACCAGGCTGGTGTGTCCCAAAGGTGTGGTCCTAACATTGACACAAGTCTTTCTCAAGCTTGAGAACAGCACTAACCCTTTTAATGCGTGGGAGGCTGAGGGAGAAGATTCTCGGATCCTTATTATGGATGTGAATTGTTTTTCTTCAATGTTGTAAATTTCCACAAGCTGAAGATTAAGTATATGTTAGATAGTATAGGAGACATATTGTTGCTTTACTCTTTCCCGTGTGAATACGGTGCTGATGACTAAAGGTGTAAAAGCTTTTGTGATCAGCACAACTCTCCTATCACAAGCCCTGTGATAGTTTAATTCTGCCACTTTTCTCCCTGTGAATTGCTGTAAAGCCTTTTGTCTTGCAGCTCTTGATATCATTTGGCTAAAAAGCAGGATTTCCAGATTAAGTTCACTTCTGTTGATTTTACATTAGGCTTCGATGCAAAGCAACTTGGTACTGACACATTCATAAAAACAAATGCTAAGGTAGGTACTTTACCAATGTTCTCAAATTTTTGTAATGGACAGATCCTTTTAAAGGAAAAATAGGGTTTCTTGCTCCTATTAGGTTATAAGGTTGTTATCCATAATGTGGAAAATATGCTTTTATTACTTTTTGAAAGACTATTAACTTAACAGAGGCACAAAATTTATATGTTCTGTTAGGAATCCTCATGCTATCAAGAATACAGCTGAGTGAGGATGTGGAAAAAAAGGGAAGCTACGTGCACTGTTGGTGGGAATGTAAACTGGTTCAGCTATTATGGAAAACAGTATGGAGGTTTGTCAAAAAACTTAAAATAGAGCTGTCCAGCAACCCCACTTCTGGGTATATATCCAAAGGAAAGGAAATCACTGTTTTTGTTTTTGTTTTTTTAAGATGTTGGGGGTAGTTTATTAATTAATTAATTAATTTTTGGCTGTGTTGGGTCTTCGTTTCTGTGCAAGGGCTTTCTCTAGTTGCAGCGAGTGGGGGCCACTCTTCATCGCGGTGCGCGGGCCTCTCACTATCGCGGCCTCTCTTGTTGTGGAGCACAGGCTCCAGACGCGCAGGCTCAGTAGTTGTGACTCACGGGCCTAGTTGCTCCGCGGCATGTGGGATCCTCCCAGACCAGGGCTTGAACCTGTGTCCCCTTGCATTAGCAGGCAGATTCTCAACCACTGCGCCACCAGGGAAGCCCGAGATCACTGTTTTGAAGAGGTATTTGCAATCCCATGTTCATTGCAGCATTATTCAAAATAGTCAAAGTATGGAAACAACCTAAGTACCTATGGATAAAGAAAATCTGATATATACACTGTAATAATGCAGTAGAATATTATTCAGCCTTAAAAAGAAGGAAATCCTGTCATTTGTGACAACACGGATGAAACTTGAGGGCATTATGCTAAATGAAACAAGTCAGACAGAGAACAACAAATACTGTATGGTCTTACCTATATGTGGAATCCAAAAAAAAAACAAAAACAAAACTCGTCAAAACAGAGAATAGACTGGTGTTGCCAGGGGCCGGGCAGTAGGGAAAATGGGAGATGTTGGTCAAATACAGTTATAAGATGAATAAGTTCTGGACATATAATGAATGTACAGCATGGTGACTATAGTTAACAATACTGTATTATATACTTGAAAGTTGCTGAGTAGACTTTTTTTTTTAACATCTTTATTGGAGTATAATTGCTTTACAATGGTGTGTTAGTTTCTGCTATATCACAAAGTGAATCAGCTATACGTATACATATATCCCCATATGCCCTCCCTCTTGCGTCTCCCTCCCACCCTCCCTATCCCACCCCTCTAGGTGGTCACAAAGCACCGAGCTGATCTCCCTGTGCTATGTGGCTGCTTCCCACTAGCTAGCTATTTTACCTTTGGTAGTGTATATATGTCCATGCCACTCTCTCACTGCGTCCCAGCTTACCCTTCCCCCTCCTTCCCCCTCC
Source organism: Lagenorhynchus albirostris (assembly GCF_949774975.1). Taxonomy (NCBI): domain Eukaryota; kingdom Metazoa; phylum Chordata; class Mammalia; order Artiodactyla; family Delphinidae; genus Lagenorhynchus; species Lagenorhynchus albirostris. The sequence continues at coordinate 9,309,320 of NC_083111.1, forward strand.
CCGTGTCCTCAAGTCCATTCTCTACGTCTGCGTCTTTATTCCTGTCCTGCCCCTAGGTTCTTCAGAACCATTTTTTTTTTTTTTTTTTTTTAGTTTCCATACATGTTTTTGACTTACTTCACTCTGTATGACAGTCTCTAGGTCCATCCACCTCACTACAAATAACTCAATTTCGTTTCTTTCTATGGATGAGTAATATTCCATTGTGTATATGTACCACATCTTCGTTATCCATTCATCTGTTGATGGACACTTAGGTTGCTTCCATGTCCTGGCTATTGTAAATAGAGCTGCAATGAACATGTGGTACATGACTCTTTTTGAATTATGGTTTTCTCAGGGTATATGCCCAGTAGTGGGATTGCTGGGTCATATGGTAGTTCTATTTTTAGTTTTTTAAGGAACCTCCATACTGTTCTCCATAGTGGCTGTATCAATTAACATTCCCACCAACAGTGCCAGAGGGTTCCCTTTTCTCCACACCCTCTCCAGCATTTATTGTTTGTAGATTTTTTGATGATGGTCATTCTGACTGGTGTGAGGTGATACCTCATTGTAGTTTTGATTTGCATTTCTCTAATGATGAGCAACCTTTCATGTGTTTGAGCATCCTTTCATGTGTTTGTTGGCAGTCTGTATATCTTCTTTGGAGAAATGTCTATTTAGGTCTTCTGCCCATTTCTGGATTGGGTTGTTTGTTTTTTTGATATTGAGCTGCATGAGCTGCGTGTATATTTTGGAGATTAACCCTTTGTCAGTTGCTTCGTTTGCAAATATTTTCTCCCATTTTGAGGGTTGTCTTTTCGTCTTGTTTATGGTTTCCTTTGCTGTGCAAAAGCGTTTAAGTTTCATTAGGTCCCATTTGTTTATTTTTGTTTTTATTTCCATTTCTCTACGAGGTGGGTCAAAACGATCTTGCTGTGATTTATGTCATAGAGTGTTTTGCCTGTTTTCCTCTAAGAGTTTTATAGTGCCTGGCCTTACATTTAGGTCTTTAATCCATTTTGAGTTTATTTTTGTGTATGGTGTTAGGAGGTGTTCTCATTTCATTCTTTCACATGTAGCTGTCCAGTTTTCCCAGCACCACTTATTGAAGAGGCTGTCTTTTCTCCATTGTATATTCTTGCCTCCTTTATCAAAGATAAGGTGGCCATAGGGACTTCCCTGGTGGTGCAGTGGTTAAGAATCCACCTGCCAATGCAGGGGACAGGGGTTCGAGCCCTGGTCCAGGAAGATCCCACATGCTGTGGAGCAGCTAAGCCCATGCGCCACAACTACTGAGCCTGCGCTATAAAGCTTGCGAGCCACAACTACTGAGCTTGCATGCCACAACCACTGAAGCCTGCATGCTTAGAACCTGTGCTCCACAACAGGAGAATCCACCGCAATGAGAAGCTCCCGCACTGCAATGAAGAATAGCCCCCGCTCACCACAAGTAGAGAAAGCCTGTGCGCAGCAACAAAGACCCAATGCAGCCAAAGATAGATAAATATTAAAAAAAATAAAAAAGATAAGGTGACCATATGTGCCTGGGTTTATCTCTGGGCTTTCTATCTTGTTCCATACATCTACGTTTCTGTGTTTGTGCCAGTACCATACTGTCTTGATAACTGTAGCTTTGTAGTAGAGTCTGAGGTCCTGGAGCCTGATTCCTCCAGCTCCGTTTTTCTTTCTCAAGATTGCTTTGGCTATTCGGTGTCTTTTATGTTTCCATACAAATTGTGAAATTTTTTGTTCTAGTTCCATGAAAAATGCCATTGGTAGTTTGATAGGGATTGCATTGAATCTGTAGATTGCTTTGGGTACTATAGTCATTTTCACAATGTTGATTATTCCAATCCAAGAACGTGGTATATCTCTCCATCTGTTTGTATCATCTTTAATTTCTTTCATCAGTGTCTTATAGTTTTATGCATACAGGTCTTTTGTCTCCTTAGGTAGGTTATTCCTAGGTATTTTATTCTTTTTGTTGCAATGGTAAATGGGAGTGTTTCCTTAATTTCTCTTTCAGAGTTTTCATCATTAGTGTATAGGAATGCAAGAGATTCTGAGCATTAATTTTGTATCCTGCTACTTTAAAGCTGGCTTGGTGGTGAGGAATTCTCTTAGCTTTTGCTTGTCTGTAAAGTTTTCAATTTCTCCATCAAATCTGAATGAGATCCTTGCTGGGTAGAGTAATCTTGGTTGTAGGTTTTCCCCTTTCATCACTTTAAATATGTTCTGTCACACCCTTCCGGCTTGCAGAATTTCTGCTGAAAGATCAGCTGTTAACCTTATGGGGATCCGTTGTATGTTATTTGTTGTTTTTCCCTTGCTGCTTTTAATATTTTTTCTTTGTATTTAATTTTTGATAGTTTGATAAATATGTGTCTAGGCATGTTTCTCTTTGGATTTATCCTGTATGGGACTCTCTGTGCTTCCTGGACTTGATTATTTCCTTTCCCATATTAGGGAAGTTTTCAACTATAATCTCTTTAAATAGTTTCTCAGACCCTTTCTTTTTCTCTTCTTCTTCTGGGACCCCTATAAGTCGAATATTGGTGCATTTAATGTTGTCCCAGAGGGCTCTGAGACTGTCCTCAGTTCTTTTCATTCTTTTTTCTTTATTCTGCTCTGCAGTAGTTATTTCCACTATTTTATCTTCCAGGTCACTTATACGTTCTTCTGCCTCAGTTATTCTGCTATTGATTCCTTCTAGAGAATATTTAATTTCATTTATGGTGTTGTTCATCATTGTTTGTTTGCTCTTTAGTTCTTCTAGGTCCTTGTTAAACGTTTCTTGTATTTTCTCCATTCTATTTCCAAGATTTTGGATCACCTTTACTATCATTACTCTGAATTCTTTTTCAGATAGACTGCCTATTTCCTCTTCATTTGTTTGGTCTGGTGGGTTTTTACCTTGCTCCTTCATCTGCTGTGTATTTCTCTGTCTTCTCATTTTGCTTAACTTACTGTGTTTGGGGTCTCCTTTTTGCATAGAAAAGTGTTTGGCGGGGATCCCTCGTTGTCCAGTGGTTAGGACTCGGCAGTTTCACTTCCAGGGCCCAGGTTCAAGCCCTGGTCGGGGACCTCTGCAAGCTGTGATGCTCTGGCAAGGGTGCAGCAAGTGTTGTGGAACAATTAAATATTTATTTCAGCACATTATATTTTTAATTTTTGGTTGTGTCGTGTGGCATGCAGTATATTAGTTCCCCAACGAGGGATCAAACCTGGGCCCACTGCAGTGGAAGCGCAGAGTTTTAACCACTGGACTCCTGGGGAAGTCCCTATTTCATCACATTTTAAACTAAACAGTTTTGAATAGGCAACTTACGGTCCAAAATTTTAAAAGGGTAAAAAGGAGATATGGTGTTTAAATGAACAGATTTATACACTATGCAGGAATTGGTTAATATTTTTATTACTTTTCATTTTTTCTCTGCCAATCAAAAATGTGAATGATCTCAGAATGGTGTGTAGAACACATGGATGAGAGCCTTTTTTGCATTTCTTGTCACAGTTAACTTCAAACGCCAGTGAGGCCAATTTTTAGAAGGATGGATAAATACATTCAGTGTAATATACACCTATGTATACCTACATGGACCCTCCCTTGATGACAGAAACGGAGTTTTGGATAGAAGAGTCCCAATGTTGATGAGGGAACACATGATGTGTTGGAATGAGTGGACCTTCAGTAAGTCATGGGCACACTGCTTGCTGCACAGCATAACGTTTCAAGATATTGCATCCAGGAATCAGATTTGTGTCACTGGGAAGGCTTCTGAGATTACAGAAGTGAAATGCTAAGCCAAATGAGTGTGTGAGTCTTTCACATCTGTCCCTTATTTTCTGTAGTTTTGCTCCATTATCTGCATTGTTGGATTGCTGTATCTGTCATATGCCAACAGATGGCAATATTATAAGATCATTTTTTTAAGATGGTTAAAATGAACGATATTCTCTGCTGCTCCCAGATTAGTCAGATGGAAGAAACAAGATCTTTATTGGTTGTCTCTTTGGTATTTACAAAATCTTGTCTTTCTAAATTTTTCATAAAATATTAGCAATATTATTTTCACTTCACTGCTGCCTCTTCTCGACTAGTTAACTTTTTTCCTTTGCTTAACTTTTAACTCCATATCTAAATCCACCTTTGTGGTATTCTATGTGCAAATCTTGATATATCTGCTAGTAATGAAAGCAAAGTGTACAACCATTGGTAGAACTATTATTAATTAAGTAGTACTAGGCATATAACATATTTAATTCAAATGAAATTTCTTTTTTTTTTTGAGAACAAGGTATATAAACAAACCACACTCATATTGTACGTCTTTTTTTTTTAAAACCAACTTTTAGACTGGAAGAAGTGTTTTTATTTTAGAACCAGTGTTTACAATTTATAAACACCTCAAAAGAGTAAATGTTGTATTTTGAATACTAGGCTTCTCTTCTCACTAGGTTAAGAATCCTGTAAAATCTTGTCCCTTTGGAGAACCTTGAAAGACACTTAAGGAGCTCTGAGTTTTGGTTGTTGGGGAGAGTTTTGAGTAGAGGCTTAAGAAAGGAGAGAAATGGGGTTGAAGGCACTGGACCTGTACTGTTGCCGGGAGGAGCCGCATTCTCCTGCTGCATCAGTCTCATCCAGACGGAAGCCCTATTATCCCACAGCTCCTCCTTATTTGTCACTTTCCTGTCCCTTTTCCCTCTGCCCCACTGCCCCCTGGGTCCTGGGAGCATCTCACCTGATATCTCTTCTTGGGGGATGTAATCCATGTCTACCCACAGAGTTCCAGGCCTCAACCATATATCAGAGTTCAAAATATATTCCCAGGCCTAAAGGCTCTTGGAGCACCATTCCTGCATTTCAGCTGCCTCCTGGACTCTTGGTACCTGCAGGATTCACCGGCATCTCAAATGCAGTATGCCCGGGAGATCATTTCCCTCACGAACCAGTTCCAATGTCACACAATCCACTTCCCACATATACAGGTTAGAGGGTGGGTCCACAGTGAGTTCCTTAATATCTGAGTCCTGAGAGATACTCCACAAGAAGAGACTGGAGAAAGTCTGGCTATTTATCACAGCTTTGGAGATTCACAATACTTACTGTTGTAGTAAAGGCTCAGAGAAGATCTGCAGAAGAAAATGCTTTTAACTCGATTTCCCTGCTTATCTGAACAGGGAATCCCTTTTCTAAGGGGTTCTGGTGGAAATCTTGAGAAACGCTGCCTAGGTGTCATCTGTGCTTTTTCCTTTCTTCCTCCTCCCTTGCTTTAAAAATTGAGCTATAACTTGTGAACGCTGCAGCACACAAATATTAAATGTACAGTGTGATTTTATGCACATGCACACCTGTGTAACTACCACCAGATCCAATTATAGAGCTTACTCTGTGATTCCACTCATATGAAATTTAAGAATAGGCAAAACTAACCTGTGATGATGAAAGTTAGAATAACGGTTACCTCTGGGGGTGGGCATGGGAGTGGGGATACAACATTCAGACTGGGGAAAGGGCCTGCAAGAAAGTTACGGGGTTCTGGAAATCTTCCCCACCGGTGTGTGCACTAACAGAATCTCTGTGCTCCTGTGGTTTGAATGGCCCTTACTGCCTTCTTGCTGTGTGTGTCCAGGGAGCATCATTTCTCGCCTCTGGGATAGCAGCCCTTTTGTTCCTGGGCTATGCTCTTCCCTTTTCCTAGACCACCCCCCTACACTGCTGATACTTCTCATATTTTTGCCATCACGATAGATGTCACTTGCAATTAAAGTTGAGCTCAGAATCCTTTTTATGCACCCACCACATTCTGGGTTTTCTCCATCTATTGTACTCATTACCCTGAGCTGCAGTCGCTTGCTTATGCATTTGCCTTCCCACTGGACTGTCATTTCCCTGAGGGCAAATATCTTGATCACGGTTGTAGCTCAAGCACACGGATGACATGTTTTTAAAAACCAATCCAAAGCATTCTAATAAATTGTCCTCCTTCCTGTCTCATTCTCAACTTCTTGTCCACATGGAAATACAAGTCCTTTCTAAAATTCAGGTTTCATGATGTTTATCATTCTTCCTATCAGTAATCTCTGGAGGGTCCTCTGAATTTTCAGGATGGAGGCCAGCACTCTCCACCGGTCATTCAAGAATCAGGCGAGCTGGCTCCACTCTAAGGTTTCCTATCATTTTCTTTCAATCATCCACTGTCCAGGGAGCAGAGCCCCACCCCATCCTCAAACACGTGAGGAACTCTTATGCCTCCAGGCCCGTGTCCATGGCTTTTCTTCTGCTTTACATGCCTCCACTTATGTTCTTCAAGGCCCAGTTCAAACATTCATTCATCCTTCAAATATATCTTACTTTCTACCGGTTTCCAGGGACAGTTATATGTACCCAGAAACAGAAGTGCACAGGACATGTAAGATCCCTACTCTCATGGAGCCGATATTTTAATACAATGGAAACAAGAGTGATAATTAAATAAGCAAGGTAATGATTTCTGAAAAATGTTCTGAAGCAAATTATTTTATATGTTAAAGACTAACTTTGTAGAATGTTCATTAAAATAGTGCGATCATTGGCGGTTGTTTTAACTAAAAGAATTTTATTGGCTTTACTGAGCTTTTAATTTAAATTCTGCCACCTCCCACGTCAGTATCCCTGTGTCTTTTACATGTTGATTCTTTCAATGGTTTAAAGAATATCCCACACACTTGCTCTTAATAAGACGTTTACAAACTTTTAAACATAGGAGAGCACAAATAAACCAGACTTCGGGTAAGAAAGGTTAGCTATACTTAATATTGCTATACAGCATTTTAGGGTTTTTAATCATCCACGTTGCAGTAGGAAATCGAAGAAGGAGTGTGATGTAGCAGAAAGAGCAGTAGGTCAGGAATCTTTGCTCTCATTCTGACTCCTAAGTCCTCTATTAGTTAACTATGTGACCTTGAATAATTCACTTAGCTCACTGTGCTCAGCGATGCAAGAGACATTTGAAGTTGAAAGTCGCTAAATTCTTTTTCAGCATTAGAATTTTATGATCAACTGCGGCAGCAGGAATAGATAGAGCTATATCTGACTTAAAGGAAACCCCATCTGTGAAATTTTGGCTATCTTTATAAAAGAAGTTAAGTTTTTAAATATGTTTTTTGCCCTATCCTTTTTATAGTATCACTGTATTTTCTCAGCATTCAACTCCAGCGACACATTCTCAGCCCTCATCTCACTTGACTCATCAATAGCATTTACTGGTTGATCACTTCCCCCTCTTCACTGACCCCTTTGTCTTCCCGTCTCTTCATTGCCCTTCTGCTTCCCTGAGTGTCCTCCAACCCCTTGCACCTTCCTGACTTCTGAACAGTGGTGAGCCCAGGGCCAAACCCCAGTTCTCTCTTATGTATACATTCATTCTAATGATCTTGTATTTGTTATTTATTGCTGCATAACAAATTATCCCCAAATCAGCAGCATAAAACAATACACATGTATTACCTTACAGTTTCTGTGGGTCAGGAATATGGGCACGGCATAGCTGGGTCCTGTAATTTAGGATTTTTCATGAGGCTACAATAAAGGTGTCAGCAGAGACCAGGGTCTCATCTGAAGGCTTGACTGGTGAAGGATGTGTGTCCTGCACAGGCTTGTTGGCAGGATTCAGTTCCTTTGAACTGTTGGAATCAGGGCCTCAGTTCCTAGCTGGCTGTTGGCTGGAGGTCACCCTCAGTTTCTTGCCATGTGAGCCTCACTCACATGGGGAATTACTTTATCATTCTTTACATAAGATATACTCGTACCTATTGCTGCTTGCTGCGAGTTAATCATAAAATTAATTATGTTTAAACATAATTAATTAGGCATCTCAAATTTAACATGAATTCCTAATTTGTGACCCAGGTCCCCACCCCAAATACGCTCCTCCTGCAGTTTTTTACCTTTTAAGTAAATGGCAATCACATTTTTATAGTTTCACATGCCCAAAACCTTGCAGGCATCCATGCCTTTTCTCTCTCTCTTTCACACCCACATCAATCCATCAGCAAATTCTACTGACTTTACCTTCAAAAGAATTTATATCCAGAGTTCAACTATTTTTTGCTCTCTCCCCTATGACCATCCTGGTCCAGGGCACCAACACCTCTTGCCTAGTTTATTGTAAAAAATCCCCAAGTTATTTCCCTGCTTTTGCCATTGCTACCATTTAGTCTATTATCAACATAGCAGCCAGACTGATCATGTTGAAATTTAAGTCAAATCATGTCATTCTTCTGTTTCAAATCTCTCACTGGCTCTTTATTTCACCCGGCAGAAGAGCTAACATTCTTACAACTGTATCTAAGGCTCTACATGACTTACTCCTTTGTTTCCTTCTCCCATTTTCTCTCCTCATCCTAATCCCCTTACTTTCTTTGCTCCAGCCACACTGGCCTTCTTGCTGCTCCTTGAACACACTAGGCATGGGTTTTAAAAGTCCTTAGATTTGTTTTAATCTGGCATGGCAAGACATGCAGACATGGAGATGACTGTCAGACTGTCATGAAGGAAGAAGTTTTTACTCACAGTTCCCTAGAAGCATCACAGGCCATGCAGGGCCACACAAGGAAGCACCGGGGCCATCCAGGAGGCAGAGGAGTGCAGGCAAAGCAGGGGTAAAAGCGTTTACTGGGGTTTCTGCAGGGAAAAGCACAGCAAGGCAGGGCAAGCATGCTTAGGACCGGCCAGTTTTAGTAATTTTAGTGGTCTCTGGGGTACAGGGGCTGTCTTTAGTTGTCAGATACCTGCTCTTGGCATGACTAGCAAAGGGGAACGTTGGCCCTGAGTAAAAGCCCATTCAAGAAGGTGGCTGGGGTGTCAGCTTTGGATTGGTTGGTTTGCATATGAAATGCATGTTCCAGGAGTGAGTGGTTTGCTATCTCTAGGAATTAGCTAACCCCACAGGGCGGGGGTGGGTGGTGGTGGGGTGTCAGTCTTTCCAGGAGCAGCAGGCTCTGGATGCCAGAGCTTCAAGAATACAGAAAATAAGAAAATAGAGTTAATGCGGCATATGCTCCCCACATATGTACAGCAGCACTCACATGCTCCCTGTGTGTAGATGGTCATTTCCACAGGGGTTTGCATGGATTGCTCACCCATACAGTCTTTACCCAATATTACCCTATCGCTCAGGCCTTCCCTGATCTCCACCCCATGCCGTCTGGGTCCTTCGCCTCAGCCCCATCGTCACCCTTCTGGTATCCTGCTTTCCCCTTTTCTGTTCTCTTCAGCACTTACACTTTTGACATATAGTTACTTATTTATTTTTCTGTCTTCCTAATTAGAATGTAAACTTCATGAGTATAGAGACTTTAGCTGCTATATATGTGCCAATGGGCAGCCTCCTCTACTCTGAAGGTGAGGAACCAGTCTGCAGAAGGACCAACCCCGTCAGAGCTGGAGACCTGGTTGGCCCAGGTTTTCTGTTGGGATAATGCCCCGAGGCTCCTGCTACGTTTTCTAGAGAGGCCCTTGGCAGAAATTCAGCTCAGTCAATAATGGTCAGAGAGGGACCAATAACATCATCTCTGCCATCGCACACATCTGTCTCCAGAGGATGACTGTGTGTGATCTGAGAGTATCCTGCCCTCCAACCAGGGACAGGATAATAGAGGAGGTGAAAGGTCATGCCTTTTCATTTTTGTTTACTGCACATGAAATAGCCCTCTTTTTTATTAATAAGAGGTATAGTTAAGAACATTCAGTTTGGTGAGTACAAGGAGTTGGGTGATAGGTGATTAAAGTGGTGTATTTTTAGTTACTCTGGCTCATCCAGATGTCACTGTATAATACAATGTGCGCAGCTTTAGGCCATAAATCTGTCCCTTAGCAACTGTGTGAAAGTGTCAGATTCCAAATGCGCTAAAAATTAAATGAAGAAATACTTAACATTTTAATAGTGCTTTACATCCTAGAAATTTTCCAAGCATTCTTACATGCTTGACTTCATTCATTTATTCTACACAAATTTATTAAAGACACACCATATGCTAGGCTCTGTGCTAGGCGTCACGAATAAAATGAAGAACAAGAAAGACAAATATGAGGCTTATGATCTAGGGAGGGAGATGATGAGAGATGACCACGAACAGAAAGGAGTCAGATGACCTAGGAATGCAGTGGAGGAGAAGAAGGGCATGGGAGAAGGCTGGAGAGAGAGCCCAGGGCAGAGTCTTGAAGGTCACAGTGGAGCCTGAATCTCAGTACAGATCTTCTCTGACTTACAGTGAGGTTACATCCCCATTAATCCATCCTAAGTTGAAAATATCATAAGTTGAACAGTCATTTAATATACCTAATGTACCAAATATCATAGACTTAGCCTAGCCTACCTTAAACGTGCTCAGAACACTTACATGAGCCTACGGTTGGGCAAAATCCTCTAACACAAAGCTTATTTTATAATAAAGTGTTGACTATCTCATGTAACTGACTGAATACTGTACTGAAAGTGAAAATCAGAGTGGTTGTCTGGGTCCAGGATGGTTGGAGGGGTACCGGTTGTTTACCTTCATGATTGCGTGGCTCACTGCCACTGCCCAGCATCATGAGAGAGGATCGGAGGTGGCTGCTAGCCCTGGAAAAGATCAAAATTCAAAATTTGAAGGCAGTTTTTACTGAATGCTTATTGCTTTTGCACCATCGTAAAGTCAAAAACTCATTAAGTCGAACCATTGCAAGTCAAGGACCATCACTGAAATGTGTTAAGTAAGAAAGTGACATGATCCAGCTTGTGACTCTTAATTCTCCTTCCAGGCAAACATTCTTTTTTTTTTTTTTTCTTGCGGTATGCGGGCCTCTCACTGTTGTGGCCTCTCCCATTGCAGAGCACGGGCTCCGGACGCACAGGCTCAGCGGTCATGGCTCACGGGCCCAGCCGCTCCGCGGTATGTGGGATCTTCCCGGACTGGGGCACGAATCCGTGTCCCCTGCATCGGCAGGCGGACTCCCAACCACTGCACCACCAGGGAAGCCCCAGGCAAACATTCTTTAAAACATCTCCCACATAATACATTTGTTTTAAAATTTCTTTTCTTGTTATTTAGCTGGACCATGGCTACCACAGCAAAAAGCAGTTGTTAGATTTAAGGAAAGTACATATTCACTCATCTGTACTTTTTACTCTCAAGCATAATAGCAAAAGGATCATTGAGTAAGAGATAAATAGGAGTTTGAAGCTTAACTCTACCAACTAATTATTTGTGAAAATTTAAAAAATCATGTACCTTCTCTTTCTGTTTCATTGTCTGTAAAATAAAGAGTTCTCTGTTTCCTTGTCTGTAAAATAAAGAGTTGAAAGATTGAGAAGATGTAAAGGAGCTGTTCCATTCTATTACATGATCAAGCTTCATGAGATCAATAGAATTGGCTGTCAGCCAAGTCTTATAATTAATTGGCTTGTTGGTCATTAGGAGGAATACAACAACTTGTATTATTAAATGGTGTCATGTTAGGTTTCACGGCTGTGAGAGCAGGGCTACCTCTGAGATCATAGCAAAGGTCTGACTTGAGTGAGCCTCATCTCCCACTGTGTTGAGCTTGCCTTGGCCTTGAGGAAGAGCACCCCCTCCTTTCTCCTGGGTGCGATGCTCTCCGCGTAGTTTAGTTTGTGACATTCTGTTTGCTTTTCCTGATTCTCTCTCCCCAAATAGACGACGTGGGCCAATTTGGCTTGGTCATAAACGCATTTTCCTTTAAAAAAATTTTGCAAAGGGTGCTTAGGCATGGCTAAAGCTGAAAATTGGCACTTGGGCACAGCAGGGGACACATTCACTGTTTTGAATTTAGGTTTTCATTTTATCAAGTAACACACTCTCCCCTCTCCTCCAAAGCAGCTTGGAGGATGTTCCCTAGAGTCTGTATTTATTGCAAAAATATAGAGCCACAGGCCAGACTTCAATTCTATTAACTTTCCTGTGCGATAGATGTTCAGAAGAGAAATGTTGATTAAATTTATATATAAAGGCTAGAAATTTGGAGGCAAATATTTTCTAAGATATAACAGGTTCTCTAGTGTCCTTTCTCTAGGGCTTTAACTATTAATTTAGATCCGAGGCCCACTTTGTATCTTCCACTTGCCCATGTGGTTTGTTTATAAACAGTTTGTTTATGGAAGCTAAATGTCTTGGTTTTAAATCAGAATGTGATATTATTACTGCTCATGGCAATCTCCAGCCTAATTTAATAATTCGCCTGGTACAGTTTCTCTAATTGAATCGTGTTAGTTATAGACAATACTAGGGACTCAAATCTACCTGTTGACCCAGAGCTCTGCTCCCTCCCTCCAAGCAGGAGGCTGAAGTTTACAGAGGGATCGCTAGGTAAACAAGAATTTAAAGAAACACATGCTGAGACCAGTGGGGACTGTTAAAAGCTCGGATAATGTAATATAATGTCACCCAGAGCTCTGGGTGTACAAACTGCAGATTTATGCAAGTAATTAATAGTGTCTTGCCTAGACAGTCAGTAGGCTTTTCAAAAGGAATCTTTCTTTGTGTCTTTTGATATTTAAAGAGCTGTAATTACAATGGCAGAGCTTTGAATTCTCTCCCCCCCAATACACATTAATTTATGGACCAATCCAGTATTACAGACAAGCTAATGAAAGAACCACATACTCCCTTTATAATTTTTTTTTTACAGTTTCACTTGTGAGGATGAATGTAAAGTAGTTAATGCTATAAATAAGTATAATGATGTATCTCTTCTCTCAATTGCCAGTTGTTGATGCTGCAGCCTCACACAATAGAAGAAAAGAATTGAATTTAAATCTCTACCCATCTTGTTTTCTTCTCCTAGCTTGTGCACCAGTTAAGAAATTCAAATGTTTCTGCCATTATGAGGTACTTCAGAAAAAGACTCAAATTGGATTTTCCCCTCTCCTCTTTAAGAGTTATGGAAGACTCAGGAAAAAAATTACATAACTTATGCAGTCAGCTTAGGCCTTGCCAGGTTCAAGGTTTAGCATCTTGGCTTCTCAATAATTATCTCTCTCCCCCCTCAACAACTTTATTGAGGTATAACTGAAAAGTAAAAATTGTATATATTTAAGGTGTACAAGGTGATGGTTTGATATGCGTATACATTGTGAAATAATTACCACCAAGTTAATTAACACACCCATCACCTCACGTAGCTACCATTTTTTTCTGTGTATGTGTGGTGAGAACCCTTACTCTCTTAGCAAATTGCAAGTATATCATCCTGTATTATTAACTATAGTCACCATGCTGTACATTAAATCTCCAGAACTTATTCATCTCTTAGTTGAAAGTTTGTACCCTTTGACCAACGTCTCACCATTTCCCTCACCCCCCCAGTCCCTGGGAACCACCATTCTACTCTTTGGTTCTATGAGTTTGACTCTGTTAGATTCCACATGTACGTGAGATCACACAGCATTTGTCTTTTTGTGCCAGGCTTATTTCACTCATCATAATAGTCTCTTTCACTCTGGCCAGGGCTGGGAAGAAGCCTTCAGAATGCTGTGCCACGTGGTACTTTGACAATGAAACTTCAAATGCTCACAAAAATTGTCCAGCTCCTTATGGGAGTGCCTTGACCAGAAAGCATGACTGTATTCTCTGAAATTTTTGAATTTTCCTTTGAAAAGTTTGAAATGATGTTTGCTTTTCTTTCAAACAAGCCATTTTTGTATGCAACTTAACTAAAGGCATAAAGCTTGTCAGACATTTTTACCTAAATAGCCTTTGAGTACAAGGCTAAGGCCAGGACTCAAGAATTCAAATACCTGGGGACCAAAATATGAGCCAGGATCACATTATATTTATAGAAGCACTAGAGTCAAGACGCTGCACATCCTTTCTCCGTGCAGTGAGTCATAGGAATCTGCCAAATGAAATGCATGTTGTGCTGCACTCAGTTCTTGGGACTTAATGACATGTCTCATAAGACCAACATCAGGGATGCTAATTCTCTCCATCCATTTATCGTATGTATTTCCTCCATGAACTTAGACTTTGAAAGGGCCTCTGCATCATCTAATCCAAATTTCATTTATTTCATGAATGATAAAACTGAGATCCTGAAAAAGGAAGTGGTGCACTAGGGTCCAACAGAGAGTTACGGCAGAGCCAGGATTTAGGTCTATGTGAGCCAGGACAGTACGTCCTTCTGTAGACTAATGATTTGTTTTAATGACATCCATCAGCTCAGTGGGGTCAGAGTGGGAATAGTCACCTTGTTGATTTTTCTGTTTGTTGACCCTTTTAGACTGTAATTTCCTTAAGGACAAAGTCCTCGTGTGTTTACTTTGCTCCGAACGCTGCCTGGGAAGACTTTATAAAAACAATGAGAGTGGGGACTTCCCTGGTGGCATGGTGGTTAAGAATCCGCCTGCCAATGCAGGGGACACAGGTTCGAGCCCTGGTCCGGGAAGATCCCACATGCCACAGAGCAACTAAGCCCGTGCACCACAACTACTGAGCCTGAGCTCTAGAGCCCATGAGGCACAACTACTGAGCCCATGCACCACAACTACTGAAGCCCTCCCGTCTAGAACCTGTGCTCCGCAACAAGGGAAGCCACTGCAATGAGAAGCCGGCGCAACGTGATGAAGAGTAGCCCCCACTCGCCGCAACTAGAGAAAGCCCACGCACAGCAACGAAGACCCAATGCAGACAAAAATAAATAAATAAATAAATAAATTTTATTAAAACAAAAAAACAGTGAGTGTAGACTGTGTACTGCACTCCAGCGGCAAGACAGCATTACTTTTTAAAACCAACGTTGGGTACCATAATCTTGATGCTGCAAATGTGGCGAATCATCTGGTTTCAGCTTAACAATTCCAGAAGGGGGTCATTACATTTGAACCATATTAACGACGATGAGAAGACATCTTGAGAAAACTAGAACCCACACGACAGATACAAATTCATAAATATTTAAGCATAATTTTGTAGACAGCAAATTACAAGTAACGTATAACGGAGAGGCCAGGAGCATCAGCTTTGTGTTGGTTCTGTCAAGACCACACGTTTGGTTTTCTTCTGTGAAGTTGTTTACTGATCTGTCATACTATTTCAAACCTGTGTTAATTGGCTTTGGAAAGTTCTTCCCTTATATCAAAACTTCTGTACTAATTGCAAGGAATTGCCAGGTATTTTCTCTATGTTTGTTTAAGGTTCACACTATAAGGACTGGGTGATTATTAACTATATTGCCATAGTAATACTCACTGCTATTTCTAATTTGCGGCCACACAGATCAACCCGGGGAGGAAGAAGACAGCCTGTGATCTAGTTCTTTCCCTTTATGGGGAGCTGAGGGTGGATGCTGTTGAAGAAGAAAAATTATTCATGACACTCGTTAAAGGCGGTACGGACGACTCTACTCAAGGGTGACCTACTACAACGGGGTTTTGTAGCAAGCCACAGAGATCAGGCTCAATCCCAGTGACAACAAGGAAAAATGGGAATTTACAACCAAGGAGCAGGGTGGAGGTCAGCGGGCGGAAAATTACTAAGAGGAAATAAATATCTGGAATAAGCGGATTCTGGCTAAACTGACCTAGCAGGATTCTTGCTGAAAGCAGGCCAGTGTGATCACATGTCACCTGGGGGATGGTAAAGGATAAGGAATTTGAATAGATATCAAAGGCGATCAAATATGGAGGATGGGGGCTTCCCTGGTGGCGCAGTGGTTGAGAGTCCGCCTGCCGATTCAGGGGACACGGGTTCGTGCCCCGGTCCGGGAGGATCCCACATGCCGCGGAGCGGCTGGGCCCGTGAGCCACGGCCGCTGAGCCTGCGCGTCCGGAGCCTGTGCTCCGCAACGGGAGAGGCCACAGCAGTGAGAGGCCCGCGTACCGCAAAAAAAAAAAAAAAAAAAAAAAAAAATATGGAGGATGGAAGGGGGAGGTTTTCTGGTTAAACTGACTTGGCAGGATTCTTGCTAAAATAGGACAATTCAGAGACAAACACAGAAGTCCAAAAGTCAAGGTCTAGTTGAGAAAGAGCTCAGAAGAGGCTGACTAGAGTTTGGTCACGGAGACAATCTTTGCTAATGCCCAAGAGAGAGAAGACAGGTGATGAGGTGTATATTCTGGTAAGAATGCTAAAAGCCAACTTAATAATTCATGGTGTTTCTCAGGAGGAGAGTCCTTAACTGTGGAATATTTTAGCAAGATGTCTGATTTAGAATGCTTATGGTAAACAAACCTGGAATCTAAAAATTTGTGTGACACGGCTTCTTAGAAAACGTCAGGGGTCTAACTTTCTGGATATTATTCAGAGATATTTCATAACCTGGAATGCTCCCTGCCAAGAGAGAAAACAATACTTTACCTGGAGAACTCGCTCACTGCGCTGAGCCAGGGGATGCAACTGATACAAAAAGTAAAGACCTGGAGGGCTGTACGTGGGATTCAGACCTCGCCTTGCTGTGTCTTGTGCATCTTAGCTACTTGTATTCTTGCAACTATTAGCAAAGCTTGACACTGGGTAAGATCTTTGATTCACGTGAATGCCTTGGCCACCTGATCCTTTGCGTTAGCTCAGCTACGATACAGGAAAATAAGCTCTGCTTTCCTTCCACATTCTTTCTCAGGGATGCTCACTTGTAGAAGTGACGTCATTTTTTTTTTTTTTTCCCTGAGGATCATTCCTCTCTACGTCCTGTGGTGGAGAAGGCTAGACTATGCAAATCTCTTCTCTTTTTTTAGGGGTAGAAGAAACCAACTTCTAGACTGAACATTACCTGAAAAATTCCCTTCACCCCCAAAGAACACATCCATTCTTTGAGATTTCCACTTTGGAATTCTCCAAAAATTCTCCTCTTACTGCAGCCACCCAGATTTTTCTTGTCTTACAATTTTATGACCACCGTGTTTGTGAGCTATGAGTGGATGGCAAGTAGTGGGAGCAGTGCTGACATCGTTTATTCTTTATATTGTTCTTGAAAGAACAGTGCTTTGCCTAGTCATCGGCTGAGCACTAGACTGAAAGTCAGATAACGGTCCCATTCTGCTTCTAATTACCTTTCTGCATTTGAACGTGTAATTCATTTCCCTGTCTTTACTCTCTTCAAAAATGGAATTAAATGTTTTCCTTTTGTAGTAAAAGTTCTCAAAATATTTGTGTCTGTGCCTGTGTGTACACACGTGTGTATGTGAGACAGACAGTAAAATCTTGTTGCCCTTGGTTCCATAATACCTGGCAGTCAATGTAATATGCAAATACTTTGTCAATTGATTTTTAGATAATTGCACAACACAGTTGATTTAAGCTCAAATATTCAATATACACTCTATAAAATCACAATAATTCTATTAAACTGATTGGCAGAGAGATTTCTGGAACAAGTAAGTAAACCAAATCCACATTAACTGTATCAATCTTCACGACTGTCTTTTATTAAATAAAACCTTGAGAGAAAGTGACTTTATATTTCCATATATTTTTGTTCAATAGGAACTAAACTTTTTAAAGGTGGAAAAGGCTTGTAATTGATATATAAAATTCTGTCCAAGGTCAGAAAAAACCAATTCATTGATCTCTGTAGAGGTACAAAATTGAACCAAAGGAAATTAAAAAAAAGGTATTCATCTTTTTAAGGTCTAGTCTTTAACTTATATCTATCTTTTTTTCATAGTGTGTAGCTGAAAGTCTTTAGAATATGCATAAGTAACAAAAATCAAGGATTAAATTGTAAAAGCATCTAATTTTAAGAAAACAAAATTGCCCGAAGGTTATCTAATACTATGTCAGCTGTTTAAAGTCTATATCTGAATCCACTACCACAATCATTTATTGAGCACTGCTAGGTATTGTGACTGTTACTAAAGATATCCAGTGAACAAAACAGATAATCCCTGCCGTCATGAAGCTTGCATTCTAGTGGGCAAGAGAGAAAATAATAAACTCAGTATGTAACATAAAATATATTTGAGACTGATAAGTGATAAGGAGGAAAAGAGAAAGCAGCAAGGAAGAAGGCTAGGGAGTTCTGGAAGCTGGAGGCTACTGCAACTTTCAATCGAGGGATCAGTAAAGACTCACACTGTGAAATGAGCAAAGCATGTAAGAGTGTGGGTCTTGTCAATATGTGGGAAGAGCAGAAGGAACAGCCAGTGAAAGACTCCTGTAACAGGAGCATTTCTTGAATATTTGAGACTCAGCCAAGAGGCCAGTGTAGATAAGAGCAGAGAAGTAATGCTGTGTGTGTGTGTGTGTGTGTGTGTGTGTGTGTGTGTGTGTGTGTGTGTGTGTGTGTGTGTGTGTGTGTGTGTGTGTGTGTGTATGCTTGCACCCAGGTACAGGCAGATCGTGTGGGGCCTTAAGGACCATTGTGAGGCAGGGCTTACTCTGAGTGAGTGAGCTGGGCAGTCCCTGGAGGGCTTTAAGCAGAGGTGTAATATAACCTGACTTAAGTAACTTTGAAGTATTCACTCTTGGAGCAGGATAGGAACTTCACAGGTAGACACCTGAGACACAGATTAGCAAGACTAGATAAGATGAAAAGGATAATTTTGGTTGCAGTGTTGAGAATAGGTAGAAGCAGAGAGACCAGTTTTGAAGCTACTGCAATAATCCAGGCAGAGTTGATGGTGGCTTGGACCAGGGTGGGAGTGATGGATATGATGAGATGGGGTTGGATTCTATTTTTATTGAGAAGGTAAACAGAATTTGCTGACAGATTGGATATGAAGTATTAGAGAAAGAGAGTGTTAGAGACAATTCCAAGTCTTTACTTTGCATGTGGAAGGATGGAATAGCCCACAACTGAGATGAGGATGATTCTAGAGGAAGGAGGTTTCGAGGCTCCATGCTGTGTATGTTAGATTTGAGATGTTTATTAGATATCTGAATGGAGATATCAAGTTGGTAGTTAGCTATATGAGTCTGAAGTTCGGGGTAGTGTTTTGGTTTGGAGGTTTAAGTGCCCCAGTGAAGAGATGGCATTTAAAGTCATGAGCCTGGATCGGATCAATGAGGGAACAAGTGGAAAAGAGAAGAAGTCCAGGAAAGAGTCCTGAGGAGTTTCCAAGTTAAGGAGTTGAGAGATGAGGAAGGATTGGTTACAGGTGTGAGAAGGGGCACCCCGAGGGGAGCCGGAACCAGGTGAGTGTGGTGTCGGAGGGCAAGTGAAGACTGTTTCAGAAGGAGAGTGATCAACTGTTTGCAAACTGCTGATGTTTGGAATATCATCTCTTGGGATTCTGTCTTGAACATTTAGAGATTGTTCTGTATTTGACATTTAAAATATCAATATTAAAAAGGTGAAGATTGCTATAACAAAAATATTATTTGAAACCAAGCATTTTTTTCTCTACAACGGGGGTAGGAAGTAAGATATTCTTTTCTTCTTCTTTATTCTTTGGGAAAATATCAGTGGACTCACATTAGTTTGTACCTTTCACATGATGGCCTATATAGTTTAGCTTGGTACAATTTGGTACTTATGTAATAAATACTGACTTATTTGACTAGGGTCACAATGCGGTGTTTTAAGTTAAATAATTGACTATGAACATATCCTTTGAACTTTGACCGAAACACAAGCGATTTCCCTCCACACTAGATGTAGAAGAGGCTTGCTATTTATGCATATCCAACCATGTACTTCTGGTTCTCTGTGGCTCTTTTTTATACCTTGTTGTACATTTCGAAAAACAATCATTCATTTGCAAGTGTGTGAAATTCATGAAGCAAATGGAACCTTGTATTAGATGATCTCTAAAGCCTCACCCAGTTCAAAGCTTCTAAGAATAATGCTTATACCAGTGGTCTGTGTTAAGCCAAGCTGCATGGGGGCTGGGAGTTAGTAGCCCTTCAAATAATCTAGACTAACCCCACTGCCATTTCTCTCAGGGAAAAAGCAGCTCAGCTTTTTAAAGCATATAGGTCATCAGTAAAAGTTAGATTATAAAAGTCTTCAAGTCACAATCATTCCATAGAGTAATAGAATTGAATGTGATTTAGTCTTAAGAGTGAGGGAAATGAATTTTTAGTTAAGAGCCATGGAAATCAGCACTATTTCATATAGTTTAAATAGACTGCTCTTTTCGGTTCCATATAGGTGTTCATTCAGTTCAGTATCCTTGAGTTCAGAGGTAATAAAAAGATACACATTTTTCTTCAAATTCAATCAATTTTGAAAGGGCCTATAATTTTTAAAGCTATTTTTTTACTTTAAATTGCATAACTACTAATTTTTCACCGCCAATTTCAAAGAGGGATACTACAACCCAAATTCTTCCGTGCCTGTTTTAAGACTCCATAGAGGAAGCATGGAGATGACACGATGCCAGAGAGGTCTTTCCACTCGTCAATTCTTTTCTAATGCTTCAAAGAGATTTTAAAATTGGGCAGAACCTCTCAGAATTTTAGATCAGAAGTTTCCTCCTCAACAACGACTCCTTTATCATTAGTATATTGTAAACTATGACTTTTGGGAACGTTCCAGAAGGAATTTCCTTCACAGTGGAAACCAGTGGTGGATTAAGTTTATCAAAATCGTCTGAGAATAAAAGCTGATTTTATGGTTAAAATGGTGTAAAGTAAATGTGAAGTAATCACTGTTGGACTTGGATGGGAACTTCCCAAGGAGACACTTGAGACACAGATGAGTATGACCAGTTCAGTTACCACCTGAATTTCCAGAAGAGAATCCACAGGCTTATCTTCCTGCTTAGTTCTTGGAAGCAATGTGTCTGCTCTGCATGTGACCAGATGAACATAAGATGAGACAGCGGAAGAAAGGAAAAATAGTTGTATTCTTTTTTTAACTGGAGTAGAGTTGCTTTACAATGTAGTGTTAGTTTCGGCTGTACGGCAAAGTGAATCATCTATACATATACATATATCCCCTCTTTTTTAGATTTCCTTCCTATTTAGGTCACCGCAGAGCACTGAGTAGAGTTCCCTGTGCTATACGGTAGGTTCTCATTAGTTATTATCTATTTTTTTCATTAGTTATTATCTATTTTATAAAAAAGTTGTATATTTTATGACGCTTAGGAGTCCTTTTTTCTGCTCTTTGAAGGAGGGGCCCCATGTTTTCATTTTGCACTTGGCCCTGCCAATGACGTAGCTGCTTTGATTACGACCACCATGAATTCACGGTTCCCGACCGCAGCTGGTTTGTCGGCATAGCTAGGCAGCCAGGCCTGAGTGTTTCTCCAGCCAGCTGTCTCCCACTGTTCACATGGCTAAACACTGTCTACTCTTCCCAAATGCATGCTCCTTCTGTCTCCACCTTCATCTCAGCAGACAGCGGTATCTCTTACTTTAGAGAAAAAGAAACAGAAGTTACCAGATGAACTGTGTTTCTCCCGTCGCTTCTGTGCCTCTTGTTAATAAAACAAGGTGTTCTCCTTGTCTAATGTTTATCCCTCGCCTGCACCCTGGCTTCCACTCTTCCTGCCCTCCCAGAACTGAACCTGACTACCCCCTCCTCTCAAGAGGCAGCACCAACCTGTGAGAGGAGCGTGGGCCCTGGAGACATTGCCCGGGACTGGATCCCAGTTTTGGCACTTAGTACTTGTGTGACTTTGGTAAGCCTCTTAACTGCCCCAGGCCTCAGTTTCCCTCTCTGAAAACTGGGGTAATAATAGCACTACTTATTTCACTGTCTTGCCATGAAGATTAAATAAGTTAATATTGGTAAAGTGATAAGTATGTGCTATACAAATGTTTATTTAATAAAATCAAAGAATAAAAGTCCTCTCCTTCATCTTCAAACTTTTCTCCCCTTGATGCTTTTTAACATACTCAGTTCTCTCCTATCTTAAAAGTGACCCTTCCTGGACCTCCAAATTTCTTCCAGCTGTGGCTCCATTTCTTCCCTCCTTCCAGAGCTAAATCCCCTGGAGGTTATCTGCACACACGGTCTCCACTTCCTCACGGCCCACCCACTCCTCAACTCACAAGAAAAGGATGCCTGCCCACCATCAGCTGAAACTGATCTTACCCTGAAAATCCATGCTTCAGGTCACGGAACTCAATATACACATTAAAAAAAAAGAATCTTATTTGTTTGTTCCTCTGCACTTGAGATTTTTGGCCACTTCCTGAAAATCTCCTTTCCCTTGTTTTCCAGGATGATGCTTTCCCTTACTTCCTCCTCTCCACTAGAAGCTCCTTCTCAGTCTCCTTTGCAGAGTCCTTTCTCTCTGACCATCACTATAATTAGGTTTTCTTCAAGGTCCTCTCCCACCTTATTCTACCTGACACACTCCCTGAATGATTCCACCTACCCCCATGGCTTCTGTTACCATCTATGGGCTGATGATGTCCACGTATGTATTGACAACCCAGATTTCTCTCCCAAGTCCCAGATTAATGTATCCAACATTAATATCTGGGGATATTGCCACTTGGATGTCCCAGAGACATCTCCAAGTCAGCACGTCTACAACTGAACTTATTTCCTCTCCACCTACTCCAACTGGCTCAACATCTTGGGTCCTGTTCAATTATGTCTCTTGCGTGCGGGATAAAATCCTTTCTCTTTTATATCTTCCATGGTCACACTCTTGGCTGCCTTTCCAATATTTGATCTTGACAGGCCCCATCTTGACCTTTGTACTACAGCCAAAATGACCTGACTGCACTGATCTAAATACATAAAGCTCATGCTTCCATGTCCTGTCCTCAGAACCACTTCCCTTTCTGGCTTCAAAGTGAATACTTAGTTATTTTTAGATCCTCTGTGAAATTTTCGTAATGGTCCACAAACTCAGATGAGTGAGTGTGGTCACTTAAATATTTTTCTACACCTCAAGCGTATTTCTGTCTCTATGTCCCTCTTCTATTGACACCATGCTCGTGGAAAACCTAATCACAGTCCCTGGAGCGCCCTTCCTTCTCTAGAGTTGAGTCACCATTTGGGGTATGACCTAGTTACTACAGGTCGCTGACAAGCAGCTGTGTCCCTTTCCTTTTAGCCCCAGCATCTCCAGCAGCTTTATGTTACTTCTACACCATCCTTGGGATGGAGAGGCTTTGGTTAAGTTCTCAGTGCTTCCTGACTGTAGACGCACAACCGACCATTCCTCTCCGGGGGCTTCTCCTCGTTAGTGGTATATGGCCATGAAGTTGGGCTGCATCCCTGCTGCTCTCTGATCTGCAGATTGTTCTTCGCTTCTCCTCTCAGCCAGGCAACACCTCCTTCTAGGATGAGGTGGGAATGGGGAGAAAATCCCTAATCTTGCTCATGTTTGTCTATACTCTAGAATCTTCTTTTCCCATTTACCTCCTTTGAAAATCCTCTCAGTTATTCTAAGGCATCATTTGTAAATCTGAATGCTTGCAGGGTAAGGTAAGTAATGTAAATGAGTGGAGCAGGTGTGTGTAAGAGATAAGGCAGTTGGGGAAAAAGGGACGGTTTAAGGGGGCAGCAGCTACTACTCAGCTCCAGTTCATATATGACTGACTCGTCCCGGATTTTTAGGGAGGCAAGTAAATCCAAAAGGGCATTGGTAGATCAAGGGACTAAGAAAACGTATAGTGGCCTGAGCAGGTTTCTCCTGTCATTCAAGTTCGTGTCTTTCTTCCCCAGATACTCAGTAACTATTTAATGAAGGAAGGAATGAATCTGATCTTACTAGAGGTAAACAGATAGAAAGCTGGAGAGGAGAGGTATAAAATTTAAGATCTTACATCAAATGCTAGACCTTTGCTTTCTCTCATTTGCATACTAAATGCAGGGCTGCAGATGGCTTCCTGTTATTACAGCTGCTGAATCGACTTACATTGGCTGCAGAATTCTATTGCCCTTGCTGCAGAAAATGACCTTGAAGCATTGAAGAACTCTCTGGGCTTGTTTCAGAAGACAACAGCAAAAGCAGGATTAATTCAAATGATGGGTTATATATTTTAAGGTCCTTCAGGTAATTCCAAGGGCAACCAGAAATCTTTTATGAAGTCTGAATTTAGATTTAAAAGCTCGATAGAGCCCTTATTCTCACTCTCATGTTGTCATTTTATTATTTAGGCATTCATTACCAGCTTCTTTTCTATTTTTGATTAGGTTGCTTAACATTTTGTGGTCTCTCTTCTTTCCTCCTCTGCTTTCCACACTTGCATTTTTAATAAAGAAAGATGAAAGAAAGAGTGCCTTTTCTACCTATTAAAATGATTTTACCTTTGCATCAGCATGTTTCTCACTTTTCATCACTTGTGAAAATGTAACTATTATAACAGACGTGCACAACAGCATGTCGTGAGATTACAGAATCCCTCTTCACATTTAGGAGATCCTGAAAGACCACTGAAGAGCGCTGAATGAATCAATGAGAGCCCGTGAGGAAAGGTTAAATAGATAGGGATTACTCATCATGTATAATAAGGGAATTTGCTAAAAATAATAATAATTTGTTTCAGATAATGTGATCTGTTAAAAAGAGAAACTCATAACATTTTCAAAAAAATTTCCTTCTCTGTAAAACTTAGAGACATATCTGTCTTTAGCTGAGCTGAGGGAAGTTCTCTTGGAGGTGTCTGATTTCAGGGCTATATCAGGGTCCCAGCAGAAGAGGGAAACCACATGGAAATTTGAACAAGGAAATCTTAATGTAAAGAATTATTAATTATAATTATATAAATATAGTTATTTATAATTATATATAATAGTTATTTATAATTATATAAATAACAGTGAATTGGAGTTACAAAAGATTGGCTGGTAAGAAGTAAAGAGAATGTCACAGGACGCAGAAATAGTGGTTGTTAAGCCACAGCCACTGCTCCTGAGGCTGAGTGCGGGTACCCAAGGAGGAGGACCTCGCCCTGACCCCCAGCTGGAGATCCAGTCCTTGTTGGAGAAGGAATGGCTATATAGTTCAGTGATTGGCAGAGAAGTCACTGAGGTGTGACTTCTGGTAGAAGTGGCTGGAAACACCCCCTCTGGAACTTATTGGACAGCAGGGAATCTGTTGATTGGGAGGTACCTCACTGGAGGTACTCTACAGCAGCAGGTTACAAAAGCTGCTGGAGAGAGATGCCCCGGGAGCTGCTGGCTGCTGGTACTGCCCGGGCTGGCAGTGCTGCATGAACTGTGTCCTGAAGAGGCTGCAGGTATCGTGGGAGCTGAGTGCCAGAGACGCCACCTAAAGACGGCATCTTTAGGAGAGTTCTAGAAAGCACACCTGAATGGGCAAGAAAGCCCCTCCCTCCTGTAATATGTCTCCAGTGCCGTCTACTGGCAAAGCTTAATATCATGACACTTGGCCGAGAAAAACTAAAGGATCCAGAACAATTTTTGCTGAGCAGGCAATGAAGGGTGATTTTGCAGATGAGGCAGGCAATAAATTGATAAATGGCACAGGGATATTTTTGAGATAGTGAAAGTTAATTTGTAAGGTGAGCTAAGGGAAGAATTCTGGCTTTGGTGCTGTGTGACCTCTCAGGATGCAGTGAAGAGGCTGGGCTGTATAACAGATCCCATGCAATTCCTAACAGTCTATTTCTGTTTTGTTCTGTTATTCTTTATTGAGCTTACATTGCCTTTGAAATTGTGTATTAGCCTGTTGGTCGAGATATTCATTTTAATTTGGGGTGAGGGGGTTGAAAAGTCTATTACTGTTATTGTTGACAGTCTGAGAAAAAATGTTTCTTATTGTAGGTTAACATAGATTTTGTGATTAAGGCACTTCTGAATCTTTTCTTGGTACTCATTATGTAATAAAAGCAGCCTTGCCCTTTGTTCTGTTGAGGTAGGTTTTTGGTTATTTGGGGGGACCATTCTAACCTCTGGAATTTGAGTACTTAATTTAAAAATATTGTTTACATAGTATGACACAGCTGGGGAACAAAACATTTCTTTTCCCCCCAAGCTTGTTTGTGTCAAAAACATTATTTCCATTATCTTCATAAGTGAAAGAGTAATAAGCATGGTAAAGTCACTCAATAAGTCTTGTAAATACTTTTTGGTGTAAGTCCCAGAAATTGAGAATAAGGATGATTGGGTAAAGAATCCTACTGCAAGTCAGATGGCTTTTAATTCTTTGCTTTCTACAGAATTAAAGGGGACTTTCAGTGGCTTTTTAGTTGACGGATCGTTTTAAAAAAAAAGATTTCTGAAGATATATTACTTCGTGATATTTTTGGAGGATAATTTAGGAGGGGTTTAAAGACATCTGACATCTCTGTAACAAAACTTCTGTTCCCACTTGCTTATTTATGTGGACAAAATTTCTCAACACTTGCGTATCTGAAAATGAAACATAGAAATATAATTTATGTTGAACATATCTCATCCTATCTCATCCTGTGAGTAATATCCATCCACAAACACATGATTTCTTTGAAAAAATAAAATGGCCTCATGTATCTCACTAGATGTTTTTTTGATGAGAAGTCACTGTGATAGGCAGTATTCTTGAGATGTCCCCCTAAGGTCCCTGACCCCTGGTTAATCAACAAGCACGAATCCAGGTATTGCTCTGAAGAGACTTTGCAGAATTAAATTTACTAATAAGTTGACCTTGAAATAGGGAGATTGTCCTGGATTACCTGGTAGACCCAATAATCACATAAACCCTTAGAAGCAGCAGCAGAAGGCAGAAGCCTCAGTCAGAGAGACGCAGCAGAAGAAGGGAAGCAGAAGAGATGTGGAGGGTGAGAACGACACATTGCACAGTGGCTAGTTCGAGATGTAGGGGGCTCCCTGCAAGGACCAGAGAGAAGCCTGTAGGAGCTAAGAGTGATTCCCAGCTGACAGCCAGCAAGGAAATAGGAGTTCAGCTCTACAGCTGCCTGGACCCGAATTCTGCCAACAACCTGAATGACCCTGGAAACGGATTCTCCGCTAGAGCCTCTAGAAGGGAACACAGCCCTGCCAAGTCCTTGAGAGTCTGAACAGAGGAACTGGCCCAGCCCCACTATACCTGGACTCCTGACCCACAGTGAGAAAACAGATGTGATGCTTTAAGCTGCTACAGTTGTGGTCATTCGTTATGGCAGCAATAGGAAACGGATAGGAGCTTGTAATATTTAATGACATTTAATCCACCTATTTAATGTATTTTATGTTGTTTTGATCAATTGTAATCAATGGTGATATTTACATTGATAACATTCTGAAAGAAAAATATCTTTAACACTTAGAACTATGTAGTCACAGAAAATGATAAAGTTTAATTTCAGTATACATACAATTTTTTAGTAGAATACTATGATTAATAAAAAATCATTACAGATAAAATATATTACATTAGGATAGAATTCTGTAAATGCAGTGGAATGGCAATAAGTATATAAGGAGGAAAGGAATAATATAAGAAATTTCACTGTTAAAGAAGAGCTTGTTAGTGTCCATTTTGCAGATGGATAAGGAAGGGTATCCAAATCATACAGTATTACGTTCCACTGGCTATATTTGAAAGGGAGATCTCATAGTTTTATTTTAAAAAATCATTATTTACACTACGCTGGAAACTATACATTTTGCAACTACTTAAACTGATAATGAAAAAATTTTGATATCAACTTAAAAAATATGCAAGGGGCATATAAACTTTCAAAATTCCCGCAAGGAATAGGCAAACAAGGAAGTTCAAAGACCACTGGCTGGTAGGACTCCATTTTCTGGGTTCCCACACAGCACGACCTTCCGGTTGGGGCGAATCTGGGGAAGCACATGAAACTTAGAAGGTTTAATCACGTACTAACTAGTTTATTAAAGACCAACTGAACCTCTATAGAGGACTCACATCATATGTTTAACTTATGTGAGTCCAACTATTCTCACTCAGCAAATTAAAATGGGGAGAAACAGGGGAGGGAAATAACAACTTGAGTTGACTAGACAGGTCTGTCTGGTTTCAACTCAACAGAGGTGTGTCCTGAGGGGGAGTGACACGCATCTCACGTCCCGGTAGCTCTTGGAGGGTGAGCGCTTTTTCATGCTGACTTTTAGTTTAGTGTTTAAACATACACATGGTTCTCATGTCATGGCCCTAAACACAAGCCAACTAGGTCATGTGATGCTCAAATGAAGAAAAAGCACCTATTTGAGAACCTAACTCCCACCCATGCTGCGGGGGTCCAGGCACTGTGCCCAGGTACGAGGGGACGGGAGCCCTGCTGAGGAAATGGTGCGGAGTCAGGCTGTTTGCGCACAAGCACAGGAAGATGACTGTCTACCCGGGGTTTGATCTTTCAACCTATAGGACTCAGCCGTCTGCTATCTGCCCTCTAAGCGCTTTACGTTTGTTGATAAATTTCTTCATTTTCTGCCGCACCTCTAACACTTGGTCTTCCTTCTGGCGGTCTGGTCTGGAGGTCTGTTCGTGGCTGGTCCATCTGCTCGGTCGCCTCGCTGGACACACAGGCTCCCGCCTCCTCTCTCTCCAGCCCACTCAGACCACAGTCAAATGCTGTCAGGTCTGCCCCTCAGCCCGGGCTGGAAGCTGCATCCCATCTTGCTGTTTGTCTGCAAGCCCAGCCGCAATGCAGATGTTCACCGTGGACTGGGTCCTGGTCTTCCTTATGCCTCTGTTGTCTCCTCTGATTCAACCCTTGCAGCTCGATGCAACATTTAAAAATGCAAATCTGCCTGTGTCTCTCTTCCACTTAAAACTCTTTGTTCACAGCATCCCAATCTTTCCCGCCCCCTCTCCTTCAGCCACGCTGCTCAAGCACATCCGTTCCATGCCTTCCCAGGCCATACCTTCTGTAAGAACGGCCTCTCTCCCACCTTCCTCTTGTCCGTCTGGGCAACTCATCTTATGCGTGAAGAATCACTGCATTCACGGTGGAAATGCCGACACTATCCACAGCCTTGCCTGGTACCCCCTACATCCAGCACACTGTGCGCCAGGGAGTACGCAAGGCACTTTCCATACACAGACTTTGTTTAAATTATACAACAAGCTGATGAGATAGTTATTATCACTTCCCATTTCCAAATTAGAAAGCTAAACTCAGAGACAGTAAATACCTTGCCTCAGCTGGGATGAGGGTGGGCCAGGATTCAGAGCTGCGGGGCTCCGCCCCCAGAGCGCATTCACCATCAGTTCAGCCGCAGTCCTGCTCCGCGGCTGCGATGCACAGGGACTGGGCAGTTACGCAACCTCTCCACAGTGTCTCTCCTGTAAAACGAGAATAATAGTACCTATTAGTAGGATTCTTGGGAAAATTAGCAAAAATATTGAAAGCAAACTGCCGAGTCCTCAATAAAAAAAGGCCCAGCTCCTCCAAACTCGCCTTGGAGGTAGAAGAACCTTAACCTGGGGGAAGGGTGCCTGGATCCTGAAACTCCCACTCTCGTCTCCTGCATCCCTTCCCTGGGGGACCCTTGCTGGCTTCCAGCAGGGGCACCACCCATCCGGTTTTACACTAGGCCTCAAGCATAAGTGAGTGATTTTCCTGTAAATACGGCCTAATACAGTTAATGTAAAGCTGGGAACCTTCACTGAAAGCTAGGAAACAATGAAAATAAAACTAACATGAAGGGTAACACAAAACTAGGTAATCTGGGCTGGGAAATGTAGATTGCTTGGCGTTTCACAGACATGTCCCAGGACTACTAACTAGTATGTGAACCTGGCTGACTTCTGAGGTTTGGTCAGTAAGTCTACTCATCTGCGGACCTAGAGACAATGACGTCTATTTGGTAGAACTATTGTGAGAAATGGATTTATTCATGTATATTTACTGAGCCCCAAGGGAGGCATTCAATGATAACTCAAACCTTAACAGTTTCCGCTAAGTGGCACGTGATCTTCCAGTGATGATTACATTAGTTCACTTGAATCCTCACAGCAAAGGGGGCTACGTTTGCTTCCATTTTACAAACAGCAAGAGTAAAGCCCAAAGAGTTTAAGAAACTTGTGGAGGGCACACAGCTGGTGATGAACATGTCCAGGACAGAACCCAGGCAGCCTGGTCTCAGGGCCCGTGCGTGGGCTTAGCTTCTCTGCTGCATTGCCTTGTGGTGTGAGTGGAGCTAACAATTTAGTGTAGTACACGTGCAAGGAGACAAAGAAATGCATATATAAAACTAAAGTAAGTGCTATGAAGGAAATGAATAGGGTGTGTGGCAGAGAACAAGGGGAAAGGGGTGTTGGAGATCCTTCAGAGAGGGTGGTGAGGGGTGTTTTCCTTGAGAAAAGTGACATTTAAGCTCACATTAAATGAGATAACGTGTTTGTCAAAGGGAAGTCTGAGCATCGTGCCAATAAACGTTCCCCTTCCTTTTCTTTTACGCATTGAAATAAAATTTTGCAAACATTTTCTGGACCCTGCGTCACCTCCCACTGCTTCTGGCCACCCCAAGAGGTAGACTCCCAGGGTGTGTGCCCAGACCTCATCTTGCTGTTTAGTCGAAAGCTATGGAAAGTCACGAGGACTCCAGGGCTTCAACAATTGGCAAAAAGATGCTTAAACATGACTTTGTTTGCACATAAGCTCTTTTATTAGATAATTGAGAAAATCTAGCTATTTACAGGTGTCTTCACTTTTGTGCCTTTAACAATTCGTTAGATTTCAAAAGCATCAACTTAGTTCTGTTGTTCACAATGGTTTTGAAAAGGTGTTAAGACTTCTGGAAATTCATTGAGAGTGGGCAGTACCTTTGCCTATGCTTTTTATTCTGAAATAATAGCTGCTTTCTTTGGCAAACCCATCATTTCTAATTTAATGGGCAGTACTTCAGTAACTGAACTA
This sequence comes from Lagenorhynchus albirostris, assembly GCF_949774975.1. Lineage (NCBI taxonomy): Eukaryota > Metazoa > Chordata > Mammalia > Artiodactyla > Delphinidae > Lagenorhynchus > Lagenorhynchus albirostris. The sequence goes on from NC_083111.1 coordinate 9,339,965, forward strand.
GCTTTTTGAAAGCTACTATGGCAGCCAAGGAGATCATAATAGAGGACAGAAATAGGATAAATGGAGAAAGAGACACATTACCTCTTTTTGCTCCTTTGGTTGTTATTATTGTTAATAATAATAAAATTCAAGAAATTGATATAACTGTCTTTTTAAAAATATCCTTGGGGATGTCATATAAAATAGCATTTGTGGCAGTGCACCCTAAATTATAGTATACTAAAAAAAAAAATTGGCAGTGGTGGGTTCTGCCTGACAACTGCTGCCTGATATTTTGAAAGCAAAATAGTCACTTAAACATTTTTAGGCCATTTCATGAAAAAAAAAAAGAATCATACTTTCAGCCCCCGGTTATGATTTATTTATATGGAGCGAATGATGGTTTGGTGCGGCAGGCAGACAGGTGGCCCCAGTGATCTCCGCCTTCCGGTGTTCATGCCCCGTGTAATCCTCTCCTCCTGAGTGTGGGCTAGATTTAGTGATGCACTTCTAACGAACAGGGTGCGGCAGGAATAGTGGGATGCCACTTCTGAGACTGGACGGTAAAGGACTGTGACTTTCATTCTGCGTGCTCTTTCTTGCTCTCTCTTCGATCCCTCAGCTGCGGGTGACCAGCTGCCATGCTGTGGGCAGCCCTGTGGAAGGTCCCACAGGAGGAGGGACTGAGGCTTGCAGACATCGACACGAATGAACCTGGAAGCACATTTCTCTCCACCAGCTGGGCTTCCAGATGAGACCACAGCCCTGGCTGGTAGCTTGATTGTCCCCTCATGAGCAACCTTGAGCCAGAGGCACTCAGCCACGTGACACTCAGATTTCTGACTCACAGAAACTACAAGATAATAAATGTTTGTTGATTTAAACTGTGCAACTCTGGGGTTATTTGTTATGTAGCACTAGGTAACTAATACAGATGGGGAGTACAATGGGAATGATGGATTCTAGACCAGGCCCCAGGTCTCTGAAAACAGGGTGCATAATGACATGACCCGTAGGATCCACTGTGTGGGGTTCTGAGAGCACAAGTCAGGGGTTATCCAACCTCTTGAGCTTGAGATTTTTCATTTCCCTACGCTGAGGCTAACCCTCTGTCTTCAAGGTTCTACACTGAAAGCAATGGAAATGGAATCTAGCCAACTAAAGCAAAAGGAAATTTACTGGAAAGGTATTAGGATATGGTAGGTATGGAGAAGGATGCTGTAGAATCAACAGGAGGCTTTGAGGCCAGGTTTGGGGACAGGGAGGGGCACACAGAGCCCCAGGATTTAGGAAAAAGTATGGCAACATTCTCCTAGCAGTAACTTGGGTCAGCACACAGCCACTACAATATATGGCCCCCAATTAACTTTCTATCCTTGCCTCACTAACTCAAGATTCAAAACCCTGAGAGAGATCATTCAATTGGCCATTCTTAGTTTCCTGCCCAACTCCTGGCTGCTTTGATGCTGATAAATGAAGAATGGGGCCCTTTGAATTTCTTAATGGAGGGTAGGAACCGGGGATTTTCCTTTTGTGGCAGAGACTGTAACTGTTTCCCCATTGTCTGCTTTCCTCTTCTTTTTTAGTAATAAAAGTTTTAGCCGGGCTAAAGACTGCATTTTTCCCAGCCTCTCTCATACAAAAGTATGTATCCTAATTCTAGTCAATGAGATCATATGAGCAGAAATGGTTTGTGCAACTTCTGGGCTGTACCCTTAAAAGGAAAGGAAGGTACTCATGTTCCCTTTTTCTCATTCCTTCTTTTTATAGCTGAATGTAAAGATTGTGGAAAGTCATCTTTGACCTTGTAGACAAGGGCCATACCCTTGGGATGGCAAAGCCAAAACATGGAAGGAGCTTGTGTGCTCAAAACCATTGAGCCACCACTCAGGCCTGGACCCACCATCTCGAATGTTATAAGTGAAAAATAACTTATGTGTTATATAAGAAATAACTTCTATGTCATATAACTTTCATGTTATACAAGAAATAATTTAAATGTTATAAGACAGAAATAAGCCTCCTTCAACCTTAAACAAGTTCTCGCTGAAGCAGCCTAGTCTGTGTCCTGAGGCTACAGCCACTGGGGGAAAGGTAAGGCCTTAAAAAGAAATCAGGTGCCACCAGGATGGGGAAACACCTGCTTGTACCTGGCGGCCTAATGGCAAATGTCCTCTACCGCTAGTGGCATTGCACTGCTTATGAGGTACAGACCATTTTGTGAATTATTTTGATGATAGCACTGATATATCGGCAAATTACAACAGAATTCCTATGTTGGACCTGTACCCTGGTAGGGAACCTCATGGTTATCAATTTCCCATCAGTCCATGTGCTCTGCACTAGTCTTCTCAGCCTTTATCCTTTCCCCATCCATGGACACCTTTTTATGCAAAAGAGCTCTCTGGATCATGGAATTTTTGAGCTGTAGGGGACTTTAGTGAACAAACGGCTAGTCCAAGGGATCCCAAACCAGTCCGAGTGGCACAATCTCCAGGGAAGCTTGTTGAAAACAGGGACGCCAGCCCTTCCCCCAGCCTCACCCCTGCCCACTCACTAAACGCCAGGGGAGGTTCAGGATGAGTTGCTCTCGTGGGCACTCTCCAGTTCTGCAGGAGGGTAAAGAAGCCCTCAATGCTCCAAAAGGCCTTGGGAAGGAGTCTCTTGGAGAACATGCCATTTTCTCCACAGCCCAGGGCACTGCCTTTCGGTATTGATCATTGATCACTCTGTCTTCACGTGGATGGGTATGGCTTGCCATCCCACTTGCCTGGGCCCGTCTGGTTCCTCTAGTACGAGCAGCTTCTGAGGAGGGCACCAACCCCAGACACTGCCAAGGCTTGTCAGTTCCTGAGGCTTAGTACTGAGTCCTTCCCTGATCCCCTCAGGAGGTTCTGGTATTTTGGATGCGCTCCCCCAAAGCTGTCTGGGTCTCATGGCCCCGTGGAAGCTGCAGTCTCCAGTGTTCTGCACCTAACGACCGCCCAGGGTGGGTTGCCACGCCTTCCTGTCTGACCCCCAGTGCACAAATGTTTCTATACCCTCCAGTCTGAGGAGATCCATGTTGCTTCCCTTCAAAGCCTAAACCACAGAAGCTGGTAACTTACTGCTGGAGGTAAGGAGATCAGAAAGTGCAAAATGAAATGCCCTCAGGGGCCAGTTAGGTGGGAACATGGAGGTGAGCAGAGAGTGGGGAGTTTCTGTGGTGAACTGCAAGCACGTGCTCAGCCTAAAGGGGCAGCTGCTACTCCTGTGTTGCTGATCTTGTTTGGAAATAAATGTTCAGTGTTGCATAATCTTCTGATTTTTCAAGAGAGGATGAAAATTTGGATTTTTTTAAAAAAGTGAAACATCCCTATTTTAAAATATTGGCAACTAACGTATTTAAAAAAAATCACACTGTGGGTTTTACATTTGAAAGCCAGATTTGCACCGTGGGTCACTGGTTTATAACCTCTGGGTAGGATTTGGCAACACAGGTCCTGCTAACTCTTCTGATGGAAAAAGGGTGAAAAAAACCCTTTAGATTTTGTTCCAAGGAGTATATAACAAGGTAAGGAAACAAATGACAAGACACCCACGACTTTCTCAATAAGTCACCCTCTTACATCAATTATCATGTTGCAGGGACTAAGTGATAAGTTGAATAATGATAATAAGCAACGTGCAGTATGTGGCACATGTGCAGTGATTAAACAATGTTTAGCTTTTAGCTTATATCTTTGAGTCTATTTCTGTGCTTTCTGTTCTGTTCTGCTTACCTATTTCTGCACTAGCAGCAAACTCTTTACTATTGTGGCTTTATAGTTCATAAGACAAATCTTAGAAATGGCACCGGATAATTTTGAAGTAAGTGACTGTAATTTACTCACATACATACACATGTGTAGACAGATGAAATCAGAATCATCCAGTGTTTTCACTGGAAAAAATCTTAGAGTTTATCTAGCTCTTCACAAATGAGGAAACTGAGGCCTGGAAAGATTAAGTGGCTTGCTTCAAGTTTTCCAGCTAGTTGATGGTTGTGTCAGATTAGAAGTGATGTATTTGGACCTCTTGTTTAGGTCTGTTGTCTCCACTGAGCTTTGGCGACTCCCTGCATTCTTTTGGTGCACTTGACATTTCCACCCTCATGATTAAGGCACTAGGCACAGGGGACCCTGCATGCATGTCACCTTGGCAGAGTGTTCTAACACCTTAGCCCATATTAGATTCCTCAAGTTACACTGGGGTGTGGGGAGTGGGTACCAGGGTGCTGGGAGATGTGCTATTGGGAGGACTTGAAGACAAACTTCACTAATTTCTTGAGTCTGATCTGCTTTGCCAGCATAGTAAAAAGCAGGTAGACAAGGAGAAAAGGATGGATGTTAGAGGCAACCTGCTGGATGCTTAAACTAAGGCAGCAACATGAACATAGTTAAATATCAGTAGTAAGCAGAGACGGATTTCTAGTTAAATAAATCCAAGACATATTCAAACTTGATTTAAAACAAAGTATTGTTCTCCCTTCCATCAAGTCAGGAAAAATTCTAAGTGTTTGTGCAGTTTAGTCTTCCAGGGTGAGTTTAATTTACCTTTCTTCATTGGAGCTAGAAACTCATGGCCACATCTGAGACTAGATGTAATACCGTAACCTATTAGGTGTTTTAAAGAGGAGTTGGGTTACTGTAAATACTGCGTAGATTTTCAAGTCCACTCTCACTGGGTACTTTTGGGGGAATATATATTATACATAATCTATATAACATATATGATAGATATACACAACAATAATAATATTATCATAATATAACAGTTCACAAACTTAGGTGAGGAATAAATGTCAACTCATCTTTCTATAGATAAAACTAAATTTTAATTTTGTGTGCTAATCTGTTGGGGTTTGTTAAAACCTAATTTCAACCGATTTGGACTTCTCCTTTTCCCTCTGGTTCCATCATATCTCTGGGGGATTTAAATGATGCCACGGAACTGGACAGAGGGGAGACATCTGGCAGCTGTCATCTGTCCACATTTGTTTCCAATGTGGCAACTGCTGACCTACCTGCTCCTGGCAGATGGTCTATGAAGGTCACTGCTGAGCCATCCTTTGTTCCTGCCCCACAGGCCTCTTCAGGTCCACGACTGTTGTTGCTGCACCACTGTTGAGGGCACACAACCATCAACTTCCAAGACAGTCCGGGGCCTATGCCACCCGGACAGACCCCACAAAATCATATGGGGTTCAGGCACCTCCTTACCTGGAACAGGCACAGGAAAAGCGATGTACAGTCATGGGTATGATGTTGACTTCTCTCTGCCTTCTTCAACTCTGCTAAGTTCTTCATTTCTACCATGTGAGATGCTCCCGGGAGAACTAGGAAGTGACACGTGAGAGGGGCCAGAATGTTGTCCCAGCACTGAGGCTAATCAAGTCAACCTTACACGGCACATAACACCCTTTGCCCCGGATTCGAGTCACTTTTATTAGCTGGGATTCAAAGCCCAAAGCCGCAGACTACCCGGGAAAGCCGGCGCGGGAACACTCCCGCAACCTCCGGCTTCTCCCCGACGCGACGATGGGAGGCGGGCACGGCGCACGCACGGTCCACGCATGCTCAGTCTTTCCGGGCGTCTCGCGAGCTTTGCCTGGCTGTAGACGTGAGAACTGTCTCCACTTCCGGTATCCAGCCAAGTGCGAGGCAGCTCCGCGGATGGAAGGGGCGCCGGAGCTGGACCGTATAATTCCCATGTCCGTCTCCCGCGAAATCCCCACAGAAAGCGCCACGTGTCGTGGTCCCGGGACCCTCCTCAACGCGGTGGCCCGTGTCCAGGCGTCCCAGGCCCGGTGAGTCTGTGGCGGAGCGACCCCACTCCCCAAACTTCTGCTCTAGAGCCCTTCTGGACCCAAGCCATTTACTTTTTTTTTTTTTTAAACCTCCCATCCTTTTTATTTTTAACCCACATTACAAATTAAAGAATTATATGTATGTGTTATACACTCTTTTTGCAAAAACTTATTTTCTGAAAAGAATTCATATGAAGACTGCAATCATCAGAGTTTTAGAATTTGTGATGATAGCCAGGATATCCACGTTTACCCTCAGTAATAATTCTTTTTTTTTTTTTTACATTTATTTATTTTTGGCCGCATTGGGCTTGTTCCGGCAAGCGGGGGCTACTCTTCGTTGCGGTGCGTGGGCTTCTCATTGCGGTGGCTTCTTTTGTTGCAGAGCACAGGCTCTAGGCGCCTGGGCTTCAGTAGTTGCAGCACGTGGGCTCTAGAGCGCAGGCTCAGTAGTTGTGGTGCACGGGCTTAGTTGCCCCATGGCATGTGGGATCTTCCCGGACCAGGGCTTGGACCCGTGTCCCTTGCATTGCAGGCGGATTCTTAACCACTGTGCCACCAGGGAAGTCCCTTTTTTTTTTAAACATCTTTATTGGAGTATAATTGCTTTACAATGGTGTGTTAGTTTCTGCTTTATAACAAAGTGAATCAGTTATACATATACATATGTCCTCATATCTCTTCCCTCTTGCGTCTCCCTCCCTCCCACCTTCCCTATCCCACCCCTCTAGGTGGACACAAAGCAACGAGCTGATCTTTCTGTGCTATGCGGCTGCTTCCCACTAGCCATCTATTTTACATTTGGTAGTGTATATATGTCCATGCCACTCTCTCACTTTGTCCCAGCTTACCCTTCTCCCTCCCCGTATCCTCAAGTCCATTCTCTAGTAGGTCTGTGTCTTTATTCCCATCTTGCCCCTAGGTTCTTCATGACCTTTTTTTTTTTTTTGAGATTCCATATATACGTGTTAGCATGCGTATTTGTTTTTCTCTTTCTGACTTCACTCTGTATGACAGACTCTAGGTCCATCCACCTCACTACAAATAACTCAATTTCATTTCTTTTTATGGTTGAGTAATATTCCAGTGTATATATGTGCCACATCTTCTTTATCCATGCATCTGTCGGTGGACACTTAGGTTGCTTCCATGTCCTGGCTATTGTAAATACAGCTGCAATGAACATTGTGGTACATGACTCTTTTTGAACTGTGGTTTTCTCAGGGTATATGCCCAATAGTGGGATTGCTGGGTTGTATGGTAGTTCTATTTTTAGTTTTTTAAGGAACCTCCATACTGTTCTCCATAGTGGCTGTATCAATTTACATTCCCACCAACAGTGCAGGAGGGTTCCCTTTTCTCCATGCCCTCCCCAGCATTTATTGTTTGTAGATTTTTTGATGATGGCCATTCTGACCACTGTGAGATGATATCTCATTGTAGTTTTGATTTGCATTTCTCTAATGATGAATGATGTTGAGCATTCTTTCATGTGTTTGTTGGCAGTCTGTATATCTTCTTTGGAGAAATGTGTATTTAGGTCTTCTGCCCATTTTTGGATTGGGTTGTTTGTTTTTTTGATATTGATCTGCATGAGCTACCTGTAAATTTTGGAGATTAATCCTCTGTCAGTTGCTTCATTTGCAAATATTTTCTCCCACTCTGAGGGTTGTCTTTTCATCTTGTTTATGGTTTCCTTTGCTGTGCAAAAGCTTTGAAGTTTCATTAGGTCCCACTTGTTTATTTTTGTTTTTATTTCCATTTCTCTAGGAGGTGGGTCACAAAGGATCTTGCTGTGATTTATGTCATAGAGTGTTCTACTTATGTTTTCCTCTAAGAGTTTGATAGTGTCTGGCCTTACATTTAGGTCTTTAATCTATTTTGAGTTTATTTTTGTGTATGGTGTTAGGGAGTGTTCTAATTTCATTCTTTTACATGTAGCTGTCCAGTTTTCCCAGCACCACTTATTGAAAAGGCTGTCTTTTCTCCACTGTATATTCTTGCCTCCTTTATCAAACATAAGGTGACCATATGTGGGTGGGTTTCTCTCTGCGCTTTCTATCGTGTTCCATTGATCTCTATTTCTGTTTTTGTGCCAGTACCATACTGTCTTGATTACTGTAGCTTTGTAGTACAGTCTGAAGGCCAGGAGCCTGATTCCTCCAGCTCCGTTTTTCGTTCTCAAGATTGCTTTGGCTATTCGGGGTCTTTTGTGTTTCCATACAAATTGTGAAATTTTTTGTTCTAGTTCTGTGAAAAATGCCATTGGTAGTTTGATAGGGATTGCATTGAATCTGTAGGTTGCTTTGGGTAGTATAGTCATTTTCACAATGTTACTACTTCCAATCCAAGAACATGGTATATCTCTATATCTGTTTGTATCATCTTTAATTTCTATGTTTCTTTGCAAAGTTTTTACTCCTTGCTAAAGCAAAGTCACAGTTTTTTAAGTGAGTTTGAGCTTATAACTTTTAATGTTATGCAGTCGTTAAAGAATACATATTCGGAAATGGACCCACTGCAAGGCTGGCTGAAAAGGATAGAGAATTATGTACAGTATACGTAAAAAGAAGTACAAAATTATGTATGGCATTTAAAAAAATAAAAAGAAGATACTTTTTGAGTGCTTGTAAGGGCCAGGCACTGTGCTAGATCTTAAATTTGTAGATCAATAAAACACAGTCCCTGCCCTTAAGGAGAGGTGCCAGTGGGCCAAAACAGTAACATGTTTATTTCTAGAAGACAAAAGTGTAAGTGACTTTTATTTTCTTTAGGCTTTTCTTTATTTGTGAAGTGTGTTCACAATCTTGAAAAACATTTTATGTTTAACTGTAGACTTATCCAATTGAGTTATTTTGCCGTAAAATGATACCTTAAACGTCCTTTATGTTTTCAGAAGCTGTTGGCTGTAGCCGTCCTAGGATAGTGGTGCTCATAGTAGGTGTGGAGAGCCCCACCCACCCATTTAGAGAGTACAGAAGGCCAAAGCTGTTTTTACAATGTTTTAAAGACATTATTTGTCTTTTTTTACTCTTAATCATGCAGGAGTATATGGTGGGGTTTTCCGCTGTACAGTTGGAACGATCGTATAACTTAGTGAATCAATATTTTCCAGTTGACCAATACACGATGTTACAAAATCACACATGGGTAAAAGATCAATTCAAACTGCAAGATAAACCAATAAATTTTAAGGTTAACAGTACAAAAGGTATGGTTTCAGATTTCTCGTTGCAACTGATCTTTAAGAAACTACCATTTGTTAAGCTACGTAATATCAAAAAAGAATGTCCTATTATCTGAAATGACTATTAAAATGCTTCGTTTTCTGGGCTTCCCTGGTGGCTCAGTGGTTAAGAATCCGCCTGCCAATGCAGGGGACACAGGTTCGAGCCCTGTTCTGGGAAGATCCCACATGCCGTGGAGCAACTAAGCCCATGCGCCACAACTACTGAGCCTGCGCTCTGGAGCCCGCGAGCCACAACTGCTGAAGCGCCTGCATCTGGAGCCCGAGGAGAAGCCCGCGCACTGCAACGAAGAGTAGCCCCTGCTCACTGCAACTAGAGAAAGCCTGTGTGCAGCAACGAAGACCCAACGCAGCCAAAAATAAATAAAAATTAAATAATTTTTTTAAAAAAGGGCTTCCCTGGTGGTGCAGTGGTTGAGAGTACGCCTGCCGATGCAGGGGACACGGGTTCGTGCCCTGGTCCAGGAAGATCCCACATGCCGCGGAGCGGCTGGGTCCGTGAGCCATGGCCGCTGAGCCTGCGCATCCGGAGCCTGTGCTCCGCAACGGGAGAGGCCACAACAGTGAGAGGCCCGCGTACCGCAAAAAACAACAACAAACAAACAAACAAAACTTGGTTTTCCAACCTCAAAAAAAAAAGGGGGGGGGAATCAGAAGGAATCAGGAGCAAAAATAAAAGGAAATCTGTTCTTAGTTTTTGAGTATCAAGAGCTAAACCTGTCCTTTTGGTAGCCCCTAGTTCATGGCCATGTAGCTATTTAAATTTAAATGAATTAAAATTAAACACATGAAAAGTCAGTTCCTCGTTTGCACATTTCAGGTGCTCAATAGGCAGACTTGGCTAGGGAAGCTACTGTGTATATAGCTCAGAATTACAGATCATTTCTACCATGACTGGAATTAGACAACTCTGAGCTAGACCATAATATATAACAAATAAAAGCAAGCTTTCATCCTCTGGGACTTGAAAGGATTTCCCTAGCTGGGGGAAGGTAAAGGGGTGGAGGAGGCCTTAGAAAGGAAAGAGAAAGGTGGGTCATCTGACAGAGGTGGAGTTCACATCTAGAGGTACTCAGTACCCATTGGAGAATGCTGTCCACTGCTGGCATTTGGGAGCAGTGTGGGAGCAGAGTCTGTGTCCAGAATCCATCTGGTCTCCATTCAAGGTTTCACCATGCAAAGCCTGCCTTGAGGAGTTGTGTCAGGTGTTTTGCCCAGTGGCATGAGTCATAGGAGGATTGTTGGTCCGTGTTGAGCTTCAAGGCACTGACAGGATTAATTTGAATTGTGATGCTCAGAGTGTTACATATGATACAACGGGTAATAGTGTAAATTAAGAGGATGGTAAGCGAGTTGCTGAGCGCTGCTTTTTTTTTTTTTTTTAAAATAAGAGCTAAACAAAGCCATGCTCAACTCTAGAAGATTCAGCAAGGTCACCATTAGGAATTCTCCTTCAGGTGTTCCCAGAGGGTCTCACTTAGTTGGCTAACCATTATTGTACCTGAGGGTTGTGGGAATAGAAAGTGACGATGCTGCGTGGTGGATGGATGTATCACTGGGACGGTGGTGTTCTGAAGCTCTGCTCCAATCAAGTCTCTTGAGGTGAAATGGTCCTGGATTTCAATGTGGGGATCAATATTGATCTCAGATATTTCTTTCCCACTTCCCCATGGCTTTTCGGCTGCTTCCTGGGAGCAAGTACTTTCCTCCACAACCATAGCTCTCACTGGACAGCTCCAAATCCACAGACCCACTGCCAAAATCATGTCCCCTTTAACAACTTCCTAAAGCTGCTGTGTTCTGGGTGCCTCAATACCTCTTATATGCGTCCTTACTCCTGCCCGCATTTTCCTAAGTAACTGTTTTCCTAAAGTCTATTTATTTAAACCATCTGAGTGAATTCTAGTTTATTCCAGAAACCTAACACAGAAAACCCAACTAAGCCATACCAAAAGAGAGGTATGTGCTTAGCTGACACTCTAGTGACCTTAATAGAATTGTAGAGTTTTGGTGTGAGAACGTTAACCCCATTAAGGAAAATGTATAAGAAACAACCTTATTAAATAAATACTTAACCATTTTTCTAGAAGTATGTTGTTGGGATGTATAGGAGACATGACTTAGCCTGGCCAGTATTCCTTAAAGGATCCACTTATCTCCAATCTGAGTCCATGTGGATTGGATGGCAGTGATCCACCCCAACCCCACGAGACAGGAGGACCTCACCTTGGCCACTGTGATTGGTTCAGATGGAGGCATGTGACCAAAGCCGGGACCACCAGAACCGGTCCCAGGACTTCTGTTGTATCAACTGGGAAAGGGCTCTCTATTCCTTTTAGAGGTACTAATCTGATAGAATGTGTATCTGGAATTGCTGGTGCCCATTATTGCCTTTAAGTGGGGAGAGTCCTCTTGAAAATAAAGCCACACACAGGAAAGCAGAACTGAGGTATAGGAAGAGAGCCCTCACAGCAGTACTTGAGCGCCTGAATCTGGTGATGCCTGAAACCATAGATTAACCCTTCGGATTTTCAGTACACCAGTCAGTCAATTATCTTTTCTGCTTCAGCCGGTTTGAGTCAGACTTTCTATCATTTGCAGTGGAAAGAGTTCCGACCAATACAAAATATTAATAATTGTTACCTCTTTTTTAAGAATCCACAAGAGAAATTTTTGGGGGTTCTTACATCTAGACATGGCTTTGTCTCTTCTGAGTAAATGCTTTGTTTTATGAACACTGTGTTATCATGAAAACAATTCTGTTTTGGGCATAAAGTTCAGAACTAAATTTTGGATTCGCTTCCAGCCAGTGGATAGAGCCTTATCACATTAAAAAAAAAGTGTCAGCATTACTCTTGGCTCTATCTTATTTTTTCTCCTTGTATTATTCTTCTGACCTGATTTCATCACCTGTTTTTACTTTATCTTGTTTTACCTCTCTAAGCTTGTCTAATTTGTTTTTTAGCAAAGGTGGTGTATAAATAAATAAATAAGTCAAATGAGAAAATTCCATAAGGTTCTGTTTACATTTCCATTGTCAACTAAGAACATCTGTTTCTTTTGAGAAGATATCTCCTTAGTGTATTACAGACATCACTGCCTGCCTGTAAGAGATAATGTGTGTAGTCTTGCATTTCTTTGTAGGGTTGTGGCTTTACTTAATCTCTTTGCCAAAAAATTACTGTCTTGAGGGAAGAGCACAGGGTCTTATGTAGGTAGTAATATAATTTCTTCTCACAACAAAAATGTAAACAGGACACGAATACATGGATTTACTAGAAGTGGGCCACCATGTAGGGGATGTTAGGCTATATTATTGGTTTGGGCATTTATTCTGTAACATCTTAAAGTTTTTTTTGTGTGTTGTTTCATGAATGTAAGATTCTTTTGTCAAGGGCTGTTTCACTCTTTCTCTGTAAGGTTTCTCCAGCACGGCTATTGTTCAGTCTCTCATCTTCTTGTTCCTTAGTCTCTGTCAGGGTCCACTGAATTGACCACTGTCAGTCATCTCTGCCTTCTGCAGGGTGCTGTACATATTGTCACCAGGGCAGTATTTCTTCAGCACTTGGACAGGCATGTGATGGCCAGGTCAAGTCCCTACTGTGGTTCTCTAACATCATTTAGAGATGATGTCTTCAGAATCACCAGCAATGAGGCCTCATGCTTTATCTCCCCACTTCTCCTGTTCCTAGTACCGGCTCTCCTCAGTCACACCTGTCTCCTTGCTGTTCAGAATGGAGTTTTGCTCATGCTTTCTTGCCACCTCAGTATCATCTCTCCAAGTCCTCTCTCTTTCTCTATTCATCCACATCCTACAGTTTTCAAGTTGCAATTCAGTGAAATTCTTCCTGGGAGTTATTCTCTGCACAATTCCTTCTTGTCTACAAACTGTCCTGGAGTCCCTATTCTGATTCCAGCATCACATTATGTGCAATTGCATGCATTTCTCCAAATAATAATTATGTATATATGTGTTTCTTTTATGTAAATATATTATTTCTTAAAAATAAATAAAAGCTCATTGAAGGGAAGTATTAGGCCTTTCTTTCTTTCTTATTCCCTAAATATTTAGCACAGTGCTACATACACAGTATGTATTTAATAAAAGTCAACTAAATGGACTATGAATGAGAAGATCTAAAATTTAGTTACAAGTGTGCTTTGGGTTAGCTATCAGACTACAGTTTATTCAAGATTTTACCTTTTGAGTCCTCTAATTTCTTACTTAAAACAGAAAACTAAAAGACTTCAAGGACTCTCTGAAAAGAAGAATCCCATAGGGGCAGCCAAAGAAATGCATGTGAACAAGTAAGGGTGCACTTTTCTTCTTTGTCTTAGTAATGACTGAAAGGGAGCTTGTGTAAGATTGGACGAGTAATCCCAGTGCCTGTGTTCTACCCGTGGACACTAGATCCTGAAAGTTTGAACGATATTCAAACTTTCAGGATCTCGTTTGGTTAAATGTGGCCACAAGACTGAGTTCTGACAATGGAATTTGAGTGGGTCATGTGTTTCACTGCCAGCCAAGCTGAGAAAAATTCTTGTACACTTTTTTTGCTCTCTTTCCAGTGCACTGGTGGAATGGAGAGAACTTCGTGGGTGGGGAGAGGGAGAGGTGCTCTCCTCTTCTTGGGCACCAGCTGGACTGTATTTCCTAGAGTTTGGTGGGGTTAAGTGTGACTTTGAGATTGAGTTCCGGCCACTGGAATGTGGACAGAAGTCATGTGCCCAAGTTCCAGGCCTGGTCTATCAAATCGTCCCACTCTCTTTACTTACAGAATAAAAACTCCAAGGACCTAGAGGAGGGTGGAACCACAAGGTGGTAGTAGCCTAGCTGCCGAGGAACAGCATGGAACAGAGCACCCTCACCCTTCCCCATGACGAGGTAAATGAGGAGCTGAGATTTCAGGGTTTCTTTCTTTCTTTAACAGCAGCATTACTTATCCTAAGCAATGCATGTTTTGTGGGTTAACTAGAAGGATAACTACCTTAGATAATTTTCAGCCCCAGCTAGCAGAGGCAACTTTTTCTACACACATGGTTACTTGACTGAACTTTGTCCCACAATCAGCAGATTTGGGTCACCTATAGTATGGAATACCCTAGGCTGGGAACTCCCTGGAGACAGGAATTAGGCCTTTCTTACTTCCACTCTATCCTTAGCACTCGACATAGTGCACGGCACATTGTAGGTGCTCAGTAAATACTTTGAGGATGAAGCAGTCACCTCAAGTGACCATGATGTAGGTGTGAATTTTCCTGGTCCCCTTCGTATCTGTGTCAGGTCATATGTACTCAGGGACTAAGAACTGATTTAAAGACTTGATTATGACAAACTGGGAACTCTATTTTTGTTGATTTAAAGTGAGAAATTTTAATGCAAATTCGTTTTAAAAATGTTAAATAATTGTGCAGATAATAGTACTCATAGAACTGAAGTAAGAATCCATATGATTACTTGTCTTTTTTGAACAAAGTAGCATATAAAGGCTGGATATAGTCACACAGAAGACTATAGCTATTACTTCTTTAGCTGTTGTAAAGCCCTTGCTCTGGCAGTTATAAGCAGCTGTCCTTTAGTAGGGAAAGGGAGGCTTTGGGCCACCTTCACACCAGTTTAATTTTATAAAATCTTCACCTGGGTCTTGGTCACTATGGAGGATATTAGGTTTTAAGTAACCACATGACCCTCATTTTGTCCATCAGAGATTGAACTCGCAGTACAGTTAGCTGAGAGGCTTCATACCTGGTTCTTGGTTCACTAAGCTACGTTTTTAGTGGTTTCCATGGAAATAACAGTAGAAATGGCTCTATGCGTCTGAGTAGGAGCTGCCAGCTGAGCTCTGAGAAGAGTTGCATTTTCCCTTGATACCCAGAGCCAGTCATCAGTGTGGAAAGCATTGCAGGATGCCACAACCTCTGGCCAGGTCCCCAAAGCTACAGTTATTCGGAGGAAATCTGATATTTTGGCTAACAGTTATGGTAATTAATTGAAAAACTTTACAGAAACAAAATTACTTAGATTGAATATCTTCTTAGACCTCCAGTTAATTGGATCAGATATTAATACTTTGATTTAATTTAGACTCATATATCTGATGTAGCAATTGGTGCATGACTTTTATAAACATGAATTTGTCTAGATTGTTAAAAATTCTCCAATCTTTTATTTAGGGAGAAAGAAAACCTGAATATTTTGTATCTCAAGAGTTATCAATGGGAACTATATTCTCACATATTTCATGATAAATTGGGAGTATGTGTAAGAATTTTTATTAAACTCTGTAACCATGTTTAGACTCTGCTAATAACTTGCTGAGAGAATTGGCCAAACTACCTAATCTCTTGACACCGTTGTTTCCTAATTTATTACATAAAGTTTCAATGAAGTGGACATAATGAAGACTGAGCTCTATTCTGACACAAATGGTTATAAAGTTCATGACAGAGTGGCTGTTTACTAAAGTATATTAACATGTAAATGTAACTAACGTTTATTGAACAACTACTGTGAATGGTCATAAATTGGACTGTTCTTCACAAATGAATATTCTGCTTTATTCATTGTAGACATATAGCCCATATATGGCTTATCAATTTTCAAACAAGATGATGCAGTGTGGTAGATTCTAAAGTTATTCTACACATTTTGATGGTTTAGAAGTCACTGTTTGTGTAATGTACATAGTATATTATGATAATCAATTTACAGAGTATAGCACAATGAACACACAAAATGGTAGAGATTGGATAGACATCTTTCCTAACTCTTACTATTTTAATTTAATTTAAAAAATTATTTTTATCTACCACAAAAATAGAGCTCAGGAAAATCGTGCTGGTTATTTGACTGTTCCACTGGCTTACATCATGACTAAAAGAGAAATTAATGAACTATAAAAATAAATCTAATTATATATAGGTAAATCTGATTGGTGAGAAAAAGACTCTAAAGATTTACCAATATACTTGGAGGGAAAAAAACCCTGTTCTGACCTAATGGTTAAAATATGTATATGTGAATCAGAACTGAAAAGTATACATTCACAGAGGAGTAAATGTGTATGTTAATTGAAGCTGGGGAAATCACCAAAGGCAGAAGATGACCATATTATCATCTATAAAAACAGGAAATAAGGTAGTGTGAGTAGCTTGAAGGTTTATTATAAAATATGGAATTCAGACCCAGAACCCAGTAAAGTTCACTGATACTTCCCACGTCATTTGATTATCTTACCCTTCGTGTGATGCCAGTTTTGCTTTTTTTAAATTTCCATGTTAGCAATTATTTTTTTATATTTAAGTCACAGTACTCAGGATATTACAGCTTTTGATATTTGAATTTAATATCCTTACAGGACAACTGCTGAATCCATTAGTTAGCCATCTGGTTTAGGGTAGCTAGCCTGCTATTTCTCTAGGCTTTCAAATTCTTGAAATGTTTTGTGCTTATGATCATTTGCATTTTAAATGTGTGCATGCATGTTCATGTATATACTGACATCCTGCTATAATATTTCACTCTTTTAGAGCTAAATGAAATGAAAGAGTGACTTCTAAGAAGATTTAGTAAATGAAATGCCAAAGCCATCTCATTACAAAGTTTTGTCCCCAACTGTATCAGTTTCTTACGGATGCTGTAACAAATTGCTGCAAACCCAGTGGCTTACAATTCTGGACAGAAGTCTGAAATCGGTTTTGTTGGACTGAAACCAAGTTGTTGGCAGGGCCACGCTCCCTCTGCCGGCTCCAGGGGAGACTTCCTTTCCTTGCCTCTTCTCGTTGCACTCTTTGCATTTCTTGGCTTGTGGCCCCTTTCTCCATCTCCAAAGCCAGCACCTCAGCATCTTGCTTCAGGCATATTGCCCTCTGTCTCACTGTAGTAAAATTTGCCTCTGCCTCTATCTTATAGAGATGCTTGTGGTTACATTTAAGATCCACTGAGGTAATCTAGGATATTCTTTCCATCTCAAGATTCTCAACTTAATCTTATCTGCAAAGTCCTTTGTGCCATATCAGATAACATTTACAGGTTCTAGGAATGAGGGCCAAGATATCTTTGGGAATTATTATTCAGCTGTACAGGAAAGGATGAACTCAGCAGGTCTGGGTTGCTCAAACCCTATACATTCCCAGCGTCTTCAGAACTGACCCTAGGCTTGGCCTCTGGAAGATGACCTCTGAGTCCTTGGCGTATCCTACCTGCTAAATTTCTTTGTATACCTGAGATCTTGGGCCACAGGAGATAGTTTGTGCTAACCATATGATTTATGGTGAGCACCTGTTTTGGCACGCCTGAGGCTGTGGACCGTACTATGTGTTTGACCTCTTGGAGGAGGGGGGCTGCAAACTGAGTAGCTAAGGCCAGTCATACAGGTACCACATGCTATGTCTTAGACTCCCAATAAAATCCCTGGACACCAAGACTCAGGTGAGATGATCGAGTTGGCAACACTTAGCATGGGTTGTCACACATTGTTAAGGGGAGAATCATATACTGTCCTTGCATGACTTCATAGGGAGAGGACAGCTGGAAGCTTGTGCTTGGTTTCTTCTGGCCTCTGCCCTCTGAGCCTTTTCTTCCTGCTGATGTTAATCTGTACCTCTTCACTGCAGTAAACTGTAACAGTGTGTACAGATTTTCTGAGTCCTGTGAGTCCCTCCAGCAAATCATGGAGCATAAGGCCGATCTTCAGGACCCTCAGTACATCAGCCTGCCATACCAAATGAGTCCAATAATAGAATTCAGGTTGATGTTAGAATGGCAGGGGGTGTCTGTATGTATAGAATACATTGTTCAAATATGATATGTGTAATACAGAAAAGACCATCTCTGGTACAATATTAATTTTAATTAAAAACGGAAACATTTCCAGCATATATGAACAAATTACTGAGAGCCATGGAAATCAGATGCTATATCATTGTTGCTTTGGAAAGAGTGGAAAAGTAGTGAAGATATTATAGCTCTGTACACAAATTTATAAGCCCAAACTTCATATAAATTCACATAAATACCATGCATGTCTCATAAGCTTAAAAATAAAATATATTCCTATAAGCTTTTGGGAAATGGCAGATAATTGGGATCCCGTTCCAGAAACTGGAGACATTTTGGAGACTGAGGTGCCTCAGGTAGCAGAGGGTAGTTTGAGTTGTTGTTAAAACATGCCACTGAAATGATATAGCATGAGAGGCCTTGGAGGTGGAGAAGCAGCTGCAGTTACAGTGTGTTGGGTCTGATATTACATGGTTTCATGTCTGCCAGGCTCTGTTTCTATGGCAGAATGTGTGCTATGCAGTGTATTCAGTATTCGGTAAACTAGAAGTTTCTGGGATATTCTTTCAGTCGATTCCTGACCACAGACTAGGAGAAAAGATTTCTTCATACATGTGCACATTTAAGATGTTTTTGCAGCAAACTGTACCAGAAATTACTATAGAATGTCATTTGGAAAAAATCAGGCTCTGCTAGAACTTGGGGCTATGGGTATAAAAAGTTTACAGAAACATTTACCAGTGAAGAAGCTCCAATACATTTATGGGAAACCTTAAATTTTTGCTGTTAGTGAAACTAATAATAAGAGGGCCAAAAAGAGGCAACCAAGCTCTTGGGGAATAAGACAGAGCAAACTTGATTACCTGAACTAGACTCGGGGAACTGGAGGTGCATCTCAGGGTGAGGTCTGAGCAGTGTTCCTCTGAGCAGGGACCTGGTTGGAGATGGGAACCTTCCATGAGCTTCCACTGAGGGGAGAATGGTCACAAAAATAAGAGCTGGAACCACTTGCAAACCCACCCCTGGTAGCTGGGGCGGGGGTGTGTGCAGCATATACAGGATAGATTGAGGGGGAAAAAATGCCAAGAGGAAGGGATTTGGCTTGAGGCTACCTTTGGTAGACCAGTCGACTGTTACTACTAAGCTTGCGTGATTATTGGAGGGACTTCTAACTGGACGCTGGAACTTTGGAAGTTTGGGATGTTGTGCCTCTTCTCTCCCCACGCCATCCCTGGGCACAGCCTGTGCTTAGCAGCCAGTGGATTTTAACGTGGAAATCTAGAAGAAGGGCGAAGTATTGGTTGTGCTTCATGCCCAGATTGATGGGGGTGAGAAGCATGAGAAAGAATCCTAGAGCAATCATGGGAGGACTTCTCTAATTTGCACACCTAGGGAGCTGGGGTTTGGGTCTAGGATAAGCAGATTCCCAAGGGATAGGAATCTCATAGCCAATACTTAAAATCCAATAACAATGGAAAATAAAATAGCTTACAACTTAAAAAATCATATTCTGTGTATTTGAGATTAATTCTATGTTGTCTGATTTAATCCTCACAACAAGGGAATGAAAAAGTATTATTATTTCCAGTTTATGAATGCTGAACCTGAGATTCTAGATGGCAGAGCCTGAGTTCACACCACCAGAGCAGGACAAATTTGAATTCTGTGTCCTTCTCAGCATGACAAACTACTCAGAAAGCGTGGATTTTCAGTCAGTGCTGACTTAACGCTAAGTCACTGCACAGAATTTTCCGCAAATTACCGTACTCACTGCCTCTGAGGGAGCACTGCATTTTATTGGTGCATCCTTCTGGCATCTAGTCACGGGTTTGCCCCATGGCTCCTCTTACACTGCTGCCTGGAGATTTATGTCTTTAAGTCTTTCTCTTTAATGAAATAGTGCTTTTCTTGAGGGTGGGAACCATGTCCTATACATTTCTGTAAGTCAGACAGTGCCTAGCCTAGTGCTGTCTGCATGGTGTTCTTAGTAAATATTTGGTTATATTTTTTCTATCATAGTGTGAGATGAAACTATCTCTGATGTTATCTTGTAAATTACATGTGGAAACCACACTTAAAATATGTGCCTTGCATGTGATTTTTCTGCAATTTCTTGGATAATATTAGCATGTGGTAAATACTTATCTAATAAAAAGACAGTATATATACACAAATATGAAATCCGTGATGTTGGAATTCCCATATCTCTCTTGGTGATAGATTGTTTGGTAAAAGGAGGTAAGTAAAAGATAGCAGTGGTTGGTTACTGTCAAGGGAAAAAGTTATCTGAGTGGCCTTTGAATTTCTAGTTTGTTAGATATTGACAGCCTCAGGGTACAAGTGAAGGATTTCTGAAGAGAATTCAAGAATGCTTACCCTGTGCTTGAGACTTTATAGTAAAATCATTTGCTAACAGGATTCAGTGCCATTGAGTGGGAATTCACAGACTAAATTGAGAGACTTTCAGTCTTAGCTATTCTCTTAGTCTTCCTCATTTCTCAGGTAGTAGTATTTATTTTCTCTCTTCTGTTGGAAGTGCTATAGTTAACTCTCTCCATAGTAAATAAGTTAGAAGAAATTCCCTCCCTCCCTCCTTCCCTCCCTCCCTTCCTTCCTCCCTTCCTTCCTTCCTTCCTTCCTTCCTTCCTTCCTTCCTTCCTTCCTTCCTTCCTTCCTCCCTTCCTTCCTTCCTCCCTTTCTTCCTTTTATTAGGTCAGAGAAAGATGACAGAAAGAATGATAATTGTACATATATACAACATGACTTTTTTTAAAAACGAAAATTGTTTACTTGAAAACATGTACAGAAATAAATGATTTTCTCCCTAACATCAAATATTGATCATTTCCACCATGACAAATGGATAACTAGAAAATTCTGCCTTTGAAAATATGCTTTTATGTATTTGACATGAAGGAAAATATTGATTTTGTTTAAACTTTCAGAAGAGTGTTTCACTTGAGAACATTAGTGAAAGGCTGTGGTAGAAAGGGAGAAGCAGAAAAGCTGTGATATCTTTTTTTCTTCTTACCCATCATATTCTTAACAATTTTATTTTTTTTTCCACACAGCTCTCCACATTCTCACTTTCTCTCATATGGCCCCTCCAGACTTCTTAACACTTACAGATCACTTGCAAGACTAAAAATTTTCCTATCTAAACCATGCATTAAAAAAAATTTTTTTCACAGGTAAGAATGAAAGCATTCTCATTAATTTTAGTGAGTATTTAATGTATCATAGAGTTTCAGGGAATTTGTTTTTAAAACAAAGACTCTTAATAATTGCTAAATGTCAGCCTTAGTATTTTCTCTCAATTTCTTAGAACTGTTTTAGAGAGTGAGAGAAGTGAAACATGTTCTTTTTTGCTCCTTCATTTTCTAAAAGTAGGATGACCAAGTGATCATTTAAAAAGGAAATAAAAATGGAAAATGGTCTGTGAACTACCATGCTAAAAAGAAACCTATCCAAAATAAATAAAACACCAAAAAAATCTTTTAACAAATATTGTACCAAAAAAAAAAAGAAAGAAAGGAAAAAAGAATAAAGGAGTCTAAGCCAGTAAGAAATTGTTCATTCTGTGAAAATAGCACCACTGATCTTACTACTGGTTTTCTCTTTGTTCCTGAGACTTTATTTTTCAAGGCAGTGAAAGTAGCCTCAAGAGAGATTGCAGTTCAGTCTTAGCCAGGGTTGTAAACTTACGCCAGAGAGCCACTATATGTGGTAGTGGCTACATTTGATGGGAAAGAGATCTTTTTTAAGATTAAAAAAAAAAATTTCCTGATTTTCACCATCATGATGTTCCCAGAATGTCAACATCTTCCTTAAAAATATTTCTGCAAAGAAAATTTGCAAAATACAGAGAAAGAGAAAGAAGAATGTAATGCCTCATATATCCATCATACAGATTTAACAATTTATTAACATTTACTATATTTATTCCATGTTTTAGATTTATACAACTTTATTAATCCTAAGGTTTTTCATTAAGGTGTAATTTACATACAATAAAAATTTCAATGTTAGGTGAATAATTTTATGAGATTTGACAAATATATACAGTCACGTGGCAGCCGGCAGACTCATGATATGGAACATTCTACACCCTAAAATTTTCTTATGGCCATTTCCAGCCAATTCCTCTCCTCCACCAAAACCCCAGTAAACCACTGAATTCTTTTATTCCTCTATAGTTTAATCTTTTCTAGAATTTCACAAAAATTGAATCATAAGGTAGATAGTATTTTATGTCTGGCTTCTTTCACTTTGCGTAATGCTTTAGAGATTTATCCATGTTGTTGAACTTATCAATATTTTTTTCTTTTTATTCCTGATTAGTGTTGCATTGTATGGATATACTGAAGTTTCCCATTCTGTAGCTGATGGACATTTTGGTTATTTCCAGGTTTTTTTTTTCCCCGTATTCTGCATGAAGTTGCTATAAGCATTTGGGTACACATCTTTGTGTAGATTTTTTTTTCATGTCTCTTGGCTAATCACCTAGAAGTAGAATTTGGTCATACTGTGTGTATTTAATTTTATAGAAAACTGTGAAACTATTTCCAAGTGGCTGTACCATTTTGCATTCCCATCAGTCATGAATGAGAGTTCCAGGTGCTCCACATCCTCACCAGTACTTGATTATGTTAATCTTTTGAATTTTAGCCATTTTGGTGAGTGTGTAGTGGTATCTTAATTTGCATTACTCTAATGACTAATTATATTGAACATCTTTTTACATGATTATTTGCCCCTTGTATACCGTATTTTATGCAGTGTCTCTCTGAGTCTTTGCTCATTTAAGAAATTTAGTTGTTTGTAATCCTATTATTGAGTTTTAAGTGTTGTTTATATAATTCTGGCAGTGTGTCCTTTATTGGATGTGGATTTTGAAAATATTTTCTCCCAGTCTGTGGCTTGTATTTTCATTTTCTTAACTGTCAGTTTTGAAGAGCAGAAGTTTTTAATTATGATAAATTCCAAATTATCAAATTTTTTGTAGTTGATGCTTTCTGATAGTAAAGAAAGTTTTTAAAAAAATATTTATTTATTTTTGGTTGCGTCAGGTCTTAGCTGTGGCACGTGGCACCTTTCATTGCAGCACGTGGGCTGATAGTAAAGAAATTTTGGCTAAGCCAAGATCAGCAAGATTTTTCTCCTGTGTTTTCTTTATGAAGTTTTATAATTTTCCATTTCAAGTTATGTAAATGATATTAGATGAATGTCCAATATCTTTTAAAATTTTCATCTGATAATCAAATTGTTCTAGCACTGTTTGTTGGAAAAAACTATCATTTCCCCATAATTTTTTTTTAATATTTATTTATTTTTGGCTGCATTGGGTCTTTGTTGCTGCTTGTGGGCTTCAGTAGTTGTGACTCGTGGGCTTGAGAGCGCAGGCTCAGTATTTGTGGCGTTCGGGCTTAGTTGCTCCGCAGCATGTGGGATCTTCCCGGACCAGGGCTCGAATCTGTGTCCCCAGCATTGACAGGTGGATTCCTAACCACTGCGCCACCAGGGAAGCCCCCCATAAATTATTTTGGTATCTTTTTCAAAATCAATTTACTTGTAGGACTATTTATGGACTTTCTAGTCTGTTCCATTGTTTATGACTATCCTTTATGGCAATACTACAACTGTTGTGATTACTATAGTTCTGTAATATGTCTTGAAATAATGTAGTGTAAGTCCTCAATGTTGTTCTTCTTCAAAATCACTTGGCTACTCTAGGTCCTTTGCATTTGCATATAAAGTTTTACAATCAGCTTGTCAATTTCTAAAAAAAAAGTCTGCTGGGATTTTGATTGGTATTGTGGTGATCAATTTGGATAGGTTTGACATTTTAACATACTGAGTCTTGTGATTCTTGAAAGGTATTTCTCTGCATTTACATGGGCTTCCTTAATCTTGCCAGCAATGTTTTGTAGTATTCAGTGGAGAAGTATAGCACATATTTTGCTAAATTTATACTTTACTATATCATAATTTTTTATTCAATGTAAATAGTACTATTTTTACTTTAATTTCCAATTTTTTATTGCTAGTGTATTGAAATACAAGTAATGTTTGTATATTGTATCTTCTGACATTGCTAAATGCACTTATTGGTTTTAGTAGTAGATTACTTAAGACTTTTCACAGTCAGAATCTGTGCACAGAGAAATTAATTTATTTAATAGGTACAGACTTTTAAAGTTGTCTACTTTTTCTTGAGAGAGCTTTGATAATTTATTATTTTAAGGAATGTATTCATTTAATCTTTTTGGATAAATTTGTTGGCATAAAGTTATACATACTATTTCCTTATTATCCTTTTAATGTCTGTAAGATCTGAAGTGATATTTCCCCTCTCTGTTGGTAATTTGTTTCTTCTCTTCTTGATCAGTTCAGCTAGATTATCAACTTTATTGATATTTGAAAAGAACCACTTTTGGCTTCATTGATGTTTCTCTATTGTTTTTTCTATATTCTATTTCACTGATTTATGTTCTTATCTTTTTATTCTTCTACTTAGTCTAGATATGATTTGCTCTTCTTTTGCTAGTTTTTTGAAGATTAAAGTTTAGATTATTGAT
The DNA here is from genome assembly GCF_949774975.1 of Lagenorhynchus albirostris. Lineage (NCBI taxonomy): Eukaryota > Metazoa > Chordata > Mammalia > Artiodactyla > Delphinidae > Lagenorhynchus > Lagenorhynchus albirostris. Next base: position 9,364,375 of record NC_083111.1, read on the forward strand.
TTGAGAACTTTGTGCCTTTCTAATATAAGCATGTAATGTTTTCCCTCTAAATAATCATTTTTCTACACATCACAGCAAATTCTCATTTAGTTAAATTTTTTCTAATTTTTTTTGTGTGTGTTTGTTTCTGACCCATTGGTTTTTTGGAATAGAGTTGCTTAATTTTCAGATATTTGAAGTTTTTCTAAAAATTTTATTTTTGCTAATTTTAATTCTTTTGTGTTCCGAAGACATACTCTGTAAGTTTTCAATCTTTTGAAATCTGTCGAGACCTGTTTTAAGGCCCATCATATGCTCCATCTTGGTGAATGCTTTATGTGCACTTCAAAAAGGTGTGTGTTCTGCAGTTTCTGGGTTTAGTTTTCTAAAAATGTCAATTAGGTGAAGATAGTGGTTAGTATCATTCAGGCCTTCTATCAGAAATACTGATATTCTTGTCTAGTTTTTTTTTTTTTTTTTTTTTTTTTTTTTTTTTTTTTTGCGGTACGCGGGCCTCTCACTGTTGTGACCTCTCCCGTTGTGGAGCACAGGCTCCGGACGCGCAGGCTCAGCGGCCATGGCTCACGGGCCCAGCCGCTCCGCGGCATGTGGGATCTTCCTAGACCGGGGCACGAACCTGTGTCCCCTGCATCGGCAGGCGGACTCTCAACCACTGTGCCACCAGGGAAGCCCTCTTGCCTAGTTTTTAAAAATAAATTGCAGAAAAGATGTGTGTTAAAGTCTTAATGATGGTTGTGGATTTGTCTGTTTTTTCCCCTTAGGTCCATTACTTCATATATTTTGAAGTTCTTTTGTAAGGCACATACATATTTATAATTGTTATCTTTTCCTGATATATTGAACCTTTTATCATTGTCCACAGTGGTGCTCTTTGTTTTCGTGTCTATTTTGTTTGATTTTATATAGCCACTCCAGCTTTCTTTTTGCATTATATATCTTTTTCTAGTTTTTCACTTTCTTTTATTGAATGAAAGGTTCTTTAAATTCTGTAATGCTTTATAATTTTCAAAAGTTTCACACACATGATTTCATATAATCCCATAATAATCCGTTTTTAAAAAAAAGTTTTTCAGTTTTTCACTTTTAATGTGTTTATATTTCAAGTGCATATTTTATAGAGAACATATAGTTGGGTTTTACTTTTATATCTGGTTGGGCAATCTCTGCCTTTTAAAAAATATATATTTATTTATTTATTTGCCATGCTGCATAGTGGTATGCAGAATTCCCAACCAGGGATTGAACCTGTACCCCCTGCAGTGGAAGCATGGAGTCTTAACCACTGGACCACCAGGGAAGTCCCAATTTCTCCCTTTTGATTGGAGTATCTGGTCTGTTCCCATTGAAAGTAATTATTGACATGGTAGCTTTAGGTCTGCCGTTTTTGCTATTTGTTTTTTATTGGTCTCACTTGTACCAACATTTTGTTCTCTATTCTTTCTTTTCTGTTTTCTTCTGTGGTAATCAGGTATTTTCTAGTTTTCCGTTTTAATTTTTTGATTGACTTTTTGCTTTGTCTTTCTGTATTACTTTTTTTTAGTGGTTGCTCTAAGGTTTACAACATACATCTTAAAATTAGCCCCGATCAATTCAGAATTAATATTTGAATTACTTCAGGTAAAATATAGCAACTTTGAAATAGTGTATTTTTGTTTGCCAACTCCCAGTGCTATTTTTATCATATATGACTCATGTATGTATGTCATATATTTATACATAAATATAAAATGTCACTATATGTACGAAGTATATATATATTTGTATTTACCACATATTTACTTCTGGGGGTCTTCATCCTGTTGATATGAGTAGCTGCAATTTAATAGCATTCTCCTTCAGACTTCTAGTGACTCTTTTCTCTTAGGGATAAATCCATTTCATTTTTGTTTATTTGAAAATGTTTTTATTTTCTTTCAGTTTGAAGAATAGCTTTGCTGGATATAGAATTCTTGATTAACATTTTTTTTCTTCTGCACTTTGAACATTTTATTTCAATTTTTTCTGACTCCTATAGTTTCTGGTAAGAAGTTAGTCATTAGTTATTTATATTGTGGCTTTCCTGTGTGTAATGTATTTTTTCTGGCTGCTTTGAAGAATTGCAGTTTTTCTTTGACTGATGGCAGTTTGACTATGATATACGTAGGGATGATTTTCTCTTCATTTATTCTGACTGAGGTTCATTGAGATTTTTAGTTCTATAAATTAATGTTTCCCAACAAATTTGGAAAGTTCTCAGACATTTCCTAAAAAAAATTTTCTTTCCCTCTCTCTCTCTCCTTCTGGCACTCCCATTACACGTGCTTAGATCACTTCATAATGTTACCAGAGTTTTCTGAGGTATTGCTACTTTTTTATTTAATGTTTTTTTGCGTCTTTTTCAGCTAGGACAGTTTCTATGGATCTATCTTCAAGTCCACTGATTATATCCTCTCATTTCCTGTCTGCTTTTCAGCCCATTTAGCCCTTTGTAATTTTAGTTATTTACATTTCAGCTCTATGATATCCTTTTGAAAAAGTAATTTCCACTTTTCTCTTGAGATATCTTATCAATTATTGCTAGCAAACTTTCTTATAATTATTCCAACATATTTTCTGTTAATTCTTTGAATATATTTGTAGTAACTTTTTTGATGTCTTTACCTGCTAAATTCAACATCTGGCCCAAATTAGAGTCAGATTCTGACTACCTTTTTTCCTGAATATAGGTCACAGTTTTCATTCTTTGCATGAGTACTAATTTCTCACTGAAACTAGATATTACAGAAAATGTAATGAACTCTGGCTTCTGTCATGTTCTCCTGTGTATTATTGGGTTTTTGTTCTAGTAGGTGATCACCTTGTCTGGATTCAAACTGTAGACTTTGTCTCTTCTGTCAACAGCTGTTATTTGTTGTTTTTTTTTTTTGCGGTACGCGGGCCTCTCACTGTTGTGGCCTCTCCCGTTGCGGAGCACAGGCGCCGGACGCGCAGGCTCAGCGTCCATGGCTCACGGGCCCAGCCGCTCCGTGGCATGTGGGATCTTCTCGGACCAGGGCACGAACCCGTGTCCCCTGCATTGGCAGGCAGACTCTCAACCACTGCGCCACCAGGGAAGCCCTGTTATTTGTTTTTAAGGCTTCCAAACGCAGCCTTTTTACCTGTCCCTTGTAGTTATCCCCATAGCTATAAAATGTGGCAGCCAGCCAAGAAAATCCTTTTTGAGGTGCAGCTCACCCTCTCTGTGCTGCCTTGCTTCTGTGATTTTTTCCTGTCTATGACCCCTGTCTCCCCAGTTTCTACCTGATTCAGGCTCTATTGTCTCATTCTTCTGACTGATGCGGATTCAGCTTTCTTCAGCTGAACCACTCGTAGTTGGGGAATACCCTCAGTAAGATAAGCACCAAATTTAGAGTTCTGGTTCTGTTTAAATTTCAAAAATATTTTTTTCTCTATTCTCTGAATACTTTTCCCACCAGGGTCTTATGCATAGTTTAGTTGCCAGCCAGGGATTTGTACAGTTTGCTCTGAATTTTGGTCTCGCTCCTTCTGAGGCTCTGTTGCTGCTAAAATTTCCCCTTTAAAATTCCAGTTGCTTTCCAAGCCTGAACTCAGTCTGTGGCACCTTTAGCTAAAATAGGCTATTGTGTTTCCCATGGCAGTTCAACAGCCATAGCTGTGGAGGTTGGCTAGAGCCATGGATCGAATAGCCACAGACTCAAAATTCTTAACTTTTCCAGCTGCAGTTTTTTTACAGTCAAACTTTCTTGTTGCTTTTGCTTGTGTTTAGATGCTTTCTAAGATTTTTTTAATCATCCGAATTTAAATTTTAGCCAATATTTTGTAGTCGTTATTTGTGGGGGTCACATTGTCATCTCACCTCTCCACCATTACTGGAAGTTGAGCCCCATCTTCATAAAGATATTTTAAAATAAATTATAGACATGTCATTTTACATCTAAATATTTCATGTGCAGCCCACAAAAATAAAGACATTTCTTAAAGTATTCACCGTAACATTATTGTATTTAACAAAATTAACATGAGTCCTTATTATCTTTTAATACTGGTTCACATTTACATTTCTCCATTTGTCCCCAAAATGGCTTTTATGGTTGGTAAACCAGAATTCAAAAAGACCCACAGACTCTAGTCGTTGTATCTCTTAAGTGTCTTATTTGGAATTTTCTTCTCCATAATTCTTTTTTTTTTTTTTAATTTTAGTTTTTGGCCATGCCATGTGTTATGTGTTATGCCACGTATTACCTTAGTTCCCTGACCAGGCATCGAACCTGCACCCCCTGCAGTGGGTGTGTGGAGTCTTAACCACTGGACCTCCAGGGAAGTCCCCCTTCTCCCTAATTCTTAAATGACATTGAGTCATTGAAAAAATAAAACAGGTTATTTTGTGGAGTGTCCCATATTCTGGATTTGTCTGATGTTAACTTGTTCTATCTCTTGTATTTCCTATAAACTTAAAGTTAGAACTAATGTCTTGGTTAGAGTTAAATTAAACATTCTTGGTAAAATATATCCCAAGTGATGATGTATCTTTCATGATTCATACTGTTAGGATTTATATAGTGCCTGGTTATTCCGCTATTAGATGGATTATTGGGTTCAGGTGGTCTTCAGTCTCCTTTCTTCCAGATCATTTTTTCAGATTACTTGATTAGCCAACTTGGAAATCACTATACCACCTAGAATCACTTAGTGATTCTAAATATTCATATTAGGATATTCTATATTCTAATATTCTAAATATTCTAATACTCTAAATATTCATATTAGAATATTTCTACCCTCCAACTCTTAATTCATGTCATCATCAAAATGAAATTATCCATAAATTCTTCCTAGCTTAGAGTGAATCCGCAAAATTAAAAGACATCTAAATTGAAATAAATTATCCCAGTGAGTCACCTAAGGTGTATACACACTGCCAAGTATCCTCCGCTTTCTATTTATCTATCTCCTCTGTAGCTATGCTTCATGAGTCTCTGGCTTCTAAGAAGATAGCCATTGTTTTGCTGATAACTTACCATTCATTTGTTTATTTGATTAATGTAAAAAGCTACAGTGAAAAACATTTTTTTTTTTTTTTTTTTTTCGGTACACGGGCCTCTCGCTGCTGTGGCCTCTCCCGTTGCGGAGCACAGGCTCCGGACGCGCAGGCTCAGTGGCCATGGCTCACGGGCCCAGCCGCTCCGCAGCATGTGGGATCTTCGCGGACCGGGGCACGAACCCGTGTCCCCTGCATCGGCAGGCGGACTCTCAACTACTGTGCCACCAGGGAAGCCCCAGTGAAAAATTTTAGGACAATTAAAAATACCCATATAGGTGATTAACAGATATACACTACTATATATAAAACAGGTAGACAACAAGGACTTAATGCATAGCACAGGGAACTGTATTCAATATCTGTAATAGCCTGTAATGGAAAAGAATCTGAGAAATATTATATGTATATAAAACTGAATCACTTTGCTATACATCTGAAACTTATACAGTATTGTAAATCAACTATACTTCAATAAAAATAAAATTCCCATATAGGACTGGAGTTACTGATATTGATTCTGTTGACCTGGTATTCATAATGTGTTGAATGCCTGAATCAGAGAAAACTTTTTTACGTTATGAAGCTCAAGTCAGTTCCTATATATTAGATTATATCAACTTGATTAAATTTCCTTTCATGTATCTCAACTGGCAGTCATTTCCATGGGCAAAATGAAGACCTTTGAATTATCTTCTTATTTGATTAGGACATGCTGTATTTTTTTAACCTCTTTCTATCTCTTTTCTAAATCAAGATTTAGTTATGTTAATTAGAACTGGTAGGCCCTACAGCCAAATTTTAAATCAAGCCAGTGGTCTCATTTTTTGAAATAGTGTGGACGTTTGTATGGGGAAATCTTCCTTTATTACCATTCACTGTGGTAGAAAGAAGCAGAGCAATTACTACTGCAGAGTAATTTAATACTGTTTTATTAACACGGCCTTTCATCTTGGTAAGGAGTTCTGGGATTCATGAGGATGTCCATTTTCTGTGAAATACTATCCCATTTAAATAGATTAATCCACAATCTATGGTTATAAAAACATTAAAAAAAATAAAGAACTAAAATCTGAGTAGAGAATAAAATGTAAGAATCAATTAACTTGCATCCTTTTAAAAAATTATTATACTATTATCTTTAATAATTAGATACACTTTTCCTATTTCTTACCTGAGCTATTGTTCTTTTTTATGCCAGGTACTTGACACATTAGACTAGAGAAGAATTAAATTTGGAATTAATACTTGACTAATGGTCCAAAATAATTTAGAGTTTAAATCATTCCGATAAAATAAATTGTAGAAATGGTTGTTTGTTTTTATGTGGTGGATGGCTCTTTTAGCAGACATTATTTGGTGTTTCAGTTACAGTTTACTTTCTCTGCCCAGTAAGTTTCCTGGAGAAATGGTGTTGTAGGCATTTTAGAGAACTTATATGAAAGAAGATTTTTTATGTAATAACTTCCTGTGCAGAAGCAACATTTAAACATAAACTTTTCTCATAATACTTCTTTCTTTTAATAACAACTATTACTTTTCCCAAGGAGAAGTGAGAAATTAAATCACAGAGAAATGAAAGGATTGTTTAAGACCAGATAGTCTTTAATTCAATTGAGTATTCATTTTATTCTTCATATCTGAGTACTCCTTCATTCCTCCAGATCAGAGGATTTGTGTTATGTTGTTTTCTGTATGTATTCTGCATGCTGTATTGCCATAAGTATGGAATAAATTTGCTCTGTGACATTAAAGACATTAAAAAAAGCCACATCTTTTTTTTTTTTTTTTTGATTTTCAAATGAAACTTAGCTCAGGATCCAGTTAACTAACCATAATGTTTTCTGGGCGCAGGGTCATATTCTTCTTCTCAGTCTCTGATTTCCCCACATTAGGAGGAAGTAGATCTCAGCTTCAATCTGGGAGTCCCACCTTAATCCTTTCCCTGCTACCTGCAGTGGATTGTCAGGAAGTAGGGTGGAGCCAATCCCACCTTGACCTGCTGAACATTACTGAATGGGCATTTAGGCTTTTTTTCATTCCCTCCACCCAGGAGTCCTAGCCTACTGGTGGTAACAGTGCAGATGAGGGTCAGGAAACCTTTTTTGGTTGGATCAGGAGAGCCTCACTTGTTTTTTCAAGACCCCCAAACTATACTTTAAATTTCACGTTGAAATTGAGTCCCCCCAACACTGAGTTCCCCTGCTGAGTTTATGATTAACCTCTCTATCCAAAACTTTATTCCCATTCTTGTCATGCCCCTGTTCCCCTCAGGATTGAGTGGTATCAAAGAAAAGGGGGGGCTGAAACCCAGCAGGACCCTGTAGGGCCCTCCCAGGTACAGAAGCCCCTTTGTGCCCCCCATTTCTTGTTTGTAAAGAAAAAGGCTTTAGTCTCCTAGGCTCTCGTCTCTTCCTGCCTGCCTGCCATTGTCTGAAAGCTTGTGCTTCCTCTTCTGTTTTTGCTCAGTCATGAGCATCTTTGCCAAGGCTGCCAAACTCTAGTACTTATTGTCTAGACGCCTTAGGTACACACACAGGGATCCTTCTTAGATTTATTACATGCCCCAGAAGGGCTGTGTACACAGGTCAGAGTCCTCCTTGGGAGACCCTGTCCTCCACTGTTTGGGGAGTACAGATCTTCTCTACTTCCTTCATTTCTGCAGCTCTACTCAGAGTAGAGCTTGTATTAAACCTTGTGTAATGCTGTTAGGAAATTAGTTTTGAGAACAATTCTTTTCTTTTTTTGGCTGCACCACGCAGCTTGTGGGATCTTAGTTTCTCGGCCAGGGATCGAACTCGGGTCCATGGCGGTGAAAGCCTGAGTCTTAACTGCTGGACCGCCAGGGAATTCTTGAGAACAATTCTTAATTATCTGGGAAACCAACACTTCCAGGACACAAAACCCAGGTTTTCTTGTCAGTGCCCGTATGGGGAAAATGTAATCTACCTATCCTCTTTCTCTGGCTTATTTTTTATTGATGTTACTGTTCTGTAATGCTTTTCCCTTCCTGTATCCTTTCTCATTTTCTTCTCAACTCATTTTCTTTCTTCTGTCTTCCCCTTCTGTTTTTTCTCCAAAGAAAGCAGTTATGGGCACAGCAAATCTAAATCAGTGAAAGGAATGGGAACGTTATCTATCTGACATCTCTCTTGATTCAAGTGGGAGTTATGCCCATTTTCCAGGGAGAAAAAAAGTTGTATGTGTTCAGATGGGACCCCAAAACCACTTATTGAAAAGTACAAATTATAATAGTTGAAAAATTTATAATGCCAGGACAATGGTATGTTTCTTTCCTTTTGGCAAATTCATTTTGTTTCTGTTTTTCAGCTTATAACAAAACATTGCCTGAACCTTGAAGTAAAGATAAGCTTTGTCTTATCTCCCTGGGTGAAGGAGACAGCTAGGGAGAGCAATACATATCTTAGTGGAAATATTTTGCCATGGGAGGTGTGGCTACCCTCATTTCTCAGAACATTTAAAAAAAAAAGAAAAAACCTTTCGGATCACAGTGAAGGAGCAGGATTGAGATTCATCCATAAAAATAGGATGGAAAAATCCCTGGCACAGCTTCCAAGGCTGGAAAATCACAAATTTACATTTTCCTTATCCACAAAAGGTCAGGAAGTTTGTTTATTCCCTGGATAATTGGTGCCCATCCTCTCAAACATTTCCCAAACCTGCCTATCTTTTAGGCTGCCCTTCCTGCGCTAGTCTTCAACCCCCCAAACATCCCACCTCCCTCCCCATGCCCCCAGGCCTCTGGGGAGTGTTGCTGAGGTCATGAAGGCTTGCCTTCCATCCTCTCCTTTCCCTCCTTTCCACTGGCACTCAGGGGGTCCTACTTGCTGTAAGTGTGGACTGATTTTCCCAAGGGCATGCCGTGGGGGTGAAGTCAGTTCTCCAGGTTTCGTGAAAAAGGTCATGGGCTCTGAGCCAAGCTCTACCCCAAACTTGGCAAATGGTCAGCCGATCAGTGGTCCGCATCGGGGGACATGCCTCCCCACACTGTGTGTGGGCAGAGCTCTGTTATGATCTCTGTACAAATGATTTACATGCCTCTTAGAATCAGATATTTCATGTCTTTTGTCTCATAATAATAGGTTTAAACGATTGAGGGACAGGGGAGAAGTCAAGGTGACCGTTTCAGATGGTCATTACCTTGTTCATAAAAGAACCCTATACATTTGCCAGTATTATTACAGGCTAGTTCGTTTAAGCCATCGCCGCCCCTCCGCGGTGCCTGGGGTGAAGGACAATATTCCCTCCCTCTCTGACCCTTGTACGGCTGCTTTCACAGAACACTGATGAATTAGTTCAGGAGAGGTAAATAAGAAGGACATTCGAAGTATCCCACAGCTGAAGCAGTTTCCCTAGAAGAGAGCAAAGAGCTTATTTAGGAAGCTGTTTGGTTTTTGTGAAAATCCTCTTTTTATATATTCATTACGAAAAGAGGAGTTAGAATTGAATGTTCTGGAATGAAAGAGTCTAGTTGCTTGCAGAAAGGGCTCAGGAAAATTAAAGATGCAACATTTTCACCCCTGAGTGCAGGATAATATTAGCTAACCAAGTAGCAATGTCATAGACAGGGCTTAATGATTAGATGGGGTTTACCAGTTATGAGATGACAGAAGAGGGGAAATAAAGTCGGCTGGGAAGGAAGAAGACAGAGACTAACTCTGGAAGACATTTTCACTCATCTACTCTCTAATTAGCTTGCATGAATTTCTAGAAATGGTCAGATGCTGGTAAGAGTCTTATCGAAAGCTTACATATATATGTAAATATGTATAATACAGAGATATAGCCAAACATAATGTTCAAATAATTTTAAAAGGGCAGGAAAAGGAAGAAAAAAAATCATTGAGAACAAAAAGCAACATAACCTAACAGTAGATCTAAATCCAAACATCACACACACACACACACACAACACACACACACACACACACACACACACACACACGCACGGTATTGTCTCCTGCATTAATTTGGCAGGTAGTTTTGGCTGTGTTTCTTTACCTGATGGTGTTCCATTTCCCTGTTTATAAAGCCAAGTTCATACTGCTGGCTCTTTACCTCAATGAGGGGCTAGGCGGGTTAATGAGATCTTACATCGGTCCTGAATATCAACCTTACAAAGTGCAGAACCAGACTCCATTTTCCATCCTGGACCATAAAATTCTACGGAAGAGTGGGCAAGGGACGCTGTGTTTTCCTTCTCCAGCCCTCACACCTCACCCGGGACGTTTAGCTCTAACACTGCAGTTCCTGTCTTTAGCCTTAACTCTCTTCTGATTTCTAAGAATTAATTTGGACTTTGGAATTGCGACCGAGGTGTAGTCTGTTAGTTGATGTTGACAGATTTCTGTTACACTGAGACCAGAGAATTTAGTGGCAAGTCTGTGAGAGGGCAGGCAAGAAAGAAAAAAGAATGTACTGAAGACCAGAAGACAGTAATACATCCCCCGGAATACACAATGTGCAGAAGCGAGATAGGGCCCAGGAGAAATATTGTACAGAGTAACGCAAGCCTCCAGTGAGGAATCAGAATCTCTGTGATTAGCATCAGTAGGAGTAAGAAAAATGACCTTTCAACAGGAAAGGTGGCCTCCAATTTCCCATTGTTTTGCTGTGAGTCTCCTGCTGCTGCTTTATCAGTACTCTTCCTGGGTCTGGAAGGCTCAGGGCTGGACAGCTCTCCGCTCCAGTTCTGCTCCCTGCAGTGGTACTAAAGGGTTAGAGTTATGAGCAGCAGACTCTTTCTGGGGAAGAGCTACATCATTTTCAAGGGGACCTCAAATAATTTAGTTCAGCAGAACACCCTTCTGATCGGCCAGCCCAATAAAGTGCCGCTGAGCTGGCAATAATTCATCCGCCTCCTTCAGCAGCTACCATTGGAACTGCGTCTGAACACTGAAAACAAATATGCTTTCACTGTATGTCTGAAATCTTTAATTCAGCCTCAGAGTTCCAGAGGAAATACTGCATTGCAGCTGTCCTGTTTTTGCAGAGAATCTCTGTTGGCCGGTGGCTGGGAGAGGAGGGGCTACAGCAAAGGCAGCCCGTTTTTAGCTCCACTCAGCAGATCCCTCAGCTCCAGGACATAATGAGAAAAGCGTCCTCAGCTAGCTTGGTGGACAGAGTTGTCTGGGGAGAGAAGGCTAGATACATAGGTACTAATGAAATCGGGTTTGATTATCTTCATTTATTCATTTAAAAAATCACTGGGTGTTTATCAAGCAATACATTTTCTTCAAAGAGTAGACACTTTTTAATGCTCTGGAGAATTTATAAAATAGATTCGAGATGCCAGATATACTCTCACCATTCCCACAGGCTTTCTTTACCGCAGCGTGGACATTCCCCGTCTTGGCCACTAGCACACTGGCTGGAGACATTTATGGCAGTAGTGTTCATGCATGCATACATTCGCACATACATTCTCCATGCATTTATTGAGTATTTCTACCATATTCTGGACACTGGAAATGCAGGTAAACAAGACTCAAATCATCAGTTTCAACAGTTGCTTCTTCATCCTCACCAAACTGCAGTTCTTACGTGTGTCTGGACGTCTCTGCCATCACTCTCCTTCCTGTGCTCCTCGGGGGCCCAGGCTGGCTCCAGTGCACGTGTCCGTGTTCTAGTCGGCCAGTGCTATTTCACATCACTTTTCTATAAATTTTTGCTGCCAAATTCCATTTGCTAAGGAGTGGAGCACACACAAGACATACAAGCATCTCTCTTGCTAAAACTGACTTGTGAGTTTGGTACTACCATTATTCCCATTTTGCAGGTGGGAACCACGCAGTAAAGTGAGTCGCCAAGGTCATTTGGCTAGTGAGAGGCAGAGCTGAGATTCAGAATCAGGTCTTCGATTCTTGCCAGAGCCCTCAACCACTTCGCCTCTTGTCCCCAGCTGGTCTAATGATGAGCTGTCTCGGGCTTGGGGAGAGCAGAACCCAACCAGCAACTGCTGGGCTCCTTAAATATGCATCGAAGGCTCCTCAGAGGTGGCTTATTTTACATTTTGACCTCCCTTATGAACAGATCCCTTCAGTCTTTCCATAGCAGCAGTTTGGGTTCACAGGGTGTGTATCTCTACTAAAGAACAGTCTTCCAAAGGCTTGCCTTCTCCTCTTTCCTTCCTTCAGTGAATTGTGTTATCTAATGCCCGTATTAGGGTGTTGTCTACTTAAGGCAGTTACGATGGTTTCCTCCTGAAACACATCCAGCTGAAATTCTGCTTTAGCAACCTGGTGCATTTTCCCTTTAATGGTGGAAAGAGAATCTCACACACACAAGGTCTACCATATGATACTGGTGTATTTTCACAACAAAACATGGCTTCTAAAAATCATTCCTTGAGTTTAAACAGAGAAGCCTTGGCTATTAGTCCAAAAGGAGGTTTGTCTGGGAAAAAAAAGTGTTTTGCAGCTGAGAGCAGTTTGAAAGAGGCTTTTGGTGAGCTTTTGTTCTTGCCTGTTTAACAGTTTAAGGTTTAGAGAAGCCTAAGTGAATTCACCTATTGCATTTGAGTCCAAAAACTGAATCCATTACAGATCTGTCTTGAGCCTGCCGTGAATTTCAGGGCTCCTAGGAGAATGCTCCAGGCTCACTTAACTGGTTTGAAATTGCATGGCCTCAGGCTCCACCGTCTTTATTTGGAGCAGGATGGGAGCGGGGGAATTAGTTCAAAAGCCGCAACCACTTTTTCCCTTTCCTCTCTAATTTCTGTTGTTCCGCGTTGGTTCCACACCATTTGCAAAATTTTAAGAACCATTCCAGAGGACCTAGGTCATAGCAGTTAGAATGAATATGATTCTATCACTTTTTCTATTATTTTTCATGTTTGTACCCATGCAATCCGTATGTATGTGGTTTGGGCCTTGGAAATTTGGAGGATTGAAAAAATACTGCGGACCTTGTCTCCAGCCCCAGATGGAATTTTTATTTGTTTTTGTTTGTGGTTTTGGTGTGTGCATGTGCGTGTGCCTGTGCATGTGTGTGTGTGTGTGTGTGTGTGTGTGTGTGTGTGTGTGTGTATTGGTGGGGGAAAAGGGGGAAGGGAGAGAGGGAGAAAGAATATAGAAAACAGAGAAAAGGAGGACTTTGATCTGTGACAGCCAGACGTGCAGAGAATGTAAGTGTTCTCTGCAGAAGGGGATTCAAGAGGTAGAAAAGAGGATAACTGCTCAGAAAATTAAATCACAGGTTGTGTATATATCATACCTGCCCCATGAAGCAGAGCAGGACCCACTGGGCTTAGGCTCCCCTCCGAGCGGGTTCAGAGGTGGGTTGCTCATTCTAAAAAAGCTGTTACTGTACTGTTGTGGCCTCTCCCGTTGCGGAGCACAGGCTCCGGACGCGCAGGCTCAGCGGCCATGGCTCACGGGCCCAGCCGCTCCGCGGCATGTGGGATCTTCCCGGCCCGGGGCACGAACCCGCGTCCCCTGCATCGGCAGGCGGACTCTCAACCATTGCACCACCAGGGAAGCCCCGTTGCTGTCTTTTGATGTGAAACAAGGACTGGTCCGTTCTGCTGAATTCGTCAGGGAGAGCAGGTAGAAGGGGTGGCGTAGGCAGCGACTGACCCTGGAGTCACGGGGCTGGAGTGCGGATCCCGTAGAGGACGACAGGGCGGCAACTGGAGACATGGCCGTCTGGACCGTGGATGTAGAACATGACTCCAGGAACAGTGTGCCTGGGCTCCAGTCCCAATCCTGCGCTGTGGATGACAGTGTGACTCTGATTGAATGACAGAGCTCCTCAGCCTCAGAATCCTCATTTATAAGCTAGTAATAGTAAGAATGAGACTTAGTTCTAGGTTTCGGAGAGGATTAATGAAGTAATGAATTTCAGGTACTTGGCACAGTGACTGGTACGGAGTATGTACTCAAAAATATTGGATTATTATTCCTCTTCAGCAATTAGATGTGCCAGAGGCTGGCTAGTTTCCTTCAATCCCATTTTCCTTTCCCCCTGGACAAATAGCTGCTATATGCCCCCGCCTCCATTGTATCAGGTGAGACCATTTCCTAGGCTGCAGGAAATGGCTCTTGGGCAGAAGCAAGTATACCCCTTCCGGATCTGGCCCTTCAAGCCTCACGTGCAACTTCCGTGCCTTCTCTCCTTCTCCATCTGCCCTCATCTGCTGGATGCCGAGATCCATCAGAGGACCCCTAAGCATCACGGGATAATCGACCAACAAGTGAGAAGGGGCCTGAGTCCTTGGATGCCAAGCACCTGGCAGACAAGCACCTCTCTCACCAGTTGTACTTGAGTTAGAAAATGACTTTGACTGTGTGAAGCCACTGAGATTTCTGAGTTAACATGTTTAGTGACTAATGAGTTTCACTTTATGACAGGACCTCATGTGATTGTCAGAGCACGCAGTAATAATCTGAAAATCCATGTCTGAAAAATTTCTTTAATTTTGAGACAAATTTGGTTATGAATTAATAAATAAACTACCACGTGGTAAAGTGGATGGAAGATATAGTGTCAAATGGAAATAATCAATCTTTACTCGTCTAGGACTAAGACGAAGGCACTGACATGCTCACCTCAGGAGTTTTTAAAAAAAAATCAGTCCTTCAGTGAGTCACGCTGGTTCATGTTGGTGGTACAAGCACGGGTTATGCAGCTAATGCTCTAAGGGGGCTGTTTCTTCTGGAGCGTGTGAGTCAATCCTTTACCAGCACGAAGAGCAAAAGTAAAAGATACGGGTTCCCTTTCAAATGACTTGTGGATGTAATTCCTCCTGTGAACTGGATCCAACAGAACAAAATAACCCCACCCCACCTCAAATTCTTCACAACACTGGAGCTAATATTTTGCCTGATTAGCCTAAAATCACGAGTGGGTTATCAAAAAAAAAAAAGAAAAAATCAAGGGGCTGGAAGCGAACCAAGTATGTGGAAGGCTTGGCCTCCAGGAGTGCTTGAGGAGCAGGTTGCTGTCCATGGTCACAGGAATTGTTCTGCTCTATTCTCCTTGACCTTCAGAGCTTGATACACCCAGTAAAATGGAATTCTGAGCATCAACACTTCCAGGCAAGAAATGGGACAGAGGAAAGACAAGGGTCTGAAAGTAGAGAGAGAAGGCGTCTAATCCCTCAAACAGAGCTTGAACATGTGAAGAGTGAATAAGGGGCTGGGGAAGGGAGCAGCCTGCCATCTCCATCCTCAGAGCCCCTGGGTGAGGGGCTTGAACAAGGTCCCCCGAGGCTTCTCTTCCCAGAACTCTCAGGTCACTTACGTAACTCGAGAGTCTTCAGATTCCAAAGAGCCTGGTTTCTTTATTGTTGCCAGCACGACTCAAGCTCTGCTGAATTTAATGGGCACTTTAAGCACCTTAATTTATTTCCAACCATCAAAATTGTTTTCAAACCTCTTGTTTTGTTCAGAGATTACTCTCCCACTTCAAGTTTGCTTCAGATTGAAGGACAGAGAAGTAACATTGGTTAACGTGAGTCTGAGGCTCTGAGGGAATGAGTCTGAGCCGTGGTGATGAAGAATCTGCTTGTGGCTGTGATGAGAATACTTCTGGAATCTGGAAAGGCAGTAAGGGCTCTAGTTAGTGGTCAAACTGAACAGTTACTTCTGAAACCAAGTGAACGGAGCCTTGAAAGTGCAAAGTAGACCTGATGCACACAATTCAGGCTTAAAGAGGTGGTTTTCCAACTGATTGTGCTGAGCTCTGTAAGTTAATTCAACTTTCTATACTCAGGTTCCTCTCGTATTTTCTTGCCTAAATTTCTTGACTGCTTCATCTCCTCACTCAGTCATCCTTCCATCCATCCATCCATCCATCCATCCATCCATCCATCCACTCAGTGACTTGATTGCACTCCTGTAATGAGCCACTCACCACCTCGATGCAGGGAATGTTGGGTGAACTGCGTGGAGCTGGCAGAGCCTTGCCGGCACCTTGAGTTTGTGCTTCCTCCATCATTTTCATTCAAGTACCAGCCTCTTTGTTGGCTGACTCCCATACTGTCCACGGTTAAACTCTTCTCCCTGTATCAGGTTAGCAATTCTTTCTTATTCCCATAACCACCTTGACACTTATAATTGTCATATGCCATTTCACCAAGCACCAAATTTTTAACATGGTGACAGAGTAGAGCTCAACTCCTGGAGATGGAGGTGGGGGGGCACTGGGATAATCGCAGGTGAGAGAACATAGTTTCATACTTGAGGTGGGTACCAGGGGACCTGAAGATGAGTGATAACGTATCGCTGTAACTCCTCATTGAAAATCACAGTTGGAAAGATCCTAACAGGTTATCTCGTCCAATTTCCTGGGAGTCAGAAATCTTCTCTACTACGTCTGTATCAGATCAAGAGCCAGCGTTTCCTAATGTTTCTAGGGATAGAAAGCGCATTCAGCAACACACTTACGGATTCCTCTGAACTATTCTAAAGTTCTCCGATATATTCTCACTGATGTCTGCCTTTTTGTAACCTCAGTACTTTGGTCCTTGTTTAATCTCTCTATGGAAACAATAAGAATGTCCAATTTCTTTTCCATGTCACAACTGTATTAATGTGGACTTTTTCATTTGTAAGTAACCAAACCCTACCTTAACTAGCCTAAGCATAAAGGGGAATTTAATAAGCAAGATGCAGAGTTTTCCTATGGGACCCAAGGACAGAAATGCACAAATGCATTAGGCTTGAGGAATGGTCTGGAATCAGAGACTCAAAGGCACCAAGATTCTTTCCATGTCTTTCATCTCTCTCTCTCTCTCTCTCTCTTTCTCCCTCTCTCTCTCTTCCATAATTCCTGGAGAGGCCGGTTACTGCTCTATTTGAATCGAGTTCCACCTCTGAGCAAATCTGTGATTGTCATATGTGAACACGGCCATTCCTGCTGCAGTCATGTGGAAAAAGGGGAAAAGAGGGCCAGTTTCTAGAGAAAGAGTATATTCTACGAATACCGTGTCTCTGTCATTCAAATAACACATTGTTTTGATTTGGCATCGTTTATTACAATTAATATGCGTGTAAAACCATGTGAACTCCACAAGGTAAATGGTTTATCCTCCACAATAACCAACAGATAGTCTGCCGTGATGTTCCAGAGCGCTCACTATCTTAACATGTATGTTTCACAGAAAGTCATAGTCAAACAAATAGGATTATAATAAATTATTTTAGGGAAAGGATGTTTTGATCCACGTTTTCTATTAAAATAAACAAACACATACTTCCTTTTTTGGCCAAAGAGGTTAAATGCCCCACAGTGAACTCACAAAGCAAACTCAGATAGTTTGTTATTTGTCATTCAAATGTTATATCATTCAGATAACAAATATTTGAATGCAGCAATATTTGTAGATATTCCTCCTAATTTTATCACCAGGTTATATATCTCCATTTTCTCCAGCCCCTTTCTCAGATGACTCAGCTTCCATGCAGACTACTTCCCTATTTTTTTTTAACTTTTCAAAATTTTGTCATAAAAATATAGCTTCTAGAATTCATCAGAACAGATATATTTGATCAATATGGAGTTAAGGTCATCTTGGCAAAAGTTGGAGACCCCCTGTGAGATTCCTTCTCTTAGAACTTACCACTTCACCTGACCTGGAAGTTTCCATCACTGGTAAGGGTTATGATCCCAAAGAAATTTTTCTATATAGAGAATTCAAGATGAAAGACTGAATAATGCTATTGGCCAAGGACTATCTGAATCCAAAGCAAAGTGAAATCTTATTAGTAATATAACTGAAAAAATTTGCCCTGAGAACATTGGGCTATTACTTACACCAAGGTTTTAGAGACATATTGTCTTCTTTAGTAGTTAAAATTCATGAGCTACAAATGGTAAATGCATACAGCAATTTTTTTCTTTATATACTACTTATCTCATATAGAATGGTGCTTAAATGATACTTTAAAAATTACTTTATGCTTTGTAATTGGTGTAAGCTTCATTGTTTCCTAAAATAACAAAATTACCTTTACCATTGCATTATTTAATTTAAATTAACAAATCATTTATTAAGAACCAACTAAAGGCATGTATAAAAGGTATCATGCTGGAAGTGAATATGGCTTTTGAATTTCAGAAGTTCATAATCTAATAATACACATGTATATGCACACACACAAATTTTAGCAAAAGGTGTGTCGCAGGCTTACCTAGGGTAGCTACACCAATTAGAAGACAACAAATACAAGTAAAGGGCCGTATGGAGGGACAGTGAGCTGTTGCGATTTGGGGTCAAGTAGATTTGCTCTTCAACCCAGTCTCTGTCCGTTACCCTCCATGTCCCTTCAACAGGCTGAATATCCTCTTTTGATTCTCAACTTCTTCCTCTGTGGAATGGGAAGAACAATATTTATCTGACAGGGTTTTTGTGAGAATGAAATAATATCATAAAAATATACTGAGTACTGTTTCGTTTCTTCCATCCCACAAACATTTAGAAGCTTTTAATGTGTTAGAGGATTCAGATAAAAGTGCTACCCGTCACTATGCAATGTAGTAAGTGCTGCAACAGAAGACTAAATTGAAGAGTTTGGACTTTATCTTTTTTCGAAAGTGGAAGCCATCGACAAGTTTAAAGCAAAATCTTACACTTTTAAATGTCCATTTTGAAGAAATAACTCTGGTCCTAATATAGTGAATAGATTTAAGGAGACAGAATGAGGGCAAGAGACTTGTTTGTCGTTGTTGCAGAAGTCCTAGGCAAGCGTTGAGGAACAAAGGCAGTAAAATAGGACTAAAGATGAGGGTCCAGGTATAGGGTAAGCAGGTGGCTCCTTTATGGAGAAAAGGAGAGGAGGAGAAGAGACCAACATGGCTGTAGACTTAGGTGCCAAGGGATACAAGAAAATAAGAAGGTGTTGGGTAGAGGACAACGAAGGAATGATCTTCCGGATGTGCTGAATTTGAGGTGCATGTGGGACACCTAGGTGGAGATTTTTAAATAGGTATTTAGATGTTAAAGAGAAGAGCTAAGGAGAGAAGTCTAACCAGAGACGTGGCTTCAGGCTCTGCGAATTAGCTACGGCACCCTCCCCTTTGTTATGCACCAGAGACCACTTCCCTGGGCTGCAGTGAGTAGTACCTACTGGGAGTAAACCCTGGAAACCTGCCGTCAGTATGACGAGGTAACAGATCTTGCCTTTTACTGGTACGAACATACCCAGAAGTTCCTTATTTACCAGAAAACCACTCATCTAACCATTCATTTGTTCCTGTCTAGGACAAAACCGTCGACAGCAGCTCATACTGAGGTAATAGACTTGGAGACCAATTAGTCAAAGGTGGTCATGTTGGGTCCGATTCATGTCAGGAGTTGGAAAAGAAAGTCTCCGCTCTAAAATCTGTCACAGAGATACTACAACATGAACAAGTGGTAAAAATTGTTTAAAAATTTATTGTTGAAAGACTTAGAAATTTAATAAAAATTTCCAGGAAATCCAAAGCTTCTGGAAATGTGTGAGTCACAGGGAAGGAATACTTCATCTCCTGGCCAGAGGCTGACTGTCTAATGATGATAAGTCATCTTTGCCTCCTCTCCGCTGGGCTCTCAGGCCCATAGTCAGTTGCCAGCCATTAGTTATCTGACCTTGTAGATCGTTCTCTTTAATTCCTTGCTCTGGCGCTAGGGACCTGAGCTTGAGCTTTCACGCTAGATCCCTCCCTACCTTCCAGACCACTCCACGCACGGTACCACATTGACCTTCTTAAATCGCTGAGAACAGTCCAGGCTGGCATTCAGGCTCAACAGTACACGCCTAAGCTGGCTTCCTTGCCTCCCTCATGCGACAGATGTTACAAGTGCAGCTGGAAGCTAGACTTTTCTAAACGCAGATTGCATTTTCCTCTCTCTGCATTTTCGCTCCTGCTGTTTCTTCTGACATGCCCTTTCTCCATCTTCATTCTTATTCCTCCACCTGCCCCACCGAGCCCTTACCTATCTTCAACAACCAGCCTAAATACTTCTTTTCTTAGGATGGACAACCTTATCACATGAGTTGGAAATCCGTCCTTTTAAAAGAAACTTGCTTATGCAGAATTTACTATATGCTACTTTTACTGATACATGAAAATGTTATTTTCTCTACTCAAATATAAGCTCTCCTAGGACAGGAAAATGTCATTTTGTTTTATTTTTGTATCCTTTACAGTACCTTTCACCCATTATGTGCCTGTTAAATAACTGTTGAATAAATAACTGAGGCCATAGGTTATGACCCTTTTTTTTATTTTAAAATTTTCCATTTTAGCATTTCTCAGAGCATCCCTCCTCCTCTCAGGAACAGTTTGGCCAGGGGATTATTCTGACAGAGGTTCTGTTACACGTGAGTCTTAACCTTTGTTTAAGGAATTGAAATTCAGTCATTAGATGGAAGATTTATTGAGAGATTATGGAGACTCAGACACAGCGCCAGGCTCTGGGTTCGGACCTAAACAAGACATAAGACAGTCTTTGACCCAGAGGACAGCACGATTAAGTCCTGTGATAAAAGCATGTTTGTAATGCTGAGGGAATCCTGAGGAGGGAGCTCTAACCTTGCCTGGGAGAGTAGGAAAAGCATCAACACATTACTTTGTGTAACATTTCATTCATTTGTCAATGCAGGTATTTCCTTAGCATTCCCTCTACAGAATTTATTGAGTATCCAAATGCTTGTCTGCACACTCTGCTCCTAGCTGAAATTAATTTTTACCCAATTAATAAACATTTCCACAATATTCAAGAATCTTTAGCTTATTCTGTCAGGCATTATTCTAAGCACTTCATAGACAATATCTCATTTAATACTCATGACAATGTTATGGAACATGTACTATTTTATATCCACCCAGGTTAAAAAAAATAACGGCCTAGGCATAGGGGCATATGTTAGTTTTTTATATTAATTGTCAGGACCTGGACTTAACACAGTTCTGATTCCACAGTGCAGAGTACTAACCACTATATGATCATGGCAAGCTACAGGAGAGCTGGACAGTTCTGATTTCATAACCCACTTTCTTAACTATCACATTACACATTCAAAATAATTTTGGAAGAACACAAATTTGAAAAAATTATGGCAAAATCATAACAAAACTTTGGCATTTAAATGTTTTAAAAGTGATGAAAGCAAACCTAAAAGGACAGCCACTCTTTAAGAGGAAAAAAATCATTGTGTTATTTTTGTACTAAAAAAGCATTTCAAGTGCTGTTTAAAGTACAAAAAATCAGTAAACTATACCCTCTCCACAGAATTTTGAGGTTTGTGAAAACGTGAGATTCTTACAAATGTGGGAGGAGAGAAGGACCTTATATTTCCATTCTGGAAACGGTCATAGCACTTTACTTCTTTATTGTTATATTCACTTCTTGTATTTGTTCAAGATTTAACTTCTGTTTAGAACTGCTTAGGGATAGGATTTCTACTTTTGCAAAAGCTTCAAAATCATCGTTATTTCTTGCTTTCCCCCTTAGATATAGATTTGGTGGGAAGGAAGTCTTCAGTTATCAACATCGAGTCTCTCCAGTTTGAGTGTCAGCAGCTCAGAATCTCCCCCCTACCCGTTTTTTTTTTTTCCTCTGAGGATCAATTCTCAAAACAGAGCTTGGTTCTTAACATGGTGAGTTTTGAAAATTTGATCAGATGTGAGGGTCATCAATTGTTTATTCTTATATCTATTTTTTATATTTGGAGATACAAATTTATTTTAGAATCTCCAACACTATATCCACTTAATACAGGACAGGTCTGTGTATGGAATTGGTACCCAAGGAGCTTAAGTAGTGTAAAGGAGCTTGTGAGATATTAGATTATATAATCTATCTATCTATCTATCTGCCTATCTACCTACCTACCTGTCTCTTCATCTCTGCCCCCGGTTCCTGGCAGAGAGCTCCTAAAACCCATGTAAAGTCCACCTTGATTGGAGCATCTGAAGCGTCTTTTGTACTAGTGAGCTAACTCTGCATGGCTCCAGGATGGGGGCTGGTCACCAGAAAGAGGAAGCCATGATTAGAAGTTTGGAATTTTCAACCCCCCACCCCCCTGCCCCACCCTTCAGATCCGGGAGAGGAGCTGGAAATGGAGTTAATAATTTATCATGCCTATGTGAGGAAGCCTCCATAAAATCCCAGTAGTATGGAGCTCAGAGAGCTTCCATGTTGGTGAACACGTCCACGTACTGGGAGCGTGACGGACTCGAACTCCATGGGACAGAAGCTCCTCCTTGGGATCCTCCCAAGACCTCATCCTACATAATCTCTTCATCTGGCTCCTCACATCCTTTAGTTATAAACTAGTAAATGTAAGTAAGTGTTTTCCTGAGTTCTGTGAGATGCTTTAGCAAAAATCAAATCCAAGGGGTGGAGGTCGTGGGAACCTCTGATTTGTGGCCAAGCCAGACAGAAATTGTGGATAACCTGGGGGCCTACTACTTGCAGCTGGCATCTGAGACGGGGAGACAGTCTTATGAGACTGAGCCCGTAACCTGTGGACTCTGCTGCTATCTTTAGTAGATAGTGTCAGAATTGACCAGCTGGTGTAACAGAGAATTGCTTGATGTGGGAAAACCCCCCACACATTTGGTGACTAGAAGTGTAGAAGTGTTATGAGTGTGAGAATAAAGGAGAAACCCAGGAGGAATACTGGATGTTTTTTCCTATACAGAGCTGTAGTTGGTCAGCATTCTTGGTACCAAACATGTAAGATCAAAGTAAGTAGTAGGGTGCTAGGCATAAAACTTGCAAGTGTTTCTGAATTCTCTATTCTAGATCCCAGAAATAAACCCACACATATATGGCCAACTGATCTTCAACAAAGGTGCCAAGAATACACATGGGGAAAAGACAGCCTCTTCAATAAATGGTATGGAAAAACTGGGTATTCACATGCAAAGAAGGAAATAAAACCATTATTTGACATATACCACTCACAAAAATGAACTCGAAATTGATTAAAGACTTAAATGTAAGACCTGAAGCTGTAAAACTACTAGAGGAAAACATAGGGATGAAGTTCCTTGACATTGATTTTAGCAACTATTTTTTGGATATACACCAAAAGCACAGGCAACAACAGCAAAAATGGGATTGAATCATACTAAAATCTTCTGCATAGCAAAAGAAACAATCAATAGAGTGAAAAGGCAGTCTACAGAATGGGAGAAAATATTTACAAACCATCTATCTGATAATGGGTTAAAATCCAAAATAAAGAACTTATACAACTCAGTACCCCAAATCAATCTGATTAAAAAATGGGCAGAGGACCTAAATAGACATTTTTTTCAAAGAAAACATATAAATGGCCAACAGGTACATGAAAAGATGCTCTACATCACTAATCATCAGGGAAATGCAAATCAAAACCACAATGAGATACCACTTCATACCTGTTAAAATGACTATCATCAAGAAGACAAGAGAGAACAAGAAGACAGGAGATAACAGGATATGGATAAAAGGAAACCCTTGTGCACTGTGTGTGGGAATGTTAATTGGTGCAGCTACTGTGGAACAGTATGGAAATTCTTCAAAAAATTAAGAATAGAACCACCATATGATTCCAGCAATCCTACTTCTGGGTATATATCCAAAGGAAAGAAAAGCAGGACATTGAAGAGATTTCTGTACTCCCATGTTCACTGCAGCATTATTCACAATAGCCCAGACATGGAAACAATCTTAAGTGGCCATTGACAAATGAATGGATAAAGAAAATGTTATATAAATAAAGAAATAGATATTCATCCATAAAGAATAGGGAAATCTTGTCTTTTGGGACAACATAGGTGGACGTCAAGGGCATTATTTTAAGTAAAGTAAGTCAGACAAAGACAAATATTGCGTGATCTCACGTGTGGAATCTAAAAAAGCGAACTCAGAGAGTAGAATGGTGGTTACTGGGGGTTGTGGGCAGAGGAGATGAGATGTTGGTCAAAGGGTATAACTTCCAGTTATAAGATTAATAAGTTCTGGGCGTCTAATATATGGCACGGTGACTATAATTAACAATACTGTGTTGTGTACTTGAAAGTTGTTAATAGGAGATCTTAAATGTTATCACTGCAGAAAATGATAATTATATGAGGAGATGGAGGTGCTAACTAATCTTATTGTAATAATTATTTCGTGATATACATGTGTCAAATCACTCCCAAAGCAGTCTCAGTATCATGCCTACCAATTTTAAAAGTAACATATATTTTTCATATTCTAACTAATTGTTAGGGGAGGCTATATTTTAAAATCTTAAGCTTCTTTTCCCCTAGTTTTAATCTATTTTGTTCTATCACAGTGTCCCCTTCTATCAACTTTCCTATTTACAAGGCCATTTCTGTTCTCATCTAATTCCATACTGATGCTCTCAAATCCTCCCAGCCAGTTCCTTCTCTTCTATGATGTCTATTTCAAGATTCCTGAGAGATTGACAAGCCCTAGAAATACCACTCACCCATCTGTTTTCTTTCCCTTCTTTCATAGTTGGACCTAAATTTCACTCTTAAACGCATCTTCCTAAATGCTGCATGACTATGACAAACCTGACATGCTTATAACCGACTGGCTCTCGTCTAAGTTTTGTACACCTGCCAACTTTAGGAAAAGCGCTGAAGTTACTGTGTGTGTGTATTTGTGTGTCTGTGCTGACACCGAAATGTTAGCCACGCTTCTCTCTGGATGCTGAGATATAGGTGATTATTTCTCCCTCCTCCTCATCTTACTTTTAAAATTCTCCTCCTCCTTTCTCTTCCTCTTCTTCTCCCTCCTCCGCTAATTCAAACCTCATCTCTGGTTATAGTTCTACTCATGTGCTTCTAATGATGTTTTTATCTTCACCATCTGATGGGAGTAGTTCATGCTTTGTTAGCATCCCAAGTACTGTGAAGCCTGTAGCTGTCAACACTTGAAAGATTTTTATTTTCATTTTTATTTTTTTCTAGCTTTATTGAGGTGTACCTGACAGATAAAAACTGTATATATTTAAGGTATACAACGTGATGTTTTGATCTATGTATATATTATGAAATAATTACCACAATCAAACTAATTAGCACATTCATCATCTCAGCTAACGATTTTGTGTGGTGTGTGTGGTGAGAACATTTGAGACTTTCTTAGGCAGTTTCAAGTATAATACAGTACTATTAAATATAGTCACCTTGTTGTACCTTAAATCTTCAGAATTTCTTCATCTCACATAACCTTCATACCCTTTGATCAACATCTCCCTGTTGCCCTATCTCCTTTCCCCTTTGAGTATTCTTGGCTCCCTTGTTAAATATTAGTTGAACAAATAATATGTGTGGGTTTATTTCTGGTCCTCAATTCTGTTCCATTGGTCTGTATGTCTGTTTTTTGCTAGTACCATACTGTTTTGATTACCATAGCTTTGTAATAAAGTTTGAAATCAGGAATTGTGATGCCTCCAGCTTTGTTCTTCTTTCTCAGGATTACTTTGGCTATTTGGGGCCTTTTGCGATTCCATACTAATTTTAGGATTGCTTTTTCTATTTCTGTGAAAAACCCCCTTGGAAATTGATAGTGATTGCATTGACTCTATGGATGGCTTTGGGTTCTATGGATATTTTAACAATATTAATTTTTCCAATCCATAAGCAAGGGATCTATTTATTTGTCTTCTTCAGTTTCTTTCATCAATGTCTTCTAATTTTCAGCATACAGATTTTTTTCACTTTCTTGGTTAAATTTATTCCTTCTTTTTCATGTTATTGTAAATTGGGTGCTTTCTTTCTTTTATATCTTTATTGGAATATAATTGGCTTACAATGTTGTGTTAGTTTCTGTTGTACAACAAAGTGAATCAGTTATAAGTATATATCCCCATATCCTGTCCCTCTTGAGCCTCCCTCCCACCCTCCCTATCCCACCCCTCTAAGGTCGTCACAAAGCATCGAGCTGATCTCCCTGTGCTATTCAGCAGTTTCCCACTAGCCATCTATTTTACATTTGGTAGTGTATATATCTCAGTGCTACTCTCTCACTTTGTCCCAGCTTCCCCTTCCTGCCCTGTGTCCTGAAGGCCGTTCTCTACATCTGCATCTTTATTTCTGCCCTGCCACTACCTTTCTTTTTCAGTTGTTTCATTGTTAGTGTATAGCAATGCAACAGATTTTTGTGTTGATTTTGTATCTTGCAACTTTGCTGAATTCCTTAATTAGTTCTAACAGGTTTGTGTGTGTGTGTGTGTGTGTGTGTGTGTGTGTGTATGTGTGTAGTCTATAGGGTTTTCTGCATATAAGATTATATCATCTGTGGAAAGAGACAATTTTACTTCTTCCTTTCCATTTTAGATGGCTTTTATTTTATTTATTTTACTTTTTCTTGCCTAATTGCTCTGTCTAGGACTTCCAGTACTATGCTGAATAGGAGTGGTGAGAGTGGGCATCCTTGTATTGCTCCTGATTTAAGAGGAAAAGCTTTCAACCTTTCACCATTGAGTATGCTGTTAGCTGTCTTCCTCTTTGCTGTCTTTCTTTGTGAATTGATAATTTTTCATAGTGATATTCTTTGATTCCCTTCTGTTTATATTTTGTGTGTTTACTATTGGTTTTTGCTCTGTAATTATTATGAGGCTTACATAAAATATTTTTCAGGTATAACAGTCTATTTTAAGCTGATAATAGCTTAATTTTGATTGCATACAAAAACTCCACTCTTACCTTCTTTCCCATAAGTTTGTGGTTTTGATATCACAATATACCTCTTTTTATATTGTGTATCTATTACCTAATTATAGTAGCTATAGTTATTTTTAATACTTTTGTCCTTTAACCTTTATACTAGAGTTAAGTGATAATCTGATTATCACACTGCCATATTGAGTACTAGAGTAATCTGAATTTGATTATATACTTAGCTTTACCAGTAAGTTTTATATTTTGATGTTTTTTAAATGTTACTATCCTAACATTTTTTAATGTTAGTGTCCTTTCATTTCAGCTTGAAGGACTCCTTTCAGCATTTCTTGTAAAGGCAGGTCTAGTGGTGATGATTTCCCTTAGCTTTGTCTGAGGAAGTCTTAATCTCCCCTTTATTTCTTTTTTTCCCCACTTTACTCATTAGTTTTTATTCATCTTTAAACTCATTATTTCTTTTTTCTTATTTTAAATTTAAAACAATTTTTTCAATTTTTATTTTTTTATTGAAGTATAGTTGATTTACAATGTAGTGTTAATTATTGCTGTACAGCAAAGTGACTCAGTTATACATATACATACATTCTTTTTCATATTCTTTTTTATTATGGTCTCTCACAGGATATTGAATATAGTTCCCTGTGCTATACAGTAGGACCTTGTTGTTTATCCATTCTATATATAACAGTTTGCATCTGCTAATCCCAACTCCCAATCCATCCCTCTCCCACCCCCACCCCCAGGCAACCACCAGTCTGTTCTCTGTGTGCGTGATTCTGTTTCTGTTTCATAGATTCTCCTTCATTTCTGAAGGATAGCTTTGCCAAGGAAAGTATTCTTGGTTGACTTTTTTTTTTTCTTTGAGCGCTTTGAATATATCATCCCATTCTCTCCTGCCCTGCAAGATTTCTGTTGACAAATCCTCTGATAGTCTTGTGGAATTCCTTATGTGAGGAATTTTTTTCTCTTGCTACTTTAAAAATTCTCTCTCTTTGAATTTAGATAATTTCATTATAATATATCTTTTCTTTTATTCTAATGTGTCTTAAAGATCATTCTGAGTTGACAGTTTTGGGTGGCCAGTTAGCTTCGGAACTTGGATATCCAAATCTCTCCCCAAATTTGGGATGTTCTCAGCATTATTTCTTTAAATAAACTTTATGTGCGTTCTCCCTCTCTCTGTTCTTTTTCTGGGACTCCAATAATGTGTAAATTGTTTCTTTTCATGGTATCCTATAACGCATGCAGAATTTCTTTACTCTTTTTCATTCTGAGTTCTCAGACCTACCAGGAGCCTGGTGCCACAGGAGTTGGCTAGCTCAGGGGTGATCTGGGAGCCCGGGTTGGGTAAAGTCCATGGGGAGACATTGGTCACAGGAGCTGCCTGGGTGGGCTGGGAGCTCGTTTTCTTTGAAATCACTTGGGGCTGCCAGAGCCAGCAGATGCTGGGGTGGGTCAGGGGCCTGGATTGGTGGGAGTCCACTGGGAGCCTGGTACCACGGAAGCCACCTTGGATGGCAGGAGCCACTGTAGTCCTGGGGTAGCAGGAACTCACTTGGATCCTGGTGACAGGGAAGTCACCTTGGGCCATGGGAGCTTCCTGGGGCCGCTGGAGCCAGCAGGCACCGGGGTGAGCCAGGGTCCAGGTTGAGGGATCCCCTGCGAGCCAGCGCCTAGGGCCATGGAATCAGCCTGGTGCTAACTGCTCAGTGGTGCAGATCGTCTGCGGTTCCACTCCGTATGTCTTCTCACTTCTGGATTCAAGGTGAGGGTGCAGCCCTATGTGAGACATGGCTGGTGTTCTCACGGCGGAGGGCAAGCACGCAAGCTGTGCTGGCTGAGTCAAAACTTCTACGTCCACTCACGTAAGCAAGCCTCATGGTGAGGCAGAGGTACATGTGATGCCTCTTGCAAGGGGGCGTCACAGGGCAGAGGTGTCTACTTTGCTCACATGGCTGGGAGAAATAATTTGAGCAATAGTAAGAGGTGCCATATTAGTAGGCAGCTAGGCATTAGTATTATTATACTGGTCTTTGGGGGTCCTGGGGGATCATGGGAAGGAAAGAAGTCTTTGCTTGCAGCTGTGGCAAAGACAAGAATTTGAAAGGGTCTCATGTCCATCCATTCCTAGTTATAGCATATCATTTTACCCCTGAAATTAAAAATGAATTCAATATTTAAAATGCAAATATAATTAGAAATGCAAAGAATATAACAATATTAAAATTCAAAGGAATGCAAATATAAATTATGTAATTTATCTTTTTGACATATCTTATCTGCAGAGGCTTGTGCTGACATAATTTCATCTTGTTTAGTTTGCGCATAAAAAGATAATCCCTGATACCATGTGAATTATATTGTGGAAATCTTTTCTAAACCATCATATGGGGGAAAATATAGCTGGGCTTCTTACTCACACTATGGACCAGTATTAAAGGAAATGGAAAAAAATACAGTTTGACCTGCCCAGGTTATTCATCTTGATTGAGTTAGCAATTTACCCCTCAACATAATTTTCTCTGGATTGCTTCCTTAACCACTGAAAGATGACAGGCCACAGTTGGACTTCAGAAGTATGCTATTAGCAGCCCCCTTCTTCATAGTAACCAGTCTCTGTAACCAACTTCCCACTGCCTGTGGTTGAAAAGTCCAAGATATTAAGGTCTGAAAATTGAGGTTTTGAATTGAAAGGAAAACACATCAATTTTAACTATAGTGCAGAACTTTGGCTTTTTAACATAGTTCTATAAGAATCTTTGCAAGGAGCATTTTCAAATTTGAGGTTACGTTTTGCCTTAGTTCTTTCAGTAAGTGAAATGAGAATGCTAAGCTTAGGGACTTCCCTGGTGGCACAGTGGTTAAGAATCTGCCTGCCAGTGCAGGGCACACGGGTTCGATTCCTGGTCTGAGAAGTTCCCACACGCCTCAGAGCAAATAAGCCTGTGTGCCACAACTACTGAGCTGTGCTCTAGAGCCCGTGAGCCACAACTGCTGAGCCCGCGTGCCACAACTACTGAAGCCTGAGCGCCTAGAGCCCGTGCTCTGCAACAAGAGAAACCACCGCAATGAGAAGCCCGTGCACCGCAAAGAAGAGTAGCCCCTGCTCACTGCTACTAGAGAAAGCCAGCGCACAGCAATGAAGACCCAACGCAGCCAAAAATAAATAAATAAAATAAATTAAAAAAAAAGAATGCTAAGCTTAAAATGCTGTGAAGGATGATGTGAATATGAATGCACATGGTGAAGGTGTAATCATCTTTCACTGGCTGTCTTTTACCACCATTATGAAATTATGATACCACATTATGCATTTGTGTTGATTGCCGTGTTTGGGAATTAAGTCACTAGGTGACATGTTACCATCCTTTGTTGAAGACCAAACTCAAATCCTGACCTCATTTAAGAGGCCTTTTCCAATTACTGTAGTCCTCAGTCAGCTCTCTAAACTGTGACTTTATTTTCTGTCCTTCCCACAAAATCTGTCATGTATTCCCCCAAACTTCAATTCATGGGGGCAAGGCCAGGCCTAACCTGTTTACCCTTGTCCCAGTTCCCAGCATAGGCTTGGCCGGTGGTTGGTTCTTAATCTATACTTGTTAAAGGAATGATTATGCTGATTTGCAGAGTCACCTGACTGCACATGTGAGTGTCGCTATCTTCACGGGACTGTGTGGTCTCTGCAGTCAAGAGTCATTGTACTTTTGTTTAGATCCCATGGCACCTTGCAAAGTGTGGGCTGGACACACAGGGGCAGTTATGTGATATCTGTTGCGATGGTTCTCCAAGTTCCGTTACGTTCGTGTCTTCCACGGCATCAGCTCTTAAATGTCAAGCTTAGGCTTTTCATATGATGCTGCTATGAATACTTTTAGCAAAGTACTGTATGGTATTCATATATATTTGTTGACTGACTCACATGGTACCTCACAAATAGGGGGTAGACTGTTAAAATGAACTGAACTCTTAATTTTAACCATGATTTAGTCCTGCCCAGCTACATTGACAAAAATCTCTAGCTACTTAGAACCCAAATGAAATATCGAACAGTTAATAGGACAAAGAAAAAAGTGGGAAGATTGATGAGTTTAGTGAGTAAAAATGACAGTGCTCCAAGAATATCACGTTGGAATCATGGACTCTTTAAAGTAGAAAGAAGTCTTTGAGACCTTTGCAGTAGATCTAGGGCATCACCAGGGAGCTATCGAACAGATTAGGGACTCTGACGTCAGATTACCGTGGTTCCAGCCCTGGCTCCTCCACGTGTGTGGCCGTGTTCCACTTATCTTATCTCTGTTTGCTTCAAATTCATCATCTCTAAAATGGTGACGTTAACAGTATCTACCTCACAGGATTGTTGTGAGGATTACATGAGATAAATACAAGGAAAATACTTAGCAAAGTACTAGGTAGAGTAAATGCCTACTCGAAATAAGTATGTAAATGCCTACTCATTGTTATATTGTTGTTGTCATTGTTACGCGTTGAACCCCTGTGGGGAGGCTGCAGTGAATAAGGCATGGCGTCAGGAGTTCATTGATGAGATTTCAAGATTTCATTTTTTTAAATGACCATTTAACCATTTAGACACTACGTAAAATATTAAATTCATTGTCTCAATACTTAAGACAACTCTTTTACAAGAGTGGAATTTGAGACTTAGGAAGGCCAAATAGCTGACCCCTACTCACCCAGCAATTACTTAGAAGACTCAAGAATCCAGTACAGCTCTCCTGGCTGAGTTCTGCAGTTTACACTCTCTCCAAGGGAAATACCCGCAAAAGTAATATAATAAGGGATCAACAACAGTACTGTCGCAAAGTAGGCATCTTTAGGAAAGGGAGATCATTTCAGGGTGGCAGCTACTGTGGAGAACTCCATGAGGAAAGTGACATTGGATGAGCAGAATTGTAAGAGAAACTGGGATAGAATTTTAACTTAAACCATGTGAACTTGCCCTTTTTGTAGGTCAAAAAAAAGTCATATGTTGTTAATTTCAGCTAGCTTCACCTAGAACAATTTGTGACAGTGATGAGGGCATGGATAAAGTTTAAAAACGGGGAATTTCAGTCTTCTCCCAGGCTCCCCATTTTCAAACAAGGGGTCTTGAATGTTAGAAAGAAGAGAATCAGACATGTGAACAGATTAGGATTCAGGGATTCTGGGAAAAGGAGAATTAATCTTTAGTGGGATAAAATTCAAGAATAAATTACTGATGCCATGACTGTTACTGTGTGGGAAATTTAAATCATTTGAACACCTTTTTATTTTTAGGTAGTTTATGTAAGAGGTAAACAAATGATTTAATTGAAGCTGTAAGGAACAGTAAGGGCAATGAAGATGTTTCCAGAGAGTTACTTAAGGCTTTCATGAAGCATTATAGGACTAATCTGAAAACACAGCACTCGTTATTCAAGAGGGATGTGCGTCAGACACAAATAACATGGCAAACATCCCCTCCTTCAGATTTCCAAGAATGTTTCATTGACATCAAAGTATAAGAATTTTACTCTCCATGTTAAAGGGATGATTTTGCACTTTTCTGATTGAAAAATAGAGACCAGAGTGGAACATTTAAAGACTATAAATATTTCCGTTTCTGGAACGCTCTTATCTGTTTTGCTGCCCTTTGTGATTATTTATCCTGAGCGCTAATGCACTGCGCCACCCTCCATTCTGAATAGGCACAGCCTATATTTCAGGAAGAATCTTTCAGAAGGAAGGGAGGGTGGCATTCACCAAGGATCCCAGGTACAAGGCTCTTCCCACCCTACCTGTGCCAGTCTCCCAGGACTCTTTTAAACTACCCCAAGAAGCTGTACTTTATTTCTAAAAACTTGTGGAGGTAAGGAAGAGACACTGCTATCTACTGAGCTTGTTAATAAATAGCAATATACTAGACCCCTATGAGCTTTATTTCATTTAACCTATCAGCAGTGTTATTCTTAACTACCATTGTTATGTTATTATTGTTATATTATTATTGTTATTATTGTACATACATGAAACTGAGGCTTACAAAGAAAAAGAGGCCTAAGGTCCTGTCATTTAACCTGAGCCCTGGTCTTACTAACCCCAAAGCCCATTTGCTGTCCTGCGCATCATGGCGCCCTGTAGTCACACACCTTCTGTCTCATCTCGGTTCATCAATTGCAATATTTAATAATTTTGCTACCAGCCTCATCCCCACAAAACAGTGGTTCTCAACTGGGGGTGGTATTGCCATCAGAGGACATTTGGGTTATCGCCACTCGTGGGGCGCTACTGGCATCTGACGGGTAAACGCAGGGGTACTGCTGTGCGTCCCAGAAGGTACAGGGCAGCCCTTGTAACAAAGGATTACTCAACTCAACGGCCGAGGAGTGCCAAGGTCGAGCTGCCCTGTCCTAAATCTTACGTGCTTCCTAATCCCCTAATTCATCCCCATGTTTCCTTGTTCTGGAAAGTTTTGTCTAGCTGCCGACAACCCATTTTTATTTCTGGACAATTAGAAAAAACTGAATAATTAATGTAATCTTCCCTTTATCAAACTTTCATTAATATCTACTTGTGCAGGTGATTAGCTAGACACTGCTCAGCACTTAGATCTTGTTGCTCTCTATTGAAAACTTATTAACTGTAGGCAGGCTTCTTTCTAAAGCCAGAAGAGAATCTAGCAGGAACATAACACTGCTACACTTCCATGCACCAGTAACAGAGCCTTCACATTCTCAGAGCTTAGTGGGGCAGGGAAGTGTTTTTCAGGTGACGAACAAGGGCCCAGGGGAGAGGACAGTGCCATATAACCCCTGGGATATCCCCCTGGGAGCCAAGGAAAGTCGTCCCCTTCTCCCAACTTAAGGCACTGTAGCCACGGGGAGGACGCTGGATTTCAGAACCACACCAACAGCAGGAAGGAATTCGTCCTGGGGGCTGTGCAGGGCTGGCATGCACCAAACATGTGTAGTCTCCATGCATACATGCTTTAATATCTATTATTAGGTAGAAATTAATATCTTTAATTTTTTTTACAGCTTGTTTAAACCAAAACTGATGAACAAGCCTGCAAATGATCTAAATTTTCTCTTGCACTTTGCTTTGCCCATGTAAACACAGCCACAAGCCGACGGTAATTCAATTATCCTCTCTCTACTTGCAGCCTCCTTAATTGTTATACATTCTTTTTTTTTTAAATCTTTTTTTATTTTTGGCTGCGTTGGGTCTTTGTTGCTGTGTGTGGGCTTTCTCTAGTTGCGGCGAGCGGGGGCCACTCTTCATTGCAGTGCGTGGGCTTCTCATTGCGGTGGCTTCTCTTGTTGCGGAGCATGGGCTCTAGGCACGTGGGCTTCAGTAGCTGCGGCATGCGGGCTCAGTAGTTGTGGCTTGCGGGCTCTAGAGCACAGGCTCAGTAGTTGTGGTGCACGGGCTTAGTTGCTCCGTGGCATGTAGGATCTTCCCGGACCAGGGCTCGAACCCATGTACCCTGCATTGTCAGGCGGATTCTTAACCAGTGCACCACCAGGGAAGCCCCGTGTACATTCTTTAAACAAAAAGCTGATACTTATTCGCTATTCTTTGCAAAACAGCTTTAGTTGGGATAGATCATCACAGTCATTTTAGGAAGAATGGCTCTATAGGTTTCCACAAGGCCCAAGGCAAGCATAATTTATGGGAAGACAAGCTTTCCAAATCCTGAATTCTTGAGATTTCAAATTCCCTAAATTGTAGCTTTAACGGAAGAACACAGTCCGAGGCCTCATCTCTAAGTTGCCACAAGAGGGCGCATGAGGAACACAGGCCTCGAGCTGGGCTTCCAGAAACCATTTCCTTTATCACACAGCAGCTGCATCTGCAGCTTCCTGCACTGGAGCCGGTGGAACAGATTCTTAGAACAATCACTTACACGTCTTTTTAACACATCTACACAGAAGGAGGAGAAAGGGAAGGTTCTGAAGATTCCATGAGATTTTCTGTCCTGGGTTTCCAAACAGTGTCTGGGAGAGACTCAGCAGGTCCATGCACGCAGGCATCGCACTCTATATTTGATTTAGTTGGGTCTCTCACCACTGCCAGAAATGGCCAGGGCTCCTGGGCTGACTTGGGGTTTGAGCAGAATAAATCACTCCGAGTTTGAGAGACTCTCCCACGTGATTCCTTTCTGTCAAAAATGAACGTGTTAATGATTTAGCTTGCCTTTGGCATTTTCAAAAGAAGAGAAATCATCACTCTCTCTTTTCCTTCAAAATGGTTAGAAAAGAGAACGGGAAGTCAGAGCCCCAGGTTCCCTCTCCCTACCCCTGACTCTGTTTATGTGCTACTGTCACAGGTGGGTGGTCCCAGAATCAGGAGAGCTCAGGTGATTCCAAGGATACCCAGAAAATTACTGTCCAAGGGGGCGCTCTGGGGACAGAAGACGCAGATCAAATATAGGAGTCCTGCAGGGCAGTGGTACTCGAGCTTTGACCCACGTTACAATCACCCAGAATTACTTGTTCAAACACAGACTTTTAGGCCCCGCTATGAGATTCTAATTCCGGAGGTCTGATATGGGGCCTGAGAATTTGCATTTCTGTCAAGCTCTCAGGTGATGCAGACGCTGCTGCTTGGGGGCCACACCTGGAGAATCACCGCTTCGGGAAGTATTTGAAGATCGCTAAGGCTTCTGGGTCACTCCTGAGGTTGGACCTGGGGATCTGCAGCACACAGATCCCAGTAAGGGATGTGGGACTGGTTCCTGAGATCCCAGCCTGGCTTCTAAGGTCCCGAAACTACGCCACGCTCAGACCTCCCAGCAGACTCTGCTGCTCGCCTTCTGAACAGAATGAATGGCTCTCAGGCTGCTTCTCCTCTTCCCCAGAACACTTCAGAGCACTGAGCTCTGAAGTGGAGCAACTCCACAATCCTGCTGAGAACTGTGGCCTCTAATTTTTTTTTTTATTTATTTGCGGTACACGGGCCTCTCACTGCTGTGGCCTCTCCCGTTGCGGAGCACAGGCTCCAGACGCGCAGGCTCAGCGGCCATGGCTCACGGGCCCAGCCGCTCCGCGACATGTGGGATCTTCCCGGATCGGGGCACGAACCTGTGTCCTCTGCATCGGCAGGCGGACTCTCAACCACTGTGCCACCAGGGAAGCCCTGGCCTCTATTTTAAAATCCTAATGCAAGTAGCGGGGCGTGTGGGCAAATTCATTCTCTACTGAGTGATCACAGTTTGCCAGAGTTTGTCTGTTGACTCCATCTCTGGGTAACCTCGGCAGTTTACTTAACCGCTGTGTATGTTTGTTTTCTCCTTATAAAGTGGGGACAGAGCTGCAGCTGCTTCGCGGGGTTGAGTGGGTTACATGAGTTAATACTCGAACAGTGCTCAGAGCAATGCTTCGCACGTTAGTTGCAATAAATATCAGCTATTATCGTCATCCCTCCTCTTTACCTCCAGTAGCCGTTTCCTTATGTGGAAACTTGAACTAAGAAGCATCCCAGTCCCTGGGAGTGCGCCCTTGTACCTGGGTGTTGGGAGGCCAGAAGTGTTGTGGCATTACCTTTAACCCTGTCACCTGGCTGAATGACAAGGCTTGACCATGAGGCAGAGGCCAGAGATCAGGTGTAAAGGTCAGTTATAATTTCTAAGTGGTGAAGGTATCCAAACCACATAGCTGGTTCATGTTTTCTTAATTTTGAACAATCTGTTGCCTTTGAGCCAGATTAGAACATCTTGTGAAACTCCGATTCTTTTTCAATACAAAGAAGCAGTGAAATAGCGGGAAGAGGAAGAG
Organism: Lagenorhynchus albirostris; assembly: GCF_949774975.1. Taxonomy (NCBI): domain Eukaryota; kingdom Metazoa; phylum Chordata; class Mammalia; order Artiodactyla; family Delphinidae; genus Lagenorhynchus; species Lagenorhynchus albirostris. The sequence goes on from NC_083111.1 coordinate 9,400,804, forward strand.
GAAACATCCTCCTGGTCAGATAAAAGTCTTGGGGCAAATCCCTCCACTGCTGTGTCTGCTTTCTAAGAGATAGGTGGGTACAAGGCTGCAGAGCTACCTCGGGATGACCAATCATGTTTTCCACGTGTTTCCATGTATTACTACTTGTAAACTTAGACTTAATTACTTGTAAACTAAACAAATACCGTTGATGTGGATATATATTTTCCCCTTTTAATTTTTGAAGAAATTATTTACTGAATAGGAAATATTTTGTCATGACGTAAAATTCGAAAGGTTGAAAAGGATATACAAGGAAAAACAAGCCTCCCTCCCACCCCCGTCACCTAATCTACACAGTGTTCATCCACTGAGGATTAAAAAAAAATTAGTAGACTTTTTTTCAGCAGTTTTAGATTCGCAGCAAAATTGAGTGTTCAGTGCAGAGATTTCCCGTATATCCCCTCCCCACACATACACAGCCTCTCCCACTCTCAGCATCCCCCAGCAGAGGGTACCTGTGCTACAGCTGATGAACACACACTGACACATCATTAAACTTTAAGTCCATCGTTTATATTAGGGTTCACTCTTGGTGTTGTATGTGCTATGGGTTTTGACAAATATATAACGACATGCACCCACCATTATAATACCATATGGAATAGTTTCACTGCCTTAAAATCAGTTATACTCCAATCTCTTCATCCCTCCCGACCTCCCACCAAAGCCCTGGCAATCACTGATCTTTTTATTGTCTCCAGGTAACTGAATAGAACCCTATGGGGCCTTCCTGGGACAGACTACCCCCTCCCCACTGCCATGGCCTCTGTCTGCCTCTCGTTTGTAGAATAACTTTAGCTTCCTAGGCCTTCCCCAAGGTCCAAAGAATAAATTTAATTGGAGAAGTGAGAAAATGCAGAAACAGAGCAAAGCAGTCAAGTAAGGCAAAGTAATAATGGTTTAGCCCTTAAACAAAGTCAGAGACCTTTAGTTCCTCCTCAAGAGCTGCAGATAATATTCTGAGCTTTGAGCCTTTGAGCCATTTTGCAGGTACTGAAGCCCCCACCAGGTAGAAGTTAACTGTCTGCTGCCCACAAGCACGTAGACCCCAGACCAGTTGGAACCGGAAGGGTGATGATGCCAACTCCCACTTACCTCATCACCAACCAGTCGGAAGAACGTCCACGAGCTGATAACACAACCCGCATCCCTCTCCCTTACCCTGTCTTTAAAGACCTTTCCCTGAAAGCTATCAGGGAGTTTGGGTTTTTTGAGCATTAGCTACCTGGGCTTCTTGCTTGATGTCCTGCAATAAATGCTGCACTTTCCTTCACCACAACCTGGGGTCAGTAGATTGGCTTTACTGTGCACAGGTGAGTGGACCCAAGTTTGGCTCAGTAACTTGCACAGTTTTGCCTTTTCCAAAATGTCATCTAGTTAGAATCATGCTGTCTACATACTATAGTATACAGCCTTCTCAGATTGGCTTCTTGCTTTTAGTGATTATGCATTTAAAATTCTTCCATGTCTTCATCTACTCATCTTGATATTCATCTTCACCTATTCGTGTTCACCTGTTGAAGGGCATCTTGGTTGCTTCCACATTTTGGCAATTACGAATAAGCTGTTATAAATGTTCAGTTGCAGGTTTTTGTGAGGACGTCAGTTTTCAGGCTGAGACTTTAAAAATAACAACTCTGAGGTGTAAAGAAATCTTAACCACCTGAGACCTAGGACTGTTTTATGTCTCTTCCTTGCATCTGTATTGAAGTTGGTATCAAGAAGCTAGGATCATCGTTGTCAGAATGGACAATGGATAATGCTTAATGGAAGCATTCTTTGCAACGTGTATTTTTTTTCTAGGTTGACGTTGGTTAGGCTGCTCTCCCCACCAGGAGGCTGGGGTGGAGCTGAAGTGTTTCCCTTTTGCTTGTTCTTCTCTTTTGCCTCCACCTGGGCTTCTGTCCTGCCTCCAGATTCACGTAAGGCTTTTTACCGTTGAGATAACTCTCCCTCCGGTGTTCTAATGTGTGTCATGCTCCACTTAGCTTTCTCCATCTCCAGCCCACACTTACCAAGTCCAGCTCCCACTGTGGTTTGTACATCTATGTCTGTTTCGATCTGTATCCATATCTATTTCCCTTACTAGATTAAAAACTACCATCTTCTTTCCCTACTTCCAGAATGTTATACGGTGCCTGTAAGAGATACTTTGTAAGCATACACTGTTAGCACAAAACATTGTTGATGTGGTTGCAGTTAAGAACTGTTTGGCTAATCAGATTCTATATCCCATAGCAGGAACGATACAGACTCCTAGGAGGCTCTAAGAATTACAGTAGCTAACATATTTTAATAGTTAGTATGTATTAAGCACAATGCAACCATTTTCACATAAATTATCTCACTTATGTTTATAAAACTCCCCATTTGTTACTATTACTCCCATTTGATATATGAGGAGACTGAACCTCGGTGAAATTGAATAACTTGCTTGAGGACTTTTGCACATGAATCACGTTTCAGGATTGCACATCAGGGCCTAGAGCATACAAAAAACAAAACAAATTTTAATTTAACTCATCTGTTATATTGAAGTGAATTATATAATGTGAGTCCTCATCAATATCGATGTGTATGTTTGTGTTTATTGGGCTAATGTCTGTCTTCCCCCAGACTGGAAGCTCGAAGAGTATAAGAGACCCTTTTGCTCCATAGGTCTCCAGTCCCTAGCAAATTCCTGACCCAATTTAGGTATTCTAATCAGTGAATGATCTCAGTCTTCCTGTGGGGCGACTAGTCTATCTCCTGATACACAGCTATGATGTAAGAATAGGGCATTTTGGAGGCTGGACGTGAGCAGTCATCATGAGGAATGCGTTATCACCATCTCCTAGTACAACGGTCCCACACCCTTATCTTTTACTCTCCAGATTAATTTCTGGCATAGATCTTTGATGGAGAAAAAGGTGCGTTAATATACAAAAGAGAAGGCAACTGGGTCCGAGAAAGCACCTATTCTAAATAATTTGTATAATCTTATCAAGTATCTATAAATTTACTCTTGAAAGCCTACCCGCCTTTAATGCATGGTGATTGCTGGGGTAACGTTACTGTGACCGTCTATGAGGTGTCAGTTATAATTCAGGAAGGAAGAGTTTATGTCCTCACTGAACCCAAAATGGCTATTAGAGATCTGAGTGCCATCAGAAAGGGCAGTGGAAACAAAAACAGACTGTACTATCCTCCTCTTTTCAAAATCATTATGCTTTTGCTCTTGATTTCCTACTGCTTAGAGGTTCAAGTTTTAACTTCTCAGCCTGGCATCCAAGAAATTCCATTTAATGACCCTAGCTTATATGTTCACTTTTATTTAATAGTCCGCAGTAGGGACTCAGGTCCACTGGAATGGATTCTGCTGTCTCTCTCATATGTCAGGGTCACTGTAATCTTCACTTTGCCCAGATGGCGTGATTTGCTCAGTTCTCTCATTCCTCAAAACCAGGGTTAAATGCGGCTTTCTGCATTCTCCTGATGACTTCAATATATTCTATGATTGTGACAGTTTAGTCATGTGGCTAACGGTTCAGATTCTGAGTCAGATTTAGGTTGACACAAGGCTTCATCATTTGCTATTTAGGTCATTGTAAGGGAACTTCTCTAAGCCCGGTTTTCTCATCTGCAAAATGCGAATAGATAAAATTACCTTACAGAATTGTTATGAGAGTTAATGAATATTTGCATGTAATATGTTTCTTTTTTTTTTTTTCTTTTTTTTTTTTGCGGTACGCGGGCCTCTCACTGTTGTGGCCCCTCCCGTTGCGGAGCACAGGCTCCGGACGCGCAGGCCCAGCGGCCATGGCTCACGGGCCCAGCCGCTCCGCGGCATGTGGGATCTTCCCAGACCGGGGCATGAACCCGTGTCCCCTGCATCGGCAGGCGGACTCTCAACCACTGCGCCACCAGGGAAGCCCAATATATTTCATTTTGAATAGCGACAATCTTAGATGCTTAATAAGTACTTTAAACGCAATTGAGTTGGAGGACAGCATGAAGTTAAAGGAAGAAGAAACAGCCTCGGCATATGGTCCTTTAGTCAAGTCTGCATAATGTTTGAATTCATCCCTGCAGAGAACGCAAGAGGAGGACTGCTCTATTAGTGATGGTGATGGAGTGAAGATTTTGTGTTCAATTTTAGAAATGTGAAGTTGACAAAAGTTTAAGACAATCAAGAAGAAGCAAGTAGCCAGTAGGATTCACAGGTCTGGCAACCATGGAGAGACCTGGGCCGGGTCAATTTCCAAGTTACCTCTGTCTGGGAGGTAACTGAAGCCATAGGTATGTATGGGATCATCTAGAAAGAGAGTATAGAGTGTAAGAAGGAGAGGATCCAGGAGCAAAGATGAAAGATTATAGGTTTGCTTACAGGCTGCTTAGAAGATGACTAGCTTGTGAAGGAAGTGGAAAAGTGAGTAGAAAGATGAAGGCAAAGCAATGGTAGTGACAAGGCCCCAGTGGAAGAGGATACTTTGAGAGAGTTGGTGTGTTTGTTGTTGTCAGGTGCTTCTGGGGAACCAAATAAGCTGAGCACTAAGATAACCATTGTGTTATGTACTGTTGACCTTTCTGGGAGCTACTGGAGAGCTGTTTGGAGTGACTCAAAGAGAGAATGGGAAATAAAGAAATAGAGACATCGGGTAAAGAAATCAATGAAAAGAAATGACTGTTAGGAAAGAATAGAGACAGCGTCAGAATTCAGAATGAAACGTGGACTCTGTTGATTTTTGTTAAAGGGAGAGATTTAAGCATATTGAAAAGCCATTGGGAAGGATGTAGATCTGTTAGGGGTTGAATGGTCCTCACAAAATTTATATGTTGAAGTCGTAGCCCCCAGTATCTCAGAATGTGACCTTATCTGAAGTGAGGGTGTGGTCAACCTGGAGTAAGGTGGCCCTAACCCAGTATGACTGGTGTCCTTTCAAAAAGTGGCCATTTGGACACAGCGATATGCACACAAGGAGAAGGCCACGTGAAGATGAGGCGGAAATTGGAGTGATGTTGCTACAAGCCAAGGAGCGCCAGAGATTGCCAGCAGGCCGCCAGGAGCCAGGCAGGAAGCACGGGACATAACCCAAAGCCTTCAGGAGGAACCAGCTCGACTGGCACTTTCTGATTTGCAGCCTCCGGAACTGTGAAACAACAGATTTCTGTTAAGCCACCCAGTCTGTGATGCGTTGTGATGGCAACCCTCGCAAACTAATATAAGATCCTAGGAAAAAAGACAAATATACAAGGATAGTTGATAGTGGAGTTCCCTCAGAAGATAAGTGAGAATGGGATTCAAGCTGATAAGCAAGTTGATGGAATGTGTGAGAGGTGAGTGGGCCTGTGTGTTTCCTTTTGAAAAGGTGATGGTTCCCCATCTTAACAGCTTCTGTTTTCTCTGTAAACTAGGAGGAGAGACTGCCTGGTGAAAATGAAGGCATTAGAGTGGGTGTTGAGGACCTTTGTGAGGTTGGCCATAGCGCTTCATCTAATCGGCTAATTGCTCTGTTGTGTGACTCTCTTCAGCCATGCTTGGCTGTGGGGTGAGTCACAGAGGAGTGTGGAGCTGGGCCACCCAGGCTGGGCTAGCGGGACAGGACAGCTCAGACAGAGAGCATGAAGAAATGTTATCGGAATGATAATTCAATGAAGGCTGAGCCAAGAGAAGTAAAGGGTTTGGTTTAAAGGATGGAGTTGATGGTTGGAAGAAAGTAAAAGGAGCCATGGTGAGTTTGAAGAATGTCTGCGGCAGGAGAAATTGCACACGTCAGTGGAGGAGAGAGGTGTGGGAGTGGAGCAGTGTATTTTGGGTGATGACAAGGTTCCAGACGTGACTGTTGCAGTAGCTGGACTGGGGCAAAGGAATGAGAGACCGTGGACCACAGTGTGGGCTAGATTTAATTACTTATTTAACAAAGAATAATTGAGGGCCTACTCTTGGCCGAACCCTCCCCTAAGTACTAGGAATAAAACCGTGAACAAGTAGACATAAATTTCTACCTTGCAGAGCCTCCAGTGGAAAAGAGTTGAACAGTAAGGTATGCAGTATGTCAGATTGTGAGAATGCATTGGACAAATTAAAGTAAGGGTGTGTGTGTATTGCTATTTTAAGAAGGGTGGTCAGAGATGAAAGAGATGAACTTCTTGATAAGGTGATACTTGAACAGAGACCCAAAGCAGGTAAGAAAGAAGCTATGTGTCTGTCTGGAAGAACATTTCAGAAAAGGAGAACGGCCGAGTGAAAAGGCCTGAATCCCTAATTGCTGTAAGATCTCCCACTGGCTCCTTTTACATAAATGAGGCTCCTCCAGAGTGTTTCTCAGTATTCCTGTGGGTGTCCTCACAGGTGTCCTCACAGGTGTGCTCACAGGTGTGCTCACAGGTGTGCTCACAGGTGTCCTCACAGGTGTGCTCACAGGTGTCCTCACAGGTGTCCTCACAGGTGTGCTCACAGGTGTGCTCACAGGTGTCCTCACAGGTGTGCTCACAGGTGTCCTCACAGGTGTGCTCACAGGTGTGCTCACAGGTGGCCTCTGCTTTGATGGGCACAGCTGGCTTCCCTGTGGTGGTATCAGAAGTCCCACTGGCCTTGGGAGGGGATACTTCCCATCTTGGCTCTAGAAGGTCAGTGTCCCTGCTCTGCCCTGTGCAGCCACAGGACCCGATGACAGCCATCTCCCTGGGGGACTCCCCATCAGCGCCCCCTCCTCTGCACGGCTGCCATTGCCACCTCTGACTTCAGATGACAGCGGACTCCCGCTTCTCACAGGCCGGGGGTTAGGCAGGTCGTGCCCATTGTGGGAAACAAAATACCCCTCCAGAGAGAGGAGAAGCCCCCAGCCAAGTCTCATCTCATTTCTCCTCCGAAACAGTCACGTGGCATGTTGGTTTTCGTCGCTTTTTCCAGGAGAGAAAAGGCGAGATTTTGTTAGGATTCCAAGGAAAATAGTCAAGACAGTCGGACAATGGATCATTTCTCATAGTCTAGGTTATTTGGCCGTATTCACAGTTACCTCTTTACCTTGGGGGAAAAAATCAAATGTGTTTAGCTATGTTTGAAGGACAGTAGTCAGTTGCACAGGCAATGGAGGTTTTAATGTGTGTCCCATGTCATTCAAGGGCTGGGGCTGTGCTGAAGCCCACGGAGTTGAGAGAGCAGTGCCAGGATATGTATATCGATGTTTATGAATTAATAATTTTATAAAAACTTGTCATGGAAACTCGGTATTTAAAGAGCTCCCATAGTGGGTAGTTTGGTAAAGTGATGAGACATCCCTGAATTTACTTGCGAGGTGAATCTGTTCTTTTCATATTTTCGCTTACAGTGAATCACCTCTTCGTGTGTATTTATACACACATGAGCACTCATGTGGGTCCCTTTCACAAAGTTTATTGGGAAACTTGCTCAAAGAATAAATTGCTGTTACTACAAATAGTATGAAACTGGGGAATGAGTTGAAAAAAAAATTTTTTTTTTTCATCTCAGAAGGGAAAACATAGGGGCCTGCTCACTTTCTAGAAGATGAAAAATCTGAAAAATTTTATGTGTGTGAGAGGTTAAATATTTCAAAAATATTCTAAGTACCCTAATGTTTATATCTGAGCTGACATTTTTATAAATGACCAGGAAGTTAGACTAGCTTCACAGTGACCAAAATCTAAAATGTGCAGACTGACTTACATGACTCGAGCTGAAATTTCCTCACAGAGAGGTAGCCGGTAAGGAATGGATCCTGGGGACATCCTGTGCCGTGTGGCAGTGGAATCGTGCAGTTGCAGTCTTCTCCCGTTAAGGGTATTGTTGTTTCTAGTCTAGGTCTTTCATGTTCTCAGGGTCCTCGGTGCTCAGCTGCTCAAGAAATACAATTTTTTCATATACCTTCTGTTGATCCTGTGATCCATGCTAATCTCTCCCTGCTCTTGTGATTTACTTGTTTCGGGATGTGAGGGCCACAAAGCTCAGTAAATCCTTTCTCTCCATAACTTGCCATCCAAAGACGTTTTTGTTGCTCATACAATTCCCTGCTGTTTACAACATCAGAGGTGTCCTCCAAATAATTCTCCCCTCTCAACTTCAATAGTACTGTTTCTACTTTTCATCTGACTTAGTAGCTAATAAATCAAGAAGAGAGAGAAAGAAACCTTTCTTGTAGATTCTTTTATTTTTGTCTTTCAGGGGTTATTTACTAAAGTATGGTCTTCAACATGTTCTCACTTTTATGTTTTTGCCTTTTCTTTGCAACTGAAATTTGTGACTTTTCTCCACTTATTTCTCTTTTGAAAACTCTATTCCACGGAAAACATTATTAAAAAGTACTTTAATTCTTTGCCAGATATCTTCTGTCTATACACCTTGATTTATAAGCTTTTGAGAGAATTTACATGTTTCTCAAAAGTTAGGTATGTACAGCATTAAAAAATATATAGTAGAACCCTTGAGAGGGTTTGTTTTTTCATGGACTTTGAACGTGCAGCGATTTGATCATTTCCCCAAGTCACGGGACTTTCGTACGTTAGTAAGGATGTGTTTAGTGTCAGCAAGAGAACCCTTAATGAGACTGGCTTAGCAATGAGGAACTTGATTTCCCCCTGGGATAGGAGGGGTGGGATCCAGGGGAGGAGGGGCCCCCGCTCAGCTCGTGCGCATCGTGTGGCTTCTGTCTTTCTCTGTGCATTGGCTTCATCCTTAGCCATTCTGAGCAAGATGGCTGTAGAGGTTCCTGATACGGCAATTCCACAGGACAAAGAAAGGATTCTCTCTCCTTGTGTTTTCTTCTTGGGACCAAGACACATTTCCCCCAGAGCCCTCAGTTTTTCCTTCACTAGAATTGACTAGGATTGGGTCACATGCCTATCCCTGAACCAGTCATTGGCGAGAGAGTTGAATGCCATGACTGAGTTAGACTGATCGTTTGAGGGGCCTTGACCTTGCCTCCAGACTCCTCATTTCACTTACACTCAGGCTGATCATTTGGGGTGGCTGCATTAACTCCTAAGGTACACCAACATGGCAGCTCAGATGGTACTCTAAGATGGCTGTCCATTTCATGCTCTAGCGTCAGGTTCATTAAGGATTCAGCTGCATTTGCAGAACCTTACAAAATGTAAATTGCACATCACCTCTTCTAATCTTCTGATGACTTCCTGTTGCATTAGGAGTAACATACACCCTCTTGGCCGTGGTTTATAGTGTCCTGCACGCTCTTGTGCCTGCTCGTCCCTGCGTCTCACGTGGTATCGTCCTGCCTTCACTCCAGCCACCACACGGGGCTACTTCTGCTTGAACATCGTTAAGTTGTTTCCCTCCTGGGGCTTCAATCATTGTTTCCTCAGCTTCGACCGTCTTTTCCTCTGTTCTCTGTATGGCAGGCTGCTGGGCTGGTGTCACCTTCGACTCTCCTTTTTCATGGTGGCTTTCTCTGCCCACTCTATTTACACAGACCTCCTGCCTTGGAGGAGCGAGAAGGTTGTCATTTTAACCTGTTCTTTGCCCTCATAAGCCTTTTCTCAGTTTGTAATTTTGTGCTCCTTTGTCTGTTTCCCTGTTTATTACCTGTATAATAGATAAAATAGACGATGCTCCACGAGGGCAGCGTCTGTGTTGTTTCACTCACCACTAGACACCATTCCCAAGGACAGGGCCTGGCTTCCAGTAGGTACTCTATGGATAGGAGTGAAGTAAACAAACAGAAAAGGGAATAATGTGATTCACTTGAGTACGGGTCATGTCTGTGTATCCCTAACACCTAGCTGAGTGTCCCCCACCTAATATGTTCTTAGTGCGTGTTTAGTATTGGAAGAATAGGAATGTCTTATTAAAACAATAAAAATGAGCATTTGATTGCAGGATCAGAAAACGTGAGGAAGGATTTCTTATTATTTGGAGAAATGCAACAGCGTCATTAGAAACCATTCAGCGGGGTTTGTGATATTTTCAGGTAAGTTTAGTACCATTCTTGCAAAATAGTACCTCATTATTTCCTTAATGAGGAAAGATAACATGTGAAGAGTCAGACGTCAGAAGAAAATAATCACAAACAAGGACAGAGGGAGAATCACCTCCTTCAAATTTAACTTGAGTTTTAAATTTTTAAAAAATTAAAAAAAATACTTTTGGCCATGCGGCTTGTGGGATTTTAGTTCCCCAACCAGGGACCAAATCCAGACCCCCTGCAGTGAAAGCACAGAGTCTTAACCACTGGACTGCCAGGGAATTCCTTAAATTTAACTTGATTTTATGGGATATCCCAACAGACTCATGGAAGGCTGAAATCAGCTAGAGATAAACCTCTCTGGTGATATGTAATCACAGATAGGCCTTGTTTTTGTTAGGGGCCTGCTTTGGACCACCCCATGGCTAGTTGAACCTTTTTATCCATACTGATAAATGCTGACACTTCTGTAGTATTTACTATATGCCAAGCAGTGTTCTAAAGCATTAGCTCATTTAAGACTTCCACAACCCTATCAGATAGGTTTTATTATTAGGCCTATTTCACTGAAGCACAGAGAGGTTAGGTGACTGTTTAAAGATCACACAGCTAGCAAGTGGCAGAGCTAGATTTCAAACACAGGCCTGTAATTTTCATGGTGCAAAAGACTCCCTTAGAATCACTGCAACCAAGAAACCGAAGATGAATGTGAATTAGTTACAAATGTTAATGATCACTGTTTTTCACACTGGTCATAGTTTATTGGGTCTCCCAGAAAGTGGACTTTCAACAGTTTAAAAAATAATTTTAGGCATGCACAATATAATGCATAAACACAAGAAAGTATAAAATACAAAATGAAATTATTTGTATTACAAAAAAATTCATTGTGTAGTTTCTTGGAATAGAATCCTAGTAGTACCATGTGATAGCTGGTCACTAAGTGATTAACTAATAAAGTGGGGAGAGATGAAGAGACAGGTGCCCTTAGGATGCCTGACTCAGACTGAGGACACCGGAGTCTACTCTGCCCTGCTTGGCTCTGTGACCTTTATTTCTTGGGGTCTCAGATTCTTTAGCAAATTAAGGGCACTGGGTTAGATGACATCTAAGTCCAGCCACCTCTAGCCTTGAATAATTCTATACAAAGGTACCAATGTGTTAGTAGAAAAGTAAAAGTTGTGTTGACTCTCCTTTTATTTTAGACCTAGGTTTTCGGGAAGCCAACTGAATTCTGTCAGTTCTAACTTTATAATGCTTCTTGCCTAGACAATTGCCTCTAGTCTTAAATTCCTCATAATCCATTCTTTCTTTGTTTTTTTTTTTTTTAGAATTAAGAATTTGGGACTTAAGAAATTTCCAAATCTCTTCACATACAGTAGAAGCATTTTTAGCTTTTAAAAAACTAAAAATGTTTAAAAAACATTTTAGTTTTTTTCCAGGAATTGTAATGTCAAAGAAGGGAGAAAAATGTCTGTGAGATGTGAATGCATTATTTAGTTTTGTATTCTTCAGTAAATGTCCCAATGCCAATGTTAGTCCAATGCATTCTTTTTTTTTTTTCATTTTGAAAAATTGAAGTATAGTTGATTTACAGTGCTTCAGGTGTACAGCAAAGTGATTCAGTTATCCTTTTTCAGACTCTTTTCCATTATAGGTTATTACCAGATATTGAATATCATTCCTGTGCTATACAGTAGGTCCTTTTTGTTTATTTTATATATAGTAGTGTGTATCTATTAATCCCAAGTTCCTAGTTTATCCCTCCCCCACCTTGTAATCTATTATTTACGCTTGTTTTTTGGAAAGAAAATGCTTGGCTTTATCACTCCCCTGTGTGAGCATCTTCAGTAGCTGCCTTCTCATCAATACGAGATGTCCACAACCAGACTTGGTTTTGTGCTCTGGCTTGAACTCCATATTCTTCTGCACTGAACTATATGCAGTTCTTGGAGTTTTTTTTTTTTTTTTTTGGCTGCACAGCATGGCTTGTGGAATCTCAGTTCCACGACCAGAGATTGAACCCGGGCCCCCGGCAGTGGAAGTGTGGAGTCCTAACCACTGGACTGCCAGGGAACTCCCCAGTTCTTTGAGTATTGCAAGCTATTTCACATCTCTCTGCATCTGCTCTGGTGGTTCTGTCTGGAATGCTACCTCTCTGTGTCCCTTGTTGGGTAGTGGACCTTTTAAGACTTAGGAAAACGTCAGCTCCTCTGTGAGCCTTTCTCGTCTGGACCCCTCTGTAGCAGGTCCCCACTGCTACCCCACCTCAGATAGAACTGGCTGTTCCTTCTTTGGTGTCTCCACTGCCCCCAGGCCCAAATTCCCTACCTGAGATGCTTGAACACTTACTATCTATCTACACCTCCTACTAAGAGGTGTAGATAGTAAAGACTGTGTTACATCCATCTTTGCGTCTCTTGCGTTTCGCACAGCTTCTGATGTACAACTCAGTAAATAAGAAGAGTTGAACAAAAACATGAATAGAAAGAATGCGGAAGCACCTACTGTCTAAAACATACAACTTGCTTTTAAATTTCCCAAGCTTTTGGCTGAATGCATTTAGAGATGGGGATAGATGGAGAAAAAAGGTGTGTGAAGAGTGGAGAAATTTGGTAGGAAGTCTTCCATTCTGTCGTCCATATTGTTTTCAGCTGCTTATGATACTGTTCTCTCTTCTGACTTTTGTAAATAAACATTTTAAGATTTTCTGGTATCTGATGTGGTATCAATGGCCCAGTATGTCTTTTGAAATACTCTTATTTTATTTGGACAGAAAACTAGAAAAGCTGGTTAAGAGCATGTATGCTGCACTGGAAATTAATTTGAGAGAATAGAGGCTCAGAATTCAATAATTATTTTAAGCTGCCTTTTCAAATTCAGGAAGCCCAGACGCTTATATAATTTTGCAATATTGCAGCAAATGGACCAAAGCACAAATTCCACTGTGTGAAAGATAGATTTTATACACATGCTTACATTTTTGATTAATTTATTCATTATTCGTCAGACATTCATTGGACACCTTTGGCAGAGCACTGCACCAGATGCTTTGGATTTTAAAAAGGTGGATTGGAAGACAGTACTTGGATTGTTCTGGACAAAGTCCTTGATGCTTGGAGAACCTTTTACGGTTAATTATGGGCCCATGATTGCCTTATATGAACCTTCCAGGAGCCCTGTCTCCTGCTGGTGTCCTGCCGTCTTTATTGCATTTACACAAGCCCTTGGTGTATGCCAGCTCCTCACATACACCATCTATGCTGCCACCTCTGGGCCTTCAAATAGCTCTTTTCCCTACTTGAATCCTTCTTAGCAGAGAACTCCACTTATCCTTCAGGACTTAAGTGTCAGTTCCTCAAGGAGCTTTCCCTGATGCCTGGACCAACTCAGCTCCCCAGGCTGTAGCCATGCTTCACAGGCCTCACTGGAATCACAGTTAGTTAGTAATGCATGTCGTTGTTTAATAGCTGGTCTTCCTGCTGGAATAGAAAGTATATGAGAGGACCACCTGTGTGTGTCTTTCCGCCCATGTGTCTGCAGAGTCCAACACGGCGTTGGTATACAGTAGCCTTCAGTCAATGCTTGCTGAATGAATAAGTGAAATCATAATGGCAGAATCGCTAGAACGGACTGCTTCCTCCTTGCCCTCTTACAGCTCGTACCCTGTCCTTCCTTTCTCAAACAGAAATGCTTGGTGGCGCGACGATACTGAGAGACTCTCAGGGAGTGATTCCTTTTCTTACAGAGGTTTGTTACACATTTGAGCTTATGGCCCTATGGCTGCTGGTGACACCTCTGTCTGTGCTGCATCCTTCCCCGATGGAAGGGATGGAGAGGGGGGAGCAACTGATCGTCCTTCCCCATCGAACATAATCTTAGAGGAACAGGAAGAGATCAGCTTTTGATACAACAATAGTAATTTCTTTCCCTGTTGGAAGGTAGACTCGAGTTGCTCATTCATGGTTAAAACAGGACTTTAAAAATATCCAGTCTAGGGCTTCCCTGGTGGCGCAGTGGTTGGGAGTCCGCCTGCCGATGCAGGGGACGCGGGTTCGTGCCCCGGTCCGGGAAGATCCCACATGCCGCGGAGCGGCTGGGCCCGTGAGCCATGGCCACTGAGCCTGCGCGTCTGGAGCCTGTGCTCCGCAACGGGAGAGGCCACAACAGTGAGAGGCCCACGTACGGCAAAAAAAAAAAAAAAGAGCCAGTCTAGCAAAGGCAGTGAGAATCAGGAGCAGAGACCAAAACATGTAGCCATTCATTTCAGAAAAAAGTGGGAACTTAAAAGGCCCCAGATCCAGTCATGTCCTGCGGAGGCCTCGAAACTCCCTCTGGCACGGAAGGGGTCCCGCTCAACATTATCCACGGAGGAAGAGGGACGGGCGCACACCACCACGTCGTGTTCTGCCCTCTTCTCAAATTACAAAGTCGGAAGCAGTCCAGAGTTGAGGAATGGGGTCCTTATTCTGCTTGTATCCACCCCCCACTGGCTGTGAGGGTGGGCTATAGGCGGAACCCTCCTCGGGCATTGTTCCTGAACGCCCCATCTCTCTTAATTGCCTCAGCATTCCTTCCTCCTGGCCGGAGAGATGGATTGCCTGTGAGATCTCTTCCTAGTTGCCTTCTCATTTCTCTCTTAGAGGTAGCACTAAATATCAGGCGGCCCTAAAAGCTCCGAATTTTTCTTTTTAGAAGGGGTTTGGGACGTCCCACCAAGCACACTGGCAGAATCTCTACGGAGACATACAAACTCAGTGTGACATGATTTTAACTGAAGCCTTGTCTGCTTACACAACTTTTGGAAATCTTATTACAAGAAATATCCAGGGACATTGTTTTCTATGATTCTAATCAAAATCAGATTTGTATCCATTCTCGTAAGCCATTCTCTTGTATTCCTTGAAGAGTCCAATGGTCTAAGTTCTTTAGGTAGGGTTTTCTGCACCCTTGCGCCTACACCCTTGCAAACTAAGTCCTTTCAGTTTTTCTATACCAACAGTATCAGAGTCACTTAGGGAAACTGAAAGCTCTTGGGCATCATCCCAGACCTATTGTGTTATAAGCTCTGGGAGAAGACCATGATTCTGTGTTTTAACCAATTGTATAGTTAAGCTTGTCTGATGTTTACCTTTGTGTTGAAAATAAAAAATAGGTTTCCTAATCAAATTAAGACTTCAAAAAAGATTATGAGGCAGTGGTTTAACCTTCCCAGCACAAAAATGAATAACACAGATTAAAGCAACATTATTTACCTATTAATAATAAATGACTAACCATAGTGATTTTGTTAAATGGGTTAATATATGTCAAATACTTAGAGCAGTACCTGACATATAAGAAATGTTTTGTAGATGTTGGCTAATATTAAAATTACTATTATTTGATCCCATAGGATATTATTCAATAATATTATTATTAATATTAATTTATTAATTATTAAATATAGTCCTCTCTTTTCTTCTAGAGAGTATTTAAAGGGTCTTAACACAGATACAGACTAAACAATAGTTAATAAAATTGAGAGATAGTGAAAACATAATCACATTAAAAAATGAAATTTCAGTCCATGCCATAGAATACCCATACCTGCCTCTTCTAATCACAATTTTTTACCTAATTTATGTTACTGTGTATACCTAAGGTAAACAAGACTGGCTGGCTGTTTGCCCAGTTCTTCCCTTTTCTCTGTGGGTACTTCTCTGCCTCTCAGAAAACGCTTCCCTGCTGTCCTCTACTCTTTCTTGGTAAGACCCCGGGCCGGAGGTTGGCACCTAAGGTGACCTTGCAAGACATCAAGAGTCCCTGACAGTTTGGGCCCCTAAATGCACGAAGGTGAGCTTCTTTCCCATCCCCTATACACTGCCAATGGGATTTGACCAGAATAAGACACAGACTTCTATTGTAGTAAGCCAAAGAGAAGTTGAGTTCCTTTAAGTAAAATTTGATATAATTGGATTCTGCTCATATTTAATTCTGTAGTATGAGTTTTAACATGAGGCTCAGTATACCAGCAACTTTGCTATAAAGTTTCATATATATATATATTCCATATATATACGTTTCTGTGGCAAGGGTCAAAGACAACTATATAAAGATACAAGTGAAAAATTCCATGCTTTTCCCAGACATCATGAATATCCAAATTGCATCCTTATATTAAGGAGGAAAGCAGTCACTTCCATTCTGTCAAAATAAAGGAATGTGTTAAACCTGGTGTGATGGTTACATGAGCAGATTCTGTAAATTGAAACAGAGATGCATTCAAATTCCATCATCCACTAGCTGTGTAACCTCGGGGAAGCCACCGAATATTTCTAAGGCTCAGTTACTTCATTAGTAGAGGGGGGTGGAGTTGTGAATATGAATGAGATAAATGTGTTGGGAAGGGCTCATCACTGTGCCGAGCATCTAGTCAACACTAACTATTGTTATTTTATGTGGATGAGGAAGGAAGAGGAGAGAAATAGATTAATGCCCTGTTTCAGAGACCCTCGCTGAGTCGGAGAGGCTGTCCCTCAATATGCCAGAATCGTACTGCAGGATAGAGGTTCTGTGCCCAGCGTGCAGAGGCTGCATTTGTAGGAGAAAGAGGAAAAAGAGGAAGGGAAACTTTGTCTCTCCATATGCAGACCTTGCATAACATTTCCTTCCTGAGTTCTTGAATCCCAGTGAGACAAGTGAGTGTGTGTTTGGGAAGAAGAACTCATGAATTAATATTTTTTCCCAGTAGAGAAACTCACAGAAACTTTGAAGTGTTTATTAAAGAGTTGATAATGAGGAGAAAACTTTTTGAAAATCATATTAAAACGTACCTCCCAAACTGCTTCAGTAATTTAACCTTGGAATCACAAGACTCTACTGGAATAGAAAGAACACATTTTCCTCTCCCCCACCATCCCTGGTGTATCACAGGCGTGCTGATAGCAATGATGGCCTTTCTAGGAGCTGGTGGTGCAATGATACTCTTTTTGTGACCGCTCGATTAATTACTGAAGTTGAAATTTGTAATCCTGATATCGAATATTTCATAATGACATCAATTTAAACCTAATACTGCTCTTATCTTTTGACAAAAATAAGCTTTAATATTTCTTTTCTCCTAGAGGGGGTGAAATAAGGAGAGACTTTATTATACAAGATAATTAAAATTCTTCCTGAGGTTAAAAGTGATTTAAAAAGAATCACAACATGAGATAATTAGGCCTTATTAGACACTTTATCTGCTTCACTGAAGTCACTTTTTCCAGGATGATAAAATGTGCCTTTGTCTTTTTTTAGCAAGCTAGATACCAAATTTGGGGAAAAAAATGATCTTTCCTCCTCCTCTTAGACTCAGCACATGACTGTGTGAATGGATTTGGGGAAATAATTTAATGATAGGATTACAGTTTCCAAAAGCTAGACCTTTATAGAATGTGATGGTTTTCAAGTACTTATTCATTTTTCTGGTGAAATTACATTTTACCCTCTATTTTTAGTTGGTTAATAGAAAATGATATGAATTTGTGTTTTCTGACTTTTTTTTCCCCCTTGACAGGCAGAGTAATAACAGATTAGTTTTGGGATGTTTAACAAAAGCCTTTTGTTATTTGACAGACTCATTTATGCTTTCTTGTGCCATAACAGGTAAGGCAAAGAATGTCAGTGTTTGTATTTCTAATGTCTAATGTACATATAATATAGGTTATTACAATAACCGTGTAGTAGTGGATGGTATTTTTTTAGATGAAAAGTGGTTCAGGCATTTAAAGTGCATGCTGTTTTTGTAAGAGGAAGCAGGTACCCTAGGAGCATGGGAGTTTTGCCAGAGTTCTAAACCATATCCCTACATGAGGCCTGTTACTGCTTTTCTATTCTGCTCTTAGGCCCGAAGACAGGGATGCTGTGACTGCCACCCTTTGCTAATGGCTCTTTGGGCTTCCAGTGGATTTTAACAGTGTTCAGTGCAGCTAACAATAAGTGAATCAAATAGTGCTTGTTTGTGCCCATAAATTTATATGCAACTTATTTTTGTCTACTGATCAGAGGTTGGAAATAAATGGTTCTACTTTGTCTTTAAGAAAACGTTTCAGTTCTGTTTACAATGACTTGCTGTCTAGGCTTTATCAAATTGCTCCTTCCTTCTGAATGACCGTTTCCTTCAGGGAAAGACTAATGTATAGATCAGTGCATCAAGGGCCAAGTGTAATATATAGATCTCTTTGACTGAAAGCTAGGTACATAGAATTGTCCAAGTAAATGTCTATTTTAAGGTAAAATATCTACAAGGGAAATAGTATCATTTGTTGGATAAACAGCTTCTGTCATAGTTTTGCAGGGTCTGTTGTAAACGATATAAAGGAAATGGTTGCTTTAAAAAGAAACTTAAACAGTAAAACAGGAATGGAATTAAGCCAATCGTGAGCATCAGAAGTAAGTGTCCATTAAGTAAGGCTTTAAGTGTTTTCATGTAAGTATACTGTTGCTTTTCAGGCTGAGTGCTACATACCTTTTTCCTCTCTGGAGAGCTGGTAGAACCTGTTAGGAAGAGTATGACACCTTTAGGGTACTAGCAATGGGTACGGGTTAATAAAAAAGGTGCACAAAACATGCATGTACAACTTAACAAATCAGTAAGAAGCAGATGCACATATAGCAAGTCCCCAGGTAAAGAAACAGAACACTGCCAGCACAGCTGATTTTTATCCATTGATTTTGAATCAGGCTAACTTGATACATCTTCATTAATCTAACTAACAATCAGTGGAATCTTTTGGAGTTTGCTATACACACACATCATCTGTGAATAGTGAAAGTTTGGTTTCTGTCTAATCTATTTACCTTTCATTCTGTTTTCATCTTACTGCACTTGCTAAGACCTCCAGCGTAATGTTGAATAGAAATAACAACGGCATTCTTGTTCTTCCCCAATCTCAGAAAGAAATGTTTAATGTTTCACCATTAAATAGAATACTTGATATTTTTTTGGTCGTTTGCTAATATTTATCTTGACAGGATGTTGAATTTTATCAGATGCCTTTTCTGCCTCTGTGCAAATCATCATAATATTCAGTAAATGCACTAAATTACATGGATTTTCTAATGTTAAAACAACTTTGCCCCAACTTTCCTGGGGCAAATGAAAGTAGTTCATTTTGTATTATTTCTGTGTGTAGCTGGATTCAATTTGTTAGTATTTAATTTGGAATATTTGAAACTCTGGTCATAGTGAGATTGGCCTGCAGTTATTCTTCCTTGTTGAGTTTTGGGACCAAGGTTATCTTGACCTTGTAAAATTATTTGAAAAGTGTCTCCTCTTTTTCTGATCTCTGGAAGATTTCTTATAAGACTGGAGTTATTTCTTTCTTTAATATTTATAACAACTTGCTGGTGAAGCCTGGAGTTTTCTTTATGGGAATGTTTTACATTCTATTTGTTATTTTTATGTCAGCTTTTTAAGTTGTGTTTTTCTAATAATTTGTCAATTTCATCTAAATTTTCAAAAATTTTGGTGCAAGGTTCTTGCCATTTTTAGTGAAATTTTCTTCTAAATCCTGTCTTTTTTTCTGAGTTCCACAAGTTTGCATATAAATTAGTTTTGTTATCTATCAGTTCAAAGACTTTCTGATTATCTTTATGATTTCTTCTTTGACCCATTTGTTAATTAAAACTATATTTCCTATATTAAACCATATGGGGGATTTTTAGAGTATCTTTTGCTTATCAATTTCTAGCATAAGTACATTGTGATCAGGGAATATACTCTGAGATTGTAATTCTTTATGGTCGAGTATATTGTTATCTCTGAAGCAGTTTCATGTATTTTTGAAAAGAAAGTATATTCGGCAGTTTAGTTTGGATGTTGTATCACCCACTGATTCAGGTTTATTAATCGTGTTCTTCAAATATGCTGTATCCTTACTGATTTTTGTCTGCTTCTTCTAGAGGTATACTAAGATTCTTTCATTTTAATTGTGAATTAAACTTTAATTATGAATTAATTTTTCCGTGCATTTCTGCTACTTTTTGTTTTGTTTTGGGATTATATTATTAGGTGAGTATGGTTTAGAATTATATTTTCCTGGTAAATTGAACATTTTATCATTATGAAGGAGCTTCTTTATCTTACTAGTGCCTTTTTCTTTGTTTTATTTTGTGTGGTATTTATGTGCTACTTCATATAGTTTTCATTAATGTTTGCATCGTATATCTTGTTACATCCTTTTACTTTAAGCCCTTTTGTATCCTTATGCTTTAGATAGCGCTTTTAAGCAGCATACATTTTATTTCTAAGTAAACAGGCTTTGTCTTTTAATTGAAACTTTTAATGCAGTTACATTTAATACACATCTTAATATATTTGAGTTTAAATCTACCATCTATCTGCTATTTTTTTTTTCCTCTGGGAAAAGGGTATCTGGGTAATTTTTTTTTAAAAACATCTTTATTGGAGTATAATTGCTTTACAATGGTGTGTTAGTTTCTGCTTTATAACAAAGAATCAGCTATATATGTACATATATCCCCATATCTCCTCCCTCTTGCGTCTCCCTCCCACCCTCCCTATGCCACCCCTCTAGGTGGTCACAAAGCACCGAGCTAATCTCCCTGTGCTATGTGGCTGCTTCTCACTAGCTATCTACCTTACGTTTAGTAGTGTATATATGTCCATGCCACTCTCTCACTTCGTCCCAGCTTACCCTTCCCCTCCCCATATCCTCAAGTCCATTCTCCATGTCTGCGTCTTTATTCCTATTCTGCCCCTGGGTTCTTCAGAACAATTTTTTTGTTTTTTTTAGATTCCATATATATGTGTTAGCATACGGTATTTGTTTTGCTCTTTCTGACTTACTTCACTCTGTATGACAGACTCTACGTCCATCCACCTCACTACAAATAACTCAATTTCGTTCTTTTTATGGCTGAGTAATATTCCACTGTATATATGTGCCACATCTTCTTTATCCATGCATCTGTTGATGGACACTTAGATTGCTTCCACGTCCTGGCTATTGTAAATAGTGCTGCAATAAACACTGTGGTACATGTCTCTTTTTGAATTATGGCTTTCTCAGGTGTATGCCCAGTAGTGGGATTGCTGGGTCACATGGTAGTTCTATTTTTAGTTTTTTAAGGAACCTCCATTACTGTTCTCCATAGTGGCCATATCAGTCTACATTCCCACCAACAGTGTAAGAGGGTTCCCTTTTCTCCACACCCTCTCCAGCATTTATGGTTTGTAGATTTTTTGATGATGGCCATTCTGACCGGTGTGAGGTGATAGCTCATTGTAGTTTTGATTTGCATTTCTCTAATGATTAGTGATGTTGAGCATCCTTTCATGTGTTTGTTGGTAACCTGTATATCTTCTTTGGAGAAATGTCTATTTAGGTCTTCTGCTGATTTTTGGATTGGGTTGTTTGTTTTTTTGATGTTGAACTGCATGAGCTGCTTGTAAACTTTGGAGATTAATCCTCTGTCAGTTGCTTCGTTTGCAAATATTTTCTCCCATTCTGAGGGTTGTCTTTTCATCTTGTTTATGGTTTCCTTTGCTGTGCAAAAGCTTTGAAGTTTCATTAGGTCCCATTTGTTTATTTTTATTTCCATTTCTCTAGGAGGTGGGTCAAAAAGGATATTGCTGTGATTTATGTCATAGAGTGTTCTGCCTTTGTTTTCTTCTAAGAGTTTGATAGTGTCTGGCCTTACATTTAGGTGAGTTTATTTTTGTGTATGGTGTTAGAGAGTGTTCTAATTTCATTCTTTTACATGTAGCTGTCCAGTTTTCCCAGCACCACTGATTAAAGAGGCTGTCTTTTCTCCATTGTATATTCTTGCCTCCTTTATCAAAAATAAGGTGACCATATATGTGTGGGTTTATCTCTGGGCTTTCTATCTTGTCCCATGGATCTATATATCTGTTTTTGTGCCAGTACCATACTGTCTCCATTACTGTAACTTTGTAGTATAGTCTGAAGTCTGGGAGCCTCATTCCTCCAGATCCATTTTTCTTTCTCAAGATTGCTTTGGCTGTTTGGCGTCTTTTCTGTTTCCATACAAATTGTGAAATTTTTTGTTCTAGTTCTGTGAAAAATGCCATTGGTAGTTTTATAGGGATTGCATTGAATCTGTAGATTGCTTTGGGTAGTAGAGCCATTTTCACAGTGTTGATTCTTCCAATCCAAGAACATGGTATATTTCTCCATCTGTTTGTTATCATCTTTAATTTCTTTCATCAGTGTCTTATAGTTTCCTGCATACAGGTCTTTTGTCTCCTTAGGTATGCTTATTCCTAGGTATTTTATTCTTTTTGTTGCAATGGCAAATGGGAGTGTTTCCTTAATTTCTCTTTCAGATTTTTCATCATTAGTGTTTAGGAATGCAAGAGATTTCTGTGTATTAATTTTGTATCCTGCTACTTTACCAAAAATCATTGATTAGTCCTAGTAGTTTTCTGGTAGCATCTTTAGGATTCTCTTATAGTATCATGTCATCTGCAAACAGTGACAGCTTTGCTTCTTCTTTTCTGATTTGGATTCCTTTTATTTCTTTTTATTCTCTGATTTCTGTGTCTAAAACTTCCAAAACTATGTTGAATAATAGTGGTGACAGTGGACAACCTTGTCTTATTGCTGATCTTAGTGGAAATGGTTTCAGTTTTTCACCATCGAGAATGATGTTGGCTGTGGGTTTGTCATATGTGGCCTTTATTATGTTGAGGTAAGTTCCCTCTATGCCTACTTTCTGGATGGTTTTAATCATAAATGGGTTTTGAATTTTGTCGAAACCTTTTTCTGCATCTTTTGAGATGATCATATGGTTTTTCTCCTTCTATTTGTTAATATGGTGTATCACATTGATTGATTTGCGTATATTGAAGAATCTGTGCATTCCTGGGATAAACCCCACTTGATCATTGTGTATGATGCTTTTAATGTACAGTTGGATTCTGTTTGCTAGCACTTTGTTGAGGGTTTTTGCATCCATGTTCATCAGTGATATTGGCCTGTAGTTTTCCTTTTTTGTGACATTTTTGTCTGGTTTTGGTATCAGGGTGATGCTGGCCTCATAGAATGAGTTTGGGAGTGTTACTCCCTCTGCTATATTTTGGAATAGCTTGGGAAGGATAGGTGTTTGCTCTTCTTTAAATGTTTGATAGAATTCACCTGTGAAGCTATCTGGTCCTGGGCTTTTGTTTGTTGGAAGATTTTAAATCACAGTTTCAATTTCAGTGCTTGTGATTGGTCTGTTTATATTTTCTATTTCTTCCTGGTTCAGTCTCAGAAGGTTGTGCTTTTCTAAGAATTAGTCCATTTCTTCCAGGTTGCCCATTTTATTGGCATAGAGTTGCTTGTAGTAGTCTCTTAGGATGCTTTGTATTTCTGTGGTGTCTGTTGTAACTTCTCCATTTTCATTTTTAATTTTATTGATTTGAGTCTTCTCCCTCTTTTTCTTGATGAGTCTGGCTAATGGTTTATCAATTTTGTTTATCTTCTCAAAGAACCAGCTTTTAGTTTTATTGATCTTTGCTATTGTTTTCTCTGTTTCTATTTCATTTATTTCTGCTCTGATCTATATGATTTCTTTCCTTCTGCTAACTTCGGGTTTTGTTTGTTCTTCGTTCTCTAGTTTTTTAGGTGTAAGGTTAGATTGTTTATTTGAGATTTTTCTTTTTTCTTGAGGTAGGCTTGTATAGCTATAAACTTCCCTCTTAGAATGGCTTTTGCTGCATCCCGTAGGTTTTGGATCATGGTGTTTTCGTTGTAATTTGTCTCCAGGTATTTTTTGATTTCTTGTTTGATTTATTCAGTGATCTCTTGGTTATTTAGTAGTGTATTGTTTAGCCTCCATGTGTTTGTATTTTTTACAGATTTTTTCCTGTAATTGATATCTAGTTTCATAGCGTTTCGTTTGGAAAAGATAGTTGATATGATTTCAATTTTCTTAAATTTACCAAGGCTTGATTTGTGACCCAAGATGTGATCTATCCTGGAAAATGTTCCATGAGCACTTGAGAAGAAAGTGTAATCTGCTGTTTTTGGATGGAATGTCCTAAAAATATCAATTAAGTCCATCTTGTTTAATATGTCATTGAAAGCTTGTGTTTCCTTATTTATTTTCATTTTGGTGATCTGTCCATTGGTGAAAATGGGTTGTTAAAGTCCCCTACTATGCTTGTATTACTGTCGATTTCCCCTTTTATGGCTGTTAGCATTTACCTTATGTACTGAGGTGCTCCTATGTTGGGTGCATAAATATTTACAATTGTTATATGTTCTTCTTGGGTTGATCCCTTGATCATTATGTAGTGTCCTTCTTTGTCTCTTGTAATAGTCTTTATTTTAAAGTCTATTTTGTCTGATACGAGAATTGGTACTCCAGCTTTCTTTTGATTTCCATTTGCATGGAATATCTTTTTACATCCTGTCACTTTCATTCTGTATGTGTCCCTAGGTCTGAAGTGGGTCTCTTGTAGACAGCATCTATACGGGTCTTGTTTATATATCCATTCAACCATCTATGTCTTTTGGTTGGAGCATTTAATCCATTTACATTTAAGGTAGTTATCAATATGTATGTTCCTGTGACCATTTTCTTAATTGTTTTGGGTTTGTTATTGTAAATCTTTTCCTTCTCTTGTGTTTCCTTCCTAGAGAATTTCCTTTAGCATTTGTTGTAGAGCTGGTTTGGTGGTGCTGAATTCTCTTAGTTTTTGCTTGTCTGTAAAGGTTTTAATTTCTCCGTCGAAACTGAATGAGATCCTTGCTGGGTAGAGCAATCTTGGTTGTAGGTTTTTCCCTTTCATCACTTTAAATATGTTCTGCCACTGTCTTCTGGCTTGCAGAGTTTCTGCTGAAAGGTCAGCTGTTAACCTTATGGGGATTCCCTTGTATGTTAATTGTTGCTTTTCCCTTGCTGCTTTTAATATTTTTTCTTTGTATTTAATTTTTGATAGTTTGATTAATATGTGTCTTGGCATGTTTCTCCTTGGATTTATCCTGTATGGGACTCTCTGTGCTTCCTGGACTTGATTGACTATTTCCTTACCCATATTAGGGAAGTTTTCAACTATAATCTCTTCAAATATTTTCTCAGTCTCTTTTTTTTCTCTTCTTCTTTGGGTCCACTATAATTCAAATGTTGGTGCGTTTAATGTTGTCCCAGAGGTCTCTGAGATTGTCCTCAATTCTTTTCATTCTTTTTTCTTTATTCTGCTCTGTGGTAGTTATTTCCACTATTTTATCTTCCAGGTCCCTTATCCGTTTTTCTGCCTCAGTTATTCTGCTATTGATTCCTTCTAGAGAATTTTTAATTTCTACTTATTGTGTTGTTCATCATTGTTTGTTTGCTCTTTAATTCTTCTAGGTCCTTGTTAAACATATCTTGTATCTTCTCCATTCTATTTCCAAGATTTTGGATCACCTTTACTATCATTACTCTGAATTATTTTTCAGGTAGACAGCCTATTTCCTCTTCATTTGTTAGGTGTGGTGGGTTTTTACCTTACTCCTTCATCTGCTGTGTATTTCTCTGTCTTCTCATTTTGCTTAACTTACTGTGTTTGGGGTCTCCTTTTTGCAGCCTGCAGGTTTGTAGTTCCCGTTGTTTTTGGTGGCTGCCCCGAGTGGGTGAGGTTGGTTCAGTGGGTTGTTTAGGCTTCCTGGTGGAGGGGACTGGTGCCTGTGTTCTGGTGGATGAGGCTGGATCTTGTCTTTCTGGTTGGCAGGACCATGTCTGGTGGTGTGTTTTGGGGTGTCTGTGACCTTATTATGATTTTAGGCAGCCTCTGTGCTAATGGGTGGGGTTGTGCTCCTGTCTTGCTAGTTGTTTGGGATGGGTTGTCCAGCACTGGAGCTTGCTGGTCATTGAGTGGAGCTGGGTCTTAGCATTGAGACAGAGATCTCTGGGAGAGCATTCGCCTTTTGATATTATGTTGTTCGGGAGGTCTCTGGTGGACCAATGTCCTGGACTCGGCTCTCCCACCTCAGAGGCTCAGGCCTGACACCTGGCAGGAGCACCAAGACCCTGTCAGGTACACGGCTCAGAAAAACAGGTAGAGAAGAAAGAAAGAAAGAAAGAGAGAGAGAGAGAGAGAGAGAGGGAGGGAGGAAGGAAGGAAGGAAAAATAAAGAAGTAAAATAAAATAAAAATAGAAAAATAGAAAAAAATTATTAAAAATAAAAAACTAAAAATAATTAAAAGAGAGTACGAAAGAAGAGAGCAACCAAACCAAAAATTGAGGCCACCAATGATAACAAGTGCTAAAAACTATACTAAAAAACCAAAAAACAAATGGACAGTCAGAACCCTAGGACAAATGGCAAAAGCAAAGCTATACAGAAAAAATCACACAAAGAAGCATGCACATACACACAAAAAGAGAAAAAGGAAAAAATATATATATATAAAAAATTAAAAAAGGAAGAGGGCAACCAAATCATTAAACAAATCAACCATAAATAATAAGCTCTAAATACTAAAGGAAGATAAACATAATTCCAGAAACAAATTAGTTGCAGAAAGCAAACCCCAAGTCTACAGTTACTCCCAAAGTCCACCACCTCAATTTTTAGATGACTCGTTGTCTATTCATGTATTCCACAGAAGCAGGTACATCAGGTTGGTTGTGGAGGTTTAATCCGCTGCTCCTGAGGCTGCTGGGAGAGATTTCCCTTTCTCGTCTTTGTTCACACAGCTCCTGGGGTTCAGTTTTGGATTTGGCCCCACCTCTGCGTGTAGGTCGCTGGAGGGCGTCTGTTCCTCACTCAGACAGGACGGGGTTAAAGGAGCCGCTGATTCGGAGGCTGTGGCTCACTCAGGCCGGGGGGGAGGGAGGGGCACGGAGTGTGGGGCGGGCCTGCAGCGGCAGAGGCCAGCGTGACGTCGCACCAGCCTGAGGCATGCCGTGCGTTCTCCCGGGGAAGTTGTCCCTGGATCCCGGGACCCTGGCAGTGGCGGGCTGCACAGGCTCCCCGGAAGCGGGGTGTGGAGACTGACCTGTGCTCGCACACAAGCTTCTTGGTGGCGGCAGCAGCAGCCTTAGCGTCTCATGCCCGTCTCTGGGGTCTGCGCTGATAGCCGCGGCTCACGCCCGTCTCTGGAGCTCGTTTAGGCAGTGCTCTGAATCCCCTCTCCTCGCGCACCCTGAAACAATGGTCTCTTGCCTCTTCGGCAGCTCCAGACTTTTCCCCGGGCTCCTTCCCGGCCAGCCGTGGCGCACTAACCCCCTGCAGGCTGTGTTCACGCCACCAACCCCAGTCCTTTCCCTGCGCTCCGCCCGAAGCCCGAGCCTCAGCTCCCAGCCCCGCCCACCCCGGCGGGTGAGCAGACAAGCCTCTCGGGCTGGTGAGTGCTGGTCGGCACCAGTCCTGTGCGGGAATCTCTCCGCTTTGCCCTCTGCACCCCTGTTGCTGCACTCTCCTCTGTGGCTCCAAAGCTTCCCCTCTGCTACCCCCCGTCTCTGCCAGTGAAGGGGCTTCCTAGTGTGTGGAAACCTTTCCTCCTTCACAACTCCCTCCCAGAGGGGACGGTCCTGTGCCTATTCTTTTGTCTCTGTTTTTTCTTTTGCCCTACCCAGGTACATGGGAAATTTGTTGCCTTTTGGGAAGTCTGAGGTCTTCTGCCAGCGTTCAGTAGGTCTTCTGTAGGAGTTGTTCCACATGTAGGTGTATTTCTGATGTATTTGTGGGGAGGAAGGTGATCTCCATGTCTTACTCCTCCGCCATCTTGAAGGTCTCCTCCCATCTATCTGCTTTTTATTTGTCTTGCCTATTCTCTGATTCTATTCCCTTTCTTTCATTTGACCTGAGTATTTTTTCAAATCATTTGATTTTTTTACCACTGCCTTATTAATTTGGAAGTCTATACTTGTTTGCTATTGTTTTAGTGATTACTCCTAGAAGTTAGTGAGGTTTCTTGACATCAAATTTTAATGTTAATAAAAACTTTTACTTTTCTCCCAAACATAAAAGAATCTTAGATCAGTTTCACTCTATCATTTGTGTAACTTTTGTCATATGTTTGTACATTTCATTCTTCCTCACAATATATGCTTTTTCATATTCTTTTCCATTATGGTTTATTACAAGATATTGAATATAGTTCCCTGTGCTATACAGTAGGACCTTGTTGTTTATCTATTTTATCTATAGTAGTTTGTATCTGCAAGTCCCAAACTCTTAATTTATCCTTCCCCCACCCCTTTTCCCCTTTGGTAACTGTAAATTTGTTTTCTATGTCTGTGAGTCTGTTTCCCTTTTGTAAATAAGTTCATTTGTATCATATTTTAGATTGCACATGTGATATCATATGTTGTCTTTCTCTGTGTGACTTACTTCACTTAATATGATAATCTCTAGGTCTATCCATGTTGCTGCAGATGGCATTATATCATTCTTTTTTATGGCTAATATTCCATTATATCTATATCTATATCTATCTATCTATCTATCTATCTATCTATATCACATCTTCTTTATCCATTCACCTGTTGATGGACATTTAGGTTGCTTCCATGTCACAATATACTTTAAATTCCATTAACATCATAATTATTATTGCTTTATACAGTTAAAAATAATATTAATTAAATATTGAAAAAGTGTTATGTTCTAAATCTTAGGTTACAGTAGCTTTGTTGCCTCTTCCTGGTAATTTTGCACCCTTATATTTCCTTTTCCTTTTTCTTCTCTTGCAATCCTTCTGTCTCCTGTGGTTGTATTTCTTACCTTGCATTGCACTGTTGATTTTGATGCTTTTCCTGGCATTCATTCATTGCAATTTAGGTTGTGTTTACATTATTTCTGATCTTTACATTTTTCTATTTTTTGCTTCTCTCCTCTGCTTGTGTTTTGGCCACATGTGAAAACAGGTGACCTGGACTGCTAATTTGATACATACTAGCTACCTGATTACTCAGGCTAGTGGATTCCCTGTCATCTACTTGTCCTATGACTTTCTTGGGAAGAAATTGGTCACCAAGGGGACTCTCCTCTCTGGAAGCAGACAATCCCCCTTATCTGGATGTCATCAATGTTCTCATTTTAGAACCTGCACCCCTACTGCTGCATGACAAAGGAGATACCTGTTATGGAATTGTGAGTACTAACAGAAAAGTTTTTTTAACTTTTTCTTTTAAATGTTGTTTAAAACAAGCATAGGAACATCCCAAGCAAAACTCTACAAATCACTTTGTGTTATATTAACAATCATTGAACTAGAATGTTTGGGAATATCTTTTGGAATGATATGAAGAAGCTCTGAGTGGAGATTATACTAAAAGCTTATCATTCTGGGCCATTAACATCTGTGAGGAGCTTGTACAATGATGCTGGTGCTCATAAAGCAAGCTGCAAAATGTAAAGGCAAAAAACCCACAAAAGGGGAGCTAAAAACAATGAAAACATTTTTATTTAAGAATTCCTGGGGACTTCCCTGGTGGTCTAGTAGCTAGGATTCGGCACTTTCACTGCTGCCGTGGCCTGGGTTCAGTTCTTGGTTGGGGAACTGAGATCCTGCAAGCTGTGTGGTGCGGCCAGAAGAAACAAAAATTCCTGCCTCACCATATAATACAATTGGTCCTCTCAGAATCAGTTACTTAGCGCCACAGGGAGAAGTGAAGTTTTTTTCTTTGTTATTTAAATTTGTATGCTCACTGTCAAACAAGTTGAATAATGATTCAGATGAGAATGATTTTTCTTACCATTTTATGAAATTCAGCCCATTCTGACTCATTGGGCAATTGCCTGAAAAGAACATATTTAACAGGAGCCTCACCAACCTGTTTGAAAAGGCATCTAAAAAGTGAAAATTGAGGGCTTCCCTGGTGGCACAGTAGTTGAGAGTCCGCCTGCCGATGCAGGGGACACGGGTTCGTGCCCTGGTCCGGGAAGATGCCACATGCCGCGGAGCAACTAAGCCCGTGCGCCATGGCCGCTGAGCCTGCGCGTCCGGAGCCTGTGCTCCGCAATGGCAGAGGCCACAACAGTGAGAGGCCCGCGTACCGAAAAAAAAAAAAAAAAAGTGAAAGTTGAGGGGAAAGAAGAAAATGTCCTCAAAGAACTCTGTAACATTTTGATATCATCAATAATTGCTGCTGTGGTATAGCTTTCTCCTTTAGAGGAGGGAGGACTTATTGACTCTTGGGGGAAAAGTAAATAAGAAGGCCATGATTGACACTTATGATTACAGGTAACTACATACTGTTGCATAGAGTAATAAAATAACTGAAGATTTTTATCACAGATTGATATACATCTGCTTATAACAATCACCAATACCATAAATGGCAATGAAAGTGACCTTAAGCATTGACAAGAAGAATAGAAATAGAGATAGAAATGGCTGGAGAGTATCGAAGTTTCCTACAGAAGAAAGTTAATAAGCCTAATTTTGGAAACACAGTTGAGAACATCTGGTTAAGGGTACACTGAGAAGGAAACATGTGATGTCACTACTGTGGATGGCTGGGCAGTTAGGGGAG
This sequence comes from Lagenorhynchus albirostris, assembly GCF_949774975.1. Lineage (NCBI taxonomy): Eukaryota > Metazoa > Chordata > Mammalia > Artiodactyla > Delphinidae > Lagenorhynchus > Lagenorhynchus albirostris. The sequence continues at coordinate 9,431,224 of NC_083111.1, forward strand.
AGGAATGATGCATTTCTCACACGGATTATAAAGCAGGTGCGGGGATATGATCTGGTTGTTATAGGAAACTTGAACTATTCAGACATCTGCTGAAAAGCCTTACTCTGCCAAAAGCATGGTTTTGATATACTCTTCAATTGGCTTGATGAGACTTTGTTCTCCAAGAAGATAGAAGTTGTAACATGCAGAACTTTGGAACCAGTTCTTGTCAGGAAGGAAGAACTCGCTGGTGATGCAGAAGTAATACAAGAAATCTCAGATTTCATAATAAGGAAAAAAAATAAAGTAATTCCAAGAATAATCAGACATATAAATTAGTGTCAAGGAAATCAAACTGAAACAAAATCCGAGGAAAGTATCGTTCATTGGTGGGTGATTATAGAGAAGAATGTGGCTTAAGATTGGTAGAAGGGCCCCCAAATAGAATTTCAGAAAACAAAATACTCATAATCCCCACGCACTATCAAAGTTAGAGGTGTATAAAGAAATCAGTGTGGCTGCAAAGAAGTCTCTCTGCTGAGCTCCAGTCTTATAAGGAATCCACTAATGTCCAAAGGAGGTTTAAATAACAAAAAGCATACAGGATGATGGAAAAACAAAAATGTAGACTTTCTATTAGGCTTAAGATGAATGCTAAAGAAACAGAGAGGTATTGTAGCTGCGCTGAGCAGGGGGTGGGTCTCAACATGGCTCTGTTTAACATCATTCCCTAAATGTAGGTGGGAGAGCACCTCCTTCAAATAACACTATTCACTAGATGCCCACCCTGTCCCTTTGTTTGGGTTTATAAAAATGCTGGGGGTACTTTGGCATTGCTTTGTACAGTGTGCTGGCCCTTGTTCTTGGGCATTCCTTGGTCAGCATCTTAATAAACATCACTTATTCTTGTCTCAGTCATCCAGTGCTAAGAACTCTTCAAGTCTCTTTCTCTCTTTACTTTTTTCTCAAATTCCCTCACCCTACTCCATCCCAATGAGGGCAAGTTATTCTTAGACTTTGGGATACTCTTTCCTCCTTAAATTCTGTTGTCTCCACCAGCTTGCCACAAACGTTTCCTAAGTTAAGGAAGCAAATGGAGGAAAAATAAGGAGAAAGCACACTTTTTTTCCTCAAAATAATCTTACATTTCTATTTTTAAAAATTACACTTTTTATTTTCAGATAGTTGTAGATTCACATGCAGTTATGAGAAATGATACAGAGATCCCACTTACCCTTTACCCAGTTTTCTCCAGTGGTAACGTCTTGAAAATGAAGAATGCAGTATCACAGCCAGGAGATCAACATTGCTCCGTCCATCAGTCTTCATTTCTATTTGCCCAGTTTTGCCTGTGCTTATGTGTGTGTGTATGTTTTGTTATATGTAATTTTATCACATGTGCATGTTGATGGGAACCACCACCACAGTCAAGATCCGCAACAGTTGCATCACCGCAAACTCCCTCATGGTGCCCTTTTAATAACCACACCCACCTCCCTCCAGTAGCCCCTGCCCAACTTCTGGAAACCATTAACATGGTCTTCATTTATAAAATTTTATAGATTCTTGTTTTTTCAAAAATGTTATACAAATGAAATCATTTAGTATGTAATCTTGGGGGATTTTTTTTTCTCTCGGAAATTCAGTATGCTGCAAGCAATAAGAAAAAAGAGATAACGTCTATTTTGGGGATCACAGAAAGAAATGCACATTCTATTTGGCATGTTTTCCTTTATTGAAAGTAATATTCAAAGTGGAAGGGCTAGAATGGACCATATGCTGCCAAATGTATATGACCATTTCCAATCTCTATTCTAAGCTCCAAATCCAGATTTATACTTCCTTCTGGAAAGTTCCACATGGATCACTTGAAGAAAATTCAAATCCAACATGTTCGAAATCAAATGTGTCATATGTCATCCTCTCCCCATAAAAAAAATCCTCTGTTCCACCTGTACTTCTTGCCTTAACTACAGGCCCCATAGTCCCTAAAATCACCAATCTTCATGTCATAGTTGGCATCTCTCACTCCTGCCATTGATTCCACTCCTTATCTCATTGTCTTTAGCACCTTAATTTTTACCTACTATAAAATATCTCTGGCTTATGCTTCTCTCCATTCCCATTGCCTCTTTCATAGTAAGACCCACTCTTTCAGTCATCACATTCTGTAAGCTCCCATAAGAAGCACATTTGAAGTCCTGGCCTGTCTCACACATTGAAGCAGCAACTAGTAGGGATTCTAGCAGAGAGAAATATGTCATTTCTTCTAATGGGTGGGGGAAAGGCTTACTCTAGTGGTAAAGTGTTAAATGTGTGTTCTATCCCTGACAAGTCTTCCACAACATACTGGATCGTCAAAGCTGAAAAGGCCTGCCTTGTCGATCTCCTTCAAAGGGAAACTTTCCTACTGTCCATTGCTGGCTGAAGGCACCTTTCTCGGAACGTCTTTAGGCATAGGTGGTCATCTCCTATATCGGCAATGTCCAGTCTTTCCTACCCTGGCCACATTTTATTGAACTGGAACTTCCCAAGGGCACGCAATTGCAGGCAGCCAAAAGCATTCAAGAAGTCTTGACTTGAAAGCTCTACTCAAATATGATTTTACTCCCTCAGGAGTTTGACCTGGAGATATGGGGAGGGGATAGAGGAGTAAGTAGAAGTATAAGTGGAGAGATACACCCAGAAAGAAGAAAAATCAGAGAAAGAACTAAGCCATGCCAACTGATAAATGCTAGAGGAAGTATCAACAAACTGTAGCTGAAAAGCATCAAGATAAGCTGGCTTTTGGAGTTTCTTAGATCCTAAATATTCATTTTGTCCCTAATTTCTTTCTCTTCCAAAGGTCTTATTGTATGTCTCTTTCTAGAGTCTAAGAGATCCTGTTATTAGACAGCGTATGTATCATGTTAACTATGCATGAGATGAGGTAACCTGAATGAACTTCTGTTCCTTGTGGCAAGCAGGAACATTTTCTTTAAAATTGCTTCTGGATGATTAATATTCCTTTCCCAAAGGGACTGGGTGAGGATGCAAAGTTAAAAATAGGAACGTGTTGGCTTTTCTGATGCAAAAGCATACAGAGATTTGGCTCAGGATTTGGTTCTAGAGCAGATAGTCTGAAACTGTTTTCTCCATTTACTTGCTGTGTGACTTTGGAAATTTACTTCTTACCTCTAAACTGGAATTTTCTTACCTGTAGATGAAGGTAAGAGCAGTCACTGTCTCAGAGGGCAGTGGCGAGGTGTAAAGGAGACAACGCAGGTAAAGCACTCGGTATGGGGTCTGGTAGACAGGAAGCACTCATTGGATGTTGAAGATGAGGGTCAGGAAAGCCTAAAAGATGACTTTCAGTTTTATGTCTTGGTACCAATCACTGAAAAGTAGAACAAAAAAAAAAAGAAGATCTGGGATGATCCTTCAGGGTTGTCCCAAGTTGAGGCAAGCTGGCTGGGTCTTTATACCAGTCATATACATGAGTTATGGAATACAGGATACCCGTGGGAAACACTAAGGCAGGTGTTCCTGGGGAACTTACAGTTCCCCAGAGAGGGCTGACATCTGGAAGCTATTTGCCAACAATCTTTCCTATAGCTAGGTGGAATAAATCTTTCAGTCTGTAATGGGGGATCTGGGTGGTTCGCAACTTAGTACTAAGGCACAGGACTCAAGACCAAGAAGAGAGACCTGCCAAACTCCTGGAGGAGCTTCTTCAAGAACTTACGTGAAGACACTACTTGTATCTACCAGTTAAGTTCTTGAGTAGCTCTTCCAGGAGTTTGTTAGGTCTCTTTTCTTGAGGGAACCTATTCAAAACATGTAAGGAAAAGGTAGTGGACCCTGATGATACATCTGGTTTTGAGTACACAACTGATGTTTATTTCTTTCCTCTATTATCTGTTCTAGATTATCCTAGCCTCTGCGTTAGTATCTATTACTGACAGTTTAGACGTACAGTAGCTGGAAAAGCTACAGTAGCACTGATAAGTGGGAACCCATACTCTTGGGCCTATGGGTAGTATCAGCTGTTTATTCATACATGTCAGAGACTGACTGATGTCAGTTTGCTAAGTCTTTGTGTCCTTTAGGTTTTTTTGGCATTTCATCCATGGTGGGATACTCTCTGATGGCTGTTAACATGCATGATACAAAGATCTTCATACTTTGTGTCTTCTCCTGTTTGGTACCTCACATGCCTCTACCTTAGATTTCCTAGTCCGTGATCTTCCAATCTGTTTCTTTCTAGACAACTGTCCAATCATTTGACGCATTTGCCACTGCCCCAAGTTCACGTAAATGCTGGGCTAACCTCAGGCCACTCTTCCTTCCACTCTAAGTGGTTGATCAAATGCACTGCCTCAGAATATGCCCACTTGGAGGATTTCCCCTGAGCTCTGTCCTTTAAGGGTACTTCTCAGTAAGGCTGTAGTGCAGCTGCCATCCGTTTTCAACTTGAATCTAAATACTGAGTTGACTTACTCAAGAATAACAACGTGTTTCATTGTCTTCTCATTCTTCAGTCCTCTCCGCAGATGCAACCATTGTTATGAGCTGAGGAAGGGACCACTGTGGTGGACACATGGGGTTCTGGGCTATCTGCCTATCAGGCTGCTTTTGGCCTTATATCCTGCTTATGTTCAATCCCAGTTATACCACTTCAGTTTCACAATGGATTGCTGCTGGGCCAGTCTGACTTTATGACTTGGTAGATCTAATAGAATCCAACTCATGATGGGCAATTCAGGCTGCAAGGTGACTTGTTCTCCTATAGTTAAACATTCTGTCCCTATCAGGATTCAATCAGCATATCAAGAACTATTTTTCAAAAGGTGTACATTTTCTGCTGAAGATTGCACAGCCTTGCTTCAGAACGCTAGGGGGTCTATGTTGTAATTCTCCCATGAGGACTTGCCAAAAACTCCACATGGTACCCTTCCCCAGCATTGATACATCTAACACCATAGGGTCTTCTGGGTTGTATAGCTCATGCATCAGGGCTGCTAGTACATCAGCCTAAACTTGCTGGAGAGATTTTTCTTGCTCTGGGTCCCTCAAATCCGGCAGCTATCTGTGTTGCATGGCATTTGGCAGCTGTATTTTCAGGAGCAACATGCCTCAAGAACACAAAAAGTTTTATCAGGCATAGTGTTTCCTTCTTTGTTGTGGGATATTCAGTAATTTGTCCTTTACTTTCAGGGGATTTTTCAAGATATCCTAGACCACTATAGCCCTAAATTTTTTTTGAGTTAGTAGACCCCTAAATCCACATTGCCTAAAGCTCATGTGTGTTACCAATGACTAAATGTATTCATGATGAGCTCTGAAGCTGGGATGGCTGGATAGAGTTGTCTCAAGTTGGCATGACTGGATCTGCCTGGGCTTTGTCTCCCCACAGTGATTTATATCCCCACGATGGATGTGGCTGTCTTAGGGCATAGTGGCTCTCTTCAGTAGAAGAAAACATCTGAGAGGGCTGAAGCTGAGAGGTTGACAGACAGCTTTCCCAGGACCTGGGCGAGAAACTCCTTCAGTTCGATGGGGGCATCTGTGCCATGTAACCCAGCATGGCAAATTATTTTTGCAAATTTCTGTTTTCTCTTAAGCTTAAAGTTACTTTTCCTTCCTTTAGTTAAAATTTTTCACTTGATGACTTTTATTTGCTCGTGATTTTTGATAGTTTTATATTTCTTATTTCCTTCGGTTAACCTTACTCATTTTAGCCTTTTAAAATTTTAATCTTTTTTCTTCTTTTCCCCATTGTTAATTATTTTCTTTTTTCTTTCAAATTTTAAATTAATTTTTTAGCCTTCATTGGTTTTTATATATGTATAAATTTTAATTTTAAACTCTTCTAAGAGTTTAACTATTTCTCATAATTTGTTTATGTAATAGTAGCTCTGCAAAACGGAAGCAGCAGGACAAACCTCCTTACAAGGGAAGTCTGGAAGTCTCCTTGAACTCCTTTTTTTTTCAATAATTAATTAATTAATTAATTAATTTTTGGCTGCGTTGGGTCTTTGTTGCAGTGCATGGACTTCTCATTGCGGTGGCTTCTCTTGTGGCAGAGCATGGGCTCTAGGCACGTGGACTTCAGTAGTTGTGGCACATGGGCTCAGGAGTTGTGGCTTGCGGGCTCTAGAGCACAGGCTCAGTAACGGTGGTGCATGGGCTTAGTTGCTCCGCAGCATGTGGGATCTTACCGGACCAGGGCTCGAACCTGTGTCCCCTGCACTGGCAGACGGATTCTTAACCACTGCACCACCAGGGAAGTCCCAAACTCCTTTTTTTAAACTGCCCTTTTGGCTGCATTCAGTTGATATCCCCTCTTTTCTAGTGATATGTACATAAAGTCATGGTCCTCTCGGGGAACTCACAAGCCAACAACCCTTTTCTGGGCCACAGCCACCTTCTTGTAGACAGTGCTCATGTGCTGTTGGCATGGGGGAGTTTCTCATCATCACATCTATTTCATTTAAGGGAAATAATACTTGAAGCACATTAATGTCCCCTTTCTTTTGCATTATCATGAGATGATCTCCGTATTCAAATAGAGCCCTCCATCTTACTAGAGGTGAGTATGAGGTAGAAGTAGGGGTTGGGGTGGATGTTGGGAATGCTACCACTGGGATACAAAGAGAAGGCATTAATAGTCACCATAAAATATCCAATAGAGGACTTTGCAACAGGATTGTCTTAAAATCTGGGCTTTGTTTAGAGATTTCTATAGCATACCGACAGTCAAGGTTGGTGGTCTTTGATTGGTTATTTTCTTCCTTGAGTGTAGAGAAAATAAAACTTTATCCTGGAATTCTTCACTGAAAGACCTGTTCTCCTAGCAAAAGGATATTATTGTATAAAGATAAGCCTGAGTCTAACCTGAGAGATAATGAGAAGTAAAGGAAGTCAGATGAGAGGGTAGGGCAGGTACCAGAGTTTTACTCAATCCCAATACTTAGGGTTGAATGTTGAGGTGAGAGTGATAATTGAGGAACTTTCAGGTAGATATGGTGTAGGTGGAAAACATCAGGGCTTGTGGCATGTGGTCTGCTTCCCCAGGTGACTAAAACTCTAGGCACTAGGAGTCTAGAAGAGGTCCTGAACAGAATATTTCCAACATGGTGCAGGGTTGTGGAAAACAGCAGTATTGAAAGGAGGCAGGACTCTGGTTTTCCTTCTCTATGTTTCCATATGTTGTATTTTGAGTCTGTTGATTGTTTCCCTTGCTTTGCAGAAGCTTTATAGTTTCATGTTGTCCCACTGGTTTGTTTTTGTTACTTATACTTTTGCTGTCATATCTGTGAGGTCATTGGAAAGACTTCATGTCATGAAGCTTTTCCCTTATGTCTTCTTCTAGTTTTACAGTTTCAGATCTTAGGTTTAAATCAATCCGTTTTGAGTTGCTTTTGTGTATAGGTGTCCAATTTCATTCTTTTGCCTGTGGATATCCAGTTTTCCCAACATCATTTACTGAAGAGACTGTCCTTTTCCCGTACTGGATTCTTGGCACCATTGTTGAAGATCAGTTGACCATAAATGCAAGGATTTATTTCTGGGCTCTGTATTCTGTTTCATATATGGCTGGCTTTATGCCTGGGCCATACCGTTTTGATTACTATAGTTTTGTAATATATTTTGAAATCAGGAAATCTGATGCTTCCAGCTATGTTTTTCTTTCTCAAGATTGATTTGGCTATTTGTGGTCTTTTGTGGTTCCATTTGAATTTATGGAATTGTTTTTCCTATTTCTGTAGAAAATGCCATTGGGATTTTGATAAGGATTCCATTGAATCTCTAGACCACTTTGGGCAGTAAGGGCATTTTAAAAATATTAAGTCTTCCAATCCATGAACAAGACATGTCTTTTCATTTGTTTGTGTCTTCTTTAATTTCTTTCATCAGTGTTTTATAGTTTTTAGTATGTGTCTCTCACCTCCAAATGGGCAACAGGTATATGAAAAAATGTTCAATGTCACTAATCGTCAGGGAAGTGCAAATCTAAACCACAATGAGATATCACATCACTCCTGTCAGGATGGCTGTTATTAAAATAAAGGACAATAAGTGTTGGCTAGAATGAAGAGAAATTGGAATCCTCACAGCATGTTGGTGGGAATGTAAAATGGTGCTGATGCTGTGGAAAATAGAAAGGACATTTCTCAAAAAATTAAAATAGAATTACCATATGATCCAGCAGTCTCATTTCTGGGTATTTATCTGAAAGAATTGAAATCAGATTCTTGAAGACATATTAGCACTCACATGTTCATTGCATCACTATCCACAGTAGCCAAGATGTGGAAACCTAAATGTCCACTGATGTATGTATGGATAAAGAAGATGTGGTATATACATACAATGCTTATTATTTGGTCTTAAAAAGGAAGGAAATTCTACACTATGTGACAATATAGATGAACCTTGAGGGCATTATGCTAAGTGAAATAAGCTATCAGAGGAAGACAGATACTGCATGATTCTACTTGTATGAGGTATCTAAAATAGTCAAGATCATAGACTCAAATAGTAGAATGGTGGTTGCCAGGGGCTGGGGGGAGGGAGAAATGGGGACTTGTTAATCAATGAGCATAAAGTTAAGCAAGATGAGTAAATACTAAAGATCCGCTGTACAACGTTGTACCTGTAGTCATCAGTACTGTTCAGTTGACCCTTGAACAACATGGGTTTGTACTGTATGGGTCCACTCATACCTGGATTTTTTTCAATAAATATATTGGAAAATTTTTTGGAGATTTGAGACAATTTGAAAAAAATCATAGACAAACCACATAGCCTAGAAATATTGAAAAAAGTCAGGTATGTCATGAATGCATAATATATATGTAGATACTAGTCTATCGTTATGTAGGCATAAGGTGAGAGATATTTAATATAAAATTAATAACCTGTTAGTTTCCTTACTGTTTTATAACTTTGCTTTCAAAGAATTTTTGAAACATTTTTGTATAGTGTGCCTCTCTCCCTTATAATTGGAGAAACTGTGTATCAGCTTATGATGACAGATAAGTTTTTTAAAAAGTGTAACAGTTTCCAATACCTGTATTATGAATATGACTATAATACTTTATGCCATAAAAATATTATAATAATTCATTCATTAGGTATAGCTAGGCTACTGTGAAACAATTATATTGATTACAGTATGCTATCATAAAGCAATTATACTGCTGCTACAAATGCTGTTATCAGTGCATGAATTGGTATACCTATAAATAAATATGAATTTCTTTTTCACATTATCTTTTCATTTTTGATGTCGAGTGTTAGTAATACATAGAGCATATAATGTTTTGTATCATATAAGACAATATTAATGTAAATAGTGACAGACAGATGATTCATCTTACAAACAGATGACATAAACTTACGGTATCAATAAATACAGTATAGTACTGTAAATGTATTTTCTCTTAATTTTGATTTTCTTAATAACATTTTCTTTTTTCTAGCTTACTTTATCATAATAATACCATATATGATACATGTACGTATAATTCAAAATATGTATTAATCGACTGTTTATATTATTGGTAAGGCTTCCAGTCAACATAGACTATTAGTAGTTAAGTTTAGGGGGAGTCAAAAGTTATATGTGGATTTTCGACTGCAGGGGACTGGTGCCCTTAACCCTGCATTGTTCAAGGGTCAACTGTAATGCAAACGTAAAAATTTGTTAAGGGGGTAGATCTCATCTTAAGTGTTCTTACCACAATGAAATTAAAAAAATTAAAAATCAATGAAAAAATTACAATTGTTATTCTACCCTTCAAAATGTGAAAAAATTTAAAAACTATCATACTATTGATTGGAAATGCATGACAAAATAAAAAATAGTAAAGTTAATATTTATTTATGACACTGTAATTTAAAACATTAGAAACATTGAGAATTAAGGTGTATTATTCCTTTGTAAAAAACTTAAGAAAAATAGATTGAAAGGTGGTTGCCTTCTTCTTGTCATATAACTTATGGTATGGAGTGAGCATCTCTTCTATGCTTTGGGAATTGTCACACTCCTTTGGACTACCTCCCAGCATTTTAACTGTTGTGCTTTCAATGTCATGAAATATCTCTGAGAATTCCTTTAATGTGAACATTTTTCCTGGTGTCACTTCCTCTGTGACACCTTTATCTTTTTTGTCACAAGTGCTTTTATCATTCATGGGGGTAAGTTGTTGGCCTTCACTAAGTTCCTCCAGCTGTATATCTAGGGTCTCTTGAAGGGCAGCAGTGTCAATATTCCCAGTCAGCTCCTTTTTATTTTAATAGACGTTTGATTCGAATTTCACTTCCAAGTGTTACCACTTTTTGTTTCTTTGCTGCACTTTCATTTTATTGGCTAATTCTCTCTTTTAAGTATTCGTTTTCATAAAATGTCTTAAGGGTTTACCACTAAAAGACAAGGAAGCAACACAACTACAAGCTTGTGTGAACTGAGTAACAGATGCTCAGTGACCAGTCACCAACAGACTTTGAAAGAAGTGACATGATGGGTCATCAATCATGAGTACATCCATTATATACATAGTGATCTGTGGACTGAAGGGCTAACAATGAAGTTTGCACTTTATGCAATTAGGTAGTCTATTGTGGCAACTGAAATTTGAACTATATGTCAGGGAACTGCTGTTATTTAACTGAACCGTTGTAATTGAAATTCATACATACTGGAACTGTGCAAAAAGAGGACTGCTCAGGTAAAACAATGCCTTTCTAAGCCCTCACCTTCCTGGGGTCTTAAAACGTCAGGATGACTCAACGTCTTTCTTCTTAAATTGAGGTAAACTTTATACGCTGTAAATGCACAGCTCTTAGGAGTACAATTAGATGAGTTTTGAGAAATATCAATATATACATTAGTGTAACTACTAGTTCCATCCATTTCTTGACCTCCCTTTCCCTGCGTGAAGTCTTTCTGTATAAATCACCATGAGACACACTCCAGTCTGAGTATTATGTTGTAAAAAACAAAGAAAGTATACTGTCCCAAATAGTTACATATAATACAACTTGTTTTGATGAGCTTGCCCCTTTTTATTTGGGCCAAGTCACCCACAACAGGTGCAGTGTTAGAGCTACTATATCATAAGAAAAAAGTTATATTCTTCTCATTAGATTTCCTGAAAATTGCCACTCATTAAAATTTCTTCCCTGAAATGTTGTTGGTTGGGGTTCCATGTATAAGAATCTGGAGGAGTCAGCTTTCCTGCTAGGTTTAAAGAGCATCTCAATTTTAATAACCTGTTTTTATAGCCATGATTTTAAACATTTTGTTTTGAGGGCAAAATGTTAGAAGGAAACATAAAAGCAAGCAAACTACTGCCATTCTGTTCATTCTCAGAACTACTTGATGTTGTGTCTCATGGAAAAACCCTGATGCATTTCCTGAAATTGTACGTGGTGCCCACAGGCTAGGTAATCTTTCAACTGTTCTTTACTTTAGGCATCTCCATGGTAGAGATACTTGTCTCTGGACATCTGAATGACTGGTCTGGGAGTAGGCTTGGTAGAGTTCTACTGGGAGCCAATGCAGAAGGAGGAGATTGCATTTCTGGGACTGTTCTCCTTTGGTGAGTTGAATACATATGAATGAATAATTCTTTACTAAGAGAAACTGGTCTTGCTGAATGGAAGTGCATAGCAGAGCCCTAGGGGAAATCTGCGAAACAGAACTATAATTATCTCCTCTGTGCTTATTGCTACACTTAGGAAGGATTCTATGAACTGGTTAGAAAGTGATCAATTTCCTCTTACATTAACTTCAACCTAGGGCCTGTTTGTACTCATAATTGGACTATTAGGATTAAAGGGCTAAGAAGAATGAAATGGTTGGGACTTTTGAATTTTATTGGTGATTATTTGGTGTCCTAGGATCTACTGAATGCTGTCTTGGTTGCCTCAAAAGAGGAACTGATGCTCCTACTTCACAGGGTTTTAATTCTTGGCTTGACAAAAACTGATGGGAAGTTAAAAACTACACTGGTAAAGTTACCTATGCGGTAAACAAGATGGAACTCAGGAGGTCCCACCTGAATTCTTATCATATTTAAATTATACTATAAAAATATTATTTCTTCTAAAAATCTCAAAACCTTCTATGATGTTTTAGGCACTCATATCTGGGAATACATATAGATTCTGGGATTGTATCTTCCATATTTGAATATGGTGAGTGAGGTGCTAGAAATCCATATCATGGTTAGTACTTGGGATAATTATTTTTTATTATTACTAATATTATTACAGTAATATATGCCCATGGCAAAAATTTAAGCAATGCAAAAGAGTATGAAATTAAAAATATCCCATGATATCATTCAACTCCAGTTCCACTTTTCAGATATAACCACTTTTCATAATTCTTATTGTTAGTGTTTAAATCTTATATTTCTTTCTGTATTCAGCAACTTAGCATAGCATCTGTTTTTACCCCAGTATGAAAAGGAGAAATTGACTTAATTCTGTTACTCTCACACCCTTCTCCTTACTCATAATTTTAATTTATTATATATAATTATATATAATTATTTTTATTCATATACATTTATAACTTTAGATGTTACACTTAAACCAGTATTTCTTAATTAACTTCAGATACTATCTTTTGATTCATGTCTATATAAAATGATATTATTGTTTCTACTCAATATTATAACTATAGTTAAGAATTCTAGACTTTGTCTTTAGGTTAGTTTTAAATACTGTATCAATGAACAACCAAGAAGAAAGATATCAACCACAGAAAAGGAAATGTTCAAAATTTTGTCATTTTCTTTCCCAGTTCCTTCTGTTTTGTGTGTGTGTGTGTGTGTGTGTGTGTGTGTGTGTGTGTGTGTGTGTGTGTGATGTCTTTAGCTGTCAGTGTTTTTTGAATCATTGAATTGAATATTGCTCAGTTGCCTCTGAAGTATTATTTTTCACATTAGATATATCTGTGAAAAGCTTTCATAGTTTTTTCGTGTTTGAAAATGCACTTATTTTGTCATCACATGTTATTAATAGTTTGTGTAAAATTCTAGGGTCGATATTAATCCCCTTCTCAGAACCTTGAAGATATTGTTCCATTTCTTCTAGCATCCAGTATTTTGAATGAGATATTTGGTAGCAATATGAATCTTGCTTGCTTTTGTTTTCATTTTCTGGAAGCTTCTAGGGTTTTCTCTTTATCTTGGGAGTACTTAAAATTTTATTAGAATGTGTCTAGGTATTAAGACTTTTTCAATAATCTTTGTGGTACCATTCTTATCTAGTAATTTTCTTCAGCTCTGGGATATTTTTCTTCTACTATATCTTTGATTACTCCCTCCTATTTTCTTTCTGAAGTTTTTTCCTTTCATCCCATCTTATATGACAGTCAAATTTTTCTATATTTATACCTTTTTGTCTTTTTTTGTTCAATGCTTGGAAGATACCTTACTTATTTATTCCTATTTCTATTTTTTTTTTAACCAATCGTATTTTTACTTCTAAGAACTCTTTATTTGGTTCTTTGATTTTTTAAAAAAATAGATGGCAGTCTGTTTTTGTTTCTTGGGTATCATACATTTTCATTAATCAATTAATTAAATCTTAAAAATTTAAAAAAGTTTTCTTCTGTTTTCCCAAATAATCTTGTTTCATTCAAACTTATTCATTTTCTTTATTTACCTTTTCATTTTTATTTCACATTATTGATTTTCCTCAAATGTTGGGCAGTGCTTCTTTATTAATTCATATTTAAAATTACTTATGAGGGACTAGGTTGATTAATATAGATGGTTAGCATGCGTTCTTCTGTCATTGTGTAGGCCTTTTCCTAAACAGGCCTCTGCTGTGAGTAGAAAGTTGATTTTGGGCTCTGTGAACAGAGTTCATATGTGTTAGCTGGCCAGCTTCATTTCCTGCTTAGCAAGCAGAGAGATGACAGGTATGGTATATTCTCTCTTCAAGCATAAATGAGATGAGTTTTGGCCTGCAACATTCATGCTAAGAGATGTTGATTTTATCCCATTTCTTTGGAGCACATTTATCTTTTCTTTTGCTCTTTCTTACTTTACCCTACAGATACTTACTCTTTTATTTCTAGTATTTATACCAGATCCTGAGTTTTCTTAGGAAGGATGGTCCCACAACTCTGAGATAGTAAGCACATGTATTAAGTGAACCCTCATAAAATACAACAAAGGAAGTTACTTTGAGAATTGCTTGACCTTTGTAGTCTCCAAATTTTTTTCAGGTTTTATTACTGTAAATAGTAGTTGTTCATTTAGAATAGTTGATTAAAGAGTTTAAATTAAATAGAATACCTCCTGAAGACTTTAAGTTCCCTGCAGTTTTTATGGTTTATTTGCAAACTGTGGGGTCTGATTTTAGTCCCATCTGAATGTGCTCATTGAGTAATCCCTTCATTTTTTAAATAGTAGTCTACTTCACCCTATGTTATAGGTTCATTATTCATTTTTTAGCAAGTAATCCTCTATTTTCATCCTGCCAGTCCATTAATTAATCTGTTCAGTTTTGAAAAGGTAATCTTCTACTTTACCTGATGTTATAGGTCCACTGATTAAATAGGCATATCTTCTAAATTCTGTGCTAGTTTCCTTCCTAACTAATTTCAAATCTGTGTTCCTTGGGCCAGTATTCTACATGATGAACAACTAGGCTTTAAGTTTTACTCATTCAATATTGACAGTTTTTACCCACAATTTCACATTGTAATTTTGTGAATAAAAGTATCTAAGATTTGAAAATAGTGCACTTGGACCCAGGGGCAGTCCTCAGTTATCAACTAAGTCCCAAGTACACAAACTTTTTCTTAAAGGGACACATAGTAAATGTTTTAGTCTTACTGCCATACAGTCTGTGTCTCTGCCACTCAAATCTGCTACTGGAGCCCAAAAGCAGCATAAATAAAACATAAAAGAATGGGTGTGGCTATATTCCTATAAAAACTTTATTTAGGTCTCTGTCCTGTGATCTTTAGTAGTTTTTTAACTAGACTAAGTCATATAAAATCAACATAAACTTCTCATACTGAGGCTCACAAAGAAACTACATTCACAAATGAGTCAGTTGTTGCCATTCTCCCACCTGATAATATCCTCATTGAAAACATGCTAGTGTATAATGGGCATATGTTTTCCTCTTTATTATCCTGATATTGTAATGAATTGAAATCGCTTGTGGATGAAATAGATTTAATGCTTTTTAGAATAAAAAGATACGTATTCTTTATATCACTGGTATGGGTTTTCTTTCACATGTTAGGTTACAGACAATTGATTTTGCTATCAAATTGTCGTAAAGAATGAACATGCATCATTCAACAACTTCAAATCACAAATTATCATTTTTAGCAGACGTCCTCCAGCATTTAATTGGCTTATATCCAATGATCTTGTATCAAATTATTCATTTTTACAGAGGTATATTTTCAACCAATTTATTTTTTAGAGTTCTCTAAGGAATTACATGGTTAAAAGTTAGCTATTCTGTGAATGCTATATATTATGAGAAGTCCTATATTATTTGAAAAGTTTCCAAAATACTGTGATTTAAGACATGCTCTATAATATAAAATTCTTGGATCTTTATTGATAAATATATACCTATTGTCATTTTATTAATTGTTTTCTGGTTGTTTTTGTAATTCTTTTCCATTCCTTTCTTCCTATTTTGCTCTCTTTCCTTGTGATTTGATGACTATCTTAATGTTACTATCTTAATGTTATATTTGGTTTCCTTTCTTGAATCAGGAAACTGGGGTCTTCCTATGCAATTAATCTTCTTTAATTTCATGGAAATTATAAATTTCACAACTATTAATTATTAGCCATTAGGAAGGTCCTGAATTTGGACCTTTCCCCAGAAGCTAATTACATGTACTTTTGCATACTTGGTTTAAATGTGACTCTGTGTAAACTTTTTCCATTTATTGTGTGTCTCCATGTTTCCATTTACTTTTATCTGGATGATTGTATGTATTTCTTTGTATTTCTTTATCCCCAATTTGGAAGAAATGAGCTGTCAGTTAAAATTCTTGTTACAAGACATAGAAAGGCCCTTTAAGCAAAAAGGGAGTTCATTCTGCTGTGTAACAGAAAAAACCCAGGGATAGAGTTGGTTTCAAATTTTACTTGACCAAGGGCTCAAGGAAAGACCACAGGATTTTCTTTTTCTCTCTCTGCCTGTCAGTGCAGTTTTCTGCTGTGTTGGCTTTATTTTCAGAAAAATTATCTGTGTGTCTGACAATAACCATATATCTATAAAAGATCCATCTTGGATAGTTGGTGTATTAAGATTCTCCAGAGAAACGATTCATACACATATGAATTGGCTCACGAGACAAGAGGCAGGTAACTCCCAAGATCTGCAGGGTGCAGTAGCAGGCTGGAGCACCAGGAGAACTGATGGTGTCATTCCCATCCACAGGCCAGCAGGCTTGAGACTCAGGAAGAGCTGGCATTTCAGGTTGAGTCTGAAGGCAAGAAAAAAGCTGATATCCCAGTTCAAAGGGGCAGTCAGGCAGAAAGGATTCCCTCTTACTGGAGGAGGGTCAACCTTTCTGTTCAATTGAGACCTTTAACTGATTGGATGAGGCCCACCCACCTTAAGGAGAGCAATCTGATTTACTCAGTCTACCAATTCAATGTTAATCTCATCCAGAATTATCTCATTGACACACCCAAATAATGTTTGACCAAATACCTTGGCATCCCTTATACCAATCAAGTTAATACATAAAATTAACCATTACAGTTGGCTTTCCTAAAAGCATCTAGAATTGTCTCACTTGGTCTGATTCATTCAGTTTTGGTAGTGTGTCCATCCTTGACTTATGTTTGAAGCCAGGGAGTGTAACGTACTGTTTCTTTAAGCCTAGATCACAAGATACACCCTGGCTGTGGGGCTGGTGTCAGCAATACAAGAGGAGGCATAAAGGCTGAGAGTACAGAGAGGTGGATTTCTAAAGACCAAAGCAGAATACATCTAACACAGAAAATTAGGTGATTGTTGGAGCAAAACAAGGAAAAAAAATGTCCATTTGTTGGGATATAATTGAAAAAGTAATGATTGTGAGTTATTTTTCAGCACTCTAAAAATCAAAAGTATTGAATTACCTTCTGTGGCCTCTGGAATGGTGATTTGTAAGTGGTGACCATAAAATAATGGGACTGGTTTGTTAACAAACATAAAAGAATATATATATTCAAAAGAGAATAGCATTTCAAGGTCATTACCTTGGCTATTTATACACATAATGATAACAAGTACCACTAATTGAATGTCTGCTGTTCCAGGAATTTTAGGAATGTAGCTAAACAACATTACTTTAAATGCTGTCCACCAAGTTCTTCTTAAAATCATCCTCTCTGGGCATAACAAGAATGTCCTTGGGAGTGAGAAGCAAAGGTAACACACTGATTTTCAAAAGAAATAAAACAAACTTTGGTGGTTGGGAGTAGGGAAGGAGATTTGAGGAAAACGTTGGGAGAGGGAGCAATGTTAGTAGGAAAGTTGGCTGGGAAGAGGAAATAGCCCACAACATTTCTAATATTTATTTTTAAATCTGTTAATACTCTGTCAGTGTCTACTAGGCATAAATGCCTTGGATGATTTAGAAAAATCAGAGGAAAAAGATTGTGCTCTGAGGTGGCACATTTAGAAAAAAGAGGAAGATACAGGAGGGAGAATGTGAAAGAGATCAAAGATTTAGCAGAAACAAGAGTTTAGAAGGAGAGCGGACCATAGAGTTTAAGCCCCAATGTGACTCGAAGCATCTTGGGGACTGGAGTTTCCAGAGATCACAGCATGAAAAGGAAAGGGTGATCTCAACTGACATTTGGATTAGAAATATATCATTGCTAATTGTCCCAACAATACCATACTGTATTAATATTCACATTTGCAAATGAGAAGACTTGGATTCTGAGAGATCAAGTGACTTACCATACGTAGGTCCCACAGCTTATAAACCGGCACAGCTAGAATTTAACTCCAGGTTTGATTCTAATTTTCCTTAGATGCTACACTACTTGCCCTTATTTCATCTTTGTTCACAGCTTTTTTTGTGTGCTCACCACCTAGATTTGACTTGAGTTATTTGATATTTGTAACAAGGTATATAACTGACGCTGAACTGAAACACGTACATTTGCCTGGTCAGTACATTCTTTTCCTGAAGGAGGATAAATACAGAACGTCAACTAAAATCTAATGGTCAGGAGTAACATAAGCATCATGGCAGCCTAAGAATTCCCTCATTTTTGTCTCTTCTCCCTCAACAACAAAAATTTGTCATCCATCCATGGACAAACGTGCCTTTGGGGGAGCCAGGCACTGTGGATCCAGCACTATATGCCAAGGAACCTGGGAGAAGTCTTATCTTACCAGCACATCAGATAATAGGCAGACAGACTTTGGTCCCAGGTGTGGACACTGCAGTGGCCTGTGAGCCAACTGCAGCCTCTATTGGCCATGGTCTGGTAGCCCCTGGAGAACACTGAGTTAGTCACTCACAGATGAGAGGGTCCTTGTGAAAGTCCAGGTTTCCATAGACGAAGTTTCAGGACTCCATTAGAACAACAACAACAAAAAAATACAAGTTAGGACACATTGGAGTGGGTAAGAGGAGCAGTTTGACTTTACCTGTATCACCCCTCTCCCAAGGCGGCACGGCTTAGGGCCAAGGAAGTTTGTCCTCAGCTCGAGCCTCCTGCAGCATGCTGCCAAAAGGTTCACTTCTCTTCCACCCCATCCAGAGTGCTGAATCGTGAGCCACGTGACTGAGGGGCAAATAGAGGTGGGGAAAGCAGCGTATAGAACTCTCAGAGGATGTTAAAGGGACCCAGATACTAACTGTGTCATGGATTCCATGAAGAAGACTACTCATGAGCCCCTGGAAATGCCTCATCTGTGGATCACGTGACTGGCCCATGGGCACCCCTAGTACACTGCCTCGCCCACACACCCCCTTCTCCACCCTGTGGTCAGTCAGAGGAGTGCAAAGAAAAAAAGTGAAAAAGAGAGAAGAAAGTCATATAATCTGTGGTACACCATCAAAAAAGACCAATTCACAAATTATCGGCATTCCGAAGGAGAGGAGAGGGAGAAGGGAGGCAGAGAGCTTATTTAAAGAAATAATGGCTTAGAGTTCCCCACATCTGAGAAGAGATTTGGATATCCAAGTTAACGAAGCTCTTCAGTCACCAAAGTCAACTTAAAGAGATCTTCAAGACACATTATAATAAAACTGACAAAAAAGTCAAACACAGAGAGAATCTTAAAAGCAGCAAGAGAGGAAAAGCTTGTAACTTAGAACTCCTCTAAGGCTATCAGTGGATTTCTCAGCAGAAACCTTATAGGACAGGAGTCAGTGGAATGATATACTCAAAGTGCTGAAAGAAAAAAAAGTCAACCAAGACTACTTTACCCGGCAGAGCTATCCTTTAGAAACAAAGGAGAGATAAAAGACTTACACAGACAAAAACCGAGGGAATTCATCTCCACTAGACCTGCCTTATAAGAAATGTTGAAAGGAGTCCTTCAAGCTGAAATGAAGGGACACTAATTAGTAACCTGAAAACATGAACCTATACAGCACTGTGGTAAAGGTAGATACATAGGCAAATTCAGAATACCCTAATACTGTAAGATGGTGGAGTGTTAACCATTCAACTTTATTATGAAGATGAAAAGACAAGCGTATTAAAAATAACTATAGCTACAATAATTTGTTAATGAATACACAGTATAAAAAGAGGTAAATTATGACATCAAAAGCATAAGATTATGGGAGGGTGCAAAAGGGTAGAGTTTTTGTATGTGATTGTAGTTAAGTTGTTATCAATGTAAAATAGACTATTATATCTGTAAGATGTTTTATATATGCCTCATTATAACCACAAGGCAAAAACCTACAGTAGATTCACAAAAGATAAAAGAGAAGGGAATCAAAGCACGTCACCATGGAAAATCAATTCACAAAAGAAGTCAGCAAGGTAAAAAGAAAAGAGCAAGGAAACTACAAAACAGCCAGAAAACAATTAATAAGATGGCATTAGTAAGTCCTTACATATTAGTAATTACTCTGGTTTTTTTGGGGTTTTTTTTCGCCATGCTGCATGGCTTGCGGGATCTTAGTTCCCTGACCAGGGATAGAACCTGGGTCTTCAGCAGTGAAAGCGCAGAGTCCTAACCACTGGACCGCCAGGGAATTTCCTTAATAATTACTCTTAATGTAAATGGATTTAATTCTCCAATCAAAAGACGTAGAGAGGCTAGATGACTATAAAAGGATCCAACTATATACTGACTCCAAAAGACTCACTTCAGCTTTAAGGACACACATAAGCTCAAGGTGAAGGGATGGAAGAAGATAATACATGAAGTAGAAACCAAAAGAGAGCAGGGGTAACTATACTTATAACAGGCAAAACAGACTTTGGGCCTGTTATAAATGGTAACAAGAGACAAAGAAGATCATTATATAATAACGAAGGGGTCAATTTATCAGGAAGACATAACAATTGTAAATATATATACACTCAACATTGGAGCACCTAAATATATTAAGCAAATACTAACAGGTCTGAAAGCTACAATACTTTGATGAAATTGAAGAAGACACAAACAAATGGAAAGATATCCAGTGTTAATAGATTAATAGAATTAATATTATTGAATTGGCCATACTACACAAAGCCACCTATATGTTCAATCCTTTATCAAAATTCCAATGGCATTTTTCCACAGAAATAGGACAAACAGTCCTAAAGCTTATATGGAACCCAAAAGGACATCAGATAACCAAAGCAATCCTGAAAAAGAAGAAGCTGGATGCATCACACTTCCTGGTTTTAAATTGTATTACTAAGCTATTTTAGTGAAATATCTGGCATTTTTTTTTAATTGTAATTGAAGAGACTGACATGAAGCTTTTGGTTGCCAAGGCATCCATTTCAGAGACGTTCATCTCGAGTGAACACATGGCCAGCCACACAACAACGTAAATAAAGGCCAGGCGTACCTCATCCATGAAGTTTCCCTTTTAGAAAGCCCCGGGTGACCTAGATAACTGATTACTTGCTTCTCCCTTCCTGTACTTTACTTCTTGCTCTTATGTTTTAAATTCACCAATAAATAGCGAACACACGAATAAAGGCAGAACCCCAGGTCTGTGCTTTCTCTCCTTCCCTCCAAATCCATGAGTTTGCGGTACGGCCCCAGGTGTGCCAGGTACCCTCCAGGATTGGTGAATAATAACATTTGCTTTTTCCAAGTTCCCTGATGGTTGTTGCTGCGGCGTGTCTTACTCTGTGGTTCTTATAATAAGAACCACAAGAGTGGTCCAGCGGCCACATTGGGGGGCTCACCACAAATAGCATGGGCCCAGGTGCCCTCAGGCATTCCTAGCAGATAAAGTCGCTGTTGATAGGCTGAGACTGACACAAAGCAGCTATAGTAGTCAAAAGAGTTCAGTACTGGCATAAAAACAGACACGTAGACCAATGGAATAGAATCAAGAGCCTGGGAATATTAGCCCTTATACATATAGTCAACCTGTATTTGACAAGGAAGCCAAGAGTAATCAGTGGGGATAGGATAGTCTCTTAAACAAATGGTGTTGGGAAAACTGGACAGCTCCATGGAAGAGAATCAGAATGGGCTACATTCTCACACCATATACAAGATGACTGCATTGAAGTGACTAAAATCATACGTACAGATTTGTAAAACTCAGTCACATTACTTTAATACTTTAGACCTTTTAGTAGGCTTTTTCATTTCTTTATGCACCACGTACTGTGTTCTATTTATGATGGTCTGCAGTAAAAATTGGATTAGTACTTCATTTTAAGATTTATCATAAAATCCTCTTTTATCAGAATGTACCTTTGTATCAGTAGCACCTGTCCTATTTTAATGTAGTATTAAAAGGTATTGTAACTAAAAGGAAACCTTTTCTCAAATCCCTCGTATCATTTTTAAAACAAAGCCTTAAATGTAAGCCATTGACCCGCTCTTGTAAAAATTGCCTTGGGGAATCAGGGTACCTGATTCATAGAATTGACTATAATAGCTTCTCCAATGCCATTGTATGCTGTCAGGCTGACTCTTCTTCAGGGACTTCTCAGAATGCACATGACAGATTCAATTGTTTAAATACGTGCTTAGTGAATTTCTCAGATGCCTTTGTTGGATCAGAGATTGTGTGTACCCTGCCATTAAACCCTGTGCAGTATGTTATCAGTCTCCTAAAGAATCTATCATGAAGCTTCCTAGTATTCCGAGTACTCATGGTCTTCTGCGCCAGTGGGCTCCCAGATCGGGGCATTGAAGAACAATGCTTTACAGAGTCTTTTTGCAGATTCACCTTGTATAGTAAAATAATTTCTTTTGATCTTTTTCAACTAAATTAAATGTACTAAATTTAAATTTCTTATTCTTTAACAAAAAGTCTTGAAGAGTTGGCTCCCAGCTCAATGATGCCATCAAGGACCCGAGGTTTTCTGTTCTTTTGATCTACTGTTCTTGCCTATTGGTATAGGTCTAGGCGTCACAACCTTACACTCATATTCCAAGCAGTAAGGAAGAGACTGAGATATAGTATTTTGTCCTTATGAAGCTTTGCCATGTTATTGAGGATTTTATTAGTTTCCCCAGAAACGTTCCCTTAAAGTCCATTGGCCAGAAACTAGCTGGTTTAGACCAATCATAGAGCAGAGGAAGGGTGGTTCTTTTGTAAGGGTATAGACTCTCTCCTGCCTTTAGAACACAAAATCCAGGGCTCTACTAGGAGCGAAGGTGATGATATTTGTTGAACAGACAATGGATACTGTGTGCTTTACAGCTGGTGTACGTGTGTGAGGAGGAGGTCAAGGGCAAAACAAGGCTGAAGGAAGATTTGTTGTTAAAGAGTACAGGTAACGTATATCATAGAGGGATAATTTAGAGGCAGTGAGTGGGATTAGAGGGCTGTCTGGGAAAGCTTACGTTTCTAAGGGCAAAATAATGTGTCTGTATTAGGCTGTGGTCGTTGGAATCAAGAAAAAGGAAGGCATCATTTCTTCCTGTCATTTTGAGGAAGAGATGATAGCACCTCATGAGGAAATCAATAAAAGGATTAAGAAAAGGTGACCAAAGAGTGAAGGATATCTTCACAGTTCTAATCCAGGGAACTAGAAGACAAAGGCTGTCACTAACAGCCTGTGGTAGTAGAGATGGGATTGATTCACTGGGGGGAAGGAGTGAACCCAGGCTTAAACTCAGTTCAGTGCAGCGTCATTTATTGAGGACTTACCATGTGAAAGCACTGTTTCAGGCAGATCCTCAGGATATGAGAAAAAGTGTAATATATATATATATTATATATGTAATATATATATATACTTTGCCCATTGGAGAAGGGATTGATGTTTAAGAAATCAATGCATGATGTTTAAGAAAATTTTTAGCGCCCGATTGTGTGCTAAGAAGGGCAGGCTTTAGGTGGAGGCAATCTCTGACTACGTGGTCTCTTAATATGGTGGGATTTTAGGGGATCTGCAAAGGACTTTATAGAAAAGCAAAACAAAAGGTTCCTATTATTAAGGATATATTCCTTGGTGGAACATATCCTTTTATACCTGTTTTAAAATGAAAACACTCTGTAGAGGGGAGACTACTGAAATTTGAAATACCTAACAACTCGGTATAACTTGGGAGTCAGGGAAGGAGAGGGAGATTTGGAAAGAGCTTGAACAGGAGGAGGTAATGAGCATTTTCCAGCCTTGCTGAGGGCTGCCCTGTACTTGGGCCCCATTATGCCCTCTTGTATCTCATTTATGTGTTTCAGCTATCTAAATTCAGCAAATTCACCACATAATTTGAGTTTTCCACTATATGATATGGATCCAGCTCAGGGAGAAGGGGTTTGGACAATTTAATAGGAAAAAAGTCTTGATGAGAACAGGTATTTTTAAAGGCAGAGGAAAAAAAATTAAACCCTGACATTGTAATCAGATTTAGCTAAATGAGACTGGAACCTCAGGAGAAAACTAGAGACAAGCCTGGGATAAAATCAGAAACAGCATTTTTTTAATTGGTGTGATAAATTTGGTAAACAGCTTCTCTGCATCATTGTGGAGAAATCTACACTAAAAGAAAGCTGTTTTGATTTTAGACATTTTTTAGAAAGTTGTTTAATTTAATTAATGAGAAATCATAGGTTAATTGCCTTTAGCTTTAATGTGAGGGCATTATGCATGCAGGCATATTTTATTTATATCTCGACTGTTTGATGTACACAATCAATTCAAAAAGGCATAATGAAGAGGTATTCTGTCCTGCATGGAATAATAATTAGGGGCTCTAGTACAGAATATTTTTTATTAATTGTGCTGCTCAGTAAACATGTTTGACATAATACTGAGAAATGCATTTGTCAAATTTTACCGATATGTTTTCTCTATTCTTTTGCTTTCTCTAGATTTTTTCAGGCTTTTTTTCCATACTGACCCTGTTCTCCTAAGCTAGGAATCCTCACCCTTCACCCCCAAGAAGCC
Organism: Lagenorhynchus albirostris; assembly: GCF_949774975.1. NCBI lineage: Eukaryota > Metazoa > Chordata > Mammalia > Artiodactyla > Delphinidae > Lagenorhynchus > Lagenorhynchus albirostris. The sequence continues at coordinate 9,455,745 of NC_083111.1, forward strand.
CTAACAGTTTGATTTAGAGACTTAGGACCACCTGCTAAGTTTGTTGCGTTACGAAACTCAGGAAATCTTATTGGACATCTGGCTGCTGTTTCAACAAGGGTCACCTATGTCGTTAGGGAAATGGGAATCTGATTTTTTTCACAGATAAGTAGAGACCACATCAGTCTATAATGCAGTAATATTAGTGGAATCTCTATGGTCTTTTGATTGCTGTATACTTTGCTAGACAATTTTGCATGTGATCTCTAGATCCTTAGACAGTGTTGTTTTCTTTACTGAGGATTTGGGCATGATATCTGAAGCCTATTCTCCCTATGACATACAAACATGGATTGCTCTTTGTCAAGGTACAAACTATGTTTCCAGAATTTGTCAACCAAATTTTACCTCATAACTATTTTTCCATGCTTAGGGCATCAGTCAATTTCACAGAACATTTTCCACAGTTTGGGGAAATGATTTGAACTCTTGAATGTTCTTTCAAACTCCTAGTGCATATTTATTGAAAAAAATTGTATTTACATCTTTTTTTTTTTTTTTTTGGGCAATAAGCATGTCTAAAAGTTTCTAGAATGTTTTTCCTTGAAAATCTGTATAGCCAGGAGCAAAGTTCAGGGGCTTGGGATACGCGGCAAAAACTGCATGTTTTGGCCCTTCTTGGTGCTTTGGACTTGTCTCTTCTGACAACCATCTTTCACTTTTTTACCAACCCCCAACTCCATCACCTCAGTCAAGTCTTTTCCTGTCCCTGAGTTTTCCACATTTCTCTTCTCCAAGCTTTCCAGAAGGGCATCTCAGCAGGAATAGTATGTCTTGGTTAAGCCAGTTGCTTCTAATTGCCGTATGATGCAGAACTTTCTTCTGAGCCACCAATGCCCAGGGATGATTCTTTGGTCTCAAGGAAGTCATACATGTGAGATTGATAGAGAACCATATTGTTCTAAAAATCAAATGCAGATTTTACAGCTCTTTCTCCTAATGTCCAGTTCGAATAGAGCTGAGGTGAAAGTGACTATAGTAATAACATTCAAATGTTGTCACCATCTGGTGCCTGTTTGGTGGCCTATGTTACATGAGCAGGTGGTCCTTGTGTATCTTTGAGTGGCCAGCTGTCCACGTCATACAAGCCACTGTCACATTAGTGTTAATTGGCATCTTGGTTGTAATGATCTGTGGAGAAGCCAAAGCTTGAATAGACCTCAGTATATTATTCCTCTTTGTCTTAAGAACTCTGGGTCAAGGCTGACAAACATCTCTCTCTGTCCTCTTTTCCTTATTTCTTATATGAAAGTCTAAAAGGTCCAGAATAAGTGATCTTATTCAATGTACAGAAAACCCAACACACATATTCTTAACCTATTTATTCTTAGCTGAGGTAAGAGATCCACAAAGAAATCTTCAAAGAAACTTCATGGAATTTAGAAAGGGTCTGTTGCCTGTTTCGATTGCTTTGGAGATGATTTAGCAACCTCCAACTTTAAATATTAGGATTTTAGAAATAAAAGTAACTCTTCCTTTTTAGGTGTAATTTTTGGGAGAGCCTTTTCTATAGGTGGTGGCTACCAAGAGAACCTAATTGGAAAAGAGAACCATAGAAAATTGCCGATATTATGCCCTACAGATTGTCAGTTTCGTGTGGTTTAACTTAGTACTTCTGCTTTTCAGTCTTCAAAGTTTCCAGGAAATACCTATTTCCTTAAGTGAAATATCCTCTATCATAAATTCTTGGCCACAGGACTGTATTTAAAATAAGCTTACCCGGCCCGCCTTGAGTGATGACATCTCCAGTGCATTAGGCTGGTCGCAGGATACTATTAATACGTCTTCTAAAATGATCATGCCTTCTGAGCTCAAGTTACTTGAAAAGAATAAAGAGTTTTACTTGCATGAATTTTAGGTAGAATGATAGGCACGATTTAAAGTCATATACACACACAAATGTTGACTTTTAGGGTCAACTTACAGAAGCAAGCATGAATCTTTTTATCTTATTCCCATGATACAGAGACGAAGAAAACATACCCCAAGAAGTTAAATAATGTTCCAGATGCAGTGGGAAATTTTGTGTTTCACAGTCAATACATTGGCCTCAAGTGTTTGCATCAGACTGACCGACAAGCAGCTCTTCACGTCTCATCTTTGTTCACTAAGCCTTATGTGGGTGATCCAGCCCCCACTTCTGTTTCCTTCAGATTTCTCTAAGTACCACACGGTCCTTTGTGCCACATAATGTAGCTCTTGATTCTTCACTGTTTGGAATATTTTTTTTTGTTTCATATTAACATTTATGTTTCTGTAAAATCGCTTGGAGTGAGGTATTAGTACTTTAAGTATTTTGATTCCTCCAAGAGTGTCATACTGTGCCAGATAAATAGGAGGAACCTATAAATGCTAAACATTTTGTAAATGTTCACTAAGCAAATAGCAAAGATAGGACAGTGAGCTCTGTAAACAAATAAATTTTCGAGGTCCGATTTTAAAAATTAAAATGAATAAAATAAGCCATTTGCACATCGAATGTCTTCAAGATATTGATCTCTGTATAAAAAGGCTAGGATTTGGAATAATTTGGACCAGTATAAGAAAAGTAAAAGTTAGACTGTCTGTCTTTTATGCATTCCATGAATTCTGAGGATTTCATACTTCTGAGTCAGAGCTAACTACATTAACAAATTATGTATGCTGAGTTAGTCATATTACTCAAGTCCTGTTCTTTTTCCTCTGCAGAATATTTGTCACACAGATATTTAAATGGAATCAGAGCTGTACATAATCATGACACAATACTTTGTCAAAAAGAGAAAAAAGTTAATCAAGTTGGTGAGTCATCATGGCTCTCCTTCCCTACCGCATCTTACAAGCTCAGAAGAAGTAGACTCTGAAAAAATTGGTCGTTATTAAGGAAGCAGAGTCAGAGCACCTTAGTAAAATACAGTAAAATGTTAGTCATTTGTCCATGTATAATATTTTACTCCTTTGACAATTAAGCACTCTTTACTATAAAAAAAGGGTTCTATTTAGTGTCTGTCAAATAATTCTGGAAAGAAAAATAAAGTACAGTATTTCAGTATGAAACAGAATAAATCACAACTGGCATGAGTTAAATAACTAAATTAAAATCAAGTTCCAAATTGTCTTATCTGAATCATCAAGTTAGGGATCTTCTCAAAAAGCCATATTGCTATCCTGGAGGCAGGGAAAAAAAAATAAAGAGCATAGAATATTGTATTTTGACTTTTTCTATTAGTCCTTTTCCTCAGAAAAGTCCTTGGTAGGCTGAAGAGTGTCTCATTGTAGTTGCTGGAAAAATCTCTTGGCCAGAAGCTTTTCCTTCAGTCAGAAGACCTGCTAAGATGGTAGGGATTCAAGCCAGGACAACAAGAGGGGAAGTTTAGGAAGAGAATTGTGTTACAAGCCTAGACTGGTACAGATTGCAGCAGAAAATGGCAGGCTCTGGGAAGGAAGAGACGGTGGACAAATATGACATGACATTACAGAGGAAAAATGAAAATATTAGGAAAAAATCATGAGGTCTTAAAATTATGAAAAAGTTAAATAATGGGAGGAAAGAAACCAGTTAGGACCACTAGGAAAAATGAAAAGCTGCTCAAGAAATAAAATATAACTATATTATGCTGTTGGCTCTACAGCAAATGATAGTTTTATTCATAATTAAGTAAACACTGCATTAAATTTCAATGTGTAGGATAACTCTTTTAGGGTAAAATATGGACTACATTGAAAACGGAGTGTAAATATGATCACCCTGGAGATGTAAAATGTAAAATGTAGATGCCAGTGTTTGGAGGACCAGAGATGGAGAGACAGCTAAAAGGAAGGATGGAGGCAGGAATATTTTCATAAGACAGAGGGACGGGTCAAGAAACACTGTATCAGTGGATAGAGTACAAAATAAAGACGGAAACATATTACTTACAGTTATAAACGTAACAGCTGGAAAGCCTAAAAAAATAGTGATATAACCATTTTAAGTGGATGATGGGAGGAGGTGGGGAGTGACGGAAGGTGAGCCCAATCCTAATTCATCGTAGCAGGGAGTGCGTACAGTTCCTGAATTTATAAATACGTGTGGAAACACACTATTTGTCAGCATGGATGTAATCATAGGAAGAAAATATTAAAAATTAAAAATGGTTTCCCCTGTGGATCCATCCTAGATGGATAGGTGGTGGCTAGGGTACCATTTCTTTTCATTATATCCTTCTTTATAAAGTGATTTAAATTTTTCATATTTATATAACTCTAACGAGTATCTTTCAAAAAGCTATTGGAAAAATACAAAACTCTTATTCACAACTGTTGTACACTTATTTCCTTCTGTGTGTAGATTGAAGGTATTCCAAATTGGTCAGGGTCAGTTCAGCACCATGTCTTTCCTGGAAAAGCTTTCTGTAGGTTTAGACCTGCATGAATTCTCCTTCCTTTCCATTCAACTTCAACAGGTCATCAGTTTCAGGTGGGGAACTTTAAAAAATTATTCAATAATAAATATTGTACTTATATGACTCAAATTCAAGAGGCATAAAAGGAAATACAATAAAGTTCACATACTATTCATGTTTCCCATGTACTCAGTGTTAAACCTGTTATTCTTCCAGAACCTTTCAGAGTTATTTTACTCACATCAGAGCGAATAAACATACAGGCGTGCATATACATATAAATTTCTGAAAACCTGTTGGATTGCAAATTTTTAGATAACTTGAGCTTATAATCCATTATTTTAAAAGGAAAAAATAATATATTCCCAGGCAATTAAAAACCTCAATTTATTTCTCCAATTGTTATATATTAATTGAGCAAGGATGTCTGCGTCATAAAACACCAAGCACTTACTGAACTCATTAATGAGTATGTTCACCTGCGGTACACAATAACAAAGTTTGCTACTCAAAATATGGTCCAAGGACCAGCAGCATTAACATCGCCTGAGAGCTTGTTAGCTTTGTCGAATCTCAGACCCAAACCCAAACCTAGTCAATCAGAACGTGCATTTTGCTGAGATCTCCTCTCTCCATCTGCTTTATCACTTCAAACTTTTCTTCTTATGTGTGGGCACTTCTATATCTCTTTGGCTCACCTATTTTCTCCTTCTCTACTTTTAGGAGATATTTTTTTACTTCAGGTGGGGGAAGATAATGACAATAAAGCAGAACTTGATTAGACAGCATCAGCCGCGACTCCATTCTATCTGGAGGACACCTGAGACCTGATTGCCACTCCCTCTGACCATGCCTGGAATCGTGCTTAATGTTTGTGCGTGCTTGCGTAGGGATTCATTATAGCAGCTTTTCAGTTTAGATAGGGAATGCTGAATAGAACAGTTTGGCAGTTATAGTGACTCTTCAGAGACTGAAAGGTCAGATAGCAAGGAACAGCCGTGCTCCCCTCCCTCTGCTTTAAAAAAGATCAAATAGTACAACAGTATACAGACTGTGCTGCGTTTCTGTTTGTTTCCTTAGATGTCATTACCTGTTGGTGCATAAAGAAACTTCATTGATCTTCTTTTATGGCAGCCAGGTACTCCATTGTGTGGTTAAGCCATAATTTAATAAAACAGACCCTTTTCTTGATGGACATTTGGGTTAATTTCAATATTTTACTATTACAAACAATGTTGCAGTAACAGTTTTATGCATATATCTTGTCATATGCCTGAAAGTGTGCCTATAGAAGAGAAGAGAGTGGCTAGGCCACATGACATCAACTGCTGTTGCTAACTTGTTCTCCACGGATATTTAATTTACACTCCACTTGAGAGAGCAAAGTGGTTCCCCATGTCTTGTTCAATAACAGTGTCATCAAACTTTGGGATTTTTTTACCATTCTTAACTATGAAAAGATATTTCAGTGTAGTTTTAATTTACTCTTTTGTTATTATGAAAAATAGAAATAATATGTTCATATGTTTATGAGCCATTTGCTATTCTTATCCTGTGAATTATGTATTCTAATCTTTTGCTCATTTTTCTACTGGGTTGTTGGGATTTTTCTTATTGATTTGTTGGAATCCTTTACATTAGAAAGACCAAATTTTTAAAAGTCATATAAGTTAAACTTTTTTTTCCAGTTTATCTTTTCACTTTCTTATCGTCTGTCTATCTCTCTCAACAGTTTTTATAACAACATTTAAAATATGTTATAATGCTGAATTAACCAATCTTTTCTTTGATAGTTTCTAGCTATTCCCATTCTGAAATGGTAAAAGAATTCTCACATAGTTTCTTGCTTCTTCCTTTATGGTTTTATTTATTTATTTTTTAGTTTGGGATCAAGCGACTTCAGCCTGTTTCAATGTGAGGTGTGGATCTAACTTAATTTTTTCCCCTCAGAGCCTCTCAGTTATCCCAATTCTAGTTCTTGAATGAATGAAGAACTTTTCAGTAATACAGATTCCCAGAAGCCACACTCAGATATTGTTATTATATAGTAAATTTTGGTGGGACACCAAAAGAAAGTCCCAGGTCATTTGTATGTGCCGCCATATTTGTAAATCATAGCAAGAAGGCTCAGTCTGGAGGTGAAGGTGAGAGAATTTTGTTTTTCTTAATGAATGTTTTCCATATGGTTGGCTGGACGCCTACTCCCTATTTGGAAGAAGAAGCTGTTTTCCAGAAGTGGCTTGGTGATATATTTGCCTGAATATGTTTCTATTGATAAGACACAATATCAGGAAATTTATATACTGACCAGTCTCCTCTCAGATGATTCTTTGAGCTTCATATGGGTGATATGGGTAGCTTTATTTTTTCATCTAAATTATTTAAGCATATTATTTTGCGAGTTGAATTTGTCCTTTGAAAACAGAAGTGCCCTACTTTTAGGGAGGAGCCTAGCTCACTGGACTCTTCTTTCCTAGTCAGTTGGAAAAGGTTTAGACCTATGAGATCATACCTGAGTTCAACTCTGCATACATTAAATGAGTAGCCCCTGTGGCATCTGAATTATCTTGTTCTGTCCCTTAGTCTCACTGGCAACAAGAGGAAGTTCAGGTATTGCCTGAGTTAGGACCAGTTGCTGGGTGGATGGAGTAGGAAGTCCGAGAATGTCCTGAAGACTCACTAACACATGGGCAGCTTTGCCACGAGGTGCTAACCTTCATCCTTGGACACTTAGTCTTTAGACTGGGTAGCACAATAAACTGATGTTGATGGAAAGTAGGGATTTCTGTACTTGCTTTCTAGCAGGAGTTCTAGCTGAGTATTAACACCATCAGTTAGCATCAGGTTAATTCTGAACGCAGCTGAATATGCTTGGGAAGCATTCAAAACTGCTGATGCTCGGACTGCATCTGTGGACTCACACCACTCAAACTCAGACATCTGTTCTCAAGTCCACGGTTTCTCCTTTTCTCTGTATTCTAGGCTCCTTTAGAAGAGCAGAATGGGAAAAAGGAAAGTGTGCGTATGAGGATGATGAGGAAAAAGGTCTGGTTGTTGGAAACCAAAGTAGTTCCAGAGACTTGGGGTTCCAAGAGGTGGCAGAAGGATGCTAAATGGGACAGGGAAAGAACGCTGAAGATAAACCTCAGATTTAAGTGCTTTTTTCCTCTATCTAGAAGGGCAAGTAGAACATGCTACGTCATATGTGATGGAGATAATTGCTTCTTCACTGGGGGACAAAGCATAGGACATGTTTCAGAGGAAAGTGCGGGTATTCTCTGTGCATCTTATCCTTTAAATGGTGTGCTTCCTCACGACCTTGATCTTTCTCCACATATAGCTTTATAAATACTGAGAAGCTTTTTAATGCCATAGTTCCAAGGACTTGTTTAGGTTTTCTGCAGGACCCAATGCCTCTCATTTTCTAAAAGAAAAATAATGAAATCTTGCTAATTCATAATTCACAGGCTAGAATATTTGCTAAGATTTTGGATGCTATAAACACGGGCTTATCTTGGCTTTCCAGCTTACATGTATAAGGAAGTCTCCAAAGCGTTTTGCAAACAGTACTTGGGCCTAAGAAACAGTTTAAATCGTGTCATTCATGGCAGGTCATTGCCTTGTCCTGAGGATAAACCTGATGTGTGCTGAGTAAACAGTTGTATCACACGATTTTTAAGCCTTTAACGAGACTGAAGTGCTTTCTGATTTTAAAAGTTGACTACTCTTTAGACCTGCATTTCATTACAGACCCACTCTGAGAAGCATAATCAGAGTTGAGGTTGATGTAGAACGTCTGGACTAAGCTCTTAGCCCCACTTGGTGCGGAGCTGGGGAAGCTGCTACTGAGAGCTCAAGCAGGTTCCTTAGACCGTGCTTCAGTCAGGGAGCAACTGACTTTAACCCGGGATATGGCTGGACGGGTCTCTCTCCCCGTCATCTCCTTTACTGTGGTGCAGCTGAGCCACCCCCTAGTTCCCTCCCTCCTGTATCTGTTCCCTCGGGTGTCAGAGGCAGTACCATGGGGCCTTGGCAGTGCCCATCTACCACAGCCGGTGTGTGTGTGGTTTTTCTTCTTGTTGTCCTGTTACCAGTTCCATACCATTCGTCTACCATAACAATGGAGGGACCCTACCAGCCTTCTGAAATGCTGGAAGTGGATGGGTTGCGCCATCAGGGACGGATCAAAACTGCATGGGTGTGGCGTTTTCCACGTGGCTCCAAGGCTAATGCCATTTACGGAGCTGGCAAAATGCAGCCACTTAACCGAATCGTGTGTTAAATGATAGAGTAACAAACGTGAGAGGAAATCCATTTGGAGAAGAAAACAGAGTCACATGTGAGATAATGTTTATGAATCCTCTTTTATAATCTCCTCTCCTATTCATTTGATCCCTTTTAGCAGTTAGTATATACATTTCCTCCATTCGCTTATGAAATACGAGGGCAAGGATTTCCTTTTTTTTTCCCCCTTGTAATTTTATTTTTTTTTAACATCTTTATTGGGGTATCATTGCTCTACAATGGTGTGTTTGTTTCTGCTTTATAACAAAGTGAATCAGTTATACGTATAACTATAGGATTTCCTTTCTAATTTTTTATCTCCATCCCCTAACATGCAACCCGACAGACAGAAACTTCAAGAACAAGTGAAGGGCTGGGCTGGCACTTCCGTTTTGAATTCTGAAGGCTGATCATTGGGCACGGCCATTAGTTAGAAGCTCCTTCACACTCCCTGTTGGACGGCTAAGTTCACACAGGGCCCGGCCTGGAGAAGCTACTCAATCAATGTAAAACATTCACATTTCCACCATTTCCTGGGTCCGTTCCACGTGCAGGCCTTTGGCCCCGGTACCTCATATACATTACTTCATTTAGTCATGGCAACAGCCTTAGGAAGCAGGTCTTCTCCCTGAGACCCGAGGAAAAATAATCTGAAAGTCATGTAGTTGTTTAGAGGCAGAACCAGAATTCACATGCAGGAACCTAGAAGTTGAAAGGAGAATTCATTGGTATTTCTTGGTATTACTCTTCCATTCGTGAGTTTTTAAGAGTAGCCAAAGGCTTTTTTCCCTGAAGGGCAGGGGGAGGGGAGGGATGGCTGGGATGGGAGGGGGAGGGGCTCATAGCAACCTCTGCTGAACTGCTGTCCCCACCTGGTCCCCGTTTGCCCCGTAGTGCCTCTCATTGTTCCTTCCTAGCTGGAGTCTGTCGCTTTCAAGATATCTCTTAATGAGAACGTTTGAGAAATTACTTGTCGGGTGATAATCCACAGAACATGGTGTAATAATTGCTCACCACAGGGCTGCCCTGGGGGGTGACAAGGACCCGTATTGGTGCAGCTTGTGAAGAGGACTTGAGCGCTGGACCAGCTGCACATCCCTGCTTCCTCCCGAGAGCGCCTGATGCGATATTCTCCACGACCTCTAAGACCACCTGGAGTTATTAGGCCCTTGAACATCCCCATAAGATCCATTACTATGCTTTTTTCTGCTCCTAGGTCCTGGGCTGATCTCGTCTTAGGGAGCCATAAAATGCTACTGTCACTGATCCCTCAATGTAAATAACGTCGGAAACGGCTTCCTTAACAGCAGTAAATCTAATGTCTATTTCATCGAGAACCAGAAATGTGAATTCTGCTTTTCGGCTAGCTCAGAATGTGTCACTGTGGTAATTAGTACCCTCTGTTTTTGCTTTATCTTATAATAATAAATACTGTTGATAGTTTAAAATTCTTATATCAGTTGTTTTTGGACTTCCCTGGTGGCGCAGTGGCTGAGAATCCGCCTGCCAATGCAGGGGACACGGGTTTGAGCCCTGGTCCGGGAAGATCCCACATGCCGGGAGCAACTAAACCTGTGCGCCACAACTACTGAAGCCCACGCGCCTAGAGCCCGTGCTCCCCAACAAGAGAAGCCACCACAATGAGAAGCTTGTGCACCACAACGAAGAATATCCCCCGCTCGCAGCAACTACAGGAAGCCCACGCGCAGCAACAAAGACCCAACACAGCCATAAATAAATAAATAAATCCATGGGGAAAAAAGTCAGTTTTTCTCTATGGACTTAAGTTTTGAGGCAGCTTTAAAAGTTTGGTCCTGAAGAGATAAGACTTGGGTTTAAAACAAGAAATGAAGCCTTTGAGTCACTGACATTTTTTACCAGTACTCAAGTGGTAAAAAATCTTTCCCAATGCTCAAGTGTTAGAAATATTTTTGAAGATGTTTTTGTACTAAAGATCTATTTCTTACAAAAAAATGCACCTATGGGAAAGATATGAATTTATGTAGAAATAACTTAAAAATAAATATATAAAAATTTTCACTGAGGGCACACAAAATAATTGGCCAAGAATTGGTCATTTTCAGTCATATTACACTGATAATCTTACGATCTCCATGTACACTTAAAATTTTTTATTAACATGAATTCATTATAGAACAAATTACCACACTTAAACATTAAAAGCTACTTATTTATTTATTTATTATCACTCGTCCTTTTTCCAGGGGATGTATGCTTCTGAATGTAATGAATAAAACCAGACGTGATTATACTCAGTTTGTCGGAGTCTGTGGTGTAAGTGCCACTTTCAAACTTGCAATACTTCCTCTTACGGGATAGAGGGCAGGAAGAGGAAGGAAAGGGGAAGAAAACCACCTTGGCATGTCCACGGTGTCCCTGGGTCTTGTACTTTGCCTGTTTTACGTAGTTTACAACATTCCTCAGAGCCATTTTCTTGTACAGGTTTCTTGTCTCTCCTCTGAGGGAAAGCTGGAATTCAGACCCACATTTGTTTGATGCCAAAGCCTCTGTTCTTCCTACTATCCCTCTATGTCTTCACGGGATGCTTCTCTAAAAACATTTGAAGTAGAAAGGGGACTAATAAAAATTCTAATTGAAAGTAACCGTTAAGTTCAACATAGTATAAATAACCTTGCGTTTTAAGATGGGGTGTGATATACTTTGCATATCTATGTTTTAACTGCAAGTTAAAGAAAACAAGTTGCATAAATATAATAATTGTCATCTAACATAAAATGGTGGCAAGCACATGAAGATCAGGGGTAAATACCTGGATTAGGTTCTATTTGAATTCTAAGGTTGCCTTGAATCAAAAAAATCAGTGGTATTTTGTTTTACATACAGGGGCTTTTTAGTCAACTTTTGGGTCTTTTCTCACATCTGCTGAAAGCCATGGAAATTTCCTCCAGTGTCCATGGAGGCATAGTCATTTCTGCATAAAATTTTTTTGAGAGAGTCACAGATTCCCTAAAGTTCATCAATGACCCCCTTCTTTCACCTTTTCCTGAGGTCCATGGGTCAACATGGAAAACTTTGTTAAGTGTTATCACAGATGTCGTTCTCTAAAATATTGACTCAACTTTGTTCTTTGGAATTTCACAAGGCTTGGAAACGTAAAAGGATCTTTCATTAATAGCCTAACTATAGCAGGGTACATGTTTGGGGAAATGTGTAACTGGGGGAATAGAAAGATCTGGAAATGCTGGTTGGATCAGGGCTGTAGCAATAGCTGCACATACACATTGCTGAAGGATGGCTTCCATATATGGCAGATCTTTACTTAATCATCACAGCCTCCCCTGCAGGAAAGTTCTGAGGTTAGTAAGCCGTCCATGGCTTTACAGCTCAAGAATGGGGGAAGCTAGGATTTGAACCCAAGGAGTCTGGTCCCAGAGTCTATGTTTGTTATGACACTACAGGCCTCTCTAGGCTGATTCAAAGCGCTTGTTTTGATTCACAGTTAATGCGTTTGCTACTTTATCTGCTGTGGATGGTTGGAATTTGGCTCTTAGCTGCAGTTCCAAGAATACGTTATAAGTAAAGAAAAGTCAGTTACCTGAAATTTCAAAATATCTAGATGTTTGGCTGCACATCTGACTAATCAACCAGGTTTATTAGATTTCTGTGAGGTGTTGGGCTTTGAGTAGTGTAGGTGGCATTATATAAAGGGCATAAGAATTCCCAGGTCAACCAAGTTGTGGGCCATGTAGTGGTCTCTTTACCAGCCTCCATATGGTCCTCTATCCTTGCATAATAAACACTAGATTGGCATTATTAAATTTTTAAATGACAGGTAAGTTTAATAGGATGTTTACAAGTTTTTAAAGTTAAGTTCAGAATTATATCCCTTAGTAAAAATTAATTCTTTAATAACTGTTTCTAGACTCTTGGCTAGAACCTGAAAGCAAAGTCTTCCCTTCAGCACTGGGAGGTATATAAAAGAGTTTTCTGACCACACAGCTCTGTGAGCCCATCACTGAAAATTGGTTTGCAAGGTCTTTAGAAAGGCAGGCTATTTGTAAACTCCTTTTGACTTAGCTAGCAATGCATAAAAAGTCCTTTTTCTGTGCTGAAAGATACTTGAGAAAAGAAAAAATGTGGTGAACTGGGTATATCTAGTTGAGATAAAACTGACTTCCTCATTTCTGCATAAGCAAAATATACCACTTATAGGAAAAAAACAAATTTGTGAAGTAGAAGTAGAATCAGTTCACAGTGCATTTCTTTATTCCCCACTGGAAGTTATTACACAAGCACTGTGTTTTTACCTCTCATATAACACCTGTCATTCTTCCTTGTGCTTTAGGTAGCAACCCCTGCTATAGTCTTCACTTCTTCGGGGTGTGTATCATGTCTTTATCTCCAGACACACTTCCTGGGCTGTGTCCCTTTTCCTGCACCAATTCCTTCTCCACTTGGGATTTTTGTACTCAGAGGTGCACCATGAATATTTATGAGATTAAATTGAACTGTCCGATATCAATTCAGGAAATTTTTGACCCATTTGTACAAATAATCTGAAACATTCCCTTTCCCACTGAGGTAGTGGAGCCTCTGGATTACTGCTTACTCTTTCCCTCTAAGCGAGTCAATACACATGTGATGTTAATTTCTTCTAAACCAAAGCTATTACGTCCTCATAATTCAGTGTCTGTGCTTGATGCTCTCTGTCATCGGTCTTTCTCAACTTACTCCTGTTAACACACCCATTTTGGTGGCTGTTATAACACCTCTTCTGCTGACCTTTAAATTTTGCTTAAATGGGCATTAGCCTAAATAAGAAAGTGTTCATTTCTCTAGTGAGCTAAAGAGCACGGAAATTTGGAACCTTTTTGTCATGGAGAACGATGATGAGCTGAGTCATAAGAAGAATTTCACTACTGTGGTATCTCCTTCCAAACCAACTCTTCTTCCATGCTTTAGTGTTTTTATCGAGTTTGTAGTTTGTTTTGTCTGCCCACTTCCCCTTTCTTCCTCTTGCCTTTCCTCTTTCCCTTCCTTCTTTCCTTCATTTAGAAAGCCATTCTAAACTCTTCAAGTTGTGGTTTGATTTTAGAGTCATGTATTGACTTATGTTTTGATACACTAGGGGGTATATAAAGTCTTTTTTTGTTTGTTTTAAAATGTTTATATTAGTTTTATATTAAAAAAGTCCTAGATAGTTCCAAAATAGAATGCAAAATGTACATAAACCTTTGAAGAAATTTTCTTCTGAGGTATCTTCAGACTATGTGTCCAGAAAGACTGGAGGCATAAGATCCCTTTTTTCTCTTTTCTGTTTTTGGGGATTTTCTGTCACATTTTTGAGAAGTATTCAAAACCTCTCTGTGAAGACAAGCCTTTCTTTGCAATTTCACTGTCTTCATCTTATATCTCAGGCTCTCACTGGAATTTTACCATTCCCAGTTCCCTACTCAAAGCCCAGCTGATCTGTGGGGACCATAGGGGTTGGTGGGGCTTGGGGGTACATGGGCAGAGCACGTAGCAATGTGCACCGGTGGAACTTGCGTTGTGCTGGAGCACCATTCTAAGGGCTCTTGAGTCAAGCTTTCAGCATTTCTTCCTAACTCTTCCATCAGTGAAATCAAGTTGATAGATTCAAGTTGACCGTGATGGGGGTATTTATACCACAGAAATTGGCTAAAGCTACAAATCAGTCTCCCCTTTCTCTCTCTCTCTCTCTCTCTCTCTCTCTCTCTCTCGAGAAATGGTTAGGTAGGGACCAACGCACCCTGTATAGTTGGTGCTTGGTCTACGTGTCTTTCTTACGCTTTGTATGTTGCTGCTGCAGCCTCACTAGCTATCATGCATTAGTCCATGGGGATAAGGGAAGCAATCAACCTTTGCCCCCGTTCTCACAAATGGCTTGGTTATTAATCAAGTGTCATTTGGCCAGGCTCCCTTTGTTCAGTCCCCTGCTTATAAGTATGGAAGTGTTAGCTCTAGACAGAACCACGGATATGGGAGCTAAAGCCCAGAGTGATTAATGACTTACAAGGTCATGATTCTAGGTGGAAGCAAAGCTGGGCCAAGAATCCAGGTTTTCTGTGTCCCAGGCAGGTTTTGTTGCTTTTCTTCAACTCTGCTTTCCATAACTTAAAAAATCCGAATTCATAAATGTTCTATTGTAATGAGCTTCAAAAAACATTGCAGGCTAAGGTAGTAGGTCTAATAATATTAATCTTTGCTTCCTTTTCTAATCTGAAGAATGAGATACATCAAGAGAAATAGAAATTATAAAAGTATTGGTAAAAAAAAAGCTCTAAATAAATTAATGTGTTAAGAGACACATAACTTTTAAACAATTTGCTATCTCGTCTGTCAACATTTAAGGGAATGTCTGCATCTAGCTCTCATGACTTTAAATCACATGACACAATTTTCCTCCTAATTTTAATGGTTTCTTCCAAATCACTTATTAAAGGAAACTGCAACATCTTTAGCAAGAAACAGAAAGATAGAGGGCAGCACGGGATCAGAGTGCTGGCCGCCCTTCAGAAGAGCAGGGCTGCATAACTTGCACATCTGAAGAGGAAGCCAAGAAGGGCGAGGAGTTGCAGCTATACTCGCATCCTCTCCCCTGCTTCTCCAGAAAGAAACACAGCGTCTCTTGCTCATTGTTTAACAAGAAAAGGGGGATCTCGGAGACACAGCCAATGAAGGATAATAAGCGTGCTGCCGGTTCAAAGTCAGCGTGCAGATTGGACAGGGGAAGCGTGCAGAGTCAGAAGGTCTGATGTTTAGAGGCTACGAACGAGAACTGGCCCAGCAGAGGGTTTTTTTTTTTTTTTCCTTCGGTCCCTTCCAGCCTCAGTAATTGGGTAGGTTTGGCAGCCTGGGAGAGGGGCGCGTGGCCCCTGATGAACGCTCCCTTCGCACACGGGTGTGAATAAGCGCAACTCGGGGAGGTGGCGCCTATAAATGTGCCAGGGGGTCAATAGAAGTGATTTCATTCCGCCTTAACAGGGCTGCAGATGAGGTCTGACAGGGCAGCCCGACTTCATGACTGCATCACAATGGTGAGGAGAGCCTGAAGGAAAGAAAGAGCAGCTCCAGCAGCAGTGGCAGCGGCAGCAGGCCGGCCCCTGAGCTGCGGCTCTCAGGAAGGCCAGCCAGGGAGAAAGGCAGCAGAAGACCAAGGAAGACCTCAGAGGCCGGCGCTTCCCACTGGCTCTCCCTGCGCTGCGTTCTTCTCCTTCTGCCCTCCCTTCTGTCTTGCCTCCGTCTCTGTCTCTCTCCCTGCACTCCTCCGCCGCACCCCCATGTTCATCCCCTTGCTATTTCTAGAAAGAATCTCTTCTGTTGCTGGTAGAGCATTTGTAACAAAAGAATGATAGAAGACTTAGATGCTGAAGCGGAGAGGAGAGGGCTTTTCACTGCAGGAGTGTTAGGATCCAGTCCTGGGAGGATGGAAATGAGAAAATCCTGGGAGAGCTTGGGTGCCGAACAGTTCAGAAGGAAAAAACGAAAATCTTTCTAGGGAAATCGCCCATAAAACAATTCAGGAGCTGACATAAAGTATTTTCCTGCGACTCCTTTTCTTCTGACTTCAGGAAATAACACATAAATTTCCCCAGGTACCTCCTAGTTACGCCATCGTTCATGGCTCTCCCCTGGCTAGGCGGCTTTTTTCTTTTGGCTCCCAGACATCCCTGTGCACCTTGAAATGGAAGCTCCTTTTCCAAGGCCAGAGACCAGACCTCACGCACACTCTCTAGCCCTGCTGCTCGGGCTCCATCCTTCCCTGGCTGAGTCTCACGAACGGCCTGGCACCACCCGTCCTGATTGTTCAGCCGTCTTCACGCGGGTTCTGATGGCTGTGTTATCCACCCGCCTGGGGCCTGTGCAGAGAAATGGGAAGGATGAATGACTGTGAAATAAATTGAGACGCCCTCCTTGACACCTTCCTCACTTTCTGTACTCAGCTAGTGCACACTCCAGCTATTTATTTGGTCTTTGCAATTTCCAGGCAGTGAGGCGATCAAGGAGGGGTTTTAAGGCAAGCTGTCCTGTCTTTCCCTGTCTGCCTCCAAACTACATCTATCTCGATACCATGAATCATGTTCACGTTTTTATGAACAAGTGTTCATAATTGCTGGGCGTCACCATCCTTTCAAAATTTTTTATAAATAGAAAAAGATAAGCAGATACACAAGTATTACCTGCATTACTTAAAGCCAAGTTTATTTCCAGAATTAGAACCTTCTGGGCTATCAGATGTTCATTTCTCATGGCCTGCTGACTGCCACCGGTTTTCTACGTTTTATAGGTTTAAAGTAGTCCTGATAAAGGGTTTTTTGGTTTGTTTGCTTGTTTTGGGTATATCATACTTTTGCTGTATGGTTACAGAGTTGATATGCAAAAAAAAGACCGAAATTTCAAAAACGCTATTTGAAAACACACACATATGTGCATGATTTCATGAGTACAGGTCTGAATTCTGCCCCAACCAACCCTGAGTTAGTTTAGAACAAGGATTTTATAACTTGCCGTGTGTGTTTTTGTATCTGAACAAACTACTCAGAAGAAAACCCACTGATAAGGAAAGTACTTATTATTGTTTGGTTTGGGTTTTGTTTAGTTTTGTCTTGTCTCACTGCCTCTAGGTTATGGACTTCCTATGGGAAGGATCAATGCCACTCATCTTCATACCGGCTATATAGGTCTAGCTCAGTGTTTGTGCCTAATAGGGTAGAATAATTGTTAGCTGAATAAAACTTGAAGCATATTTTAAGTGCTTCAACTTCAGTAAAAACAGTATTTCGGAGTTGTGGAGTGGAAAGGGAAGACGGCAAGGTAAACCAGAAGTGTGCTTAGTCCAATAATAAATTTAATTCCAAATTTTTACCACTTGTTCTCTTAATTTATTATTATTTAGAAGAGAAGAGAGATGAAATCACAAAATAAGCAAAATCAAGCTAGGAAACTAAAAGACTCCTTAAGAAACATAAGGGAACAAGGATTCTCATCAGGCAAATACTGAAAGAATCAGCATCTTCAAGTGTATAAAGGAGTAGGGGAATTTCTGCTTTACAAGTACAGAAAGAGAAGAGGAAAGAAAATTGATAAACCTCTTGGTCTTATAAGCTTTGGAAATGATACACAGCCCATTTATTTACCTAGCATTTATTTTTCACAACAATAGAAAATCCAGTGACCAAAAGAAAAGAAAAAAAAACCCCACCACAATGAACAAGACGCTGAAAATTAAGGCCTGAGAAGGCGGCACACTGAAGAAATGGGGTAATGACATAGTGAGATGAAAACATACCCTGTGGCCCTTGGCACTGGCTTTACACCCAGTGTGGCTGGCAGAGCTCATTGCCTGCAGAGGCAAGGCCTCCTTAACCCTGACTAAGTGCGTGAAGTGTTGACATATTTTATTAAGGGTTCTATGGCAGCGCCTCTGCCTTCGTTCCTAAGTAGTGTTTTCCTTCTTGCTTTCACTTCTGATCTATTCCTTGCCAATCCATGTCTGTGACCGCTTTAAAATATGAATAAAGTCTGCTCAATGTGAAGGGACCCAGTGCAAACTTGTCCATCGAATAGGACGTCAGGTAAATGCTCTGAGCTTTAGTTGCCTTCTCATTAGCAATTTGATTATGATATGCCTTGATGTAGTTTTCTTCATGTCTTTTATGCTTGGGTCTCAAGAAGCTTCTTGGGACTGTGGGTTTATAATTGTCCTCAAGTTTGGCAAAACTTTGGCCATTATCTCTTCAAATATTTTTTCTGCTCCCTGCTGTCTTTGCTCTCTTTTGAGAACTCCAATTACACATATATGAGGCCATTCAAAAGTGTTCCACAGCTCACTGGTACTCTGTTCATATTTTTGTCAGGCTTTTTTTCTCTGTGTGTCCCATTTTGGGTTGTTTCTATTACTGTGTCTTCAAATTCTTGAAAATATTTTTTCCTCCGTTTTCAAATCTGCTGTTAATCCCACCCATTCCATTCTTTATCTCAGTCACTGTAGTTTCCATCTCTAGAAATTTGACTTGGATCTTTTTCTATCTATCCCTCTCTATTTCTCTGTAGCTGCTTGAACATACGGAATGCTGTTGTAACTGATTTCACGTCCTTGTCTGCTATTCTGACATGTGTCAGTTCTGGGTCACTTTAGGTTATTGATTTTTCTCCTCATTATGAGTTCTATTTTCTGGGTTTTTTTGCATGCCTGTTCAATTCTGATGGGATGTGAATTTTGGCTTTTGGGGGCTCCAGGTCTTTTATTCCTCCACACCCTGAGCTTTGTTCTGGGACACCTTTAAGTTATTTGGATGCAGTTTGATCCTTTCAGGTCTTGCTTTTAAGCTTTGTTAGGTGAGTCCACAGCGGTATTTTGTCTCATTACTGAGGCAAAACCCTTCTGAGTGTTCTACCTGATGTCCTGAGAATCGGGAGGATTTCCAGTCGGACTGGGGGAGGGGGTGGGGAAGGGAGACAGGCACTGTCCTTGGCTCTATTCAAGTTCTGGGTACTTTTCCCTCTAATCCTCTCGACTGGTTCTTTCCCTGGCCTGGAGTAGTTTCCTTCCATGCGTGAGCTGAGCAGTGCTCTGATGAATAATCAAGGGGACCCTGCCTCTGCAGATCACTGGAATTTTCTCTCTGGGCAACTCTTTCCTTGCCTGTGCTCTGTTCTTCGAATTCTAGCCATTTTGTCCTCTAGACCTTCATCTCCATCTCCTCAACTCAGGGAGTTTGCTGGGTCCTGCCTGATTCCCTTTCCCTTCTCCATGACCTGGACATTTCTCTCAAGGAAGTAACCTCAAGCAGTGGTGGGGCTCACCTCATTAATTGCTAGTCTTCCAGGGATCACTGCCCTTCACTGCCTGATAGCCAATGCCTTAAAGACTGTTGTTTCATACTTTTTCTCCAGTATTTTTGGTGTTTAGGGTAGGAGGCATTTCAAGTAAATCCAGTCCTTGTTAATACCTTTTTGGCCAGAATCACAAGCCCTTAATTTTCTTATCTTTAAAATGATACTTTAATTTTGGATTTACCTACAGAGTTACATAAGAAAGGAAGTTGTATTTTTAAATGTAATTATCTTCTTTATAGCTCATCTCCTTTCAAAGATTTATAGAGATAAAAATACAAACATCAGGTAAGAAAATCATGTTGGAAGGTAAGATGAAACCAAGGCTAATAGTCCCAAAGTTTATTTTGATATTCAACTAAAATTGTCAAGTGCCTGCTTTATGCCAAGTCCCAGGCAAGGTGCTGAACAGAGCACGCCAGTAATGTTCTGTACTGTTGATAGAGAGCATGCAGGCTTTGTCATGTTCCCAAGATGACATCACTGAATAGCTCAGGAGAGGTATAACTGCCTGATATTAGGGTTGAAATTCTTCCTGAGGATTCTCATAAGGGGCAACCATGTGATGCAGTGACTGGTTCTCTCATCCTTGACCTCTCTCGTCCTCATTTACACCTGTAACAGCCATTTGGTATAACTGCTTTATACTTTTCTAGGATCTGTACTTTCACTCTTCTGGTTCATTCTGTCTGCGTTTCCTTCCATGCTGCTCTCCCTTCCTCCAGGAAGCCTTCCTTGATCCCCTCATCCAGGCTTGGTGCCTGTCTTAAGAGATTACAGAGTCCTCAGAACTGAAGTCTGGCATAGCTCTTGTGACACTGGGTGATAATACATTGCTTGTCTGACTTCACGCCAAACTATAAGCTCCTTAAAGGAACGTATGATACTTTAATTCTCCATTCCCAGGGCCTTGGATAAAATGTTTGGCATATAATCAATGTCAACAATGTCCAATGAATGCATGGAATGAACGAATTAATCCTAAAAGAAATAGAAGAGCCAGATTCAAAGTCCTGTTTCTCGTAAGTTCTCTCAATATTTGTTTATGGAATGATGCTAAAGCACAGTTCAGGTGAGGCGTGTAGTAGTTCAGGTACTCACTTAACTGATGGTCTGGCCAAAGATGATATATTTGAAATGTAAGACATTATTATTCCACTACTTCTAAGTTTTGTTTGGGCCTAACTCTCTTAGTTTATGTGGTCCTTTTATAGTTTCTCATGCTCATTTTATTATGTTACTAATAATACTTTCTGTGAGCTGAATGTTTTTGTCCTCCACAGATTCGTATGTTGAGGCCTAAATCCCCAATGTGATAGTATTTGGAGGTGGAGTCTTTAGGAGGTAATTAGGTCATAACGGTGCAGGCCTCATGAATGAGATTAGTGCCTTTATAAGAAGAGACATGAGAAATGATTGCAGTTTCTCTCTCCACCATGTGAGGATACAATGAGAAGATGACCATCTGCAAACCAGGAGGGATATCCTCACAAGACACTGGACCTGCCAAGGCCTTGTTCTTGGACTTCCAGCCTCCAGAACCATGAGAAAGAAATTTCTACTGTTAAGGCCACCCCATCTATGGTATTCTTTTATGGCAGCCCAAACTAACTAAGACAACACTAATGTATCTCATTTTAGTAATAATAATTATCTCATTAATAATACATTCCCTGAAAGTAGCTCCTCCCTCACTAGCACCCATTCTTTCTAGTATCTGACAATGGTACTGGTTATACAGAAGCCTTCAAGTTGAATAAATGAAAATTTTAAACCTTCTAGAGCTCTGTGATCTTGCCTTCCTCTTTCATTCTGCCACACTTGTGTGCTTGTATTATCTGATATGATGATAGCAATTCGTCTGACAGGAAAATTTAGGGATTATTTTATTTGAATGACTAATAGCATAATGTTTAAAGAAAATACTTGTGGATGATAGAAAATGATCAATTTTACCTTAAGTTATAGATTAAAGGAATTTTGGTTTGCTGTGAAAGGAGGTGGATGTCTTTTTCCCCATATAATTAAAAGTAATGGGATGAAAGTGTAAACATTAAGAACTCTTCTGGGAGGTGTAATTGTTTCCTCTCTGTTTTAGAGAAAGGAATGAGGGACCTTCCCCCACACTGGGGAATGCGGTGTCATATGCTGGCATAGAATCTGGTGGGCTGGGCCTGGCCAACACCTATTCTCTCTGAATCAAATTCTGGCAATGAGGCAGACATTCAGCAAGTCCTGAATGCAGGACATTCAGGGGCACTCAGGTAAATAAGACATGACCTCTAACCTCAAGGAGAGGGGGGTCGAACCACTGGGTCCCTGAGATGGGGGCCTAGTTTGTCTCATTTAGTGTTTTAACTCCAGTGCCTATAACAGGATCAGATCTAGGGTACAGATTTTAATAAGTATTTACCAAATGAGTGAACGGGTTCTGTTAACAGCCTAGCAGAGCTGTAACTGGAAGGGCGACCAAATTAAGAAATTACAGAGCACGTATGATCAGTTCTGCCTGTGTTGGAATGTGAGGTGGAGGTTTTTGAGCACGAATCCATGGAGGAGGTGACATGTGAGTTGGGACTTGAAGGCTGAGTAGAATTTTTTCAAATGAGAAAAGGGCATTTCAGTGATTGTCGAGACTGGTGGTGGGAAGATCTGCTAAGGTGCTGGTCTTGTAACCAAGACTAGAGAGGATGTAGACCTGGCTGAGGAAAGTGTCGGTGGAATTGAAGAGGAGGGGGTGATTGAGGATTTATAGGAAAGAAACAAGTCAACGGCAGTTTGATGCTGACTGACACGTGCAGTGGAGACACGGAGAACTCAGGGAAGGTTCCAAGGAGGCTGTTAGGAGGATGAAGGGCACTGTGTCACTCCCCGCTCCTTTCAACTCCACGCATTTTTCTCTCCCAACCAGAACATCAGCTTCCCGAGACAGCCTTGTCTTTTTGTTTACTGCCGAGTCTTCAGTACCTAGAACACTTAGTGGCGCACTTAATTTTTGCTGAATGAGTGATTCAGATTTTGCAAAAGTCGCCCTCAAGGACGATGGCATTGTCTTGACTCTACCTGCTTTGGTGAACTCTCCCTGCTTTGTGTGTGGTCTACATTCTGGTAGGGAGGACTTTTATGTCCAAACTTTACTCAGTTCTCTGTACTTGTCCATACTGTTCACGTTAGTGTTTTACTGCGAGCCTAGAGGTCAGAAGGCTGTTATGCCAGAGTAAGACGTTGAAGAGGTAATAAGTCTCCTTAGACTTTCACAGTAGGGTTTCCATATTGCATCTGAGTAGTCACAGAACGTCAAGACTGGGAGGAGCCTTTAATAATAATGACCAATAGCTAATACTTTTTGACAGCCTAGTACATGTCTGCTGAGCACTTTTTGGATTACTCATTTAATCTTCATAATAATTCTGTTTTATATCATCTTTACAGCAACCAATTTTTTTATTTTCAATTTACAGATGCAAAAACTGATTCTCAGAGGTATTGTACAACCTAAAAAGGTTCCCCAGCTAGGAAACCCACCTGCTGATTTCTAATTACAATGAAAGAGCTGAACATGAATGTAAAGATGTGATGGTCTAAAAGCCAGTACAGGAGCTGAAGACCTAAGGAGATCCCTTCTCCTGTGGTACTGTCCTCATTTTCAGGCTCCTGCTTGTACCGGCTCAGTTGCTTGCTGGACACAAAGATAATAGCAGATCTCAATGCATAGGCACAGGGTGAGATTCCTTTGCTTGAGGTTATAAATTCATCAGCCAGAGGGGAAGTGCTTCAATAATCACTCTGAGTTAAAGGTAGGTGATCAGTCATGCAGCTCATGTCTCTTGGCATGAGAAAGTCAACTTCCTTTGACATTCTGGGTTCTCAGGCATGAGCCCAAAATGTTGGTGCCAGAAACATGGATTCCTAGTTGAGATCAAACTCACACTTCCAGAGAGCAGAAGGTCAGAGCACCAAAATGGAAGCGTTAGAATTAAGCTGGCTTCCATCATAAAGCTTCGTATAAATATTACACCCAGCTGTATAAGACACTCAGTGTTTGGTTTCTGAACCTATTAATACACAACGAGGCTACAATGTAATTAATATCGTTTGTTTTGATTTTCCGTTAAATCTGCTTTAGTAATAAGAATGCAAGGTAATTATCCAGAAAGCCTTTTCAACAAATGTCAGTTTTCATTGATTAAAAATCATCAGTGCTTCATTTGAAATGATATTTACAAGCATGCTTTAAGCCGAAATGAATAATTATCAGGTTATTGAACTGCGAGTTATCTGCAAAGAATTGTTTACTTTTTCTTTGTTTTGGTTTCTCGCTAAGGCTTGATCTCAAATAATAGAGGACAAAAAAACAGAGGGTGTTGAGAAGAAATGTCATGCTTTTGCTTTGAGGGATTTCATTTTCTTTATTTAATGTTGAAGCCACAGTTTCCCTCCTGTGTTGGCTGTGGAATCTCCAAAGCTGAAGTTTGGGGAGGTGAGAGCCAGACATTGTTGCTTGGGAGGGACTTGAAGCTGTCCTCACCAGCCATCCAGAGTTCCTCTGTTTTCCTGGGATCCTGCTGCACTTAATGGTAGCTGTGCTGAGCAGACTCGGGCGTTCCTTTTCACTCTATGATGGCTTTTTCTCCTACATATTTCTCCTTTATTCTTTCACATAAAACAGTGGGAAAGTAGTCTGTCATATGTTATTCAGAGTCGTGTGAATTCAGAGCCCTTTGTTTTTTTTCAGGGCCTAAAGAATGGGCACCACGACAACCCACCAATGTAGACTGCAGTGTATTCCTGTTTACAAACAGACATGTGTGTACAAATCAAGTGACCCAAATTATGCGCTGCATGGACTTAAAAATAATGTCCTTGTGTGACTAACTCTTATTTGTTGTACTCCAACAAAATGACAAAAATCCGTGACTATATGCTCTCTCCATTCACTTACCCACTGTCCTTTGCCCCAAATACTCTTGGAGGTGTTTGAGATACCGCAGCAAAAAAGCTGCCCAAAGCCCCTACCTTGTGGACCTCGCCTTTGAGCCCAGGAGACTGACAATAATGAACAACGTGTAAAGTATGGAGGGTGTCAGATGGTGATAGATGCTATCCAGAAGATTCAACAGGGCAGTGGATGGGGGGTGGGCCTGGGCAGGGAAGGTGTTTCGTTTGCTGTTAGGTCATCGGAAAAGCCTTGCTGAGACAGTTGAGCAAAGCCTTGTAGAGTGTGAGAGTGAGCCATGTGGGAATCTGGGGGAAGAGCATCTTAGCCCCGGGAACAGGATGTGCGAAGACCCTACTGTGGTGGGAGGCTGGCTGTGGAAGCAGAAGAAGGAGGCCAGTGTAGATGAGACAGGGCGCCAGAGGAGGAGAAGAGTAGGAGAGACAGTAGACGGAATTGGAGAGTAAAATGAAACGCCCACTTCCTGACAGCTCACATCTGTCATAAAAGATGTATTGTAATTACTTGAGGCTAAGAGACTGTTGATCTGATGGGCAACTTATGGCCTTTTTTCTGAGTCTTTCTGTGTAAGCGGTATAGGAACTAAGCCACTAAATCAGTGACCATCACAACGGGACTACTCTGGGTTCTGGGATCCGGTCAGAATTCATCCCTGGCCGTGGCAATTAGGCAACTTGGTAATTATTTTATTTTATTTTTTTTGCGGTACGTGGGCCTCTCACTGTTGTGGCCTCTTCAGTTGCAGAGCACAGGCTCCGGACGCTCAGGCTCAGCGGCCATGGCTCACGGGCCCAGCCGCTCCGCGGCATGTGGGATCTTCCCGGACCAGGGCACGAACCCATGTCCCCTGCATTCGCAGGCGGACTGTCAACCACTGCGCCACCAGGGAAGCCCGTGGTGATTGTTTTAACATTTAACATCTGGGGACTCACAGGGTACCCCAGGTTGATTTTGTTCCCAGCTTGCAACAGGCCTGGAGTTAGCCATTTCTCTGAAGAGAATTATTTCCATTTGGTAAAGAATGGTATTAGGGACCAAGATGTTTTTGATTTTTGACAGAGATCAATATCACTTTTCTAAATGAATTATTCCTGGATTCTACCTTTTTTTCCTTTTGAAAATCAGAATCTCTCCCTTATTCAAGTCTTCTACAACTTCTTCATAATTACTATCATTCTGCAAGTTTATATTAACAGACCCTTTATTAGTTTAAGATGTATTTTACTTTGACCCAGTGACTTGAATTCATTTTCCATTGTGGGATACTCTTTATTAGCTCATCTTTTTTAAAATTCTGTATCTTCATTGCAGTGTAGTTTTCTGTCTTTCCTGTTTTAAATGCATTGTGTTTAATGGAATAGAAATAAAATATGATTTAATTAGCTATTTATTTTTATCACTCTTTTAAAATGGAACATAACATACACACAATAAAGTGCCCAAATCTTAAGTGTACAGCTCAATGAATTTTTACAAATTAAATACACCTGTGTCTCTACTATTTATATCACAGTATAAAAACTTACAAACAGCCCAGAAGTTGCCCTAGTGCACTCTATCACTGATTACCTTCCTCAAAATATCCATTTTTTCCAACAATGTTTTGTAGTTTTCATTGTACAAACCTTGTACATCTTTAGTTAAATTTATTCCTGAGTATTTTATTTTTTATATTTTATAAATGGAATTTTCCTTTTTATTTACTTATTTTTAAAACTTATTTATTTTTGGTGGCGTTGGGTCTTTGTTGCGGTGCACAGGCTTCTCATTGCATCAGCTTCTCTTGTTGCGGAGCACGGGCTCTAGGCATGTGGGCTTCAGTAGTTGTGGCTCACGGGCTCTAGAGCACAGGCTCAGTAGCTGTGGTGCACGGGCTTAGTTGCTCTGCGGCATGTGGGATCTTCCCCAACCAGAGCTCGAACCCGTGTCCCTTGCATTGGCAGGTGGATTCTTAACCACTGTGCCACCAGAGAAGCCCTAAATGGAATTTTCTTAACATCATTTTAATTGTTTAGTGCTAGAATATAGAAATGCCGTTGATTTTTTTTGTATATTGATCTTGTATCCTGAAACCTTGCTAAACAAATTTATTACTTCTTCTGTTTTCTTTTTTTTTCTGTAGAATTTTTAGGATATGTACGTATATTTCATTAGCAGGTAGAGAAAATTTTATTTTTTTCTTTCCAATTTGGATGTTTTTATTTCCATTATACTTTTAATTGCCTTGGCTAGAACTAATACAATGATGAATAGATATGGCAAGCTAGCCTTGTCTTGTTTCTGATCTTAGTGGGAAACTTTTTATTCTTTCACTATTAAATATGATGTTATCTGTGGATTTTTTTGTAGATCCCTTTTTATCACGTCAAGAAAGTTCTCTTCTAATCCTAGTTTTTTGGGTGTTTTTAGCATGAAAGGGACTTGGATTTTGTCACATGCTTGCCCTGTGTCTATCAAGATGATCATGTGGTTTTTGTCCATTAATCTGTTAATGTGGTGTATTACATTGCTTGATATTCATATGTTTAAACAGCTTTGCATTCCTGGGATAAATTGCACTTGGTCATGGCATATAATCCTGTTTATAGTTTGCTGGATTTAGATTTTGTTGAGGATTTTTTACATTTATATTTGTAAAGGATATTGTTCTATAGTTCTCTTTTCTTGTGATGTCTTTGTCTGGTTTGAGTGTCAAGGTCATACTGGCCTCATAAAATGAATTAGGAAGTGTTCCCCCCCATCTGTATTTTGGAGGTTTATTAAAGAATGGTATTAATTCTTTAAATGTTTGGTAGAATTCACCAGTGAAGACTTCTTATCTTGTACTTTTCTTTGTAGGAAGGTTTTTTTGTTGTTGTTTTCTGTTTTTTTGTTTGTGTGTTTTTTTTTTACTGATTTAATCTCTTTAGTTGTTACAAGTTAATTCAGATTTTCTATTTCTGTTCTCAATTTCAGTAGTTTCCATCTTTCTAGGATTATTAACATTTCATCTAGATTATCTAATTTATTGGCATAGAGTTGTTTATAATAATCCCATATAATCCTTTTTTTTTCTGTGGTTGGTAGTAATGTCCCTCTTTCATTCCAGTTTTTGGTTTTTTCATTCTCTTTCTTTTTTGCTTGATCAACCTTTTTAGTGTTTTATCAAATTTGTTGATAATTTTTAAGAATCAACTTTTGGATTCATTAATTGTCTCAATTGTTTTCGTATTATATATTACATCAGTTTTCACAATTTTTTTTTCTTTGATTTGGATTTAATTTGCTCTTCTTTTTCTAATTTCTTTAGGTGAAAATTAGGTTATTGAATTAGGATTTTATCTTTTTTAAATGTGTACGTTTAAAGCTATAGATTTTCCTCTGACCACAACTTCACCTGCATATCATGAGTTTCGGCATGTTGTGTTTTTGTTTTCCTTCATATCGAAGTATTTTCTAATTTTCCTTGTCATCTCTTCTTTGATCCATTGATTATTTAGGAGTATGCTGTTTAAGTGTCATATATTTGTGGATTTCCCAAATTTTCTACTGTTTTTAATAGTTAATTTCATTCCATTGTGGTCAGAGATGTACTTTGTATAATTTCAATTCTTTTAAATTTATTTAGGCTTGTTTATTGGCCTAAAGTATGTTCTACTCTGGAATATGCTCCATGTGCACTTGAGAAGAATGTGTATTCTGATATTATTGGATGTAATGTTCTATAGAAGTTTATTAGCTCAAACTGGATTGAAGTGTTAAGGTCTTTTATTTCATTATTAATCTTCTGTTTAGTTATTCTGTTCATTATTCAAAGTGGGATATTAAAGTCTTCTACTTTTGTTGTCGAAATGTCTATTTCTCCCTTCAATTCTATTAGTTTTTGTTACATGTGATTTGGGGATATCTCATTAAGTGCATATTCATTTATAATTGTATCTTCTTAATGGGCTGATCTTTTCATCATTATATAATATTCTTCTTTGTCTCATATAATTTTTTTCATAAAATCTATTTTGTCTGATATTAATACAGCCATACCAACTCTCTTTTGGTTTACTGTTTAGATGAAATATCTTTATTTATCCTTTCACTTTCAATCTGTTTGAGTCTTTAAAGTGAGTCTCTTATAGACAGCATATAGTTAGATCATTTTAAAAAATCCATCTTGGCCAGTCTCTGCTTTTCGATTGGAGAGTTTAATCCATTTACATTTAAAATAGTTACTGATGAAGAAGAACTTAATTCTGCTGCTTTGCTGTTTGAATTCTATGTCTCATATCTTTTTTTCGTGTCCTTTATTTCCCCATTACTACCTTCTTTTGTGTTAAATATTTTCTAGCCTGTTATAGTATACCTCTTTAATTACCTTGTCATTCATTTACTATACATTTTTGAATTATTTTCTTAGTGGCTGCCCAGGAGATGACAGTTAGCATCTTAGTTTATAATAATCTAATTTGGATTAATACCACTTAGTTTTAAAAGTATATAAAGAAATTTGTTCTTGTAGAAGTTTGTTCCCACCTTTGTGTTGTTATTGTTACAAGTTCATCTTTATACATTGTGTGCCTTTCAACATAGATTTATAATATTGCTTTATGCAATAATCTTTTAAGTAAGAAAGGAGAAGAAAAGTGTTAGAATAATAAATTTATACTGACTCCTGTATTTACCTATTTAGATACCTTTATTGGTGTGCTTTATTTCTTCATGTGATTTTGAATTACTCTTTAGTCTTTGCATTTCAACCTGAAAACTCCCGTTTAAATTTCTTATATTGGAGGTCTTCTAGTGATGAATTATTTCACTTTTTATTTATCTGAGTATATCTAAATTTCTCCTTCATTTTTGAAATATAGGTTTGCTAGTTATAAAAGTTTTGGTTGACAGTCCTTTCCTTTTAGCACTTGAGTATGTCATCATCACAGTCCTCTGGCCTCTGTGGTTTCACATGAGATATCAGCTGTTAAATTTAATGAGAATCCCTTGTATATGATAAATCACTTCTTTCTTGCTACTTTCAAGATTCTTTCTTTGCCTTCCAGTTGTTTGATTATATTGTGTCTAGGTATGGATTTGTTTGTGTTTATCCTACTTGGGCTTGTTGAGCTTTTTTGATATGTAGATTTATATATTTTTTAATCAAATTTGGGAAGTTTGAGGTTATTATTATCACGTATTCTTTTTTTTTTTTTTTTTTTTTGTGGTATGCGGGCCTCTCACTGTTGTGGCCTCTCCCATCAAGTATTCTTTCTTTCCTTTTTCTCTCTCCTTTCCTCCTGTGACTCCCATTAAGCATATGTTGATATGCTTGATGGTGCACCATAGGTATCTGAGACTATTTATTTTTCTTTCTTCTTTTTGTTCCCCAGATTTGAAAATCTTAATTGACCTATTTTAAAGTTCAATGATTCTTTCTTTTGCCCTCTCAAATCTGTTGTTAGCCCCTCTAATGAATTTTTCATTTTGGTTATTCCACTTTTCAACTTCAGAATTTCTATTTGGTTACTTAAAAAATTATTTCTAGCTCCTTACTGGTATTCTCCATTTGGTGATATATTATTTGTATACTTTCCTTTTGTTGTTTAGACATGGTTTCCATTAGTTTTTTTGGGTTTTTTTTTTGGCGGTGCGCGGGCCTCTCACTGTTGTGGCCTCTCCTGTTGCAGAGCACAGGCTCTGGACGCGCAGGCTCAGTGGCCATGGCAAATGGGCCCAGCTGCTCCGCAGCATGTGGGATCCTCCCGGACCGGGGCACGAACCCGTGTCCCCTGCATCAGCAGGCGGACTCTCAACCACTGTGCCACCAGGGAAGCCTCCATTAGTTTTTTGATAATATTTAAAATGACTGATTTAAAGTCTTAAGATGTCCAGTAAGTACAACAGCTAGTCTTCTTGGATAAAGTTGCTATTGACAACTTTTTTCCACATATGGACCATATTTTCTTATTTATTTGCATGTCATGTAATTATTTCTTTATAACTGGATATTTAAAATGATATAATATGGCAACTCTGGAAATAAGATTCTCTCCCCTCCCCAGGGGTTATTGTGGCTATTGGCTGTTCTTGTTGTTGTTGCTATCTGTATATTCATTTGGATATTCTAAATATATAATAATATGTTTTTCAACAATTAGTGTTTTATTACTCCTTTAAAAATTTTTATATGTGTATTTCTTCTTCTTGTCGTATTGCACTAGTTAATTCCTCCAGTGAATGTACTGAAGTGACAGAAGATATCATTGTCTCATTTTTGATTGCATAGAGAATGCTCTCATTTTATCATTATTATGATCTTTGCTTTTTTGGAAATGTACTTTTCACATTATATTATCATATTATAATTAGTTGCTAAGACTTCTTTTGATTTTACTCAAATTTTTAGATTTAATGTAACTGTTGGGAAGTTTAATTTTGTCAAGTGTTTTACACAGGTGTTCAGAAGAGAGATTGGTCTATGATATTTCTTTCTTTTAATGTCTTTGTTAGATTGCAGTATCCAATTTATGCTTGCCTTGTAAAATATAATGAATAAGGTTTTCTCATTTTTACTTCCTAAATCAGTGTAAAACTAGGGCATTTCCCCCCTTATGTTGAAGAATGCACCAGTTAATCCATCTAGTCATGGAATTTTCTTTGTAGAAAGATTTCAAGTTAAAGACTTTTCTTTCTCTTTTTGACTTATTTCACTAAGTATAATATTCTCTAGGTCCATCCATGTTGCTGAAAATGGCAGAATTTTATTCTTTTTTATGACTGAGTAATATTCCAGTGTGTGTGTGTGTGTGTGTGTGTGTGTGTGTGTGTGTGTGTGTGTGTGTGTGCGCGTGTCACATCTTTTTTATCCATTTGTCTGTTGATGGGCACTTGGGTTGCTTCCATATCTTGGCTATTGTAAATAGTGCTGCTATGAACATTGGGGTGAATGTATCTTTTCAAATTAGTGTTTTCATTTTTTTCAGATGTATGCACAGGAGCAGAATTGCTGGATCATATGGTAGTTCTATTTTTGGTTTTTTGAGGAAACTCTATACTGTTTTCCGTAGTGGCTGCACCAATTTACATTCCCACCAACAGTGTACGAGGGTTTCCTTTTCTCTGCATCCTTGCTGTCATTTGTTGCTTGTTGACTTTTTGATGATAGCCATTTTGACAGGTGTGAGGTGATGTCTCATTATTTTGATTTGCATTTTTCTAATAATTAGCCGTGCTGAGCATCTTTTCATGTGCTTATAAGAAAAATATCTTCTCAAGAAGAGAAGAAAGATATCTTCTCAAGAAAAATATCTCGTTTGTTCTTTTTCTAATTCTATTTTAGGTTGTTTATTTGAGATTTTTCTTTTTTTCTTAAGGAAGGCATGTATTGCTATAAACTTCCCTCTTAGAACTGTCTTTTTTGTATCCATAGATTTTGGAGTGTTGTGTGTCCATTTTCATTTGTCTCAAGTTATTTTCTGATTTCCTCTTTGATTTCTTCATTGACCCATTGGTTTTTACTAGCATGTTGTTTAGTTTCCACATGTTTGCTCTTTTTTCATTTTTCTTTCTGTAATTGATTTCTAGTTTCATACTGTCGTGGTCAGAAAAAATTCTTGATATAATTTCTGTCATCTTAAATTTGTTGAGACTTGTTTTGTAGCCTAGTATGTGATTTATCCTCGAGGATGGCCCATGTGCACTTGTAAAGAATGTGTATTCTGCTGTTTTTGGATGGAATGTCCTATAGATATTTATTAAGTGCAGCTGGTCTGTTGTGTCATTTAAGACCACCATTGCCTTATTGATTTTCTGTCTAGAGGATCTGTCTATAGATGTAAGTGGGGTGCTAAAGTCCCCTACTATTATTGTATTATTGTCAGTTTCTCCCTTTGTGTCTGTTAGTATTTGCTTTACATATTTACGTACCGCCTTAGTGGGTGCATCTATGTTAACAAGTGTAATATCTTTTTCTTATATTGATCCCTTTATTATTATATAATGCCCATCTTTGTCTTTTGTTGTAAAATCTATTTTGTCTGATATGAGTATTGTTACCCTTGCTTTCTTATGATTTCTGTTTGCATGAACTATCCCTCCCTTAACTTTCAGTCTGTGTCTGTCTTTAGCTCTAAAGTGAGTCTCTTGTAGGCAGATTAGAGACCTGACTCATGGTTATTTAAAGTGTTTAAAATTTTAATTGTTTTTATAATTTTCTAAATATACTTTGTTACTGATTTCTCATGTATATTTCTTCTGTTGTTAGAGGAAACATAGTCTATTTAACTTCAATTCTTTCAGTTGATGCTTCTTAAATTTATTTCTGAAGCCTTTTACTTCCCTTGAGCGTTAGACTTTATCACATACAACACAGCACATACACCCATACACACACCCATACACACACACACACACTTTTAGATATGATTATAGAAGGATAGAGCATTGAGTGAGAAGCCCACTTCCCTGTGGTTACAATCTTAGAAACACTAATATTCAGGAGGAAGAAGAGGATCTAACTAAGGACACAATGAAAGACTGGAAGAAAGCACTTTTCATTTTCAGAAAGCTAAGGGATTAGTGCTTCAAAAAATCAGCACAGGTGTTTGCCCAAATAGATACTTATTATCTGGTTATAATATCACTTTTTCCCAAAATAATGGCATGTAAAAAATGTGGCTGAGGCAGCAATTCTCACCCTAATAGAAGCCTTTTCAAAATCGCATCTTATATCGTAGTGTCCCAAACCATTACGATCCTACTAGGTAGAGCGTTAGAGCGTAGGGAAAGGTGACTATGGAGACACGTTCTCTCTTTTTCAAAAGACAAAGGTAAAAAAACGTACTGCAGGGAAGCTAATACAAAGCTTGGCTTACAGGAACAGTCTAGTTCATGTGAGAGACGAAAATGAACTTTTTTCTTAGGCTAAAGACGTAATGAGCTTTTCCCAAAGTCTAGAAACTCACACACTTCCTAGTTTGAAGTCATTAGCATATCATGGCACACCCCTTTTCTAGTTTGTTAAATTGTGATAACATTTCAATAGAAGAAGTGGGAGCCTGACCTGCTGTTTTTCACTTCTTGCCTGAGTTACATACTAGAGGGTTCAGGAAATAAATGTAAGAAGCACATGACCTTTTAATTTCCCTTTCCAGATTTCCAACATTTTCTGGTTGCTTAGGTATATTTTCTTGGAGAAATTGCATTGGAATGCTTATAAAAGACACACGTGGAGAACATGTCCAGTGCTTTTTATAAAGACTAACTTCTTCTTGCTAGATTTTCACTCTGGGGGTCTGTTACCTTTTAGGAGAGAGGATTTGACCTGGAGTGAGGTGTGTAACCACAGAACTCTGGCGTACTGTTATGGCAAAAGTCTACTTGTGACGAACATGTTACCTCTAGCTTATCTGCCTTCTAGGGAGAATGGGCCCTGTTGGTGCTCAGGCCTTGGTTCTGCTAAGGGCCTCAATGACTTTGTGTAAGAAAGTTTGGGAGAAGCAGAATACCATCCTTTTTTGGTGCTAGGATTTTGGAAGAAAAGGGAGTCTGCTCTGCCTGGAAGAACTTGGAGGGTGAGAGTTACGGTCCAGCATATGCTCCAGAGAGGAGAGGAAGCAAGAGAGTGGAAGGAGGGAGATGATGGCTGGAGACTGTGACACATCCCAACAACCACATGTATCTTGAATAATTTTTTTTAAAAAACTGACAAAGGACTTGGAATAGTGGAAACCGGTGACAGGGCAGAGCTGCATGCCCAGAGTGATGCGTGGAAGGAAACAAGACAGACTGTAAGAATGATGCAAGTAGACCTTCTGCTATAGTCTCTGGAGATTGGCAGGAATGTGGGGCAATCATCAGACTTTCAGCAGCTGAAGAGTGGGCTGGGGTCCAGGCCAAGTAAGCCTCAGTCTCCAAAGGGCTTCTTCTGACGTCTCTACATTGATGTGGTATCTCCTCTTTTCTTTCCTATCCCTCCTATCTCTTCACCTTCACCATCAGTCTTCAAAATGTAGGAAAAAAAAAAACCCAAAAAACAAAAACTCCAGACCTTTAAAATTTGTAGAGAGAAAGTTATTTGGAGGAAAATTCAAAGATGACAGAGAAATTAAACTTGAAATTTTTGGAAAATTTAGACAACTAATAGAGTATAAACAATTAGAGGGAGGGAAATGGCTGCAGTGTCCTGTGCGTATGACATTGGACCTGATGTAGTAATCTACATAGTCAATAAAAGCAGTTAACTGATCCTAAGCCACTTTATTTTCCCTTATATGTACTGTGCATTGATTAACATATAGTAGAAACATTATTTTCTTAGGGGTCATATGTTGATATCCTAGTAAATCATCCTAGTAAAACGTGAGAGCAATAGCTGTGAGAATAACAGTTTTATTGATTTGAAAATGATATATTTCCCAAATATTTTTCTTCCTTTACTTATGCTTATCTAATTATTTCTCACAGTTATATATTTATGTTTGGTACCTATGTGTATGCCTTGTGCCTGTCTCATATATATGTGTATGTATGTATTTTTAAGCTGGCCATTTTTAAACTTACTGTTTACTTTGACATTATGAGCTGTCTTAAATTATTAGTAGTCCTGTTCGACATGGAGTCATCTATGGATATAATGAACACATTCTAAATAATATTTAGACAGGACTTCCCTGGTGGTCCAGTGGCTAAGACTTCACCTTCCAATGCAGAAGGTGCAGGTTCTCTCCCTGGTTGGGGAGCTAGGCCAAAAAACCAAAACATAAAACAGAAGCAATACTGTAACAAATTCAATAAAGACTTTAAAAATGGTCCACATCAAAAAAATTTTTTTTAAATAAATATTATTTAGTCAAATAATACTAGCTGCAGCAGCCTCTTGGAGGACATTATTTTGTACCTTTGTACTTCACCTTCTACATTATCAAATTCAGTAATTTCTTTTCCACTTGATCTATCACATTTGACATAGGTGATTAACTTCTTAAAACACTCTTTTTTGGGACTTCCAGTGGTTAAGATTCAGTGCTGCCAATGCAGGGGTGTGGGTTTGATCCCTGGTTAGGAAACTAAGATCCCATATGCCCCGTGGTGTGGCCCCCCAAAAAAAAACAAACACTCTTTTTCCTTGAATTTCCAGATTTCACTCTTTTCTGGTTCTCTTAAGGCTTTTCTCCTTGCCTTTTCTCTATTACAGTTTACTCTGCTTTTTTGGCCAGACTGATACAGTGGTACTGGAGGCTCTCATGTTTAATACCAAGCAGGGTCCTCTGGCTCTTGTAGCCAGTGTTGCCTTCAATAGAAATTCATGGCTCCAGCCCCAACTTCTTGGGATCCAACTCTGACTTTAGCCCCTTGATAGTATCCTGGCTGGGGTTGCCCACTTCCAATAAGAGATTCAGACATTTTAAAGTTCATAAACCTTTAACTAAGAAAGGATCCTAGAACTTGAAGCCGTATATCTGTAAATTCCACTCAGTTGCCTCTCACCTTTCTTTCACTCACTCACTCATTCATTTATTCTTTATAAATTCCACAAAGGAACTAGTTCTGCCTTGTTGCTCCTTCTGTTTCCAGAGCTACCAAAGTTATGGCTTTACCACCGTAGGCACTTGAGAACTCTTTGTTAAATGGGTGAGTGAAGAAATGGATGAATGAATGATGCTTCTCCAAGTTGTTTTTCATTACTGTATGTTTCCTAGGCCTGTGTTGGTGTGGTAACTTATTTATAAAGATGGCTACAAAGCTTCCTCTCGTCCCGGATGCTGCCCCTCGGCCGGCTAACTGCCAGTCCTCCCACCACAAGGTGGCATCTATTTCCTCTCATCCGTACCTGGGCCCTCTGACTTCCTTTGACCAATAAAAATTGGTGGAAGTGATGCTGTGTGACCTCTGAGGGAAGGCAGTAAGAAGCTTTGCATCCTTGCCCTCAGATAGCGTGTAAGGAAGCCTGCCTGGCCAACTGGAGACCAAGAGGCCATGAGGAAGAGGACCAAGGAAGCCCACCTGATAGCTAGCACTTACTGCCAGACCTATGAGTGAAGCCGGAAGTGTTGAGCCCGGCCAGCCATCCCAGATTAATGGAGCCATATGAGCAAACCCAGGTGGTGGCATGAGAGGAATCACCCAGACAACCTGCAGAGTCACATGAGACGACACATTGCTGCTTCTTTAGGCACACGACTTAAAAGATGGCATGACTTTAAAGAGGGACAAGTCAATGTCGTTCCCTTTAAGGAGCTTATAATCTGCTGGGAAAGACATGTCACATACACTAAGTAATTTCTGGTTCTCATGTGAGTAGATTATGGGTCCAGTTGTAAAATCTTTCTCCTACAGTTGTGAATAATTCTTGGCAGCTAGGAAAAGGACATCTAACAAAAACAAAATGAAGACAGAGAGACCTTGAAAAAAATCACATTTAGCCTAATAAACATGAAATATTGGAAACAGGGGAAGATACACATGCATAAAGCTAGGAAATTGGAACCATTTATTTTATGCATTATTTGGAAAGGAAGTATGAATTTAGTACTGTCCTAACCATCTCAGCTTTTCTCCATGGAGCGTGCAGGAAGAATATATTTACACTGGGTTCTGTACAGATATTACATATATTTTACATACAGGCTCTGACAGACTCAATTCAGAACGAAGAGTAATCTTTCAGATACTTTTCATTGCATTTATATTATAAACTCCATTTGGCGGGTGAACATCACTGTAAGCCTCACCATTCATATGCTAATGTTGTAAGTTGGAGTTGTCAAGAGAATTATGCACAGGCTTGAGTACATGTGTGTGTGAGTGAGTGATATTTGTGTTTGCCAAAGCGGCATGTGCTCCTGAAGGGAGAGTGTGTCTTATCTTACTAGCTGTCTGGTCTCAGTTTCTCTCTCTAATGTGCCAGAAAGAAAATGTCTTTATCACTGAATATTTTGGTGATGCATAGATTCCAGGATGCCCTCCAGTGTTATAAGACATCTGTGTGTGTGTGTGTCTGTGCATGTATGTATGTGTACATATTAGGCTGGGAGATTAGCATGCTTTTTGTTTCTGTGTTCATCATTATTACTTCATTGCATAGAATGTCTCATCATTTCATGGGATATTTTCTAACATTCTCTCAGAATTTTGAACTCTTTTGGTTTACTTCTATTTATGAGACCATTTAACATTTCCACAGATGGAAGGAAAGTGCTCTGGTATTCCACTCTTAACACTTGAATTGATCCTATGTTTCTGTAAGAACAATAATCTTACTTAATTGAATAGCTTCAGTAGAAAGCCTTTTCTATATGTTTTAAATTTTAGTAATTTTGTAACAATTATAAAAAGCAGCAGAAGGTGTGGAGTTTAATGTAATTATAAGGTGGAGTTTGATCAATGAGGCCAGAGGCAAGGCCAGGGAGGAAGGTCAATTCATGTGAGGCCAGGGATGGTCCAGTAAAACTGTGGGTATTCCTCTCTGGGCAGTGGTCTGTCACTGCAGGATTATAAGCTGGGAGGTAACATGGTCAGATTCATATTTTGGACAGATCACTTGGGTAGGGGTGTGGAGGAAAGACCTGTCCACACAAGAGTCTTGTCCTCTCTCACCAAGCCAAATGATGCATTTTACCCACTATCAAATATTTCTGAGTAAGTTCTTCAAGAAATAGAATGTGGAATGATTTTTTTCAAAGTACGGTTCTGGATCTACCTCCATCAGAATTACTCAGGGAATGCTTGTTAAATAAGCTAATTTCCAGGACTACCTCATGCTTACTAATTTAGTATCTTTGTAGATTGTTAACATTTCATCCTGACTTTGCTCAAACTGCCCCTTTGGTTCGGAAAATTTTCCCTTTTTCTTCCTCCATCTTACTCATTTTTTTCAAAACCCAGTGAAGTCATCGCTTCCTCAAGGAAGTCAGTCTTGAATCAGGAACCACCAACCAATCAGAATTGTGCACGAGCTGATCACACACACTGCAACTCCCCTCTCTCACCTTGCCTTTAAACACCCATCCCTGAAATCCACTGGGGAATTCAGGTCTTTTGAGCATGAGCTGCCCATGCTCCTTGTGTAGCCTTGCAATAAACACTGCGTTTTCCTACACCAGAACCTGGTGTCAGTAGATTGGCTTTCCTGCACACAGGTAAGCAGACCCGTTTCATTAGGTAACAAATGGACAAGTTCACTGTACCCATTTTAGCTGTTCCCATGGTTCACAGTGACTTAGAAAATGTGGGACCTGTCCTTTAGGCTGTACCAGAGCTTCCAATCTCAGGGGTTTTTCCAGCAGAACAACTCTGTGGGGAGGCACACCTTAGTGATGGGGAGCTAGTGGAGTCTATTTTGTCATGTGAGCCATGTCACCATGGCTCATGGTGACATCAGGAACTTATTAAAAAAGTGGGGAATGATGCCTAACCTGGGTCCTGACCCCAGATCATCAGGCATGGCAGAACTCTTATTATGTCTAGGAGTTTCCTGACAAATATGCTACTTTTATTATTTGTATATAAATTTCTGTATCTGTGAGCCTCATTTGGTGATTGCATTCGGTTTGGCCTTTGCAAGTGAGAATTTTGACTCCAAGAATGAGGTATATAATTTCTTCCCTATCTGTAGCTTTTATCTCTTCACACTTTGTAATGATAGAGCCATCCTATATGTGAAGTAGTCTGGGAATGTCTGCTTTAGTACTTGCACAGAGAAGACATAAAGTCAGTAGATACCAAAGGGCCAGAAGGATTGCGCAAGAAAGAAAATACCGAGGCAGGTGTGCTTGGCTAGTCAAGGCCTAAAATCCAAGGCAAGTTGAAGTGTGTATGACTAAGATATCACAACAAAAATGACACATATAAACTTTGAGAAAGAAATGTTGAACAAACAGGGTTTTACAGTTTGTGAATTATGGGACTAGATAAATGAGAACTAAATCGTCAGGACAACTTGGGAGATTTCTGCCTCATGAAAGTTCCCAAATATTCATTTATATTTCATTTCTCTGCAATGGATGGCTCCATAAATTTTGGGCAAAGGCAGGAGGAGAAAGACTCACACCTGCAGTCGAGGAGTTCCAGCCCACCTTGAAGGGTGCTGATTCTGCCAGTTACAACGTGGAAGGTGGTGTATGTTTGGGGTTAGGAAGGCGATTCTTGCAAAGTGGCCACAATTTGATCTGGGAGGGTGAGCGTTCAACCCGACACAGCACCATTTGCAGTGGGTGCTTCCTTAGATGACCTTAGTTAATATTCACCCTTCTCTAAAACTGGGATTTGTCTGACAGACTACATGAGCTACTGCGTCTTTTTATTTGTGTGCCGTAGAGACTGGAAATTTATGGAATAGGAAGTGATAAATCAAGAGATGGGAATGAATAAGAAATGGTTCTCTCAAACTTTTGTATTTGTTGATGCACTGGCAAAAATAAACAGCCTAGAAAAGTGAAGACAGTCAAATACTTTTGAGTTCCTCCTAGAACGTGTGGTATAAATGCAATGCATTATATTCATTTATGCTCCTAGGAGGCACATTTTTTTTTTTTTTGGAATGCTCAAAAGAAAGGATGATTTGATACATGGCAAAAAAGTGCTAAAAGAAACTTTGAAAACGTTTGCCACTGGAACATCATTTCAAACCTGTCAGAGATGTGGGGAGGAAATAGAAAAACTTCTGCCTTGACAAAGTTTGGGGGAAAATGGGCCAACTAAACAAATATCATTTGAAGGCAGTAAGGAGTAAACTGTTCAGAAACACAATTTTATTTCCTTTTACAAATTCTTCCTCCAGAGATTTTAGTCACTCGCAAAACAGATGTCATTTTTGAAAATGCAGAATTGCAAAACACAAAAAAATCAGCATCCTTCAAGAATACTGTTGTGCGTTCTTCTTATTTGCTGGTAGAAAACGTGTGTCTTGAATACCAATTATCTTTCCAGTTCAGTATTTCCTTCAGAGAACAAAAACTTTCTGGTACAGCTGCAGAGGACAAATAAAATGGTATCACAGAAGAGCAACTAGCACCTTGGAACCAGCTGTTCATGCTATTTTGTCATCTTCTCTTTAACCCTCTGAGTCCTGAGTGAGAACGGGGAACATTCTGGAATATGATCATGTCTCTCTGTGTGTGCATGTGATTAAGGATTTCTCAGCTTGCACTGGAGGGCAGTGTGAAAACAGACAGACCTTTATTCTAGTCCCAGCACTGCCAGTTATCAGTTGTGTGACTTTGGGAAATGTATATTTAACTTTTCTAAGCTTTCTTTTCCTCACCTGCAAAAAGGGTGTAATAATGTTTGCCTCATAGAGTTGTTATGAGAACTAAGTAAGACAATGTATGTTAAAATACTTAGCCTGTGGCACCTAACAGGCGCTCTTTTGAGATTGCAATCTATTTGAGGTCAAAGTCTTGCTTTTGAGCCCTGCTCTGCAGGTCTGTTGTGGCGATAGGCACAAAAAATATTTTATATTCAGGTCATCGTTTATCTGAAGCATTGCGTAAATATCTAAGCACCTACTGTGTGTCAGCGCTTTCACCTGTGCCATTGTGAGTCTCCAATAAACTTGTATAATTGTGTTATGATTGCCATTTTCTAGATAGGAAACTGGCATGCAGAGAGGCTCAGGAAATTGCTCAAATTCAAGGCAATTAGTGGCAGAACTGGATGCAGGTCTTCACATTTTAAGTTCAGCATTCTTTCCAGAGAGACTTCCTAAGACAAAACAAAATCAAACAAAAAACACAGAATTAAACCCTTGCGGGGAGATAATGTTGATGTATCACTGCAGGTGCTCGGTAGAAAAGTCAGTCTGCAAAAGCAGGGGAAGGCAGGCAGCCTCTGTGGCTCTGAGTCAACCAAGAAGCTTCAGAGACTGCTTCCCACTAGCTATCTATTTTATGTTCGGTAGTGCAT
Source organism: Lagenorhynchus albirostris (assembly GCF_949774975.1). Lineage (NCBI taxonomy): Eukaryota > Metazoa > Chordata > Mammalia > Artiodactyla > Delphinidae > Lagenorhynchus > Lagenorhynchus albirostris. The sequence continues at coordinate 9,497,094 of NC_083111.1, forward strand.
ATATGTCCATGCCACTCTCTCACTTTGTCACAGCGTAGGGAGATCAGCTCAGTGCTTTGTGACCATCTAGAGGGGTGGGATAGGGAGGGTGGGAGGGAGGGAGCCGCAAGAGGGAAGGGATATGGGAACATATGTATATGTATAGCTGATTCACTTTGTTATAAAGCAGAAACTAACACACCATTGTAAAGCAATTATACTCCAATAAAGATGTTAAAAAAAAAAAAAAAGAAGCTTCAGAGATGCGAGTATTCAGATGGGAGATTGACAATGATCTGGGGCGGGATGGAACCAGAGGCTTCCCATTGAAATTTTACTATCTTTCCAATTCACAGAAAGTGCATTAGCTGTAATTCATGTTATTTTGAGCCAGGCTGATCCACGCTTTGGTGTTTTGCCCACTCCCGTGGACTTTCAAAAAAGGACATTTAAAGGAAGCTATATGATGTGCTGCACCTTCACTGAATCATTGCCAGGAATCACAAACTTTTCTGAGAAGCAACCTTTAGGTAGAAGGCTTGATTCCATACCCTTTAGCTTCATGTAGACTCAGTAAAAGAGGTTTTTTGTTTTTTTTTTTTAAAAAAGTAAAAAAGTAAAGGAAAAAGTAAGATATCATGGTTCCTTTAGTGTGAATGGAATTGATTCAAAAAATTCTTTTTTGCATAAGCTCCTTCAAAACAAAATCAAAGGGGAAAAGGGGGAAAGAAAAAACAACCTCTCCATTTCCCTACAGGAGGAAGGTCTCTGTGTCAGGTGGTGAATCCAGGGACAAGCATGACGTGCTATTCCCCTCTCTGTCTGTCTTCTCGGGAGGCATTTCTTTTTGACAAACTCAGGGCAGCTTAAGCTGAAATTAAAATTCCTCCCACCCTCCACACGAGGGTTGGAAGTGGATGCTCAGATCCTTGGAGTTGCCTGCGACGCAGCTGTAGGGTCTGCATCTCTGGTGGAAGCCGTGACTTTGAGGCAGAGCTGGACTGCCAGGGACAGTGCCGGCCAGCATGACTTAGAGGAGGGGCAGAGCCAGACCAGCACTGAGCAGCCTGAAAGGCCTTCAGGGTGGAAATCACAGTCCTCTGCTCCAGTCTTTTGCTGCTGGGTGATAGGAGCCTGCTCTTCCAGGTGTCCTCTGTGCCTTTTCCCCAGGAAAGCAGATGGCCGTGCAGTTTGCTTTCCAGTGTGCTCCAACTGGAGTGTTCAAGAGGGCTTACTTTTTGCTTCTGGGTGACTTTGGAGGGAAGCAGACAGTTGAGTTTCTCTAAAGTCTGTACGTTTGTTTGCCTGATCCTTTTAGACCAGTCCACGCTTTTCTGGAGTAATGGGCTGGGGTAGGGGAGCAAAATATTGTCTTGTAACCAATCCCACTCTGTTTTTACCTTTTGAAATATTTTTCTAGATGTAGTTGGTGTTGGGAAAAGCAGACCCTCCGTAAATTTTACCAGTGATCTGGTAGCCCCAAAAGGATAGGGATGGGGGGCCGTTGATAGCATAACCTGGGACTAACAGCAGGTATTCCAGCCACAAGTGAGACTGGAAATGAAGAGGTTCTTCCACCTCCTTTCTACCATGATGACATAAAGTCACCACTCTTTCTTCTCCCACGATGACATAAAGTCACCACTCTTAATTCTGGAACTGTTTTGGACAAGCTGTTGCTATTCGAGAATTTTGGTAAGATGAGTGATGAAAACTACTCTTTTGAAATTCTAGGAATATGAATGATAATTCATACCTCCATTAAGGTGACCAACCATCCTGGTTTGCCTGGGACTGATGGGTTTCCTGGGACATGAGATTTTCAATTTTAAAACCAGGATAGTCCCAGACAAATAGGGACGTTTGGTTATCCTATCAAGGAGGATAGCAGGGTGTAGAACACTGAACTGAGAATTAGAAACCCTGATATTAAGTATTGGTTGCTTAACTGACCAGCTGTGTGGCCTTGGGTAACCTTTCTGAACTGCAGTTTTCTCAGCTGCCAAACGAAATTTCTAGCTGTATGGTCCATGGGGTTCCTTCCTGCTTCAATAGCCCATGATTTCAGGACTATTTACAGTGACTGAAATGGGAGCAAATTATAAAGATTTATATAATGTCCTAAAAAGGTTGTATTTCCAGCTTGGATAGAGACTGCCCCCCTCCTAGAAATCTGGAATGACTCCATCTCAGTTCCAACCAGCCTGTGCTATTGCATCTTCCTGCCCTCGCCTTCCGGAGTTCAGAGCAAGGTCACTCAGCCTCCTGCATGCAGGTGCCCTCCTCTGTTTATTGAATCTCTCCTCTGCACTCAGCCCTCCTTCCCACCGCATGCCCTGCATCCAGCCTGTCACCATCTCCCACTTGGACTCACTTGGCTTCTGCTTTCATGATTTTTCAAATAATACGACTACGTTATTTATGTGTTCTATAGTTTAAACTTTCCATTCATTACTTTAGCCTTTCTCCACAACTCCCAGTTAATTTGACCTACTGAGAATGTACTATACCTAACTACAAATGGAAAATTATAGTTACACACTGAATTTGGACCAATATTCTCATTGTGGTAGGAAAATTAACATCCTCCTTAATCTCAGCCTTACTTCTACTTCCGTCATCAGCACTAATTTGTAAGTTTTAAATACATGATTGAAGTCACCAATTATTGGGATCACATTACTGGATTCACAAATACCATTATTGGAATCAGAAATACTGTGTTGAATTCCTACTTGTTTTAAAAATTTTAATTTGAACTTACACTTTCTCTATTTTGAGGTGGCTGATACAATGAAATAATACAAAACAGGATAATCAGGTATAAAATTAGAACAGAGACCATCTATAGCAAGTAGGAAATGTCACCTGGCACTTAAAATAAGATTATAATGATTAATAATAGCTAATAATAGAAGGTGGATGTCACAGAGTGTTTACTGTGCCCAGCACTGGCACTCTTCATGAATTAAGTCACTGTTTCCCAATGATCAGGGCACCCAGGGAAACACTTGAGGCACATGGCTCTCATTGTCTGATCAAAGAAAATATGCACATGGATTTGTAGAAAGCAACTTTTTCCTGAGCTAAATTCAAGGGAGGGTATTATTTTGTGTGTACTTTGCTGAAGCACTCTGGATGAAGTGCGGAAGGCCTTTTTCAATTATAATTTTGCAAAAGCCCCAGACACTTTTCAAAAGAATGCTCCTTGTTTTGACCTACAAAAGCTTTGGTGGTAACATAAAATTGTAACTTAGCAGAATATTTGAATTCATCATCAAGGGCTGAGTAATTTTCTCTTGTGATCATGTACGTTAATATAGGGATAGAATTTAGGGAATATTGATTAGAGAGTTGGAAGCCCATTTGAACATTCTCTTTAGTACCAGATGACTTGAGTAAGCCATTGGGCAGTCCTGACTTACAGTTAGATCATGATCAATTTCTTTAAATGTAGAGCAGGTGTTCTGTACTTCTGTGGTTAACCAAGGGCCATATATTTTATGTACTAAATGTGTAGGCAGCAAAGTGGATATTCTCATCTAGTTGCTTAAGAATCCAGTTCTTATTTTCTCCTAAGCCCCTTGAACCTACCCCAGTGGCTGCAGAGACACCTGCAGTAAGGGTAGTGATTTCCCCAAGAAGAGCCGCAAATCTTCTCCAGCCTTTGCACAACCACTTGGTTGGGATCTTAGAGTCCTGTACTGGAGAGCATGAGGGAATTCATTTTAGCATGAAACAATTTTAAAGACATTTGTTACCAACAGACCATCTTGTCCAAGAAGGAACTACATCCTGATAAGATAGACAGAATAAAATTAACTGTAAAAGGCATTTTCTTAAAGTTGAAAGAATTAATGCGCTGTGTGGAGTCACTTAAAATTGATGGAGTTAATTGAAATGTAATTAATGTTAGGAAATGCCTTTCACTTCAGTGAGTTTGCTTTTATCTTTGATGTTTGGTACTGATTTGCATTTCCTGAAAGTAAGTAGGAAGTGGATCGCTTTTGTAGGATAATTAAAACATATCACCAGAATTTTTTAAGAAGAACTTGTAGGGGAGGAAAACTTTTCCCTTCTTCCCTTCTAGGTTCTTTGGCTGGCCTAATAATCAAATTAACATAGATTAACAGGAGAAAAACAAATTTAATTATGTACATTCAGGGGCCCCATAGAATATGAGATCCAAAGGCAGTCAGACAATAGAGGCTTATATGCCATCCCGAGCTCAGGAGGAGGGGATGGGGGTCTGGGACTTCAAAAGGGAGGAGGGCAATTTGTGGGAAGATGGGAAGAGCACATGTTTTGTAAACAAATGTTTGCCATGCTATTCAGAGACAGTGGGGCACAGAGAGGACTGGTCTCCAGGCCCTGCCAGGCTTCCCCCAGCTCACCACTCCTAGTCCATATTTTTTGTAGTTAGCTCTGGTGGTAGCTCTCTTCCTGGACCAGTCCCTCTGTCTAAATTCTTTTAGGCAGTTATGGGGGAGGTAAAAGCTCTTCCTCAGGTTTCTGGGCCTTGACTGTCTTCAGCTCAAAATAATCCACATGTCAAAGTGGCACATTCTGGGGTGGCCTACCCTGAACCCCATCAAAGTACACTCTCCTGTAGCATATGTGTATGTGGGGAACAGTAAGTCATATATTCAGTATATCTGTTAGCTGTACCAAGTTGTTGGATATAAATTAACAAGACAGGGAGGGAATCAGACATAACCATGGTTAATATCATTTCCATTAACATTTACATGTATTTGAAAACATTCTTGTGGATCCTGACTTTGGCTTTAATATCAAGATAGAGTAGCCTCTAATATCATGACTGTCCCAGACTGTATACCCATTGGCATTATTATTCACAATAATAATCATGATTAACTCTGAATAGTACTCACAACTTGCTAGACACTGTGTTAAGGACTTTATACATATAAACTCATTTGATCTTATGTACCCGAAACCTAAAAGATACATATTTTTTATTATTATTCTCCTTTCAAAGATGGGAAACGGAAGAATGGAGACATTAACACAGCTAGTAACTGCAGAATTCTGGATTCAAAGCAGGGCAGTCAGGCTCCTGAGCCTCTGCCCATAACCACCAGGTAATATTGCTGCTGTCATAGATTGGTGAATTTCATAAATTGTCTTAAATTGCTTTGATCTGATATTTCATGGAGATAAAACACTCTATAAAACTGATCACAGTGAGAAAATTGTGTCTAAAACCCTCTTCCTCCTCATAAAGTTACTCCTTTTGGAAAATAAAATGTCCTAACATTTGTTTAGAATTAATCTGCCATGTTATTTGAAAAGAATGTCTAGTAGTCTAATAGGCCTATTGTTTTGAACAGATAAAGCATTTTTCTTTTGGAAGACAAGGCAAACTCTATTTCACACTCTTCCTAAGGGGATTATGCCTCTGGAGCTAATTACAATACATAATTTTTCAAAATTGTGTTTACTTAAGATAAATTCTTAAGAGGTTCCTTGATAAGAGACCTTCTCCTGGGGTCATCTTTTCTAACAGTTAATGATTGATCAGGTATTTTAAAGTGGATTGAGTTCCAGGCTCCCAGCTGGGCCAGTTCCTGGAACCTGCAAAATGCAGAGACCATGATGGCTGAATGGAGTGACTTGTCCAGTCATGGATAGAGACAGGCACTTCCACATTCCTTTCACAAAAGTCACGCAGTATCTCAGAACCTTCACTTAATTGCTCCTTCCAGCTGAGCCCCACACCTCCCACTGGGGTCTATTGTAATTACTGCACTCTAGAATTTTTTTTTCTTTTTACTGAAAGAAATTGTTGGTTAAAGGATCTTTTGGTGATATCAAATAAAATGTACATTTGCTAGGTTTTAGGCAATCATATTTATTAAATCTGGACATACACTGGCAAATTCTCTTTTCCCCTCTTCCAAGGAGTGGTATAATAAAGCCAATTTAAGCCTATCTAAGATGAAGATTATATACAAAGAAGAAACTTCTCCCAAAAGACAGGATGAGTTAAGTACTATCAAACCGAGTAGAGTAGATTAATTAAAGAGTTGGAAAATTCTCACTTGACTTAGCCTTCGTATTTTTGTAATAAATAATAAGATAATTTAAAATGAAGAGGCAGGTAAAGGCATTCTGATAGTCCAGGGAGCTCAGAGTGGTATTTTTAAAACAGAAAGAAAGGTTGTCTTAAGTGTTGGGACCCAGACTGTTTATGGTATGGCACCTAAGGAAGCTGGATGCTTGCTTCCATCATTGTCTTGGAATGAGACTCACTTATGTCTTCTTTCCACAATGCATCTTGAGTCCCTACTGTGTGTGGTCAGGCACTTTATATAAGATTGTCTGTTTTGAAAGTGCCATGGGTAGCAGCAATTAATAGATAATAAGATAATTAAAAATGTAAATTATTAGGTAGTCCTTCTGACACCAATAATTGACTTACGTAACGTGCTTTCTTTCCTGTCTGTGTTCAGTTGCAAAGAAAATAAAACACATTTGGCTACTTAGGTTTCTTTTTTTTTTTTCCATCATTCTCAGCATATTTATTTACTAGAAAAATCCAACACATTAAAACTTTGTGACTTAGTTTTTAAAGTTTGTGACTGAAGACAATAAAGCAGCGTACCTGAGAAGTTCATAGATGTCATTATATCCTCTATTGTGGAAGTACCCAGATGATACACAAATCTGGCTTTTTTTCCTACTTAAGTTTTTCATGTCAAGGTGATCTTTTGACATGTCTCTAAAGGTCTCTCAGACCTTTAAAAATAGTTAGTATTTTCTAAACCATAATTCAAAAAGAGTCATGTACCACAATGTTCTGTTTACTGTTTACACTGTTTACAACAGCCAGGACATGGAAGCAACCTAAGTGTCCATCGACAGATGAATGGATAAAGAAGATGTGGCACATATATACAATGGAATATTACTCAGCCATAAAAGAAACGAAATTGAGTTATTTGCAGTGAGGTGGATGGACCTAGAGTCTGTCATACGTAGTGAAGTAAGTCAGAAAGAGTAAAACAAATACCATATGCTAACACATATATATGGAATCTAAAAAATAAAAATGGTTCTGAACAACCTAGGGGCAGGACAGGAATAAAGACACAGACGTAGAGAATGGACTTGAGGACACGGGGAGGGGAATGGGTAAGCTGTGACAAAGTGAGAGAGTGGCATGGACATATATACACTACCAAACGTAAAATAGCTAGCTAGTGGGAAGCAGCCACATAGCACCGGGAGATCAGCTCGGTGGTTTGTGACCACCTAGAGCGGTGGATAGGGAGGGTGGGAGGGAGACGCAAGAGGGAGGGGACATGGGGATATATGTATACGTATAGCTGATTCACTTTGTTATACAGCAGCAACTAACACAACAATGTAAAGCAATTTTACTCCAATAAACATTAAAAAAATAGTATTTTCTAAATACCTCACTGAAAGATTATGGTATATAAAATTACTTACTGTTCTCAGATTTATTCAATTGAATATATCGCGTACTTATTTTATATCACCATTGTCTTAGGCACAGAGCGTAAAATGATGAAAAGGGACATTGTGGCTTTCAAGGGATTCACAATTCATCTAGGCACAATCAAGCTGAGAGTCAGATGTGAAAATGAGCAACCGTGTTCTATAGTGATGAAGTGCTATCATAACAGAAGTAGTAGTGACATGTTACTGAATCTCAATTATCGATATGATATGGAAAAAAATCCTCACATTTCCAATTAAGTAGCCCAAACATTTGGGATAAATTATTTGTGCCATAGCCCAGGACAGTTCAGCTTTTATTAATTCTGGACTTTGGAATTTATAATCATCAAGCTTTACTTAGAGTAAGAAAAAAAGCAACGAAGTAATCTGCTATTGGCTTCTCTATTTTGGTCTCTGACTTCAAGGACTTTGTGGGGAGGGTGTGTGAATGTGTAATGCAATGTCCATGTATTATGCTTTTCAATTTTTGAAATCAAAGTACTCAATCAACATTAATTAGGAGATATTGTGCTGTAATTTCCAAGTGCATGTACAATGGGTAGTCTTCTAAATTGTGTGCAATTTTCCTTTTCTTTCGAATTTCCACATGGAGCTTTCCCTATTATATATTAAATTGAGAGGCAGTTAGTTTCACATTCTGGGCATCCAAACATTAGGTTTTTTATATTTCCATGTGTCACGTGCAAAGTATGCCTACTTCTGGAAAGCTTCATCCTTGTCCTTTTCCTCATAGCCTACCCTTTATGGGCCTCTGGTAACAAACTTGGAACTCTTCCTTTTGGTTTTATAAATCATGTCTAAGGGATTCTAAACCACATTTAATTACACATGACAGAAAAGCTTCATGTGCTAATGTTCTTCTGGTTGACCCACCACGAATTCCTGCTAAAATTTTTATAAGCCTTGGAGACAGTTCTCCAGAGTATCCCCCAGAGCATTTCCTGGACACCAATGATGCAAGAGTTTACCATCCCATTGATGGTTGTCCCAGAGCACCCCGGGATGAATACTCCCATTCCCTGAAAGCTGCTCGTGGACCACGACGCTACTATAAATGGCTGAAATGTGATGCACCTTCCTCCAGCTCAGCCTAATGGAGATTAAGATCCATTAAGAGCTCTCTGCTGCATGTGCAATTTCGGTTGATCAGATTGACTCATTTCATTTTAGCCAATGATCCTGTTACAGAAGTTGCCTCCTTCCAGTGTTTTGCTGGCACAGGGAAACCTGCAAATGCTCTGTGCTGTAACAGGCAGCGCAGAGAAGGGCATGGGCTCGAGTTGTGTTTTCCAGCCCCTGCGAGACATCATTTGCAGTGTGTGATTCTTACAAGTTTTGGGGAGTTATTATCATTCATGCTCTTACTTAGGATTGCTTAGAGGTTAGAAGTCTATGTGATTCATTTTAAAAATAAACATTTGATTGGGAAACTGTGTTAGCCACAGTATAGCTGTAGCCAGAGTTCAGTATGAGCAACACTGTGGTTTGGAAACGAGGTTTCCCTGAATTGGAAACCTGTGAGGGAAGCAGCTAGAGAAAGGAAATGTTTGCTTATAATGATAGACTGTATGAAATTAATAGTCATCTTTATTTGTAAAAGGAGTGTTAAGCTCATGACAGACATTATTGTTTTAGCGGTCAACGCTAAGTGGAATTGTGGAGTTTTACAAAATGTAACAAGTGGACCTTCTAGAAAGAGTTTATGGGAAAGGATAAGAATAGAAGTGCACGTAGCTGTGCAGCTATACTGACTGAAGTCCTTCTTCGACTAATTACATGAATGTGTTATGTGATATTAAGGATTTGCATATGCAGATGCCTTCATATTCCCCAAGCACTTTCACATAGATGAGTCATAAATTCAACGGCCATTTATTGAACATCTGTTATGTACTGCATCTTTAACATATATTGTGACATTCAATCCCTTTAAGAACCCTGTAAACTTTAAATTACTTCCAGATCCAATTTTTAGATGAGATAAAGACACAGGGAGGAAATGATTTGCCCAAGGTCTTGACCTGGAAGAGGCACAGCCTGGTTTCAAACTCAAGTCTGACTGGTTCCCAGGGCGGATTCTGTTTTGTTTTTGTCTTTTAATTGAAGTGTAGTTGATTTACAGTGCTGTGCCCATCTCTGCTGTACAGCAAAGTGATTCAGTTATACACATAGAGACATTCTTTTTTTATATTCTTTTCCCTTATGGTTTATCACAGGATATTGAGTATAGTTCCCTGTGCTCTACAGTAGGACCTTGTTGTTTGGGCGGGTTCTGTTTTATTTTGATTTTAAGGACCCCACACTTTCTTAACTGGCCAGATTCTCTCAACAGCTTTGCTCAGTGGGTAAGCCATTATTGTTGTTAACTCTAAAGCCTCTGTGGAGATAGACAACCTATTCTGGGTTCACGAGTAGATGATGGCAGAGTGAGGATTAGAACCCAAATTGCCTGACATACTGTATCATCTCTCGTGTAATGTTACAATCTACATTTACAGTTCTGGAGTATTTATACTTTTTTTTTTTTTTTTTTTTTTTTTGCTATTCAGTAACTTTGGAAGTGAATTCCTGGAAGTGAAATTCATTATCAGTGACTGGAATTCTAGTTTTAATTCTACTACTTTTCTCTCTGTAACCCTTACTCTTGTTCTTTATAATGTAGGAGGCTGTGATATTTACTGTGCTTAAACAGTGAGGTAGATATAGACCATTGTATTAGGCCCAAGTTAAGGAGAAAGGATGAGAATGGACAGCCCCTTTAAAGAAATAGTTCTTACTTATTTTGAGGCAATAGGAATTTCTTGAATTTTTTTCCTGGACAGATAACTCCTAATGTGGAGTTGGGATGGGCTCTACAGGTGATAAAGTGTTTATTAAAACTATTTGCCAAAATCACACGTTGAGTTTAGGAATCACTCTGTGTGTGTGTGTGTGTGTGTGTGTGTGTGTGTGTGTGTGTGTGTGAATTTCATTGGACTGCTTTTGGAAGTCCAGTGAATTGCTTTTCATTGGAAAAACAGTTATTTCAATTATGAAGCTAGATAAAAATGCTATGTTTTATACGAATGTATCTTAGTTTAGAGGTGAATTAAAGCTACAATGGATGCTTTTTTGTTAGAAACAACAAATAGCACTTGATTTTTAATAAAAATTTTCTGAGAAAATTTTGGAGTGTTTTCAAGCAGGAAATAATGTAGCAACCAAGCCCTAAGAATATCCTCACTGTAAAATATTCAGAGTGCCCGAATACTGGCTTCTCGTAACTTAGTCCTTCACGATACTACCTACACCGTGTCACTGATGGACATGAAAAATGGTTTAAAAGCATAAGGAGAATATAAACCTTGCTCCGTATATTGACAAGTTCAGATGTTTTCTGGCAGCTGTGCATCTCCTAGGATTGCGAATAGGAACATTAGTGACTTGGGTTGGAAAAACAAGCCAATAGCAGCAAAACATTTTTCTTAAAAACGGTAGTTGATTGATCTAGACTAAGCTAAGTTTCTCAGAGCCTTTTTAGAAAGTACTTTTTATATTTATTGACTATAAACAGTACATGTTTTGCTTGTCTGCATAATATTTCAAATAGCCACTGAAGGATACGTATTTTTAAGGTTTATATTTGGGCTTCTGAGAGCTGCTCCAAATGATCATGTCTCTCTTCTTTGAAAGTGGCATTAAAATAAAGATATTTTCTCATCTGGCATATGTTGAGAGGAAGCACAGTCTCAGAACCAAGAAGTATGCTTCGGTGACATGGGATGTGCAGGTGTATGCATGTACGTGGTTCATTAAAAGACCAAAACTTTAAGGGTGCAACTCAGAAGAAGCCTATTTTTCATCCCCATTGTCCCATCAAACATGCTGTGAGAGCTAGTCCCTTTCCTGCCCCTGGATGAAATTCTGGGCAGGTCTATTAGTTTTCTAGACTCGTTCAAATCACAAGTCTCTCAGTACTTCTAATTATAAAAGAAGTCTTACTTAAATAGTGAAATTACCTAATCTATTGTAATGATGACGACCCAGAACTTTATCAGAGGTTACAGCTGTTTCCTCCTCCAGTTTGAGGTGTGGCTTATGGGAAGCTGCATGATGAAGTGGAAGTTGGGTGTCTCCTCCCTTTCTCTGTCTGGTACTCCTGTTCTCCGTGGTAACCAGCCCCTCTTGGGACTGACTCTGGTTCTTCCAGGGTTGGAGCCAGAGGACGCAAGGTAAGAACCCTGGAAAGGCTTCCTTGACTTGTACCATCTGGAGGTGATGGTCTCTCAGTTTGGTGACTACTTCAAGATGCAAAGTACGGGAATGCGTACATAGATCACTTCCTGGAATCCACAGAGACATCCCACAGCCATCTGTACTTCTTGGTCTTTCAACTCAAGGCTTTTAACACCTTGAAGGGGGTTGCTGTGCAGGGTCAGCCTGAAGGAGTGCTTGGTCATCTCCTTTACAAGTTCTGAGTAGTTAATCCAGCACCCCACTTTGTAATGAGAAGAGGGGGTCCTTGGCATCTATCATCCTGTGCTCCGTTTTCTGGGCTTGAATCAAACCTGAGAGAGGAAGAACATCCTATTAATATTCTGTTATACACAAAAACTGAGGTCGGCAGCTTGGCGCTCTGGAGAGCATTGGAATGATCTAGAAGTGGCCATGCCAGGCTCTGCACTCTTTAATCCTCCCAAGGCAGGCTAAGTAGGTACACACTGTCTTCATCCCTGTTTTACAGACAAGGAAACAAGACTGAAAGAAGTGACATAACTCTTTGGGGTCCACCAGCTGTAAGTGGGGGTGGATTAGGAACCACGGCACTGGTTGGAGTGTGGGAACTTTTAGAAATGTAAAATCTTGTGCCCCGTCCCAGACCTACTTTACCCGAAACTCCAGGGAGGGATCCTGTGATGTGAATTTAACAAGTACCCCACGTGATGCTGGTCACGGGGCTCACATTTGAGAACCACGACAGTGCAGTATAGTCAGGGAAAACTGAATTCGAATCTTTGCTTTGGCACTGGTTATATACAGAGCTCATGGAAGTTGTATCAAGGCTATTGTTGAAATCCCTTAGCTTTCATCATAAGGAAGACTCATACTTGTGGAGTGTTACAGCTGTTGTACGTGGTCCACACACAGTAGCTTAGCCTTTATGCGCTGCTGTCCCCAGTTTACAACTGAGGAACAGTGACAGAGGGCTTGGTGAGGCTGTCTGCTCTTGTTACAGTTCTAGTGAGGAGCAGATCAAAGGCAGTTTGCAGAGCACCTGCTCGTACCACTAAGAGCACTGTCTTCTTAGAAGGAGAAGTCACCCCAGCTCTGATGACCTGACTGTATTTGGATCTATGCTGAAAGTAGCAACAGAGAATAGTTGGACTACAGGTTCTTTTTTGGAGGTAAAACTTCAAACCGCCTCTCTCTTAAGACTTCTGAAAGGAGAAACATGTTTCTTGTGAGAGAAACATTTATGGAGGTTTTCCATAACAAGAACTATTAATCCATTCTCTTAGATATTCTAAAATCTCTTCTGGGATTAAGCCAACACATCATGTGAATTTGCATGCTTGTAGATATACTTTCACTAAACTGCATTTTAGCATTGTGCCACTGACCTACGTTGAAGACTGTTACAAGAAACAGTGCTATGAAATGCATTGTATTTACTCTAAGAATATTGCTAAGGAAATTTCCCACATGTTACTCAGAAACCTCTTTCTGAGAATCTACAGGAGATACATTTTCAGTCATTAGTAGGAGGAGCACATTTGCTTTTCCTGAGCATCTGATTCGTTTTTGTCTTGTAGACACAGAGACCCGTATGAGTCATACTTCTGCCTTTGCATTATGGGCTCAGTTGTGTCCCCCCCGACAAGTCGTATGTTGAAGTCTTAACACCCAGTACTTCAGAATGTGACTGTATTTGGAGAGAGGATCTTTATAGAGCTTATTAAGCGAAAATGACGTCATTAACATGGACCCTAATCCAATATGACTAATGTCTTTATACGAAGAGGAAATCAGGATACACAAAAGCACAGAGGGAAGAAGACAGCCATCTACAGGTCAAAGAAAGAGGCTTCAGGAAAAAAACCAGTCCTGGTGACACCTTGATCTTGGACTTCTGGCCACCAGAATTATAAGAAAATTGATTTCTGTTGTTTAAGCCACTGAGTTTGTGGTACTTTGGACTAGTTTTTTCACCAACCCATACTTGCTTCATCAAAGTAAAGTATGAGAGAGACCCTTAAGGTCCTGCCAGATATAAGTGACGTTCACGGAGACCGTGGATTCTTGCATCTGTCTTAAGTCCCATCTGACCAAGGTGACATACACAAAGGAAAAACATTCTACCCCCCAAATATTGAAGAACATGGTAAATTTCTTCTTGAGGGGCTGTAAGATAGATTATACTTTTCAACACAATACCGAAGTTTCTTCAATATCCTGTTTAGATGTCTCTACTGCTGTAACCTCACTCGCTGTGCATCCCCTCCGCCTACCCTCCTCTTACATCATGGCCTTTCTTGGTTAGTCGGTGAAGGTCCTCTCAGTTTGTTTTTTCCTTCTCCCAGCTTGTTACGCTGGTACAGCAGCACAAACAGAATCTCTTTCAGGAGGTGAGGAAGGGGAAAGGTTTTGGGAGCTTATACTTGAATACATTTGTTTCTGTCAGGCAAGATGCTATACTTCCACATAGGCATATAATACAACCTACGGGCTTTGTCCAAAGTGCGTTTTCAATGGGAAGCGTGCAAGGGGGCAGGAACAAATGGAGCTTCCTCTGCTGCCCTGGGGCCAATTTGTACGAAGAGGCATTTAGAGTCTGTCTAATGATCTTGCTCTCAGAATCCAACAGAGCTGAGACTTACTGATTCACAACTCGAGACATCCGATTCTTGGTGTGATCTAGATGGGTGTCCCTGTTGACATGTGAGGACAGTTAACTCACCTGCTGGCCGTCATCGTGACATAAAATTCTTGGAGTTGAAGTGTAAAGTAATAGTTAAGAGCATGGACTTGGGGTATCACGGTCCTGGCTCCCCATTTACTGGATTAGAGACCTAGGGCAATTGACTTAATTTTGATGAGGCTCAGCTTCTTCATTTATAACAAAGGGATGATAATGATACCTCCTGAAAGTGTTACAGAAACATGAAATAAGGTGTGTACGGAAAGAACTGTTGAGATCACTTTCCTTGGATCCGCAAATGCCTTAACAGGGCCTCTAGGGTCTTGCAAGACCTGAATTCTGGTGGAGTCCAACCTTCTCCTAACCCCCAATGCCCAACATGTTCTCTGCACACACTAGTTACATTTAATAATGTGTTGTGCATGGTGTCCGTATTATTCTCTGGGGATGCAGAGATGAAGAGACATAGTTCCCGGCGTGGAGGCACTCACATTTTATTAGGAAGCAAGAAACTCATAAACAAATTACCAATCCTAGTTGTTAAGCATTAAATCAGTGGTTAAACTGTTAGGAAAAGGGAAAGGAGATAGCTTTCAATTTTGCTTGGATTGAAGGCGGGTGGAATAAATACAGTCCATCTGGACAACTTACTGTTTGTCACAAGGTCATTAATACAATTCCAAAAATCTCTGCAAAGCGAGATTTGTTCTACAGAAAGGGGTACGAGAAGATTGAGGAGAAGCAGCGTCACAGCCAAGCTGGGGACCCAACGCAGAGCTGCTCCTTTTTACCTTCAGCAAATAAATTTCCCTCAGTGTCCCAACAAGGGGTTTCCCAGAGTAGGTGGAAGACATTCCCCATATCCCAGCTGTGCAGTCCCAATTTTATTTTATTAAATAATCAATATCAAAGGTCATGTCAAGTAGTTTTGAGCACTAGATCACCATGACTCAACTCTGAGCAAGTGCTCTGCATTCTTTTTATGTAAGGTTTTCTTGTCACTGTGTTGCTGTGTACCAGCACTGTGGCAAAGCTGGGTGTTCTCAGATGGAAGCAAGTGTTCTGTATCTCTAGTGGGTGACGTTGGGCTTCATGGCTACACTGTTTACAATGATGGCCCATCTTTCCTGCCTTAATACTTTAGCTCACTTTGTACCTTTCCCCTGGAATTCCCTTTCCACTTTCCCTCTCTTGAAGATCCAGTTCAAAAAATATTTGAGTACATACTCCCTTTCTCTGCAGTCTGTTATAGGCACGAGGCAGTGACTGTGTCTTGTGATCTTTGTGTCCCTAAAGTCCCTCATGTTCATTTGAGACTCCGCGAGTGTTTGCAGAATAAATGATCTAGCACATGGATACAAGAGCTCTGAGACCCTGGTGAGACCCAGCTGGGATGCTTTCAGAGTTCTTTAGCATGGCATGCTAAAGGTTTGGACCAGAGTGGTTGCAGTGAGAAGGAAGAAATAATTGCTCACTTTTAATTCACGGAAGTTTCAGATAGTTGGTCACTAAACCAAACCTGAATTTTGGTTCTGATTTGATTCTTGAACATACGAAGGAAAAGCTGTTCGTCCACAAAGGCAGATCACCAGTTCCCTAGTTAATCAGACCCAATGCTATTGCTCAGGCAGATACGAATCAGATTGGATTTCCAGGCAGTCTGGGAGCGGGGTGGTGGTGGGGAATTTAAGTAAATGATTTTGGATTAGTTGGGCTACATGTATTTGAACAAGCATATCTTTAGATTCAATCCCAAAGAGACTATATAACATTTTAATCTCAGTTTAAAAGTAAAAAAGACACCATCACCACAAGATCCCAGTCTTAAAAAAGAAAGTATGTTCTGACCTGGCAGAACTGACATGAATAATTCCTGCCATTGGTACAGTGCAATGCTTCAAAAGCCACAGCATCTCACCTAAGATTCCAAATTTTTACTCTGTTGGTAAACCATATTGTCTCTTTTGGATGTTCATTAAAAACTCCTGGTTGTTCCAGTGCAGTGAATACAGTAAAATAATACTAATTTGGTAAGTGAGTCCTGAAGCTTCTAAACAATTAGGTGGTAACACAGAAATAGGAGATTTGAGGTTCATCTTTCTTTCCTGTAGTTGTAACCTAAGGAGACGGAGTACAGAGAAAACAAAAATTGTTTGTTATGGAGCTATAAAAATGCGCCAAGTAAAATGTATACTTATCAAAATCATTTCAGTGAAGTCTCCACAATGAGGAAAGGTTTTTTTCCTTTTCTTTTTTTCCGTACCCTGCAGTTTCAGTCTTAAAACAAGAGGCAAAATACTATAAAGTTGATAAAAGGGGTTTATTCTCAAAAGAAAGTTTAGTGTACATTCTGGGATCAAAACAAAATCAACCCAAATTCTTATTTATTCTGTTGCACAAAAAAGCCAATATTCAAGTTGACAATATTCAGGCACTGTAAGATTTTCAAACACAAAATACTTCATTATATTTATAGCATAATTTTCTTAAAGAAGTGGGAAAAATAAATTCAAATCAGGCAGATCTCAATAAAGCTTGAAATTAACAATTCTTACTGTTTAGTTATTGTTAAGAAAACCTTCCAGTTACTGTGACACTTTATGCCGTGAACCTTTTAGTTAATAAAAATGTTTTTATTTCTAAGTACCAAATCATATATATGAGAATATATAAAACATATATATGACTATATATAAAACATATGTAAATATTATATGCAACATTTATCAAGCAGGTTGGTCACTGTGCTCTTGCTTTGGAAACCCTGAATTTTGGCAGAGTCGAGATGTTATATATACAGCAGCTCTGAGAAGAGCCATATAATGGTGCTTACAAAAAATATTTGACCTTTAGAGATGGTCGTACCAACGGCGTTAGTTAAAAGCATTAATGAATTGATTTGGAAGAGTTTGATTGCCTTCTCTGTGCCAGGCTCTATTGTACATGCTGGAGGCAGCAGTGCACAAAATAAGGAACTTATGCTCTACTGCTTATTCATTTGGTTGTTTGATACCTAACATAAACACAGCAAGTCCCCTCCATACAAACCTTCAAGTTGCGAACTTTCAAAATGTGAACGTGCATTTGCACGTGCAGTCACATAAGTTCACGTGTCTGGCGTGCGTTGTCACGTGCGTGCATCCTATACAAGTGGTTGTGCTTTTGTGTACTTTACTATATGGTACTGTGTAGAGCACAGTAGTACAGTATCTTTATTTCAAGCCCAGGATGTCTGGAAGCAAGCGTGAAAGCAGCGGTGATGTAGCTGGTCCTGCACTGTACTTCTCAAGGTGCTGTACTATAAGATTTTAAATGTTTTCTTTATTTTTTGTGTTTGCTTTTTATGTATTATTTGTGTGAAAAGTATTATAAACCTATTACAATACAGTACTGTATAGCCGATTGTGTTAGTTGGGTACCTAGGCTAACTTTGTTGGACTTACTAACAAATTGGACTTACGAACGCACTCTAGGAACGGAACTCATTCGTGTGCAGGGGACTTACTGTACTGTTACATCGGGGGGAGTCTGGATGACGTTCCATCTATTTCCCAAGCCTATACTTTGTTTCACATTTACAGCTCTGAGTGTGTCTTGCAGAACATGTGAAGAAACATTGAGCAATGTTCATACAGAGTGTGAAGAATGGGGATGTGGATAAATTTTCACGTCTAGAGATTTCCAGAAAAAAACCACTTCCTAATGTGCCTTTTACAAAGCAACAGTAACAATTGCAAGTAGATGCCAACAGGCACAAAAACATCTCTTACCATGATCTTCCATTAATAATACATTGTAATTGTGACTAGATAGGGCTTTACTGTTTACGAAGGGCATTTAGATGCATTCCTCCTTCTGTGAAGCAGTCAGGAAAGATGTTATCTCTATTTTACAAATCTGGAAACTGAAGTTTCAGTGAATTTTCAAAGGTTACACAGTAAGTTGTATAACTAAGAATAGGACTCAAATCTTAGGGCAGTTAAGCCACCTTCATTTCCTGGGCACCTTGATCTTACTCCTTTCATAGGCTTTGCTTGTTTAGCATGGGACTGTGATCCCTGGCGATTTTAGTTTCTGAAATTATTATGGTTAAAGTAGCGTGTGCTGGTTTGATAGATATTCTCATGTCCCGATGTTGAGAATTCTAGAAGCAGAGTCCTGAGCAATAATATAAAGAATTAGCTGAGTTACTGGAAGTTCTGGCATTTGAATTTGCGCTAATGCTCAGGTTCTGACCTATTTTATTCATTAACAAAATAGGTGTCAGATTTCATAAGAGTGGGACGATGAATTGTGAAAACTATTACCCTGGCCAAATTCCCGAGTGAGCATTCCTATCATGGCAATTTTCAAATGGACAAAGTCAATTCCTTAGAAAGGGAAATCAATACTTAGACAGTAGTTTCTTTGGATCTCAAAACATTTGGATGGGTAACTCCATTCCCCTGGTGTGGGCCCTGTATAGGAGAGTGCATGTGGGGCAGTGCAACATAACATTTTATCTGAAAGTTTTGCAGAAAGAATTAATGCTCAACTATTGATTGCCGTCATCAGATTTGAGAACATTTGACACACAAATACACACACACACACACACACACACACGGCCTTTGACTTTTTAAGAACATGCCAAGCAAACAGTCTAGACTGAAGTTTCTCAACAATGACTTTTCTCATTCTGATATGATCATCTGGAATCGTGTGTGTGTCTGTGTGTGTGTGTGTGTGTGTGTGTGTGTGTGTGTGTGAATTTAACCCATGTTTAAAGGAATGCATATGCAGTACACGTGCAGTTTGGTTATTTGTGAATTTCTTCTATCCTATCACGATTTTACAGGATAAAAAAATTTTTTTAAGTCCTTAGGAAATATAAGATTGAACCAGCCTTGATGGTTCTTCTTTTAAAGTGAGGAGATCCATTTAAATCCAATGCCGAGAGCCAGTCTGTTGCTAGTCTGAAGTCAGAAGGGGCATGCACAGGTGCCATCGCTTTTGGAGAAGTGCTTCGTATGCCATTCTTGCTTTTACCAGTGCTTCACTATTTTCAAAATGCTTTCACAATTTTTAACTTGCTTGTTTTTCACAAAAATCCTGTATATGTGTTGGAAGCGGGGGACTATAATTCTCACTTATAAGCAGAAACTGAAATTCAGAAAAGGTAAGTATCAATCCCAAGGAGGTTTTTGTATCCAAATTCAGTTCTTCTTGTCCCCGTAGGCCTATTTTCTTTAGATACAGAAGTCTCCCCTTCCCTCCAGATTTTAGTGTTTTAGGCTAAAACACTAAGCGCGTGTGGAGAGCCATTTTATATATTTTTCAATTTACCAAGATATGCTAAACATACTAAACGAACCCAGTCTTCCTGTTCAAAATGTATGAAATTTCTATTCCATTTTTAGGGTATCTGCACATAACTGACATATCTGTTTAAACTAAAAAATTGTTTCCTGTAATTTCCTTTTCTTCATGCATTTTTTTTTCCTGAGCCGGTGTGTTTATTTTGTATTGTAAGTGTATTGTGTGATGCATACTACACATGGAAAAAAAGTCAATAGACTTAATTATGTTTATCTGAATATTTGATTAAATGAAGCAAAACAAAAAACCTTCAAGATTATCTTTTAAGAATTTTCAAGATTGATTGGAACTATACCTCATTAATATTTTCCCTCATGTGAGAGTTATACAATTTATACAGTTTTGCCACTTTGAAATCAGATTTCAATATCTGATTTTTAGGACAGTGCTACCAATAGGTTAATTCTGGAATCCTGGTATCCTACATTTAATCATACACCAGACTCTATCAATTTTTGTCTTAGTAATGACTTTTTAATTTGTTCCCTCACTTCTTACTGCCATGGTTCAAGCTTTGCTTTCTCCGGACTGTTTCTAATAGCTTTCTTCTCTGGGGCCTCTGCACCTCTAAGATTATTTCACTCCAGTCCCCTTCACATTGCTGCCACGATTATCTTTTTGAGAGACAAGTATGGCCATGTTGCATCTCAGCCAAAACCTCTACTGGATCTCTCTTGTCTTCAGCATAAGTTCAAGAATAATAAAAATAATAACAGGAGCTAAGTGTTCCACAGAATCCTGTAACAAATTTGTAAAATGGTTATTTGCCATTCTAGTGGGTATAGTAGTATTTTATTTTCTGTTAATTCGTGTTTTCTTGATTACCTGTGATGTTGATAAGCTTTTCATGTGCTTATTTGCCATTCATCTATCTTCTTTGGTGAAATAGTTGTTCAGATCTTCTGACCTTTTAAAAAAGTTCGGTTGGCAGATATCGTTTTTGATGGTACCCAAATAAGAGCATTTCCTTTAAAATCAGGAATAAGGCAAAGATGCTCACTAGCATTGGTTCTATTCATCATTGTATTGGAAGAGCTGGTCAGTGCTAGGTATATACATGGCTCCTGGACATGTGATAGAAGCAGAAATAGGAAAAATTTGGACCATTAAATAAATGGTGTGAGATAATCAATTATCCATTTGAAAAGAAAAATAACTTGAATTGCTGCCTCATCCCTTACTCTAAAATCAATACTAGGTAGATTAAAAATTTGGAAAAACATTTTTCTTAATAATGGAAAGGGAAAGGTTTTTCTTTCTAAAAACAATAAAAACTTAAATGCTGTTAGTTTTAAAACATAAAATAACAATTACATAAAATTAAAAACAAATTTATTAAACAAATGCTGTAAACAAAGTCACACTGGGAAATATATTTGTGATATGTAAGATACAGGACTTTTAACTTTCTTAATATGTAATAATCCTTCAAATCAATAATAAAAAACCTAATTTTAAAATGGGCAGAAAATAGTTAATAGAGAGTAATATGGTTATTTTATAAATATAAAAGAGACATTACCTCACTCATAATGAAATAAATCTAGGAGATGCTTTTTACAAAAAGTTTGCAAGGATCAAATATTTTAATACTACACTGTATAGACACAGGATGGGGCAATAATCACCCATACACTTTTAGTGGAACTGCAAATTGGTATAAAGTTTTTTGAGGAGGATTTGGTATTATCCAAATTTTAAATCTACGTGTTTTTGACAAGAAAATTCCATTTCTAAGAATTTATTGTACAGACATATTGTCATGTGTTCCTAAGAATATATGTATAAGTTAGCAGTACTTTTGCAATAACAAAAGAATGGGTACAATGTAATTGTTGATCAATAGGTAATTGATTAAATATGATAAACCCAGTGGAATACTGTGAGGAGATTCAAATCGGTTAAAACAATGAGGGAGATTCAAATATGACGATGAAGAAAAATTCTCCAAGAAATATTATTAAATAAACAAAATAAGATGCAAGGTAATATATAAAATATATCCTTTTGGAAATACTGATATGTGCATTCAAATTTTTCTGAAAGGATGCACAAGAATCTATTACTAGTGATTGAGTCTACATAAGGGGAAGTGGATTGGAGAGGGGAAAATGATTTACTTTTTACAGTATCTGTAGTACTCCCTAACTTTTTAAAAAGTCATGTTTATGTATTACTGAAATTTCTAGATGAAAAATAAGAAAGTATTTGGGCATCTGTTTGATGATGGGACTTAAGAGATGACTTCATGGTTTATCTGCCTCCTGGAGATTCTCTGGGTCTCTGCTTCAAACATGAACTGGCTGAGATTTAGGGACCTCTCCTTTGGTTTACTCATCTTGTTTCCACCCGTAGGACAATGTCCCACATCACCAGCCTTTCTTTGCTCTCAAATTTTTGTGACTTCCTGGCTTTCGGCCTAAATCTTGCCTATCTCGTGACTTCTTGTTTCCAGGTGCTCCTTGCTTTTCCTGCCCACGTGGTTCTTCTCTGGTTTGTTGTTGAGCCATATGAATCACATGCTTTCCTAGACTCCCAACTACTTGCCCAGTTCTTGACCATGTCCTCTGATTGGATTGCACAGGGGCTTGAACTGGATATCAGGGGAACCCTCCTGCATGCTCTCCTGGATTCTTCATGTTGGACTACAATGGACCATGTCACTCTGCTCTTTGAATGTTAAGGTTATAGTTAGGGGTTGAAGATTCTCTGCTACATCTTTTCCCACGATAATTGACGATAACAGTTAAGAATGAGCATTATTCTTGACAATGTCAAACTTTAACTCAGTCCCTTGCTCCTAGAAAGCAGCAATAGTTAAGAAATCCCAGTTGGGAATCAACATGGTGGTGTGGGAAGACGCCGAGTTAGTGTCTCCCCACAACTAGGGTGTCTGTCGGCCGCTGGTGGGGGACCCTGACACCCAAGGAGACAGGAGTGACCCCCAAATGAACTGCCGGGGGTCGGGCTGAAGCTCCTGCGGTGGGAGCTCTGTGTCAGAACCACTGGACTAACAGAGAACCTCAGACCCCAGGGAATATTCACTGGAGTGAGGTCTCACAGAGGTCTTCATCTCAGCACCAAGACCCAGCTCTACCCAACAGCCTACAAATTCCAGTGTTGGAAGCCTCAGGCCACACAACCAGTAAGACAAGAACACAATCCCACTCATAAAAAAAAAAAAAAATGAGACGGCAAAAAAAATGTCACAAATGAAGGAGCAAGGTAAAAACCTACAAGACCAAATAAATGAAGAGGAAATAGGCAATCTACCTGAAAAAGAATTCAGAGTAAGGATAGTAAAGATGATCCAGAATCTCGGAAATAGAATGGAGGCACAGATTGAGAAAATACAAGAGATGTTTAACAAGGGTCTAGAAGAACTAAAGAACAAGCAAACAGAGATGAACAACACAATAACTGAAATGCACACTGGAAGGAATCAATAACAAAATAACTGAGGCAGAGGAACGGATAAGTGAGCTGGAAGACAAAATGGTGGAAATAACTGCCAAGGAGCAGAAAAAAGAATGAAGAGAATTGAGGACAATCTCAGAGACCTCGGGACGACACTAAACGCACCAACATTCAAATTATAGGGGCCCCAGAAGAAGAAGAGAAAAAGAAAGGGTCTGAGAAAATATTTGAACAGATTATAGTCGAAAACTTCCCTAACGTGGGAAAGGAAATAGTCACCCAAGTCCAGGAAGCACAGAGTCCCATACAGGATAAACCCTAGGAAAAACACACCAAGACACACATTAATCAAACTAACAAAAATTAAATTCAAAGAAAAAATATTAAAAGCAGCAAGGGAAAAACAAAAATAACATACAAAGGAATCCCCATAAGTTTATGAGCTGATTTTTCAGCAGAAACTCTGCCGGCCAGAAGGGAGTGGCAGGGTATACTTAAAGTGATGAAAGAGAAAAACCTACAGCCAAGATTACTCTACCCAGAAAGGATTTCATTCAGAGTCAACAGAGAAATCAAAAGCATTTCAGACAAGCAAAAGCTAAGGGAATTCAGCACCACCAAACCAGCTCTATAACAAATGCTAAAGAAACTTTTCTAGGTGGAAAACACAAGAGAAGAAAAAGACCCACAAAAACAAACCCAAAACAATTAAGAAGATGGTAATAGGAACATACATATCGATAATAACCTTGAATGTAAATGGATTAAATGTCCCAATGGAAAGACACAGACTAGCTAAATGGATACAAAAACAAGACCCATATATATGCTGTCTACAAGGGACCCACTTCAGACCTAGGGACACATACAGACTGAAAGTGAAGGGATGGAGAAACATATTACATGCAAATGGAAATCAAAAGAAAGCTGGAGTAGCAATACTCGTATCCGATAAAAGAGACTTTAAAATAAAGACTGTTACAAGAGATAAGGAGGGACACACATAATGATCAAAGGATCAATCGAGGAGAAGATACAGGGCTTCCCTGGTGGCGCAGTGGTTGAGAGTCTGCCTGCCGATGCAGGGGACACGGGTTCGTGCCCCAGTCCGGGACGATCTCACATGCGGCAGAGTGGCTGGGGGCCCGTGAGCCATGGCTGCTGAGCCTGTGCGTCCGGAGTCTGTACTCCGCAACGGGAGAGGCCACAACAGTGAGAGGCCTGCGTACCGCAAAAAAAAAAAAAAAAAAAAAAAAAAAAGATACAATTATAAATGTTTATGCACCCAACATAGGAGCACCTTAATACATAAGGCAAATGCCAACAACCATGAAAGGAGAAATCAACAGTAACACAATAATAGTAGGGGACTTTAACATGCCACTTACACCAAGGACAGGTCATCCAAACAGAAAATAAATAAGGAAACACAAGCTTTATAAGACACAATAGTCCAGATAGCTTTGGGGTTTTTTAAACATCTTTATTGGAGTATTGCTTTACAATGGTGTGTTAGTTTCTGCTGTATAACAAAGTGAATCTGCTGTACATATACATATATCCCCATGTCCCCTCCCTCCTGCATCTCCCTCCCACCCTCCCTATCCCACCCCTCTAGGTGGACACAAAGCACCGAGCTGATCTCCCTGTGCTATGCGGCTGCTTCCCACTAGCTGTCTATTTTACATCTGGTAGTGTATATATGTCCATGCCACTCTCTCACTTCGTCCCAGCTTACGCTTCCCCCTCCCCATGTCCTCAGACCAGATAGACTTAATTGATATTTACAGGACATTCCATCCGAAAACAGCAGATTACACTTTCTTCTCAAGTGCACACAGAATATTCTCCAGGATAGATCACCCCTTGGATCACAAATCAAGCCTCAGAAAATTTAAGAAAATTGAAATTGTATCAAGCATCTTTTCTGACCACAACACTATGAGACTGGAAATCAATTATAGGGAAAAAAATCCTGTAAAAAACACAAATACAGGGCTTCCCTGGTGGCACAGTGGTTGAGAGTCCGCCTGCCGATGCAGGGGACACGGGTTCATGCCCTGGTCCAGGAGGATCCCCCATGCCGCGGAGCTGCTGGGCCCGTGAGCCATGGCCGCTGGGCCTGCGCGCCCGGAGCCTGTGCTCCGCAACGGGAGAGGCCACAGCAGTGAGAGGCCCGCGTACCACAAAACAAAAAAAGAATAGACTAAGGGCTTGAGTAGATATTTCTCCAAAGAAGATATAGAAATAGCCATCAAGCACCAGAAAAGATGCTCAACATCACTGATCATTAGGGAAATGGAAATCTAAACCATGATGAGATACCACCTCACACCCATTAGGATGGCAGCTTTCAAACCCCAGAAAATAACAAGTGTTGGTGAAGATGTGGAGAAATTGGAACTGACAAAGAGCCTCTCCTTGACTGAAATCAGCCTCCTCTGAAGCCTCTACTCAACTAGGCTCCAGCTTTTGAGTTTCTGTGTTTATCTCTGCACTGTCCAGTTTTAGCAAGAATCCTGTCAAATCAGTTAAGTTGGAATCTCCCACCCTTGATATCTGATCACCCTCAATATCTGATCAAATTTCTTAACCCCCGTGATTTCCCAGGTGATATCTGAAAGCCCTGGCCAGCTTTCAGCAAGAACCGTGTCGAGTCAGTTTGGCCAGAATCTCCCTTTGTCCTGATGTTTCCTCTTAGTACTTTTCCACTTAGTGACCCCACCCTGCTCCTTGGCTGTGAACCCCCACTTGTACATACTGTATTTAGAATTAAGCCCAGTTCTGTACTGAGGTCTCTTTTTCCCCTATTGTGATAGCTCCCAAATAAAATATATTTTTACCACTTTAACTGTTAGCAGGCTCTGTTTTTCTTTAATAGAACCCTGGTGCACTGCTGGTGAGAAAGTAAAATGGTGCAGCCATTATGAGAAATGGTGTGGCAGTTCCTCAAAAAGTTAAAAATAGGATTACCGTATGATTCAGGAATTTCACTTCTGGGTATACATCCAAGAGAATTGAAAGTAGAGTCTCTAAGAAATATTTATTGTATACACCCATGCTCATAGCAGCATTATTCACCGTAGTCAGAAGGTGGATGCAACTCAAATGTCCATTAATGGATGCAGGTATAAACAGAAAGTGGTATATACGTATAATGGATCATTATTCAAGCTTTAACTAGTAAGGATTTGTGACACATGCTACATCATGGATAAATCTTGAGAACATCATGCTAGGTTAAATAAGCCAGTTATAAAAAAACAAATACCGTATAATTCCACTTATTCAAGTACCTATAGTAGTCAAATTTATAGACAGAAAGTAGAATGATGGCTTCCAGGGGCTGGGGGAGGGAGGTACTGGGAGTTATTGTTCAATGGGTATAAAATTTCAGTTTCAACAGATGAAAAGAGTTTTGGAAATTGGTTGCACAATAATTTGAATGTACTTAACATGACTGAACTGTACACATAAAAATGGTTAAGATGGTAAATTTCATGTTATGTGTATTTACCACAATGAAAAAATTAAAAAAAAAAAAAGAGAAGAAAAAGAAATGTCTCTATCTTTTTGCATTCCTGAGGTTGCTGCAAAGAATCCTCCTCCTTCATAAGACTTAGATAAGCTAAGGGATGATCTCATTGTTTATCTATGACAAAGACCAACGTAGATCTTCCAAATACCTATTCTTTATCTTATAAATGATTAGCTAAGGATTTGTCCCCACTGATCAATCTGGACAAAATACTTGTCAACTTGACCAAACTTTAGCCAGGCTTCTCCCCTCTCTACAAGCCCCTAGAGCTTGGCCTGCCCTTGAGCTTAAACAAGCATTGGAAATGCAGAGCAGCCCCTCCTAATGACCCATCCTGAAAATTGGCTGATCACAGAGACATTTCCTGCTCAATTCTCTAATCATGCCACCTACTTATCCCACTTCCTGACACCCAGTTCTTTCTGGCCTTATTTACTCCTCATAAAAAAAAAAACCCTTTCTGCCTAACTTTGAGAAGCCTGTAGGTCCTAAGGTTGGAGAATTCTCCCTGTTGCAGTAGTCCCCCAACCTCCCCCCACACCCACTGCAATAGACTTTCGAGTCATCTCTCCTTACATAAGTCCAGATTTGTTTTCACTTGACACTCTCAAATTCTGAGAATAACGTTCGTCCCATTTAACATACGGAATATAGTGAAAAGATAGTTAATGTATTGTTCATATACATTAGGTATATAAACATTAGGTGTATAGGTAACACACATACAATTGGAATATGTAAGCTTTATTGTGTAGTATATATGTGTACATTTTTAAGTGTGTTAGCTAAATTTCATTATAATATTGTCCTAGTGCGTTATAATTTTTATTTACAAGTATGTTATTTGGAAAACTGTTAAAATACTCTGTGTTACAGGCTGTCAGGTAACACTTTTAAATTAGCAGTTTAGGTCAGGAAAACAAATTTTGGACATTTATACACCTGTATAGAAGATAAAAATTACACTCAGCTGTTTTGGTTTTGTATATGAGATTTTATTCTAGTACCTTCTAAAATTGCCACTTCTTTGCTTTAACTCTTTAAAAATTATGAATTAAGAGTAAAAATAGGTGTTCTTTGTAGTAAAAATGAACACTTTTAACTATAACCAGTACATCTTACAAGTGCTCTGATTTTAAATTCACAGTGTTTTTAAACTCTTTCCTTTTGATTTTTAAATTGCAGTTGTGTGTCAGGATTCCACACAGGGAAATTATGAGGACTCAGTAACTATGATAATTAACCGAGCCAAAGATCTTACCAAGACATCACCACCAATCTAGCTAAAAAGTGTATTAACACGGCAGCAAACTTTCAAGGTCAAATCTAAATATTTTCCTTTCTTGATGTCAAGATTGGCCCATTTTGGATTTTTCCTTTCTCTTGGCTTTTCCCAAACATCTTTCTACTTTTAACTGGTAATTTTTTGAGGAAGAGTTGATACTCTGCTATCATGAAGTTTGGGATCTAGAAGGATAGAAGGTTCGTGTTTTAATGGTCTCTGTATTTCTCACACTCACATTTCCATACATTCACTCACTGATTTATTGAGCCCTGTGTGGCAGATAGTAGAGTATGAGGTGGCTTTACAGAGGAATACCCTGTACTCTAGCACTGCGCCCGTTTCTCCTTTTTGCCTCCACTCCAGTCCTGCCTCAGCCCAAGGGTGCCAGTTCTGCAACCGTCCACTCCCACTGCCCATGCGCTTGCCTAACTTGGTCCATTTATGAACTTTCTGGAGCCTTTATGCTTTTATGTGAGATGTACATGAATCCCAGGGGGATGGGATGGCTTTTATTCTTTTCATTTTCTTTTGTTCCTAGTTCCCAAGTCACCCAAACTCATCCACGTATTGAGTTGATTATATTCAGAAAGAGCTGCTGGAACGTTCTGGAAGAACAGCAGAAACCTTTTCTCTGCTGTGGACTTGGAAGTGTTTGGCCAAAACAGAACTAGTTTTGACCTTTGACGGTATCACATCTAATCTCCTCACTCCGCAGCTGGGGGCATTGAACCAGGAGAAATTTAGTAATTTCCTGGTATCTCATGCTAGCTGAGTGACAGAGCAGGACCGCAGACCCCTCGGTCGCAGGCACAGGCCCACCTGATGGCATTGGCTCAGGTTTGAGCCATATAAAAGTTGGGTACCTTTCATAAAAATTAAATTAGCCATCTTTCTAGTTTGGACCCGTGACAGAAGGGAGAGATTGAATTTTAGACCAACATAGCTAGGTATCTGGAGTCTTTGGACTGTTACAGACTCTGGGACTGCCTTGGTTTGGTGTCATTTAGGCAGGTGGTACCTAAAGCAATAAGATCTTTTACCCAAACCAGAACTTTCTATTTTCTACTAAATTTTTTTTTTTTTTTTTTTTTTTTGCTTCATGGCTTGGGCCATCTTGATTACAGTTTCTGAACTTAAAATAAAGCATCCTGATTGGCTGTCATGACTTTTGTGGCTCCCTGGCGTCAGGCAGACAGAATGCACCAAGGAGAGAAACGCTTTGCATGGCCAAATTATGCAGAACCCTCTTCCCGAATTATGAGACAGAACTCTCACGAACGGTAGCATGGCAAACTCCACGCGTACCAGCATGCTTTTCAGAGGAGATTTAAATAATCAAAATAATCAAATGAAGAAGATTTCCCTTTTGGTAATGAAAGCTGAATGGTCAAAGAGGAAGCTGGGACGAGGCATGACTCTGGAAAGCAGGACAGCATGGGGGCTGTTTGGCCGTCACCTCTTCAGCTTCGGGGGTTTGTGAGGCTGGGAGGACCTGGTCACCTCATGATTTTGGCTTCCCCTTCTGTAAAATAAAACAAAAGCACGGGATGCTCTTAAGGATATTTCCAACAGTAAGATTCCGAAGGTTAGATTCTAAAATTAAGTGTTTTAATGGTCAAAACTATTATCTTAACTCCCGCACCCCCCAACCCCAGGTTTGTCCACGGCCTGAAAAGCCATAGTAATGATCTATTCCTATTTCCTACTCCTTTAAGTCTGGTAAAAGTCCAGCAGAAGATTCCAAGAAATGTCATGCACAGGTGAGAGTTACCTTAACTATCACAGGCAGAGTGTAGCAGCCTTATTTCCGGCCATCGCCAGGGCTCGTGGAATCTATTTGTTTCTTTTTTGCCAGTAGCTCCTTTCTGTTCTTTGCGTCTAACTCAGTGTGTTGTGATAAATAATGCAGCGCCTTCCCAACAGTTGCCTCAGCCATACGAGGAGTACATTTTAAAAAGAGAACAAGCAGACACAGAAATGGAAATTAACCCCAGGCCTGCCAGCCTCCGTCAGGAATAATGGCATCACATAATTCCAGGGTTAAATGAGAAGTAGGTGCCTTTTTACTGAGTTGGGCTTCTTTGTCCTTGCTTTAGTGTGTCATTGTGGCACCTGTCATGTAAGGTTAATGACAGCCCCTCATTACCCTTGTCAAATCTGTAATAATGTGGCCCAACAACGGGCCTGAATGGCTTCTGCTTGTCAGACCCCTATGTTTTGCCTAGCAGATGGTCACTGTGTTTGGAGGGGCCCTTGCTCAGATCCATCACACTGATATCCTGAACACGTGTGTGTGCGGGAAGCATTGCCCCTGATGGGACAGTGTGTGGCTAGAATGCTAATGGAGCACAGCACGGCGACTTCACCCTCCTCCTTCCCCGAAGCCCCGTTAGATTTCTGTTAGGGAGAGAGGGAAGAGGGGCCCTCTCCTGCTTCTCTCCTTCTATTATTTCCGGCGACACGCGACACTTATCAGCTGTGATATGCACCCGTTTTCCCAACCCTTTATTTGGATCACTTAGGATGCAGCACCCATGAAATGTAGACACGTTCTATTCTCGGAGACGTGGAAACAAAGGGGGAAAGAGCCTCCGTGAGGGAAGTGGCAGGGGGCAGGCTTTACTGGAAAAGAGCTGTGGTCCAGGTGGCAGGAAACTCGAATTCTAGCCTGTGCCCTTGGGCACAGGCACTCCCCAGCCTGTTTATTCCCCCAGGAAGGTCGCCAGGCTGCAGGAGGTGAGAGACAGGGGACACAAGGTCACACAGGGCGGGGGGGTAGGAGGGGAGGATTCTCTCTCCTGTCCCAGGGCTTCCCCAAGGGCCCTTGCTTTTCTCATCCTCAGCGGCTTCTTCCACTTCCTTTCTTCCTTCCATCAGTCACTTCCTTTCTCAGAAATCAACAGTGGCTCCGAATCGCTTCAAAAATCAACTACAGCTCGAAATCACACCTGCAGAATTAGTTACTAGGCAAGCCACTCTTTTCCCCTTACTAATGTGTTCCCACAACTTCTCAGGCTGCACGCATCTCTTCAGACACAAATGTCTCCACATTTTTCTGTGCGTGAGGTTTCTTGGCTTCAAGCCTTCGCTCATGCATGACCGCCCACACGAAACTCTCCCTCTAACCGGATCCTCTTCTTCACAAACGGGAAGACCTCCACCAACCCACCTAGCTCTGATAACCCCTGCTTCTCTAAACATTCCTAAGAAATAAGGAATGTCTTTGTTAGTATACATTCAAACTAATAGAAGTTTAGAACTCTAAGGGAACTTGGAAATCATTCCATGCAACCACTTCATTTTGAAGTTGAAATAGTTTGTGTTGGTCAAGACCAAGTTCAAAGACCTAACATGATAGCAAGACCAGCACTCAGTTCTTTTGATTCTTGAGTTTTGACTTTTTTTCCACTGTAGCCCATACCCACTCCCTTTATTTCAGTATCTAAGAGCTTGTTGTCCTCATTTGTTTCCTCCCACAGTGGAGTGCAAACTCACTGAGGGGAGATGCAGCCTGTCTTCTTTGTGGTTCTGGAAGAACCTGCACAGATCTGTGGGCACAGGGACACGTGGCTGCAGGTCGCACTGCTGATGCTAATCCCTTTTGTAATCTCCACAACATTGAACACTTTGCCAAATTATCCGTTGGCACTAATTTCTTTGTACTAACCTAGCAAATGACATGTTCTGTTTTATCTCTTGAGTGACCCATCCCTGAGGCCAGCCAGTCACTGTGAAGCTATCTTCATGAGCAAAATGTCCTGTTAGGTCTTATGGGGCAGAGAAGCCTACAGCCTAAGACAGGGAGGAGTTGTCCGTGTTGTACTCCATCAGTGGTGGAGAAAACCCACTTCTGCACAAACCGTCTGACGATCTGGGAAGTGACGCTGAAATAAATCAGAATTATATCCAGCCTTTCCAAGATGGAAAAGGAAATAAATAGATTTTGCATTTGCTGAGTGTCCCGTTTTTCCTCTTTCATCAAATACGTGGAAATTTCCACTTAGGTGTTGAAGAACTTTGCTTCTTAACCCGGGTCTTAGATGACCATAGAATACTTCTTTTTACTTCCAGATATTCTTCCCTCAAAAGTTATTCTCATGCTGTTTCACTTAGATGCGTTGTTGCTCAAAATCATGCAGTACATATGCACTGTCTGCATAGCTTTTCTAAGCCATAGGATTATTTCCTCTGAATAGCATCAAAGTTACACTCTGTAATTGCCATTTAGCAATCATGCCTTACTCTCTCAACAGACATTTCCTGAGCACCCGATATTTCAAGTATTATTCTAAAATATAGAAAGAAATAAGACAAAGTCCTTGGTCTTCAAACACTCACTCTCTAGTGGGGAAGGAGGTCTATAAACAGAAAAACCTTATCATTCAGTCGTATCCTTTTTCTTCCTCTGGTCTAATCCAATCCTCTCTCCCTTCTTATCCCCAAGTCTTACCATCTGCCTTCAGGAGTTCTTGTCCACACTCAGGAATCTTCCCTGTATTCCCAAACTCTTATCTGAATGCTGCTTCCACCTCCTGGATCCTTAATTGGCACCCAGCTGTTCCATAAAGATGTGGTTTTCTTACGAGAGGTTCATTGCTTATTTTCTCAAAATACAGTAACTCAGGGCTGAGGTGTGGAGTCAGTGCCCTTCTCGATCCCCGCTGCCAACTCTGGCCAGTATTTCTGCTCCACCTTATAAAAATCCAACTCCATCCTATTACTTTGAATCCTATACCATCTGGTAAAACCACCTGTCTCTTCTCAGTGTGTGGTCTGCCAATAATCTCTAGGTAACCAGCTCCTTGTTTATCACGAGCTCTGGATCACACAGACAGCCACAGAGCTGACCTCTTCCGCTCACTGAACTCCCAGTTCCTGGACCACCCATCTTTACTGACTCTTTCCTGCTTTCCATCTCCCTCCCATAGTCACATCCTGGATGTTGCCATAATCAGGAAGGACACTACATATAAAATAACAAAACGAAATAGGCCATTTTCTCCCATCAACCTCCTCCTAATTCACTTGTTGAAATATACCCTGATGGCATCATTCCATAGATTTCTACCGTCTCTTTTCCTCCCCATTTTCTCCTTGCCTTCTGATCCCGTGAGGATTCAGTGGTAAATCATTATAATCACTTCCTTGCAAAAGCCCTCAATTGCTTTGCCCCAGTTTTCACCCACCATATTTTCCATCCACAATATTTCTTGGCCAAACCCCAAACCGGGATAAATCCAACCATCTGTCTCCCCTGTGGCTACATCTGAGCAGTTGATCGTCGCTGGTGAAAATTATAAACTGGGCAGACAGGTTTGCCTTCAAATGTATCAATATCATTTCAAATGAATACTTCACATGGGCCAGAAATCTATATTTCTCTCATAAGCATGCCCTAAAAGACCATTCCTATCTCTTCCTCTCTCTTCAGTGCGGTCTCCATCTCCTTTCCCCAAACGTTTCTTGTCTGGAATTCTTGCTCCCTTTCTGGATTCCTCCAATCACTGTTCACACAGCATCCAGAGTGAGTTTTTTCAAATGCAAAACGGATTACATTTGTCTCCTACTGGAACCACTAAAATGATGTCCCGCTGCATTGGAACAAAGTGCAAACTCCTCCACGAGGTCTGGCTGCAGCTCACGCGTCTGGCTGTGTTTTAGCCAGAAGGCTGTGTCTCAGGCGCTCTCATGCCAGGTCCACTGCTGCTGTCAGTGCCTTGATCACACCAACCTCTGTCCCCGCTTGGCTGCCACACTTGCTTCTTTCCCTTCCCCTGACTAACTCCCCTTGTGCCTCAGGTTAAACATCCCTTTCTCAGAAGAGTGTTTCCTGAGCCCTCCATTCCAACCCTTTCCCCCTCAGCTTCTCCTGTGCACACGGTTCTTCCTACTCACACAGCATCATCATGGCTTATGACCTACTTTTACATATGTGATTCGTTGTTTCATTTCTAGACCTTCCACTTGACTCCCTCAGAGAAGAAATCTTGTCTGTTTTGTTCATCATTGTCTACTCAAAATATAATAGAATTATTGCTCCTTAGCAATAGAAATATTGGTTGAATGAAAAGTGGTAGGAATGAATTACTGTTCAGAGAGGGCTTTGCCTGAGAAAATTGGAGAAAATATTTCCTGAGACAGAGTAATGGCCTCCTCAAAGATGTCCATGTTCTAATCCCTGGAACCTGTGGTGCTGTTAGGTTACATAAGGCAGAGTTAAGGTTGCAAATGGAATTGAGAATAAAGGTTTGCTAATCAGCTGACCTTGAGAGGCAGACATCAGCCTGGACTTTCTAGGTGAATCTCATGTGATCTCAAGAGTCCTCAAATGTGGAAGAGGAGGCAGAAGAGTCAGTATCAGAGTGATGTAATGTGAGAAAGACTTGACCTTGTTGCTGGCTTTGAAGGTGGAAGGGGACCACGAGGCAAGGAGTCTAGGTGGCTTCTAGAAGCTGGAAAAGGCAAGAAAATGGATTCCTGCCTAGAGCCTCCAGGAAGGAACACAGCCCGGCCGATACCTTGATTTTTAACCCAGTGAAACCCATTTCAGGCTTCTGACCTCCAGAACGAATGGCAAGATCATAAATCCGTGTTGTTTCAAGCTGCTAGTTGGTGGTAATTTGTTATAGCAGCAGTAGGAAAGGAATACAGAAATGAAGTTATGGGATGTAAACTGGAACCAGAGTGAAGGCCCTATTACGACGCTTAGCAATGTGGCCCCCAAACTCCCAGAAATGGGGAACACCTTTCCCCCCCTGGTCAGCTTTGTTTCATGGGACCACCCCTCTGAGTCAATGTGGAGGCATTCTGCGTCGGAGGCGTATTGCTAGCAGAGGGACCATGTGGAGAGTTCGGAAACATTCCACGTTGAGTGATTAGGAACACCTGAAAGATGGCCCTAGAGAGCATTTTTCAGTCAT